>NC_052329.1:30889135-31489135 GCF_016432855.1 Salvelinus namaycush
AACTTTATGATCAAAACTCATCAATGTAGAAGAAACAGTAATTTTTCATACTTTGGGCATCATACTTTGATTTGGTTTTATCCAAATATCATCCAATTTCATGAAAAACATGATTTTGAATGTTCATGACTTTTAAACTGGGCTCTACAACTCAGAGGATTGTGGGTTCAATCACATTGCTAGGCACTCATTGTTATGTTTTTCTATTTTAACCCTATCCCAAACCTCAACCTTTACCAGTCGGAATGAATGATTAAACGTAATTGTCGAGTTTTGACGTTTATCACTCCCCCTATATGTGTGCACACACAGACATATAGACACACAACCGCACATAATCTCAGATGTAGTAGAAAAGGTGACATGACAAAAGGTAAAGAAAAGAGAGAGGTAAAGGTGCCAAAAAGGAGGATGTGAAGATAGGAAGGAGGGAAATCACAGCTCTATTCCTTTATCTCTGTAGAAAGATAAGTCTGCACCACACAGTTTTCACACCCTGCTGCTTGTGTGCATTTGCCTTGGGCCTTGTTGTCAGGGAGATTGGCTTGGTGTCTGAGCATCAGGACCCCATCTCTCAATTCAATTCAAGGGGCTTTAATGGCATGGGAGACATATGTTAACATTGCCAAAGCAAGTGAAGTAGATGATATACAAAAGTGAAATAAACAGTTAAAATGAACAGTAAACATTACACTCACAGAAGTTCCAAAAGAATAAAGACATTACAAATGTAATATTATGTATATATACATTGTTGTAAAGATGTGCAAATGGTTAAAGTACAAATGGGAAAATAAATAAACATAAATATGGGTTGTATTTACAGTGGTGTTTGTTGGTTGCCCTTTTCTTGTGGCAACAGGTCATAAATCTTGCTGCTGTGATGGCACGCTGTGGAATTTCACCCAGTAGATATGGGAGTTTATCAAAATCAGGTTTGTTCTCAAATTCTTTGTGGATCTGTGTAATCTGAGGGAAATATGTGTCTCTAATATGGTCATACATTGAGCAGGAGTTTAGGAAGTGCAGCTCAGTTTCCACCTCATTTTGTGGGCAGTGTGCACATAGCCTGTCTTCTCTTGAGAGCCATGTCTGCCTACGGTGGCCTTTCTCAATAGCAAGGCTATGCTCACTGAGTCTGTACATAGTCAAAGCTTTCCTTAAGTTTGGGTCAGTCACAGTGGTCAGGTATTCTGCCACTGTGTACTCTCTGTTTAGGGCCAAATAGCATTCTAGTTTGCTCAGTTTTTTTGTTAATTCTTTCCAATGTGTCAAGTAATTATCTTTTTGTTTTGTCATGATTTAGTTGGGTCTAATTGTGTTGCTGTCCTGGGGCTCTGTGGGGTCTGTTTATGTTTGTGAACAGAGCCCCAGGACCAGCTTGATTAGGAGACTCTTCTGAAGGTTCATCTCTCTGTAGGTGATGGCTTTGTTATGGAAGGTTTGGGAATCACTTCCTTTTAGGTGGTTGTAGAATTTAACGTCGCTTTTCTAGATTTTGATAATTAGCGGGTATCGGCCTAATTCTGCTCTGCATGCATTATTTGGTGTTTTACGTTATACACAGAGGATTTTTTGCAGAATTCTGCATGCAGAGTCTCAATTTGGTGTTTGTCCCATTTTGTGAATTCTTGGTTGGTGAGCAGACCCCAGACCTCACAACCATAAAGGGCAATGGGTTCTATAACTGATTCAAGTATTTTTATCCAGATCCTAATTGGTATGTTAACTTTTATGTTCCTTTTGATGGCATAGAAGGCTCTTCTTGCCTTGTCTCAGATCGTTTAGGCCAAGGTGTACAGTTAAAGTCGGAGGTTTACATACATTTAGGATGGAGTCATTGAAACTAGTTTTTCAACCACTCCACAAATTTCTTGTTAACAAACTATAGTTTTGGCAAGTCGGTTAGGACATCTACTTTGTGCATGACACAAGTCATTTTTCCAACAATTGTTTACAGACAGATTATTTCACTGTATCACAATTCCAGTGGGTCAGAAGTTTACATACACTAAATTGACTATGCCTTTAAACAGCTTGGAAAATTCCAGAAAATGATGTCATGGCTTTAGAAGCTTCTGATAGGCTAATTGACATCATTTGAGTCAATTGGAGGTGTACCTGTGGATGTATTTCAAGGGATACCTTCAAACTCAGTGCCTCTTTGCTTGACATCATGGGAAAATCAAAAGAAAGACCTCAGAAAAAAAATTGTAGACCTCCACAAGTCTGGTTCATCCTTGGGAGCAATTTCCAAACGCCTGAAGGTACCACGTTCATCTGCACAAACAATAGTACGCAAGTATAAACACCATGGGACCACACCAGCTCTGTCAGGAGCAATGGGCCAAAATACACCAAACTTATTGTGGGAAGCTTGTGGAAGGCTACCTGAAACATTTGACCCAAGTTAAACAATTTAAAGGCAATGCTACCAAATACTAATTGAATGTATGTAAACTTCTGACCCACTGGGAATGTGAAGAAAGAAATAAAAGCTGAAATACATAATTCTCTACTATTTTTCTGACATTTCACATTTTTAAAATAAAGTGGTGATCCTAACTCACCCAATACAGGGAATTTTTACTAGGATTAAATGTCAGGAATTGTGAAAAATGGAGTTTAAATGCATTTGGCTAAGGTGTATGTAAACTTCCGATTTCAACTGTATATAGTTATTTGTATGCTCTAGGGCAACGGTGTCTAGATGGAATTTGTATTTGTGGTCCTGGCGACTGGACCTTTTCAGAATTATTTTGGTCTTACTGAGATTTACTGTCATGGCCCAGGTATGGCAGAATCCCCCCCCCCCGCCTCCCGCCTCTGATCATGCTGACAACTCTCCCCAAGACCAAGCTCATAATTCACTATGACACAGGGGGTATGGGTCAGCAGGCATGATAAAGACACACACATGCGAGTGCATGCATTCACACATATGCATGTACACACATGAACACAGGACCCCCCCCCCCCCCCCCCCCCCCCACCAAGCCTGCACACTTAACCAGATTCCCAAGGGAGCTCTGATATGAAAGGAGAGCAGCTTTAGCAGAGCAGCTGTACTCCAATAGAGTGAGTTAGGAGTCTAAATATAGTACCTCCAGCCCTCCTGTTCCTCACTGGAGACAGTGCCAGTCCCAGAGCTGAGAGCGAGACCTCAGAGGACAGAGAGAGCTAGGAGGACTGCTGTGAGCAACCTCCTCAAGAGGCTCTGGCTGTCTGAAATGGTACCCATATATCATCAAGCAGATCGCTCAAGATTGACTTTGAAATTGGACGTCTGTCCATGTCCTGAGGACGTCAATCCCATGACTTTGAATCCGATTGCGCGCTCAATCCCAGTGGTAGACACTCATTTTTTACAGTCTGGTTTTAACCATATCCCAAACCTTAACCCTTAACTTAACCATTCAGAATGGATGCCTAAAGTTAATGTGTTAACCCTATCCTAACCCTTAACCAACCATTCAGAATTAATGACTAAACTTAATGTTAACCCTATCCCAACCCTTATTTTCAAGATTTGACATTTGGAGAAACGTGGATAAAAGTCTGAATCTGAAGTCAAATTGGTAAAACCATGATAGTTGCACTACTTTTGGCCAGGGCTCAAAGGCGCTTTGACATGATTGGTCGTGAATGGACATGACACCTAATAACTGAACTTGTGTCATGTTTATGATACTGCTCTGCTATCAAACTACTACTATACACCTGCTCACCTGCTATTTGCCTTCAGCAGTGGCATTTGATGATCATTATCCGTGATTCTGCTATGCTTGCCTCTGCTATTGTTGTCATCTGTTGTCATCCATCACTTTTTTTATGCACAGCCAAACGAAGCCAACTGATCATTACAGCTCTTCACTGCATGCGTCTCCGGAGACAGTGATAGTTAAAGAGAGGATCTAGAGTAAAGATACTTGTCACTTCTTCTCCAAATAAATAAGAGACAGTCTAGTCCAAAAGGAAACAGTGGAGGTAAATTAACAACAGTACAAGAGTGTGTATTTTCCTCATTCCCCATAATTCCAGGTCCGTCAACTCCAACTTTAGCACTTCACAACTTCTCTGTACCTAGTACTAAGAGGTATGCTACAAAGCAGGATCAATTAGTTAGCCAGCTAACCTTGATAAGCAACCAGAAATAACTATTGATTTTATAGATCATTTAAAAAGCTAAACTTAAATGACATAGATATGTCTATTTGTCTGTTAATTCAATTAGACCATGCCCATTTCAAGCTGATCTTTATACAAAATAAAAAGTTATATCAGAATATTTAAACAAGTTAGTTGGCTAACTCCATAATCCTGCTTTGTAGAATACAACTCTGCTATACTGCTGCCCTCAGTCACCTGCCAGAAAACAACAAGAAAACAACAACTGTGAACCCTAACACATTCTTTACGTCTCTCCTGCTCAGTCTCTCACAACTGGATGGGAATCAGATGGACAGGAGTCTGCAGCTTGGAGTCTACAGCCTGGAGTCTGCAGTGTGGCGCCGTCCGCTCCCACTCCTAGTGTGTTTGTGTATAAACAGAGGTAGAGGTGAGGCAAGGTGCCTCCTCATCACCCTCCACTGGCTGATTGTTGTCACCTCTGCAGTCACCTCTGCAGTCACCTGTTCATTCGAGAATGTGATAGGCTAATTGCCATGAAACCCAGTAGAAAGGCTTCAAAACGGCAGGATTACCTAATGAGCCTGTTCTGTTCAATACTTAGTCTCTCTCACACACACAACTCTGTGTCGCACTTAATTACCAAGTGCTGAAGCAGTTTCCACCCCCATTGTTGCACCACAACCATGATCATTCTGTGAAAACAACCAAAGGGGAAAAAACTGCTGTGTATGGATAAAACAATTCTGGTCGGCGTTGGCGTTCATCCAACAGTGTAAAATTAATAATTTAATCCAAGTTGCGTTGTTAGCAGGACTGTGGATCAGAACTCAGTGACCGCAGGGAATTGTACCTGCAATGTACCATATTTTTTGGACCAGGTTTTACATTCATACCTCTGTTGTTTTATTAATGTGTTCGAAGAGGATTATTCCGGAATGGTTTCGCATGGCAGTGTCTGTGTGCGTGTGTTCGCGTGCTCGTGTGTGTGCGTTTGTGTGTATTTATAAAAAGCGTGGGTTGGCATGCCCTTATTTAGGAGTGCTGTGTTTGTCAAAATGTAGTTTTAGCAGATGTAGATTTCCCATGTGGGGCAGAGAGCCGGTCGTTAGGGCTAGGAGGACTAATTAGACTAGTGGAGGAAGGTTTAAATTAAGCAACGGTCTGGCACAGATAAACACTGAGCAGGCACAGAAACGAACGGCAGTGGAACTAGGATATCCTCACACACACATATTCAGACTCACACACACCACCAGACGCACGCCTAGACCAGGGAACCAGGACAGTCCAACACACACAACCAGCTAATGAGGCTCTGAAAATAAAACGGATTAACAACGTGGTATTGTGCAGTACATCCTTGCTATTGTTCATTGCTGTGGATCTGTACATGTTATGTTATGGCAATAGATGGTCTGCACTCAGAGCATTGCTGTGCTATTGGTACTGGGGTACCTACTACCCTCGAGGCAGAGTTATGATAAGGTACCTACCCTCAGGGCAGTAGCACCTGGGTCCAGCCAGGCTGCTGGAGCAGGTAGCCCCGTTCCTGCAAGGCTGAGACAGGCAGTGGTCCACCTGCAACTGGCAAAGACCACCCTCGAACCCTGGAGCACACAGACGAAACACAGTGTCACATAGCATTAAACCTGAACACACACAGAAGGAGCAAAACATACACCCGCAACTCTTACGCACTGACATGCAAACCATCCAACTTTGGCTATAACAAGAACACACACACACAAAAAAGCAGATGTACGCAACACACACACAGGCCACCCTATGTCTCACACTTCCCCATGACTGTCTATCTTCATTAACTCATCAGGTCAATTCAAAACAGAACACTCACTCTTCCAAGAACAAGTCCTGCATCTAGCCAATTACCCCCAACCTTACTACCCATCAATCATGTAGTGCGGCCTCCACATTGCTCTAGATGAGCCTGTGAGAACCCACTGCCCTCAGTCTGTCTGTCAGGCAGGCAGGCATACCACCACAGTCCTGTAATCACTCTTCTCTAATAAGATGTGGCTGGCCATCAACAACAGCTCCAGCCTCTGCTTCTATAACAAGGCAAGTATCCTCTCAGGTGGATCAAAGCTGCCCTCACTGGTCCGGGCCCCAAATATATCTAATTGACAAGTTGAAAGGGTGCACTCTTCTCTGCGTCCCCTATTTCATTTGGAGACACTCACACACGCAGGCCTCAGGAGGTTGGTGGCACCTTAATTGGGGAGAACAGGCTTGTGGTAATGACTGGAGCGGAATAGGTGGATTGGCATCAAATACATCAAACACGTGGCTTGCAGGTGTTTGATGCCATTCTCTTTGCTCCATTCTGGCCATTACTATGAGCTGTTCTCCCCTCAGCAGCCTCCTGTGATGCACGCACATACGCATGTACACACAGACACAAACACACAAACACACAGTAGTTACCTGCAGGGCAGATACAAGTGAAGTTGCGGCCCTCGTCCCCCTGCCTCAGGTCACTACAGATGGCGTAGTTCTGGCAGGGCCTGAGGTGGCAGGCATCAAACTCCTCACAGAAGATTCCAGAGTAACCATTCTCACACTCACAGAAGAAGGTGCTCTGGAGGTCAGAGGGGTCACTGTCACACACTGACTGACTAAAGGTACCAAAACTAGTGCCAGTTTCTCCCAACCACATGACCAGGATAAACTCATGGCTCTATATGTGACTAGTATAGGGGTTCATGTGATGAGAAGAAAAACTGATGAGACTGAATGGTCAGATAACATTGTGGAACATTCTGAGCATAATGCTCAACACTTTGTCTATCACTGGGATGGTTCTAGTTACTGGGGCTACATGCGGCTCTATTGAGATGTACAACCCTGGGATTCTCTATTGTTAGTCCTCTAAACCCCACCGATGCCCTTCTCCCAGCTCCCCAAAGTGTGGTGTGCTAAATCACCCTCTAACACTGCACCTGTAGGCAGGAGGGAAAGAGCTAGCAGGCCCTCAGTCTAACACACGTCTCCTCTCTCCCCTCTCTTCTCCCTTCCTCTCTTCTATCCTCTCCCTTTCTTATTTTTTCTCCCTCTCTTCACTTCTCTTCATTTCCTCTCTCTACTCCTCTCTGCAGCAGTCTACTCCTCTCTGCAGCAGTCTACTCCTCTCTGCAGCAGTGATTATTCTGCTAACTGCAATGCCTCTAGGGACCCAGGGAGCGGGGGAGCAGTAGGGATGCAGGACTTTATTATTAAGAACTCTCCATCCCCATCCCACAATACATTTATACCTTTCTCTGTTCCCATGGCAATAAGGCATGGTCTTTATTCTGCTTTGCTTATCTTTTTCTCCACTCAGTCTCCTGTTGCTATGTTACCGCATAGTGTATCATCAAGACAATAGTGTCGCAATCTTACAATATTCTGCTGAATTTAAGCAATTACCTTCCAGTATTTTGAGGGGGAAAATCAGTTTTCTGAATATTGAAAGTGACATGTTAAGCCTTAAAATAGTGTTCACAGGATCAAGCCCAAAGACAAGGGATTGATTCACCGACCCAAGGACAGGTGGCATCACATATTTGACCCCTGACCTCTTACCACAGAGGACTGGGTGATGCACTTCCCCTTCCCAGAGCATTGTGGGTCACTGAAGCGGCTGCCAGGCTCCACACAGCTGCTGGCCTTCACTGTCAGATTGAGACGCAGGGTGACTTCCGAGCCACTGGGGGTGCCCACGCGCAGCACACCTACAACGGGAGAGAGAAAAAAACAAGATAGATCAAAAAATATTTATTCTAGCTGGTTCACCTTGATAAATATGAAAAGACTGATTAAATGTGAGCAATATTCAATATTGCCAATGTAACTAGAGAGGAAGGTAGGGGAGGTCAACATGTATGTAGGGACAGAGGCATTGTGTTTAGATAAGGTGCAGAGAGAAGTAATGGTTCCTTGCAAAGAAGATTATGGTCGAACGTGTCCGGTTCTACACAAGTTTGCTATCTTAACATCATCGTACATAACATTGACCAGAACACCTTGTGTTTGACAAATGTTCTAGGAGGGGTTGCTTATGGATCATTGCCTAGATAAGACACCTCTAGCTTCCATTGAAAAAGATAAATGTATTTCCTGGCGACCAACTATTAGAGAAATGGAGAGGAAAAGGCCATGCTAGCAAATATTAATCAAAACCAAAATAGATGAGTTATTGTTTTGTTATTTATGTGTCATGTGACACACAGCAGACTGCTACCAGAAGCCTCTATTTTAAAATAGACTCAAAAGTGAAGATTAACAGTCGTTATTAGGGACCTGCTATGAGCCAATGAGGCGTGAGCAAAGCCAGGACGAGTCATTGCCACAACAAAGCCCTGCAGCCAATCAGGCGTCTATAAAAGCTGGTCCCCTAACACCTCACCATTTTCTGGTTAGGTCAGCCCAATAACGTCTGTTCCTCACAACACAAACTCACAAATGCAAAGTCACTGCTCTCTGATGCAGCACTTACATGCACACACACACTTACACTGCGTTTAGACAAGCAGCCCAATACTGATATTTTTTTCACTAATTGGTCTTTTGACCAATCACATCAGATCTTTTCACATCAGATTTTTTTCAGAGCTTAACTGATTGTTCAAAAGACTAATTAGTGAAAAAAACAAGATTAGAATTGGGCTGCCTGCCTAAATGCACGCACTGTAAAAAAAAAAAGATTAAACTCAATTGTAAGGCAATCAACTGCAATATGATTGTAAGTTTGCTCAACAAAATGTTCAAGCACAAACTTTTTGTTGTGAGTTTACTCAACAACATTTCTGCTGAGCAAATTCACAATCCTATTGCAGCTGGTTGCCTTACAATTGTGAGTTGAATCCTATATATATATTTTTGTTTACAATCCACTCTGCCACCATCATTATTTCATTCACACTAGCTGTCTCAGATGTACGAACATGTGGTACATGCGTGCACGAGTGGGAGTGTGTGTGCAGTTCGTGTGTACTGCATGTTTTTGCATGTGAGACAGATTATGTGAGATGCACACAAGCACACACACACATCTCCACA
Organism: Salvelinus namaycush; assembly: GCF_016432855.1. Classification (NCBI taxonomy): domain Eukaryota; kingdom Metazoa; phylum Chordata; class Actinopteri; order Salmoniformes; family Salmonidae; genus Salvelinus; species Salvelinus namaycush. Next base: position 30,898,325 of record NC_052329.1, read on the forward strand.
GCAGCCTTGCTCTCAAGGACGTGACTCATTTATTATCCAGAGTCTTTGACTGGTAAACAACCAAACACGATGACAGAAAAACGACTCTCACTCTTTCTCTCTCCTTTTCTCTCTCTCTCTTTAATTCTCTCCTCCCTCACTCCCCAGACAGAGCCGCAGGATCTCAGGCGGAGTGTCTCCAGCCAGCTCAAGGTCAGTGGACAGACAGGCTGAGACCTAATACAGCAATGTTGGTATGGAGACCACGCACACGGGTCAAGTAGACGATTCACTAAAGGGGAGGACACCAATTACGACGCCACACCTGCTGGAATCCACCGAACCTTCAGACGTACGTTACTGTAACATTCCTCATTGAAAATAATCTTAACGGTAAAATATGCAGAAAAACAACAAACCTGAATTGCAGAGCCAACTGTTTATGTGCGCCAGCCCCATACAAATGAGCCATTATCATACTGTTTATGAATTGTATGGATATTGCGTTCTTGATTGACATTCCATGCAAATTACTGATCCAGACAACTCAGAACACTGCAGAGAATGTGAATGTTAGTATTGAAAACATGATGGAATACCATTCCATCCTATTACCCAATGGGCTTGTTTGATCAGGGTCGTTTGTCTCTGACTTTGAGGTACCTTATACCAATAAACTACAAGTAACTTCTAAATAGGAATATGTATAATATGCACTTTTATCCCTATATGTGCTATGCAAAGATGCATTCCCTTGGAGTTGAAGATAGCCATCTCTAACGCAAAATACAGTTGGCACCAATGACAGGTTTGGCAGTATTGAAGTGATAGCGCCATAATAGCACCTGTACATTTACCACCAAATGGACAGACAGAATAAAGTAACCTATATTCCTACATATGCTTTTTAACAGTTGTATTGAGGTGGAGGGGAAATCTTCTGTTCCACCTAGGAACAGACAGGATTACGTAAGTAAGTAAATTGAGATGGAGGGGCCTTACTGAGGAAGTAGTTGTGTCCAAGAGGGAGGGAGTGGTCAGGGACCACCAGTCCATCCGAGGCCTGCTGGAACCACATGATGGTCCCCTCCACCAAGGAGGAACGCTGGAAGCCATCCTCTCCGACACGCCAAAGGACGGGCGCTCCACTCACATTCACTACGATCCTGAAGAAAGAGGGAGAGGGGAGGGAGTGTGAGAGAGAGAGAGTCCTCGAAACCAAACACTTTTGTTACCAGCCTGCTACAGTGCATTCAGAAAGTATTCATATCCCTTCATTTATTCCACATTTAGTTGTCACAGACAGAATTCCAAATGGATTAAAGCACACATAATTCCCCGTAATGACAAAGTGAAAACATGTTTTTGGAAAAATGTATTACAAATTAAATACAGAAATATCTGATTTACATAAGTATTCACAACCTTTGCTTTGACACTCCAAATTGAGCACCCTTTGCCTTGATGACAGCTTTGCACACTCGTGGCATTCTCTCAACCAGCTTCACCTGGAATGCTTTTCCAACAGTCTTGAAGGAGTTCCCACATATGCTGAGCGCTTGTTGGCTGCTTTTCATTCACTCTGCGGTCCAACTCATCCCAAACCATTTCAATTAGGTTGAGGTCGGGTGATTGTGGAGGCCAGGTTATCTGATGCAGCTTGGAGGTGTGTTGGGTCATTGTCCTGTTGAATTATATTCCCACTAAGCGCAAACCAGATGGGACGGCTTATCGCTGCAGAATGCTGTGGTAGCCATGCTGGTTAAGTGTGCCTTGAATTCTAAATAAATCACAGACAGTGTCACCAGCAAAGCACCCCAACACCATCACACCTCCTCCTCCATGCTTCACGGTGGGAACCACACATGCGGAGATCATCCGTTCACCTAATCTGCATCTCCCAAAGACACGGCGGTTGGAACCAAAAATCTCAAATTTGGACTCATCAGACCAAAGGACATATTTCCACCAGTCTCATGTCTACTGCTCGTGTTTCTTGGCCCAAGCAAGTCTCTTCTTATTGGTGTCCTTTAGTAGTGGTTTCTTTGAAGCAATTCGACCTTGAAGGCCTGATTCACGCAGTCTCCTCTGAACAGTTGATGTTGAGATGTGTCTGTTGAACTCTGTGAAGCATTTATTTGGGCTGTAATTTCTGAGGCCTGGAACTATAATGAACTTATCCTCTGCAGCAGAGGTAACTCTGGGTCTTCCTTTCCTGTGGCGGTCCTCATGAGAGACAGTTTTATCATAGCGCTTGATGGTTTTTGCGACTGCACTTGAAGAAACTTTCAAAGTTTATGAACATTTCTGGATTGATTGACCTACATGTCTTAAAGTAATGATGGACTGTCGTTTCTCTTTGCTTATTTGAGCTGTTCTTGACACAACTGATTGGCTCAAACGCATTAAGAAGGAAATAAATTCCACAAATTAACTTTTAACAACGCACACCCACTAATTGAAATGCATTCCAGGAGACTACCTCGTGAATGTGGTTGAGAGAATGCCAAGAGTGTGCAAAGCTGTAATCAAGGCAAAGGAGGGCTACTTTGAAGAATCTCAAAAATAAAATATATTTTGATTTGTTTAACACTTTTTAGGTTCCTACATGATTCCATATGTGGTATTTCATAGTTTTGATGAAGTTCGTTTAGATTATTCTACATTGTAGAAAATAGTAAAAATAAAGAAAAACCCTGGAATGAGTAGGTTTGTCCAAACTTTTGACTGGTACTATATGTAAATGAGATATTTCTGTATTTTATTTTCAATACATTTGTTTTAACTTTTTCGTTATGGGGTATTGTGTGTAGATGCGTGAGAAGACAACAAAATGTCAAATAAGTCAAGGGATATGAATACCTTCTGAAGGCACTGTATACATTTTATAAGACACACAACCACCATGCTCGTAGGATGGAATGGTGGACATGAGTAATGCCTGGTCCTGTCTCAGTGGGGGTACTATATTGCTTACTGTGGTGACTGAACAGCTCTGAAGGCGAGGGAGTAGAGTTATGACTGCTGTGGTCAAGGGCCATTACTCATCTGACTTTGGGCCAATTACTGGAAGAGAGAGTCTCTCTGCACAGACAGACAGTGTCAGCAAAGCAGATGCACTCCAACTTAACACAAGACCAGCTACACTCCCAGACTCCTCCCACTGGCGGAGACACTCACAGATAAATAAACACACACAGGTAGGTAAGTAAGTAAGTATTGACCTTTCAAAAGCTTTTGATAGCATTGAGCACCATTTTTTGTTGTTGCATAAATTACAAACTTATGGCCTTCGAAATAGAGACCTCGACTGGTTTAGGAGTTACTTAGTTAATAGGAAACTGTTTTGTGGAACAGCACAGTTTTGGAGTTCAAGAACATGCCCTGTTGAGATTCCTCAAGGTTTGATCCTTGGCCCATAGCTTTTATTTTAAATTGATGTTAATGACAATTTTGATTGTGTACATGTTATATTGTTTGCTGATGACACCAACATCTTTCTGTCTGATAAAGATGGTCAGAAATTGATCGCTAAAATGAATTCGTAATAAATAAAAAAAATTGGACTGGTTTAAAGCAATTAAGCTGTCTCTAAATTAGGGCAGTCAACGTTAGCGAGTTAATAATGCATTTATGCGCTACATGTTTATCGACGTACATTTTATTTACACCGTTAATCGCGTCTCCATTTCTTCACCGCACGGAAACTTTTAAGAGCATGTGTTTCCGTAACGGACCCTTTTAAGCACAGGACACAACACGAAACACAGCTAGTGTCAATGCTTGCGCATTAACATTGCTGAAGGCCATGTGCCTGTAGCCAAAATCATGTAAAAGTTATGCCCAATATTACCAGAGCTATATATTTTTTTTACCAGAGCTATATATTTTCATTGTTTAGCTAGCTAGTCATGTTAACTTGACTGACTAGGCTATGCACAAATTTGGATGGCACAGGAAGAACTGAAAATGAATAGGCTACTCAAAGAGATGCTTCAAAGGCAGGCTGCATATACAAGAGTGGGGTGTGTAGAATTGTGTGTGTGTGAGCTTGCATGCATGCAGGCACTATCAGTAATTAGCACACAAACACAACACAAAAACGATATTTGCCTACAGCCAAGAGCGGAGACTGTTATGCTGATAAAGACCTCTTATGTTTCCACTCTCCTGTCATTTATAATGAGACACTATACATTGACCACTTTGGATGACCAATAAAGGACATTTATGATGCTTGCTTAAATCAGAACACATTGCAGTCAGGCACTATACTTGGGCAACACAATGGAGGTAATTTGCTACCATCGGGGTTGCTGACAGAATAATAAAAGACTGCAAGTTCCATGTTAATGACACAGGACGATAATCATAAGACAATGATCTCAAGGGAAGACAGATGTAGTGCAGTCTCCAGTGTGGTTTTATGCAGAACTACAGTTCACTTGGGAGGGAGAGAGGATAGGATAAACAGGAGAGAGAGGGAGAGGTTAGGATAAACAGGAGAGAGGGAGAGGTTAGGATAAACAGGGGGGAGAGGGAGAGGTTAGGATAAACAGGGAAGGAGAGGGAGAGGATAGGATAAACAGGGGAGGGAGAGGTTAGGATAAACAGGGAAGAGAGAGGGAGAGGATAGGATAAACAGGAGAGAGAGGGAGAGGTTAGGATAAACAGGAGAGAGAGGGAGAGGATAGGATAAACAGGGGAGAGAGAGGGAGAGGTTAGGATAAATAGGGAAGAGAGAGGGAGAGGATGTGATAAACAGGGGAGAGAGAGGGAGAGGTTAGGATAAACAGGGAAGGAGAGGGAGAGGTTAGGATAAACAGGGAAGAAGAGGGAGAGGTTAGGATGAACAGGGAAGAGAGGGAGATGATAGGATAAACAGGGGAGGGAGAGGTTAGGATAAACAGGGAAGGAGAGGGAGAGGTTAGGATGAACAGGGAAGAGAGGGAGAGGATAGGATAAACAGGGGAGGGAGAGGTTAGGATAAACAGGGAAGAGAGAGGGAGAGGTTAAGATAAACAGGGAAGGAGAGGGAGAGGATAGGATAAACAGGGGAGGGAGAGGTTAGGATAAACAGGGAAGAGAGAGGGAGAGGATAGGATAAACAGGGAAGAGAGAGGGAGAGGATAGGATAAACAGGGAAGAGAGAGGGAGAGGTTAGGATAAACAGGGAAGGAGAGGGAGAGGTTAGGATAAACAGGGAAGGAGAGGGAGAGGATAGGATAAACAGGGGAGGGAGAGGGAGAGGTTAGGATAAACAGGGAAGAGAGAGGGAGAGGATAGGATAAACAGGGAAGAGAGAGGGAGAGGTTAGGATAAACAGGGAAGGAGAGAGAGAGGATAGGATAAACAGGGGAGGGAGAGGGAGAGGTTAGGATAAACAGGGAAGGAGAGGGAGAGGATAGGATAAACAGGGAAGAGAGAGGGAGAGGTTAGGATAAACAGGGAAGGAGAGGGAGAGGTTAGGATAAACAGGGAAGAGAGAGGGAGAGGATAGGATAGGATAAACAGGGAAGGAGAGGGAGAGGTTAGGATAAACAGGGAAGAGAGAGGGAGAGGATAGGATAAACAGGGAAGAGAGAGGGAGAGGTTAGGATAAACAGGGAAGGAGAGAGAGAGGATAGGATAAACAGGGGAGGGAGAGGGAGAGGTTAGGATAAACAGGGAAGGAGAGGGAGAGGATAGGATAAACAGGGAAGAGAGAGGGAGAGGTTAGGATAAACAGGGAAGGAGAGGGAGAGGTTAGGATAAACAGGGAAGAGAGAGGGAGAGGATAGGATAGGATAAACAGGGAAGGAGAGGGAGAGGTTAGGATAAACAGGGAAGAGAGAGGGAGAGGTTAGGATAAACAGGGAAGAGAGAGGGAGAGGTTAGGATAAACAGGGGTGGGAGGGAGAGGTTAGGATAAACAGGGAAGAGAGAGGGAGAGGATAGGATAAACAGGGGAGAGAGAAGGAGAGGTTAGGATAAACAGGGGAGGGAGGGGTTAGGATAAACAGGGGGGAGAGAGAGAGGTTAGGATAAACAGGGAAGAGAGAGGGAGAGGATAGGATAAACAGGGGAGGGAGGGGTTAGGATAAACAGGGGGGAGAGAGAGAGGTTAGGATAAACAGGGAAGAGAGAGAGAGAGGTTAGGATAAACAGGGAAGGAGAGGGAGAGGTTAGGATAAACAGGGAAGGAGAGGGAGAGGATAGGATAAACAGGGGAGGGAGAGGTTAGGATAAACAGGGAAGAGAGAGGGAGAGGATAGGATAAACAGGGAAGAGAGAGGGAGAGGTTAGGATAAACAGGGAAGGAGAGGGAGAGGTTAGGATAAACAGGGAAGAGAGAGGGAGAGGATAGGATAAACAGGGAAGGAGAGGGAGAGGTTAGGATAAACAGGGAAGAGAGAGGGAGAGGTTAGGATAAACAGGGAAGAGAGAGGGAGAGGTTAGGATAAACAGGGGTGGGAGGGAGAGGTTAGGATAAACAGGGAAGAGAGGGAGAGGTTAGGATAAACAGGGGAGGGAGAGGGAGAGGTTAGGATAAACAGGGAAGAGAGAGGGAGAGGTTAGGATAAACAGGGGAGGGAGGGGTTAGGATAAACAGGGGGGAGAGAGAGAGGTTAGGATAAACAGGGAAGAGAGAGGGAGAGGATAGGATAAACAGGGAAGAGAGAGGGAGGTTAGGATAAACAGGGAAGAGAGAGGGAGAGGTTAGGATAAACAGGGGGGAGAGAGAGAGGTTAGGATAAACAGGGAAGAGAGAGGGAGAGGTTAGGATAAACAGGGGAGGGAGAGGGAGAGGTTAGGATAAACAGGGGAGAGAGGGAGAGGTTAGGATAAACAGGGGGGAGAGAGAGAGGTTAGGATAAACAGGGAAGAGAGAGGGAGAGGTTAGGATAAACAGGGGAGGGAGAGGGAGAGGTTAGGATAAACAGGGGAGAGAGAAGGAGAGGTTAGGATAAACAGGGGAGGGAGGGGTTAGGATAAACAGGGAAGAGAGAGGGAGAGGTTAGGATAAACGGGAGGGAGAGGGAGAGGTTAGGATAAACAGGGGAGGGAGGGAGAGGTTAGGATAAACAGGGAAGAGAGAGAAGGAGAGGTTAGGATAAATAGGGGGGAGAGGGAGAGGTTAAGATAAACAGGGAAGAGAGAGGGAGAGGTTAGGATAAACAGGGGAGAGAGGGAGAGGTTAGGATAAACAGGGGGGAGAGGGAGAGGTTAGGATAAACAGGGAAGAGAGAGGGAGAGGTTAGGATAAACAGGGGAGAGAGGGGGAGAGGATAGGATAAACAGGGGAGAGAGAAGGAGAGGTTAGGACAAACAGGGGGAGAGGGAGAGGTTAGGATAAACAGGGGAGGGATGGAGAGGTTAGGATAAACAGGGGAGGGAGGGAGAGGTTAGGATAAACAGGGGAGGGAGGGAGGAGTTAGGATAAACAGGGGAGGGAGGGAGGAGTTAGGATAAACAGGGGAGGGAGGGAGGAGTTAGGATAAACAGGGGAGGGAGGGAGAGGTTAGGATAAACAGGGGAGAGTGAGGTTAGGATAAACAGGGGGGAGAGACAGAGGATAGGATAAACAGGGGAGAGAGAGGATAGGATAAACAGGGGAGAGAGAGAGAGGATAGGATAAACATGGGGGAGAGAGAGAGGTTAGGATAAACAGGGGAGAGATGGCGAGGGGGAGAGGTTAGAATAAACAGGGGAGGGAGGGAGAGAGGGCGGGGATAGGATAAACAGGGGAGAGAGGGAGAGGTTAGGATAAACAGGGGAGAGAGGGAGAGGTTAGGATAAACAGGGGAGGGAGGGAGAGCACTATGCAAACACACACTCACACACATATACACATACACACAGGAAGGTACCAGTACATGCAATACAGGGCTCTTACTTGATGGCAGTCTCCTCAGGCACCTCTAGAGAGAGAGTCAGAGTTCCAGAGGTCAGCTCACACAGCTCAGGACTCACACAGTGCAGTCCCTCCGTCACCTGCAACAGGAACACACACACATACACACATATGCATGCATGGACACACAGAGACACACATACACACAGGCACTCACATACATGGAAATATACAAAGATACACACATGAGGCAGCAAGTGGATAAATGTCATTATTTTATAAGACAAATAAAGAAGTTCTGCGAACTCTGAACCTAGCTAGCTGGTCAGCTGGACTGTTGTGACTAATAGAGTACAGGTAGCATTCATCTCTGACCTGTTCTTTCTCCCACTGCACCACCAAGAGTCTCTGTCCAGCCTTAGGCTGCCATGGTTGCAGCGTCGGAGGTGCCTGCGTGGTGCTGGACACTGTTGTTGGCTGGTAGGGCTGAGTGGCGGTTGTGGGTGTGGCCTGTTCGGGGGCAGGGGGTGTGGCAGGATCCCAGTTGGAGACAGGCAGCAGGTCCAAGGTGCCCTGCTCACACTTCTCCCCCTCGTACCCCTCGCTGCACTCGCAGGTGTACTCCTCGCTCTCACCACTGCGGCTACAGTTGCCATGGAAACATGGGCTGTTGGCACAGGGGTCTGTGAAAAACTGACAACACAAAGAGGAAAGGGAAAATGACTATAGATGACATGGGAAACGAAACGGCAATTTCAGACTCAATATTCGTTGTATATGAACCACTGTATATTATGGATGCATCTCAAATCACAACCTTTCCTCCAGAGTGCACTGCTTTTGACCAGAGCGCTTTACTGTCCACTATGCCTTCATCTCAAATTACACCTTTTACAACCACTACTTCACAGGACTCTGGTCAAAAGTAGTACACTACATAGGGAATCAATCGAGACGTAGGCTGTATCCTCACTATTCTGTAACGGCCATCACCATTGGCTCAGAGGATTCTCCCCTTGTCCATTATTAACACCTGGATGTTTATTACAACTTTTCCTGCTTAGGCTGCAAAACCAAGAGTGGCAGAGAGTGCAATGTTCTACGGCAGTTTTATATTTGCAGCGCGTCTAAGGTAAGAGAGCTCAGTTTACCAGGGTAAACTCTCAAATCTTATTTTCATCCCTCCTAACATGTATCTTCTCTCTTCCTTCATGTTCTTTTCCCTCTTTCTTGTCTTCTTTGCTTTTCACTCTCTCTACTTGCGAAAGCCTGTTGCAAATATGTCCACTCGTCACATGCTAGCTGTATTGTTCTTGTAAAGGCCACAACAAATTATACACTAATGCACAGTTATAAACAAATACTCTTCCGTTGTGACGTCTGAATCGCCATGTCTCCAGCTCGCCTAGTAGCGTAGTAGCGACTACTGAATCGGCTCCCTGACTCACCTATTGCTACTCATTGGACCCTATGATCACTCGGCTACGCATGCCTCTCCCTAATGTTAATATGCCTTGTCTATTGCTGTTTTGGTTAGTGATTATTGTCTTATTTCACTGTAGAGCCCCCAGCCCTACCCAATATGCCTTAGATAGCCCTTTTGTCCCACCCCACACACGCAGTGACCTCACCTGGCGCCTCTAGAGACAAAACCTCTCTCATCGTCACGCAATGCCTAGGTTTACCTCCACTGTACACAAATCCTACCATACCCTTGTCTGTACATTATGCCTTGAATCTATTCTTCCACGCCCAGAAATCTGCTCCTTTTGCTCTCTGTTCCGAACGTACTAGACAACCAGTTCTTATAGCCTTTAGCCGTACCCTTATCCTACTCCTCCTGTATTCCTCTGGTGATGTAGAGGTTAACCCAGGCCCTGCAGCCCCCAGCACAACTCCCATTCCCCAGGCGCTCTCATTTGTTGACTTCTGTAACTGTAAAAGCCATGGTTTCATGCATGTTAACATCAGAAGCCTCCTCCCTATGTTTGTTTTATTCACCGCTTTAGCACACTCCGCCAACCCGGATGTCCTAGCCGTGTCTGAATCCTGGCTTAGGAAGGCCACCAAAAATCCTGAAATTTCCATCCCCAACCACAACATTTTCCGACAAGATAGAACTGCCAAAGTTGCAATCTACCGCAGAGATAGCCTGCAGAGTTCTGTCATACTATCCAGTTCGACCTTCTACTTTTAAAAATCAACCTTTCCAGAAACAAGTCTCTCAACGTTGCAGCTTGTTATAGACCCCCCTCAGCCCCCAGCTGTGCCCTGGACACCATATGTGAATTGATTGCCCCCCATATATCTTCAGAGTTCGTACTGTTAGGTGACCTAAACTGGGGTATGCTTAACACCCCGGCCGTCCTACAATCTAAGCTAGATGCCCTCAATCTCACACAAATTATCAAGGAGCCTACCAGGTACCACCCCAAAGCCGTAAACACGGGCACCCTCATAGATATCATCCTAACCAACTTGCCCTCTAAATACACCTCTGCTGTTTTCAACCAAGATCTCAGCGATCACTGCCTGCGTCCGCAATGGGTCCGCGGTCAAACGACCACCCCTCACCACTGTCAAGCGCTCCCTAAAACACTTCAGTGAGCAGGCCTTTCAAATCGACCTGGCCTGGGTATCCTGGAAGGCTATCTTTTTCAAACAGAAATTTGCATCCTGTTATTTATCTTCTTTCTCTTTTGAACCCCAGTATCTCCACTTGCACATCATCATCTGCACATCTATCACTCCAGTGTTAATGCTAAATTGTAATTATTTCGCCTCTATGGTCTATTTATTGCCTTATTTCCCTAATCTTCTACATTTGCACACACTGTACATAAACTCAGCACAAAAAGAAACATCCCGTTTTCAGGACCCTGTCTTTCAAAGATAATTAGTAAAAATCCAAATAACTTCACAGCTCTTCATTGTAAAGGGTTTAAACACTGTTTCCCGTGCTTGTTCAATGAACTACAAACAATGACTGAACATGCACCTGTGGAACGGTCGTTAAGACACTAACAGCTTATAGACGGTAAGACAATTAAGGGAACAGTTATGAACACTTAGGACACTAAAGAGGCCTTTCTACTGACTCTGAAAAACACCAAAAGAAAGATGCCCAGGGTCCCTGCCCATCTGTGTGGACGTGCCTTAGGTATGCTGCAAGGAGTCATGAGGACTGCAGATGTGGCCAGGGCATAAATTGCAATGTCCGTACTGTGAGACGCCTAAGACAGCGCTACAGGGAGACAGGACGGACAGCTGATCGTCCTCTCAGTGGCAGACCACATGTAACAACACCTTCACAGGATTGGTACATTCGAACATCACACCTGCGGGACAGGTACAGGATGGCAACAACTGCCCGAGTTACACTAGGAATGCACAATCCCTCCATCAGTGCTCAGACTGTCCACAATAGGCTGAAAGAGGTTGGACTGAGGGCTTGTAGGCTTGTTGTAAGGCAGGTCCTCACCAGACATCACCGGCAACAACGTCGCCTATGGGCACAAACCCACTGTTGCTGGACCAGACAGGACTGGCAAAAAGTACTCTTCACTGACAAGTCGCAGTTTTGTCTCACCAGGGGTGATGGTCGGATTCGCGTTTATCGTCGAAGGAATGAGCGTTACACCGAGGCCTGTACTCTGGAGCGGGATCGATATTGAGGTGGAGAGTCCGTCATGGTCTGGGGCGGTGTGTCACAGACTCATTGGACTGAGCTTGTTGTCATTGCAGGCAATCTCAACGCTGTACGTTACAGGGAAGACATCCTCCTCCCTCATGTGGTACCCTTTCTGCAGGCTCATCCTGACATGACCCTCCAGCATGACAATGCCACCAGCCATACTGCTCGTTCTGTGCGTGATTTCCTGCAAGACAGGAACGTCAGTGTTCTGTCATGGCCAGCGAAGAGCCCGGATCTCAATCCCATTGAGCACATCTGGGACCTGTTGGATCGGAGGGTGAGGGCTAGGGTCATTCTCCCCAGAAATGTCCGGGAACTTGCAGATGCCTTGATGGAAGAGTGGGGTAACATCTCACAGCAAGAACTGGCAAATCTGGTGCAGTCCATGAGGAGGAGATGCACTGCAGTACTTAATGCAGCTGGTGGCCACACCAGATACTTTTGATTTTGACCACCTCTTTGTTCAGGGACACATTATTCAATTTCTATTAGTCACATGTCTGTGGAACTTGTTCAGTTTATGTCTCAGTTGTTGAATCTTATGTTCATACAAGTATTTACACATGGTAAGTTTGCTGAAAATAAACGCAGTTGACAGTGAGAGGACGTTTCTTTTTTTTTGCTGAGTTTAGATGTTTCTATTGTGTTATTGACTGTACGTTTGTTTATGTGTAACTCTGTGGTGTTGTTTTTGTCACACTGCTTTGCTTTATCTTGGCCAGTTCGCAGTTGTAAATAAGAACTTGTTCTCAACTGGCCTACCTGGTTAAATAAGGGTGAAATAAAAAAAAAATGTAAAGGCCATGTTGACTCCAGTCCAGGACTCGTTGGTAATATTCATTATGCACCTAATGAAAAACGGACTGACACAAGAAGAGACTATCTGAACTTGTCCAAAAATAAACACTTCTTGTTTTCCGTTGCAAATAGTTTTGTCACAGTGTGCCCTCAATGAATACGACCCTTGCTTTTGTTTAGTGTGAGGAACGGTTCTTACAGGAGTCAATAATCTTGCTTCCCACCACAGAATCCCAGAAGCACCATATATCTGCCACCTCAGGCAGCCACACCGTTCAAACGTGTGTGTGACTCAGTTCCCATTAGCAAAGGAAACAGAACAAAAGTCTGAGAGTGTGTGAACAGCATGCTGATGATACTCATGTAGAATACCCAAGTGTGTGTGTGTGTGTGTGTGTGTGTGTGTGTGTGTGTGTGTGTGTGTGTGTGTGTGTGTGTGTGTGTGTGTGTGTGTGTGTGTGTGTGTGTGTGTGTGTGTGTGTGTGTGTGTGTATGTGTGAGTCTATGTGTGAGAGCGTCATTAACAGCCTTGCTTTCCCTAGGACTGACTCATATCTTATTAGCACTAAACTCTCTCAAGTGTTTTCTCATGAGTCTCTATCAGAACCACTTAGAGCACTACACTGGAGGAGCACAGTGGCCCAACAGCCCACTCCACAACCCCTCAGAGAGACTGCTGACCTGGTCACACAGCTGTAGCACGGCCCACAGACCCAGCCACCGCAACCAAGACACACTAGGAAAACTGCCTCTCTGACGGCTAGCACCACACTCCCTCTGGATTAGAGGTCGACCGATTAATCGGCATAGCCAATTAATTAGGGCCGATTTCAAGTTTTCATAACAATCGGTAATCGGCCTTTTTGGACGCTGATTATGGACGATTACATTGCAATCCACGAGGAGACTGCGTGGCAGGCTGACCCCCTGTTACACGAGTGTAGCATCAAAAGGACCTTGTGGCTGCAATTAGCCAAGACAAGTTGCTAGCTAGAATTAAACTTATCTTATAAAAAAACAATCGATCTTCACATAATCACTAGTTAACTACACATGGTTGATGATATTAATAGGGTAACTAGCTTGTTCTGCATAGCATATAATCAATGCGGTGCCTGTTAATTTATCATCAAATCACAGCCTACTTCAACTTTGCCAAACGGGTGATGATTTAACAAAAGCACATTCGTTGCAATAATGTACCTAACCATAAACATCAATGCCTTTCTTAAACCTTAAACCTGCATATGTAGTTAAAAGAAATTAATGTTAGCAGGCAATATTAACTAGGGAAATTGTGTCACTTCTCTTGCGTTCAATGTATGCAGAGTCAGGGTATATGCAGCAGTTTGGGCCGCCTGGCTTGTTGAGAACTGTTGAAAGGCCATTTATTCCTAACAAAGACCTTAATTAATTTGACAGAATTTTACATAATTATGACATAACATTGAAGGTTGTGCAATGTAACAGCAATATTTAGACTTAGGGTTGCCACCCATTCGATAAAATACGGAACGGTTCCGTATTTCACAGAAATAATAAACGTTGTGTTTTTTCGAAATGATAGTTTCCAGATTTGACCAAAGGCTCGTATTTCTGTGTGTTTATTGTATTATAATTAAGTATATGATTTGATAGAGCAGTCTGACTGAGCGGTGGTAGGCAGCAGCAGGCAGGTAAGCATTCATTCAAACAGCCCTTTACTGTGTTTGCCAGCAGCTCTTAGCAATGCTTGAGGCACAGCGCTGTTTATGACTTCAAGCCTATCAACTCCTGAGATTAGGCGGGCAATACTATAGTGCCTATAAGAACATCCAATAGTCAAAGGTATATGAAATACAAATGGTATAGAGAGAAATAGTCCTATAATTCCTATAATAACTACAACCGAAAACTTCTTAACTGGGAATATTGAAGACTCATGTTCAAAGGAACCACCAGCTTTCATATGTTCTCATGTTCTAAGCAAGGAACTTAAACGTTAGCTTTTTTACATGGCACATATTGCACTTTTACTTTCTTCTCCAACACTGTGTTTTTGCATTACTTAAACCAAACTGAACATGTTTCATTATTTATTTGAGACTAAATTGATTTGATTGATGTATTATATTAAGTTAAAATAAAAGTGTTCATTGTTCATTCAGTATTGTTGTAATTGTCATTATTACAAATATATATATAAATCGTCCAATTAATCAGTATCGGCTTTTTTCGGCCCTCCAATAATCGGAATCGGTATCGGCGTTGAAAAATCATAATCGGTCGACCTCTACTCTGGATACAGTATATACTGGAGGCTAACATCTCTAAAGGTTCCGCACACACGTAACACAATACCAACATAGCATGTGAAACCTGTCACAAACTCGCCTACGTAACTGACATCATATAGCAAACACCCAACATAATAGAATCAGTTCCTCTGGGTGTATGAATGGTAAAGATGTTGGTGCAATTGGCTCGCCTACTTCTCTTGATAGGCAACTACTGCCTATAAGCACAGGGACAGGGCTAACAGTGTGATTTAGCACGTCTATTAGCTCACAGAGGCACAGAACAATAACAACCAACATACGCAACAAGCACTGTAACTATATTCCCACATGGGACACGAACAAAAAAGATCTAAAGATATTTTAGAGCAAAAATGTATTGCTTCACAAGTTAAAATGATCAACTTGCTAATTGTCCTGAAGTGAATATGGATCAATAATATTGAAAGAAGATAGTATTCTTGTGTACATGAGAGACAGAAAGACAGAGAGACAGAGAGAGAGAGATACAAAGAAAGAGAGAGACGGAGAGAGACGTGGGATGAGCTGCTGGCCATTTTTCAGCCCCTCACACACACACACACACATACATACACACAATTTTTTATGGAATTGCTTAGGAGTAGATGAGACAGAGCTGTCTCCGAGCAGAACTACCACGGCAAACAAAATTAACAAGCTCAATATCAACTCTCACCGCAGGCTGAGGACTTATTCATTCAGTAAAGCATACTGAATTATAAAAGGCATAGAGATAAATGAAAGTGATAGTGTGTAGGGTATAACGATAACAAAGTTTTAATGTACAATATATGGAGTCAGGATTGGTAAAACTCTCAGGTAGTCCTGGTGCTACACCTGGCCAAATCTGTTCAGGTCTGAGACTAGCACCACGGGGCAGTGGTGGAAAAAGTACCCAAATGTCATACTTGAGTAAAATGACTAAAGTAAAAGTCACACAGACAAATACTACTTGAGTAAAAGTCTAAAAGTATTTGGTTTTAAATATATTTAAGTATCAAAAGTAAATCTAATTGCAAAAATATACTTAAATATCAAAAGTAAAAGTATAAATTATTTCAAATTGCTTATAATATGAAAATCAGATGGCACAATTTTCTTGTTTTTCTATTTACGGATAGCTAGGGGCACACTACAACAAGCAGACAACATTTACAAACAAAGCATTTGTGTTTAGTGAGTCCTCCAAATCAGAGGTGGTAGGGATGACCAAGGATATTCTCTTGATGAGTTAGTGAATTGGACCACTTTCCTGTCCTGCTAAGCACTGAAAATGTAACAAGTACTTTTGGGTGTCAGAGAAAATGTATGGAGTAAAAAGTACATTATTTTCTTTAGGAATGTAGTGAAGTAAAAGTAAAAGTAGTCAAAAATATGAATAGTAAAGTAAAGTACAGATACCTAAAAAAAACATTTAAGTAGTACTTTAAAGTATTTTTACTTAAGTACTTTACACCACTTCCACGGGGCTACCTCATTGGACAGAGGTGTAACAGTGGGACTGGCCAGTGGGATGGCCAGTGGGATCAGCAGGCCTGTAATGGTTGATAATTGGGCCTGGTCAATTCATCCAGTTTATCAGGCAGTCAATATTTATGGCTGAGTCATCTACACCGTGGGTGAGGCTGCGGGGACGGCCGGCGGGGGCGGTTTAATGGCAAGCTGGCTCAACCGCACACAGACCACACTAAGGAAGATGGAAGATATTTAGGAAGATGTAAGGCAAGCCTATGCCTTAGTGACAAATACGACATGCTTGCAAACACACAAACACAACTCAATGTCCCAACCATGGGCCGGTAAAGTTGTGGCAATACTGGAACAAATTCCAAGAGTCCTTTGAGTGTTTTTCTCATACAAAGAGCATTCTGTCTTTAACATGGTTATTACCTGACAATCTGTGAAGCCAATATGGTCTCTCATGTCTCAAATGATTTTGTAACCATTTTATAACGACATATCCGCGTTGCCATAGCTACAGTAGCTAGGTAGCCTGAAAGCAATACGCCTTGGTGAAAAAAACATTGTGTCTGTGTGCGTAAAGTACATGAGACAGAGAGACAGAAACAGACAATAAAGTAGTAAGAGTACATAGACATATCTGAGGGTCATATTTCAGTTTTTGTCATTTAGCAGACACTCTTATCCAGAGCAACTTATAGTAGTGAGTGCATACATTTTATTTCATACTGGCCCCCTGTGGGAATCAAACCCACAACTCTGGCATTGCAAGCACCATGCTCTACCAACTGAGCTACACGACAAAGACACAAAGAACGACAACCCTTGATAGACAGCCAGCTCCATCACGTCACGCTGGAATTACTCGTCAAATCCCAGATAAATTGTCTGATCTCTGAAACACCGCTGCTTGATTTTCCTGAATGGCTCCCGGTACTGCTGACAACCTTCCTGTTGAGGAGGCGCCCAGGACATTAGCATCTATTAGCATAACTCAGCAGCACCCAGAAAGACATGAAACTGTCACATAAAAGTTTCATCAGACAGCGCCTCAGGGACACAGACACATTTTCCACGCCAGAGAAGATGTTATTGTTTGTGTGCACCTGCAGAGGCACTGATAGCGAGAGTTCGTTGGCTGTCTCTCTGATAGTTCAATCAGCCGTAAAGCGGTCGGTCGGAAAAACGCAATTATAATGTCTCCAAACAGCTGTTGAGAATGAGAGCTTTTCTCCCCCAAATAGATCTCCTGGTTCCACTTTGAAACATGCTCAATCACTGCTTCTGAATGTTGGTATCTTACTCCTTGGGAGAATATAACTTGTCAAAACTCTTACTTATACAAAAGTTTGAAGTAAATGCCAAGTAATGGCAGTAATTTCCCTATCTTGCTTCCTCCTGCTGCCATACTTCACATTTACTGTAAGTCGCTCTCAGGGTTGGGTAGGTTACTCTCTAAATGTAATCTATTACAGTTACTAGTTACCTGCCCAAAATTGTAATCAGTAACTTTACTTTTAGATTACTCAAACTCAGTAATGTAATCTGATTACATTCCGTTACTTTTAGATTACTTTCCCTTTAAGAGGCATTAGAAAAAGACAAAAATGTATGTTACCAATTGAACAACATCTATTGCAGGATAAATCAATGTTAAAGTTTACATAGCTGGCCATATATGGATGTTACATTTTTACTTTATGGGTTGGTTATGTAGGCTTCTTCTAACCCATCGCTTTCTACTACATATAATAATACGATTAAATTATATCTTTACATTAAAAACCAAAGTCTATCAGAATTCCAGTCATTCCAATAAATGTTATACCCCTTGATCTTCAAGAATAGGACTTGGAAATATGGAAGTATAGATTAGCCAAATTGTTTTACTGGAGCATAACCCCAGAAAAAAATAATGCCATTTGCTGCATTTGCTATAGGCCTAGTGTTTACCTTTTTGTTGGTGACACTTTGATATCTTGATAATATGCAACTGTTTAAACAGCAAATCCACAGATGAAACAATAACAAAACGGCCGCCCCGCCTCTGTTTTGGTAAAAAACTGAGGGATGGGTCTGGAGAAATGTAACCACACTCAGATTAATAGACAGAGCTTTGGATGCGAGACTGACCATCCATGATATCAAAATTATACTTTTAACCATGTAATGAGGCTATAAGGTGTTTGTTTTCATTTATAATGTTTACAAACATTGGAGGAAAAAAAGCTTATATTTTGGGTTCTCAATGGGTGTGACGGTTGAACTAAGCTCATGAGGCATTTATAAATTAGCATATCATTTATAAATCCAAAAATGGATATAGCAACTACAGATTGCTCATTTAAGTCTATCAACAGTGTGCGAGTTTGAGCATGTGTCCATTAGGCCTATGGATTATTACAATTTTCTATGAGCATTAATTAAATTGAGCACTAAAAGCCTCACCACATTCCTGTTCCCAAGAAAGCTAAGGTAACTGAGCTAAATGACAACCCCCCTTGGCACTCACTTCCGTCATCATGAAGTGCTTTGAGAGACTAGTCAAGGACCATATCACCTCCACCCTACCTGACACCCTAGACCCACTCCAATTTGCCACAGACGACGCAATCGCAATCACACTGCACACTGCCCTAACCCATCTGAACAAGAGGAATACCTATGTGAGAATGCTGTTCATCGACTACAGCTCAGCATTTAACACCATAGTACCCTCCAAACTCGTCATCAAGCTCGAGACCCTGGGTCTCGACCCCGCCCTGTGCAACTGGGTCCTGGACTTCCTGAAGGGCCGCCCCCAGGTGGTGAGGGTAGGTAACAACATCTCCACCCCGCTGATCCTCAACACTGGGGCCCCACAAGGGTGCGTTCTCAGCCCTCTCCTGTACTCCCTGTTCACCCACGACTGCGTGGCCATGCACGCCTCCAACTCAATCATCAAGTTTGCAGACGACACTACAGTGGTAGGCTTGATTACCAACAACGACGAGACGGCCTACAGGGAGGAGGTGAGGGCCCTCGGAGTGTGGTGTCAGGAAAATAACCTCACACTCAACGTCAACAAAACAAAGGAGATGATTGTGGACTTCAGGAAACAGCAGAGGGAGCACCCCCCTATCCACATCGACGGGACAGTAGTGGAGAAGGTGGAAAGTTTTAAGTTCCTCGGTGTACACATCACGGACAAACTGAAATGGTTCAACCACACAGACAGCGTGGTGAAGAAGGTGCAGCAGTGCCTCTTCAACCTCAGGAGGCTGAAGAAATTTGGCTTGTCACCAAAAACACTCACAAACTTTTACAGATGCACAATCGAGAGCATCCTGTCGGGCTGCATCACCGCCTGGTACGGCAACTGCTCCGCCCATAACCGTAAGGCTCTCCAGAGGGTAGTGAGGTCTGCACAACGCATCACCGGGGGCAAACTACCTGGCCTCCAGGACACCTACACCACCCGATGTCACAGGAAGGCCAAAAAGATCATCGAGGACAACAACCACCCGAGCCATTGCCTGTTCACCCCGCTATCATCCAGAAGGCGAGGTCAGTACAGGTGCATCAAAGCAGGGACAGAGAGACTGAAAAACAGCTTCTATCTCAAGGCCATCAGACTGTTAAACAGCCATCACACTGACTCAACTCCAGCCACTTTAATAATGGAAAAATTGATGTAATAAATGTATCACTAGCCACTTTAAACAATGCCACTTCATATAATGTTTACATACCCTACATTACTCATCTCATATGTATATACTGTACTCTATACCATCTACCGCATCTTGCCATCTTGATGTAATGTATCACTAGCCACTTTAAACAATGCCACTTTTATATGTTTACATATCCTACATTACTCATCTCATATGTATATACGGTAATCTATACCATCCACTGCATCTTGCCTATGCCGTTCTATACCATCACTCATTCATTTATTTTTTATGTACATATTCTTATTCATTCCTTTACACTTGTGTGTATAAGGTAGTTGTTGTGAAATTGTTAGGTTAGATTACTCGTTGGATATTACTGCATTGTCGGAACTAGAAGCACAAGCATTTCGCTACACTCGCATTAACATCTGCTAACCATGTGTATGTGACAAATAACATTTTATTTGATTTGATTGTATTCCATAGGTAGGGATCCGCACTATGCAGCTGACGCAAGATCGCATTTTTCACTGGCTGTCCACTGGTTTCAAAAACAATGATTGATAGGCAGCTTAAATTTCTATTTTAGCCCTTGCTGGTTGTCGTGGTAATACAATGGAAGTTTAGATGCGATCACAATATAAGTTAAAATATGAAAAAGCCTGGAAGGAGGAGAGATGACTAGAAACGATTCTGTTGGCCGTTTTATTTTGTGGATTAATTGTCGGAGTAGAGGTCCTTGTGCATTTCAGGTAAAATAACAACTCAATGTTTATATCCCAGGACAAATTAGCTAGCAACAGCAAGCTAGCTAAATAGGACAAATTAGCTAGCAAGTGCAAGCTAACTAGCCATACATGTTTAAGGCTTTTCGACCTGTCCCCAAATTAATGTCATTGGTTCAGAGTTTGTTTTGATATTTTAACCTGCGTCTCGTGATCGCGTTTGGTGTAGGGGGACAAAATAAATGTATGCACGATAGCGCACGATGGCGCACGCACGCAGCCGGTTTGGGTTCCGTGTTATTTGATAAGGTTTTCTAGTCATTATGAACTGAGTGGTATATGTATGATATATGTTATGTGGTATATGTTTGTCATACCCGTATACCACGAGTATGACAAAACATTTATTTACCAACGTAATTAGAGCAGTGAAAATAAATGTTTTGTCATAAGGTCAGATATACCACGGCTGTCAGCCAATCAGCATTCAGGGCTCGAACCACCCAGTTTATAATACGTATCTTACATATACCACCCAATTTGTCAATGGGTGTGGCAGGGTAGCCTAGTGGTTAGAGCGTTGGACTAGTAACCGAAAGGTTGTAAGATTGAATCCCCTAGGTTTCAGGTTAAAAAATGGCACACCATCATTAAGACTTATATATTTAAGCAATAAGGCACTTCGGGGGTTTATGGTATATGGCCAATATTCCACGGCTAAGGGCTGTATCCAGGCACTCTGCGTTGCATTGTGCATAAGAACAGCCCTTAGCCGTGGTATATTGGCCATATACCACAAACCCCCGAAGTGCCTTATTGCTTAAATATATAACTCCGAGTGATGGTGTGGCATGGATAAATGAGTAACAGTCCAACCTAGAGAGAGTCTCCAGTTGGGCACCCCCCTCACAGCCATTCATCACAAAAATCCCACTGTATAGAACCAATCTACAGTACTATTCACCAGACTCCTCTAGCGTTCACTGTTCATATCGACAGAGCTGCCACATCATTCATCACAGAACTCTAGGAGTTACAATCAGGCCTATTCAGTCATCAACATTGGTCCCATATGGCCAGTAAACACACAGCATGCTCTCCAATTAATGTATCATTTCTTCGGTACAACACAAGAGCTGATGTGCTGTTGTTCTAGCACTCCCCTGCCACCTTCACACTATTGCTGTTTTGTCCCATCTTCATTAGAGCTCTCGCTAACCATCCCTCTCCCCCCTCCTCCTCCTCCTCCCTGTCTTCCCCCGCACAACATGGTGGAATCTGATAACTAGCTTCACACCAATCTGTTGATTCTCTCATTTTGGCTGCTATGGGATGGTGTGTAATTAGGAAATGGAGGCAGAATGCATCTACAATTTGCTACAGTCAGTCACACGCATGCTCACACAAACAAACAGACACACACTAATGAAGCTGTTCTGTCAGATAAGTGGAATTATATATGTACATACCCCAACCAGAAGCCATGGATTACAGGCAATATTCGCACTGAGCTAAAGGTTAGAGCTGTCGCTTCAAGGAGCAGGACTCTAACCACGGAAGCTTATAGGAAATCTCGCTATGCCCTCCGACGAACCATCAAACAGGCAAAGCTTCAATACAGGACTAAGATCGAATCGTACTAGACCGGCTCCGATGCTTGTCGGATGTGGCAGGGCTTGCAAACTATTACAGACTACAAAGGGAAGCACAGCCGAGAGCTGCCTAGTGACATGAGCCTACCAGACGAGCTAAATCACTTCTGTGCTCGCTTCGAGGCAAGCAACACTGAAACATGCATGAGAGCATCAGCTGTTCCGGACGACTGTGTGATCACGCTCTCAGCAGCCAATGTGAGTAAGACCTTTAAACAGGTCAACATTCACAAGGCCGCTGGGCCAGACGGATTACCAGGATGTGTACTCCGAGCATGTGCTGACCAATTGGCAAGTGTCTTCACTGACATTTTCAAACTCTTCCTGTCTAAGTCTGTAATACCAACATGTTTCAAGCAGATCACCATAGTCCCTGTGCCCAAGAACACTAAGGTAACTTGCCTAAATTACTACCGACCCGTAGCACTCACGTCTGTAGCCATGAAGTGCTTTGAAAGGCTGGTCATGGCTCACATCAACACCATAAGGGGGTGCATGCTCAGTCCACTCCTGTACTCCGTGTTCACTCATGACTGCATGGCCAGGCACGACTCTAACACCACCATTATGTTTGCCGATGATACAACAGTGGTAGGCTTGATCACCGACAAGGATGAGACAGCCTATAGGGAGGAGGTCAGAGACCTGACCGTGTGGTGCAAGGACAACAACCTCTCCCTCAACGTGATCAAGACAAAGGAGTTGATTGTGGACTACAGGAAAAGGAGGACCGAGCACGCCCCCATTCTCATCGATTGGCCGGCTGTAGTGGAGCAGATTGAGCGCTTCAAGTTCCTTTGCGTCCATGTCACCAACAAACTAACATGGTCCAAGCACACCAAGACAGTCGTGAAGAGGGCATGACAAAACCTATTCCTCCTCAGGAGACTGAAAAGATTTGGCATGGGTCCTCAAATCCTCAAAAGGTTTTACAGCTGCATCACTGCCTGGTACGGCAACTGCTCGGCCTCCAACCGCAAGGCACTACAGAGGGTAGTGCGTATGGCCCAGTACGTTACTGGGGCCAAGCTTCCTGCCATCCAGTACCTCTATACTAGGCTGTGTCAGAGGAAGGCCCTAAAAATTGGCAAAGACTCCAGCCACCCTAGTCATAGACTGTTCTCTCAGCTACCGCATGGCAAGCGATAGTTGAGCGCCAAGTCTAGGTCCAAGAGGCTTCTAAACAGCTACTACCCCCAAGCCATAAGACTCCTGAACATCTAATCAAATGGCTACCCAGACTATTTGCATTATCCCCACCCTCTTCTACGCTGCTGCTACTCTCTGTTATTATCAATGCATAATCACTTTAATAATTCTACCTACATGTACATATTACCTAAATTCTCAATCTTCAGAGCTCATGCTGCTAGGTGACCTAAACTGGGACATGCTTAACACCCCAGCCATCCTACAATCTAAGCTTGATGCCCTCAATCTCACACATATTATCAATGAACCTACCAGGTACCACCCCAAAGCCGTAAACACGGGCACCCTCATAGATATCATCCTAACCAACTTGCCCTCTAAATACACCTCTGCTCTTTTCAACCAAGATCTCAGCGATCACTGCCTCATTGTCTGCATCCGTAATGGGTCAGCGGTCAAACGACCTCCACTCCTCACTGTCAAACGCTCCCTGAAACACTTCAGCGAGCAGGCCTTTCTAATCGACCTGGCCCGGGTATCCTGGAAGGATATTGACCTCATCTCGTCAGTAGAGGATGCCTGGTTATTTTTTTAAATGCCTTCCTCACCATCTTAAATAAGCATGCCCCATTCAATAAATTTAGAACCAGGAACAGATATAGCCCTTGGTTCTCTCCAGACCTGACTGCCCTTAATCAACACAAAAAACATCCTGGGGCGTTCTGCATTAGCATCGAACAGCCCCCGTGATATGCGACTTTTCAGGGAAGTTAGAAACCAATATACACAGGCAGTTAGAAAAGCCAAGGCTAGCTTTTTCAAGCAGAAATTTGCTTCCTGCAACACAAACTCAAAAAAGTTTTGGGACACTGTAAAGTTCATGGAGAATAAGAGCACCTCCTCCCAGCTGCCCACTGCACTGAAGATAGGAAACTCTGTCACCACCGATAAATCCACTATAATTGAGAATTTCAATAAGCATTTTTCTACGGCTGGCCATGCTTTCCACCTGGCTACCCCTACCCCGGTCAACAGCACTGCACCCCCCACAGCAACTCGCCCAAGCCTTCCCTATTTCTCCTTCTCCCAAATCCAGTCAGCTGATGTTCTGAAAGTGCTGCAAAATCTGGACCCCTACAAATCAGCCGGGCTAGACAATCTGGACCCTTTCTTTCTAAAATGATCTGCCGAAATTGTTGCAACCCCTATTACTAGCCTGTTCAACCTCTCTTTCGTGTCATCTGAGATTCCCAAAGATTGGAAAGCAGCTGCGGTCATCCCCCTCTTCAAAGGGGGACACACTCTTGATCCAAACTGCTACAGACCTATATCTATCCTACCCTGCCTTTCTAAGGTCTTCGAAAGCCAAGTCAACAAACAGATCACCGACCATTTCGAATCCCACCGCACCTTCTCCGCTATGCAACCTGGTTTCAGAGCTGGTCATGGGTGCACCTCAGCCATGCTCAAGGTGCTAAACAATATCTTAACCGCCATCGATAAGAAACAATACTGTGCAGCCGTATTCATTGACCTGGCCAAGGCTTTCGACTCTGTCAATCACCACATCCTCATCGGCAAACTCAATAGCCTTGGTTTCTCAAATGATTGCCTCGCCTGGTTCACCAACTACTTCTCTGATAGAGTTCAGTATGTCAAATCGGAGGGCCTGTTGTCCGGGCCTCTGGCAGTCTCTATGGGGGTGCCACAGGGTTCAATTCTTGGGCCGACTCTCTTCTCTGTATACATCAATGATGTCGCTCTTGCTGCTGATGAGTCTCTGATCCACCTCTACGCAGACGACACCATTCTGTATACTTCTGGCCCTTCTTTGGACACTGTGTTAACTTCTTGACGCTAGGGGCCAGATTTTTTTATATTTTTAAATAACGTTCCCAAGGTAAACAGACTATTTCTCAGGCCCAGATCGTAGAATATGCATATAATTTACAGATTAGGATAGAAAACACTCC
Organism: Salvelinus namaycush; assembly: GCF_016432855.1. Taxonomy (NCBI): domain Eukaryota; kingdom Metazoa; phylum Chordata; class Actinopteri; order Salmoniformes; family Salmonidae; genus Salvelinus; species Salvelinus namaycush. Next base: position 30,923,549 of record NC_052329.1, read on the forward strand.
AAAGTTTCCAAAACTGTCAAAATATTGTCTGTGAGTATAACAAAACTGATTTTGCAGGCGAAAACCTGAGGAAATCCAACCCGGAAGTGCATTTATTTATTTTTTATCCCTGTTTCATTGCCTGCCCCTCTTCCATTTAAAGGGGTATCAACCAGATTCCTTTTCCAATGGCGTCCTCGGGCTGTGACCAGGCTTTAGACATAGTTTCAGGCTTTTATTTTGAAAAATCAGCGAGATATTTCAAAACGAGTCAGGTGTCCTTTGATTAGTTCCTGCGCGCGAGAGGGGTAGCTCGACATTTTCTTTCTCTCTTTTATTGAATAGGTTACCGTCCGGTTGAAATATTATCAATTATGTATGTTAAAAACAACCTGAGGATTGATTACAAAAAACGTTTGACATGTTTCTACGAACATTACGGATACTTTATGGAATTTTCGACTGCCAGGAATGGAACGAGGCTGTGGTTTACTGAACATAACGCGCAACCCAAATGGCGTTTTTTTGTTATAAAACTAATATTTATCGAACAAAAAGAACATTTATTGTGTAACTGGGAGTCTCTTGAGTACAAACATCCGAAGATTATCAAAGGTAAGCGATTCATTTTATTGCGTTTCTGACTTTCGTGACCAAGCTATTTTAAGGCTAACTGTTCTAGCATTGATTGAGACACTCACAAACGCTTGGATTGCTTTCGCTGTAAAGCATATTTTCTAAATCTGACACGATAGGTGGATTAACAACAAACTAAGCTGTGTTTTGGTATATTTCACTTGTGATTCCATGATTATAAATATTTTTAGTGTTATTTTTGAATTTGGCGCTCTGCAATTCAGTGGTTGTTTAGGAAAATGATCCCGTAAAGTTAACAACCCTCCAGATGAGCTTCAATGCCATACAACTCTCCTTCCGTGGCCTCCAACTGCTCTTAAATACAAGTAAAACTAAATGCATGCTCTTCAACCGATCGCTGCCTGCACCTGCCCGCCCGTCCAGCATCACTACTCTGGACGGTTCTGACTTAGAATATGTGGACAACTACAAATACATAGGTGTCTGGTTAGACTGTAAACTCTCCTTCCAGACTCACATCAAACATCTCCAATCCAAAGTCAAATCTTGAATTGGCTTCCTATTTCGCAACAAAGCATCATTCACTCATGCTGCCAAACATACCCTCGTAAAACTGACCATCCTACCGATCCTCGACTTCGGCGATGTCATTTACAAAATAGCCTCCAATACTCTACTCAATAAATTGGATGCAGTCTATCACAGTGTCATCCGTTTTGTCACCAAAGCCCCATATACTACCCACCACTGCGACCTGTACGCTCTCGTTGGCTGGCCCTCGCTTCATACTCGTCGCCAAACCCACTGGCTCCAGGTCATCTACAAGACCCTGCTAGGTAAACTCCCCCCTTATCTCAGCTCGCTGGTCACCATAGCAGCACCCACCTGTAGCACGCGCTCCAGCAGGTATATCTCTCTGGTCACCCCCAAAGCCAATTCCTCCTTTGGCTGCCTCTCCTTCCAGTTCTCTGCTGCCAATAACTGGAACGAACTACAAAAATCTCTGAAACTGGAAACACTTATCTCCCTTACTAGCTTTAAGCACCAGCTGTCAGAGCAGCTCACAGATTACTGCACCTGTACATAGCCCATCTATATTTTAGCCCAAACAACTACCTCTTCCCCTACTGTATTTATTTCTTTATTTTGCTCCTTTGCACCCCATTATTTCTATTTCTACTTTGCACATTCTTCCACTGCAAATCAACCATTCCAATGTTTTACTTGCTATATTGTATTTACCTCGCCACCATGGCCTTTTTTTGCCTTTACCTCCCTTCTCACCTCATTTGCTCACATTGTATAGAGACTTATTTTTCTACTGTATTATTGACTGTATGTTTGTTTTACTCCATGTGTAACTCTGTGTTGTTGTATGTGTCGAACTGCTTTGCTTTATCTTGGCCAGGTCGCAATTGTAAATGAGAACTTGTTCTCAACTTGCCTACCTGTTTAAATAAAGGTGAAATAAAATAAATAAATAAATGACCTCAACACCAGTGCCCCCGCACATTGACTCTGTACCGGTACCCCCTGTATATAGCCTCGCTATTGTAATTTTACTGCTGCTCTTTAATTATTTGTTACTTTTATCAATTTTTTTTTTTTAGGTATTTTCTTAAAACTGCATTGTTGGTTAAGGGCTTGTAAGTAAGCATTTCACTGTAAGGTCTACAGTACAGGCTACAGACTACAGTACACTGTGCACAACAGCTATATGTAGGACACCAGAAGAACAACATGTCTTTCCTCATAGGATACAGTATGTTAGCCTCAGTGTTTTCCATCATGCAGTTCAACATAATCTCCCCTGTAGAATGAGTTTTTTGGCCTAGGCTTTGGTTTAGCAGGCTAAAGCATTCTTGTGGGCATGCAGGAGACCTGGATTCGAACCACATTAGTCACACGTTCTCAAATGTGATAGAGAACTTTGGAAGGGAACATTGAGAGAACATTGGGAGAACGTTCCAGAACATTCCAGTTGGAGGTCAAGCAGCTGCTTCTATTAGATTCAGTGTTCCAGAATCCAGACCAGACAGGACTGGAGATGTGATTTATTAGAGACGTCAAGTGGAAGACAGAGGAGGGAGTGTTAAACCACTCACTACCGACAGACCTGGGTCTTGTCTCCGATGGACACTAACTCTTAAGGAGCAGAAGGATGCATAGATGTAAAATACGGCAGGTCAGTATACCACTAATGATGCACGCAGGCACACACGCAAGCACGCAAGCAGGCACACACGAACGCAAGCAAGCACACACACACACACACACACACACACACACAATCAGCCTGAACATTGGTGCTCCTTGGGTCATGAAGGTCTGATGAAGGCCTAGACCAAAGATCTATTGACCGAACCTCAAGTCCCTTTTCATGTCTTTCATGACACAGCCAACATCGTGTCCCATCTGAATCTCAGACATACATTCTCTAGTGAAAGCAATCGTCATTGTAATGTACAACCGCTCCACTTTACATAGACAGAGTTAATATTAACAGAGAAACAAGTCTTTGTGGCAAAGATTCCTGTCGACTTCCTTTAGTCTGCGATCAAAGCATGATCATTTCAGACTCCATCAGAGTCTGTCTTTGTCTGGGTGATTGACAGAGACTGACACCTGTCAGATACTATGAGAACTTGGGTGAGATCAAGTAGAAAATAACATTCCAAAATAGAATCTCAAATCCTAAGGAGAACCCACCCAGAGAGATGACAACGACCAACTACCACACTGTAAGGCTGCTGCATCAGACCCAATCTGGGTGGGGGGATATTGAATATTCATAGGGCCAGGAGTTTGTCCCGGCCACTTGACCCGATTAGGAAAAACTTCAGGTGAGGTAGATCAGCTTTAATATTCCAGATAGATTGTAGGTTCCATCAATGTAATTTCTGCACATGAAAGCGTTGGCCCACCCTCACACACTCACTTCCCCCAGAGCCCCCTGGTCTGTGGCATCAAAGGACGCGCTTAAAAATCTGATCCATGGAAATCACACAAACACCTTCAAACACAGGGGGAAACTCACACCTGTCTTGTTGTATCAATACCAGCCCTTGTGTCCTGTCTCCCTTCTTCCCTCCTCTTTTCCCCCCTCACTTTATCTCTTCCCCTCTTTCCTCATTTGTCATGCTCTAGAGTTTCATCATCACAACCCAAAAGACATCATGAGGATGATAAATCAACCCCCGTTAAAAATAACACACATATGCTGTAAAACATTCTTATGTAAGGATCCCTTACTCCTCCAATAGATCACCACAAATTAGGCCACAATCCCTCCAAATCAACCCACATGTATATTACCAGACAACAGAGAGGATCAAGAGGTATAACTATGGGGAAGGAGAGAGAAAGGGAGCAAGGTCGTGCAAGAAAGAAAGAGAGAAAGAGAGACAGGAGAGGATGAAAGAGGAAAAAGAGAGACGGGAGACGATGAAAGAGAGACGGGAGAGGAGAAAGAGAGACGGGAGAGGATGAAAGAGAGACGGGAGAGGATGAAAGAGGAGAAAGAGAGACGGGAGAGGATGAAAGAGGAGAAAGAGAGACGGGAGAGGATGAAAGAGGAGAAAGAAAGACGGGAGAGGATGAAAGAGGAGAAAGAAAGACGGGAGAGGATGAAAGAGGAGAAAGAGAGACGGGAGAGGAGAAAGAGAGACGGGAGAGGATGAAAGAGAGAAGGAGAGACGGAAGAGGATGAAAGAGGAGAAAGAGAGACGGGAGAGGATGAAAGATCAGAAAGAGAGACGGGAGAGGATGAAAGAGAGAAGGAGAGACGGAAGAGGATGAAAGAGGAGAAAGAGAGATGGGAGAGGAGAAAGAGAGACGGGAGAGGATGAAAGAGCAGAAAGAGATTGGAGAGGAGAATGAGGAGAAAGAGAGATGGGAGAGGATGAAAGAGGTAGACAGCAAGTGAGAGCACAGAGAGAGAACGAGAGAGAGTATAGAGAGAGTGTTTACTGTTCATTCCTATTATTTATTTCACTTTTGTTTATTATCTATTTCACTTGCTTTGGCAATGTTAACATATATTTCCATGCCAATAAAGTCCTTGAATTGAATTGAGAGAGAGAGAGGTAACAGTGTAAGAGAGAGACAAAGGGAAAGCGAGGGTGTGAGGGAGAGAGCAGAGGAAGAGAGATAGGAGAGGAGGAGTTTAGGGGTGGGCTGTCAGCAGTGATCTATTTATACCAGGCGGAGGAGGCTGTCGTGTTTCTCAGGGGATTGCATAGTGCCGTGACGTCACAGGTAATTACCTGGCTGTTTTAGGGTTAGGAGCTGGGTTAGTTTTAGGGTTAGGAGCTAGGGTTAGGTTTAGAGTTAGGGTAAAGGTAAAGGTTAGGTTTTTGCGTTAAGGTTAGGATCAGGGTAAGCGTATGAGTTAGGGTTTAGGGAAAATAGGATTTTGAATGGGACTGAATTGTGTGTCGCCACAATGTTAGCTGTACAAGACTGTGTGTGTGTGTGTGTGTGTGTGTGTGTGTGTGTGTGTGTGTGTGTGTGTGTGTGTGTGTGTGTGTGTGTGTGTGTGTGTGTGTGTATTTGAGCAAAAGGACTTCAAAGTGCTGAATGGGAACAGTATCCTGTTCATTACAGTTAATCAGTATGTAGCATCCACACACAGTCAACACACAGTCATGCCCAGTCACTCCCTCCCAGAGCTCCTCTGTTACATGGAGGAGAGCCAACCACAGCTGGCCTGAGTGAAGATCTATTTCATGCACCATGGTGATTGATATATGAGGTGCCTGTTCACTGACCTACATACCTACGCTTCCCTGCTGCCTGACAGCCAGTAAAAAGACCCCTAAAGAGCCCTGTTAAGCCTCAGCTTGATGGCATGGAAACATAGAACCGGTTCCCTGTGTCAAACCAAATTTGTGCTGCAAATTATGATTGTTTCTCTTTTCTTTGCAGCCCTTACAGTAAGAAGAACGCAGCGGTTAGATATTGAGGGAGCTAGGACAATGGGAAAGGATGAAAGATCAGTCAATAGAGATAGTAGTGGGGCCTATTTCCTGTCCAATGGCCATTCGCATGCCTTCACCACATGAAGCTACCCAAGTTTTCAAATCAAATCGTATTTGTCACATGAGCCGAATACAACAGGTGTAGACCTTACCTTACTTACAAGCACTTAACCAACAATGCAGTCCAAGAAATAGAGTTAATAAAATATTGACAAAATAAACGAAAGTTTAAAAAATCTAATCAATCAAAAACAATGTACATAACAATAACGAGGCTCTATACAGGGGGTAACGGTCCCGAGTCAATGTGTGGGGGTACAGGTTAGTCGAGGTCATTTGGAAAGTGACTATGCGTAGATAATAAACAGCGAGCAGCAGTGTAAAAACAAAGGGGGGGGGGGGGGGGGGGGGGTAGAAGCTGTTAAGGAGACTTTTGGTCCTAGACTTGGCGCTCCGGTACCGCTTGCCGTGCGGTAGCAGAGAGAACAGTCTATGAGTTTTGACCATTTTTGGGGCCTTCCTCTGACACCACCTAGTATGTACAGTGGAAGTCGGAAGTTTACATACACTTAGGTTGGAGTCATTAAATCTCGTTTTTCAACCACTCCACAAATTTCTTGTTAACAAACTATAGTTTTGGCAAGTCGTTTAGGACATCTACACAAGTCATTTTCCCAGCAATTGTTTACAGACAGATTATTTCACTTATAATTCACTGTATCACAATTCCAGTGGGTCAGAAGTTTACATACACTAAATTGACTGTGCCTTTAAACAGCTTGGAAAATTCCAGAAAATTATGTCATGGCTTTAGAAGCTTCTGATAGGCTAATTGACATCATTTGAGTCAATTGGAGGTGTACCTGTGGATGTATTTCAAGGGATACCTTCAAACTCAGTGCCTCTTTGCTTGACATCATGGGAAAATCAAAAGAAATCAGCAAAGACCTCAGAAAAATGTAGACCTCCACAAGTCTGGTTCATCCTTGGGAGCAATTTCCAAATGCCTGAAGGTACCACGTTCATCTGTACAAGCAATAGTACACAAGTATAAACACCATTGGAACACGCAGCCATCATGCCGCTCAGGAAGGAGACGCGTTCTGCCTCCTAGAGATGAATGTACAAGGAAACTGAAAACTTGAGCGTGCATAACTATTCACCCCCCCAAAGTCAATACTTTGTAGATCCACCTTTCGCAGCAATTACAGCTGCAAGTCTCTTCGGGTATGTCTCTATAAGCTTGGCACATCTAGCCACTGGGATTTTTGCCCATTCTTTCTAGGCAAAACTGCTCCAGCTCCTTCAAGTTGGATGGGTTCCACTGGTGTACAGCAATCTTTAAGTCATACCACAGATTCTCAATTGGATTGAGGTCTGGGCTTTGACTAGGCCATTCCAATACATTTAAATGTTTCCCCTTAAACTACTCAAGTGTTGCTTTAGCAGTATGCTTAGGATCATTGTCCTGCTGGAAGGTGAATCTCCGTCCCAGTCTCAAGTCTGGAAGACTGAAACAGGTTTCCCTCAAGAATTCCCCTGTATTCAGCTCCATCCATCATTCCTTCAATTCTGACCAGTTTCCCAGTCCCTGCCGATGAAAAACATCCCCACAGCATGATGCTGCCACCACCATGCTTCACTGTGGGGATGGTGTTCTCGGGGTGATGAGAGATGTTGGGTTTGCGCCAGACATAGCATTTTCTTTGATTGCCAAAAACCTCCATTTTAGTCTCATCTGACCAGAGTACCTTTTTCCATATGTTTGGGGAGTCTCCCACATGCCTTTTGGCCAACACCAAACGTGTTTGCTTATTTTTTTCTTTAAGCAATGGCTTTTTTCTGGCCACTCTTCCGTAAAGCCCAGCTCTGTGGAGTGTACGGCTTAATGTGGTCCTATGGAAAGATACTCCAATCTCCGCTGTGGAGCTTTGCAGCTCCTTCAGGGTTATCTTTGGTCTCTTTGTTCCCTCTCTGATTAATGCCCTTCTTGCCTGGTCCGTGAGTTTTGGTGGGCGGCCCTCTCTTGGCAGGTTTGTTGTGGTGCCATTCTTTACATTTTTTAATAATGGATTTAATGGTGCTCTGTGGGATGTTCAAAGTTTCAGATATTTTTTTATAACCCAACCCTGATCTGTACTTCTCCACAACTTTGTCCCTGACCTGTTTGGAGAGCTCCTTGGTCTTCATGGTGCCGCTTGCTTAGTGGTGTTGCACTCTGGGGCATTTCAGAACAGGTGTATATATACTGAGATCATGTGACAGATCATGTGACACTTAGATTGCACACAGGTGGACTTTATTTAACTAATAATGTGACTTCTGAAGGTAATTGGTTGCACCAGATCTTATTTAGGGGCTTCATAGCAAAGGGGGTGAATACATATGCACGCACCACTTTTCAGGTATTTATTTTTTAGAATTTTTTGAAACAAGTTATTTTTTTCATTTCACTTCACCAATTTGGACTATTTTGTGTATGTCCATTACATGAAATACAAATCCATTTAAATTACAGGTTGTAATGCAACAAAATAGGAAAAACGCCAAGGGGATGAATACTTTTGCAAGGCACTGTATGTAAAGCAATATATATACCGTATGTATACATGGTTTATATATGTTTTACATTTTATATACGTCATTGATGTAAAGTGATGGCTTCCTCTACAGCAGGGGACGCTGGACTCAGACAGTTATCCCGTACCCTCCCCAAGCCTCCTCAGCCCCCCTCCCCAGTCAGCACAGAGACCCAGCTGCTAATGCTATCTAATCACTCTGGTTAGCGCCCTGGGCTAACAACACACCCACTGGGAGGGGAACACAGACACTTCTCTTCCTATTCCTGTCAGTCTTAGGGGCTCTGCCTGTCTGTATTCTTGTCTGTCTTAGGGGCTCTGTCTGTCTGTCTGTCTCTCTACTTCTCTCTCTCTCTCTCTCTCTGTCTGACTGCCTGCATTTTTTTAAATGTTAAAACCAAATATACTGTATGATTCAATGCCAACTACCTCTCCCAGTCCTGGTAAAAAGCTAAAACCAGGTGGGAGCTCACATTGATCTGCAGGCGGCTCTGATTATATTATCTGATTATCTTAGCTTGGTTTCCAACATCCTCAAGCCATTTCTATGCTTCATTTACTTTACAGAGGAGAGTGGAAGTGGAGTTTGTGGCCTGTGCAAGGTTGCTGAGTTAGAGACAGGATACATTTCAAATGGCACCCTAGTCCCTATATAGTGCACTACTTTTGACCAAGGACCATAGGGCTCTGGCCAAAAGTAGTGCACACAATAAAGGGAATAGACTGCCGTTTGGGACATAACTGAGTGTACAAAACATTGCACCCTCCCCCCATATGTTGACTCCAATGCTTCCCACAGTGTGAAGTTGGCTGGATGTCCTTTGGGTGGTGGACCATTCTTGATACACATAGGAAACTGTTGAGCGTGGAAAAAAACCAGCAGCATTGCAGTTCTCTGGCACCTAGTACCATACCCCGTTCAAAGGCACTTAAATATTTTGTCTTGCCTATTTCACCCTCTGAATGGCACACATACACAATCCATGTCTCAATTGTCTTAGGCTTAAAAATGATTATTTCACCTGTCTCCTCCCCTTCATCTACACTGATTGAAGTGGATTTAACAAGTGACATCAATAAGGGATCATAGCTTTCACCTGGATTCACCTGGTCAGTCTATGTCATGAAAAGAGCAGGTGTTCATAATGTTTTGTCCAGAGTTTATATACACACAACCTAAGTAGATGTATCACTTTGGAAGTGATCTATCCACATATCTTTAGTTGGGTTACAAGCAATTAAACACATTTCCTGTAAATCAAGATATTAAGTTTGTTCCATAACATGAAGTAATGACTGCACTTTCTTTACATAAGACTTTCATATTAACTGGTTACAGAATTGTAACCAAATGGTGATTCCCATCCCATTCCCATTCCTATCCCAACAATGGAAACCTTCACAGGTTCTTTAGTATCACAGTACTTACACAGATATCATTTAAGATTCAGTGCTGGCAGGGAACATATAATCATACAAAATAAAAAAATACAGAACAAATTGCCTGGAATGACATTCACTGTCACTGGTGGCCAAAAATAACAAACAATATGCCACTCCTCCAACTATTCTGAGAGAGATTACGTTCATCTGTCAAATTCGTTATTTGATTCTAGACAAATTTAATCGAAAATATGTTAAACGAACCAAAGTGTAATTTTGGATCATACCAATCAGAAAAATAACTTCAAATGAACAACAATGCCGTTCCACTTGTTATAGGGTATCTGTCTGCCCGCTTGCCCTTGTGGTCCTGTGTGGTTCGGTTGGTAACGCATGGCATTAGCAATGTCAGGATTGTAGGTTCAATTCCCCGGGCCACCCATATGTAAAATTTATGCACACACGACTGTAAGTCACTTTGGATTAAAGCGTCTGCTAAATGGCATATATATAGTCTGTGTCTGCGTGCCTGCCTCTCTGTCTGTCTGTCTCCTCAGGGGGCCTCTGTCATCGTCTGACAGTGCAGATGGAGTCATGCTATCTGAGGTAAAACAACAGGCCTCCTTTAGATTAAGCCCCCGTTTAGTGTCTCAGAGACCCAGCAAGCTGTTCAGGACTACTCCAATACACAGAACATACTGGGTATCATCCCACACCGCCTCATTAAATGCTGTTATGCTGATAAACTGTGTCTGTGGCTTAGATCAGTATGTGTGTCTGGATGCCCGTCTATGTGTCTGTGTGTGTAAACTATAACTCAGTGGAGACGGCAGGCGGATTTGGCTGCACTGTTGCTAAGAGACACCCTCTCCTGGAAGAACAAAGGGCAAAAGTACAGATGATGAAGACACACACTCGCTGGTGGTATCAGTCTTTCCACATCTCCATCCTTATCCTCCAAACATACATATACACACACACACACACACACACACACACACGCACACACACACACACACACAAGTAACCACAATATGACTGCTGATTAATAGGTGGCATGTATACTAATGACCATGGTGGATGGAGGGTGGATACTTGCTGAGTAAGAGCAGTATGCGTTTTACCCCCAGCCTTGTGACGCAAAGCCTAGGGCCGTAGAGGATATAAATAGGACTTATGACAGACAAACAGCAGAAACATAAACACACTGGCAAAAGAGCCTTTCTCAATCTAGGACAGAGCAAAAAGACAAATGTCTGTGTCCTATGACAACAGACAAAAGAGTAATCTTCTCTTCAGTCCTCCTCCATCCCTCACCCGAACTGACATTGACCTGACAACAGCACCAATAGAGGATGAGATCAGAAAGGATAGGGTGGTGTCTGAGTTCCAGATCAGCTGGAGCTTTTAGCCAACTCCCCTAACGTTTGTCATTGAATAATAGAGTCTGGCAACCAGGTCATATTGGGATGGGTTGTGAGGTTGCCAGGTTGGATTCGGCTTATTGTAGCTCAACACCACAGAGCCTATTAAGGTTGACAATGAAGGCCATGTTGGCCATATTCACCCTATCCATATGCATAGACCTCTCTCAGCCACAAGATCAAAGATCAAGATCAAAAGGGAAGGTGATGTGTGATGTGGAAATGAGCAAGGCATTTGGCCGAGTGAGTGCTCTCTTCTTCAGAGAAATATGGGAAACATCACATCTAGAGGACATCACCCTGAATATGAGATTATTGATGATTGGTGATGGTTAAAAAAGGTCATTCATCGTATTCGGTGGCAGATACTGCATTGATGATATTGTATATTTTCGGGTTCTTCGAAACCAGCATTAATAACATAACAATTCTTCTGTTCTAACCATACGCTAGGCTACTAGGATGTATATAGAAAATGACTCACTAAAATAGGAGCTTCTATATGCCAAACTAAACAAGTGAAAAAAAGAGGGGATACAATACTTCAGAGTGAGATACAACTCAGATAAAGAAGGCAAGAGGAAGAAATGAAAGGAAGAAAACTTAAAGAACGAGACAACGAGAGTAGAATACCCAAGGGGTGCTGTAGTCTAGAATAGTCCATGTTGCTGTTCTATTTCTTGTAAGACAAATGGGTGAGTGACAGGGTGAGATGGTCTGCAGTGCTGCAGGGCTGCAGAATGAGATGTTTCAGTCCAGAACTGTCAGTCTGCCTTGCAGACAGTAGGACTTATGCTCCCTGCTGCTAATGTTAAGGGGCGATACTACGACTATATACATCAACCTTACCTAATACACTGGACCCACTGCAATTTGCATACCGCCCAAAGAGTTCCACGGACAACACAATCGCAATTTCGCTGCACTCTGTAGTATCCTAGACAAGAGGAATACCATCATTAAGCTCAGGGCCCTGGGTCTGTACCCCTCCCTCAACAACGAGATCCTGGACTTCCTGACGGGCAGACCCCAAGTGGTGAGGGGCCCCCCACAGATGCATGCTCAGCCCCCTAAAGTGTCCGCATGCTTCCCAACCTAAACAGTTTGGAAGAGTTTGTGCATATATTATGACGACATTGTGTGACGTTTTTGTTTGTTTTGGACTTCGGTAAGGGTTTCGGGCATACACATCTTTTTCTACAGGCAAGCCGAAGTCAGTAGCTGAAGTCAGTAGCCGAAGTCTACGCCCTTTGTCAGTGATTGGTCAACAGTAGAGATTATTCAATAAAGTCTTTGTTGTGATTCAATGAGAGATGATGCACATTTTTTCATTGAGAAATACTGCACCAAACACCTTAGTTAGATTAAAATTGTGCGACTAAGATCTCCTTGGCAAAAACGTCAAAATTAATGACAGATTTCTTGAATTATCTTAGATTCATTCTGACTATTTTGAGGAAGTCTATACTGGCTATGGCGTCTCAGAATGGACAAAGAGTACTATTGTCGCTTTTTCTGCTTTTCCAAGCGGTCTTTTAAGGGAATATGCACACTAGTTCGGTTCGCTTAACCGACTTCGGCTAGGTGCCAGCAGAACTGACACCTTTAGAGACTGTTTGCACTCTCCACACATCCAACCTTTACACACAAGCACACACACACACACACACACACACACAACCACAAATAAACACACACACAAACACAAGCACACACACATACACACAACCACAAATAAACACACACACAAACACTAGCACACACACACACACACACAACATTAAAAAAAAACACACACACACACACACACACACACACACACACACACACACACACACACACACACACACACACACAAACCACAGTTGACCAGCAGGGGGAGAGAGTGAACATGCCCATCTCCTGTTCAACCTGCTGATTCTCTCTCAGACTGGAAGCAGTCTTATCTGCCTTTATCAGCAATGGAATAAAACAATATTCATTCTAATCCAAACATTATGATCTGATGATAAAGACCACCGTAAACTCCCTGTGCCACAGTCTCTCTATGGTATTGTAATGATCATGTAAATACTGTAATGAGTACTCCCTCTGCAGTGTTCGGATAAAAAGCTGTGTGGGTATTACCATATTCCTTGTGGCCTCTATCTTTCTGCTCCCCTAACAAGCAGGGGATATGAAAGCAGCTCAGACTGAGACTAAAGGGCTGTGTGGCGTTGTGCCTTGAGCTAGCCTTAACTGGATGGCACTGAAACGCTGGAACAAAAGCTGTAGCTCTGCAGCAACCCAGAGACTCTGAGAGACACAAGCAGATCACCACCACCACTCACCACTCACTATGGGCCAGTCCCTTCTCCTAGCATATCACATGTTAGTATTCTGCAGGGCCCTGGCCTGTGCATAGCAGAGGGTATTGAGGGGGACTCAGCGACCCCCCCCCCCACACACACACACACACACACACAAACCTTTTTGGTTCCATGTAGAACCCTTTTGGTTCCAGGTAGAACCCTTTTTTTGTTTTCATGCAAAACCCTTTCCACAGAGTAAAGGAACCAAAAAAGTTTTCTCCTATGGGGACAGCCGAAAATCCCTTTTGGAACCATTTTTTTCTAAGAGTTTAGGGGTGTACAAACTGCTCTCAACCTCGAGATTCAGAAAAATATTTTTCCTTCAAAGCTGTGATGCGCAGCTCCCGTAACTAGTGGTTCTGAATACATAGAGCCACCTGCCACTTAAAACAGCTCAAACAGTTTCCATTCCACCACAATGAAAACCCATTATGATAAACCTCCACACAACCTCCAGAAAAGTGCAGAGCTCAAATGAAATCCTCGCTAGGAATCATTGGAAGTGAGTGACCTCATAGAGAGGTATACTTTGTAATGGTAAACACAAAATGCTCATAGAGAGGTATACTTTGTAATGGTAAACACAAAATGCTGGAGCAATGAGATTAAGTGAACCCAGCTCAACAATCACTATTCACCGTCTCATAATGCTGAAAGGCTGAACAATCCAATAAGAGCTCATTGTGGGCTTGTCTTTAAGGGGTGATACACTCTACAGACTCCCTGACACTGACACACATACTTATTGCAGAGCACAACCAGTCTTTCAATAAGGAATAAGCCTGGGCCCTGGAGAGTCATGGGCGAATAACTTACAGATACACAAGCAGGAGAAATCTCAGGAACACACCATATAGGACCAGCTAATAGCTATAGGTACAGACTAGAATGGGTAGAGGTTCAGGTAAACAAACAACTACGCTTGATTCACACTATATGGCAGTCCTGAACAGTACTGTGCTGGCTTGGATATCTTCTTTTCACATTGTCCTTTACAGCACGGTTCCAGCATATCCTGGCCAGCCCAGCACAGCACAGCTCCTCTGTGCTTGATTTGTGAAAATGGTACTTGTTTAATTAGATTATATTTTTGATTTAACTAGGCAAGTCAGTTTAAAACAAATTCTTTTTTTCAATGACATCCTAGGAACAGTGGGTTAACTGCCTTGTTCAGGGGCAGAACGACATATTTTTACCTGTCAGCTCGGGACTTGATCTTGCAACCTTTCGGTTACTAGTCCAACGCTCTAACCACTAGGCTACCTGCCGCCCCACATTAGATTAGATAACCAGGCATGTCACTGATTCAGTATGTTCCTGGTTTCTCTCAGCTCCCATCTGAACCAGCTCAGGATGAGACATGATGGTTAACTGACTCTAACACCATCGAACAATGGCACACTCTCCGAGGTCAAATCTCACTTTCTTCTCCTCCTACTCTCCAGCACGGAAACATTTAGTCTCCTAAACTCTTGAGCTCATTTGACAAATTGGACGATTCCTTTAGGATAGGATGTTTGACTGATTCCCTCACAGTTCTTACTGTCAATTGCTTTCTCGTTCTCTCTCCATCTCCCATCCGTCTTTCTCCATCTCCCCCTCTCGCTTTCTCTCTCTCTCAATCGATCTCTCTCTTTCCATCTCACATTTTTAATTCTCCATCTCTCCATCTCCATCCTCATCCTCTCTCATTCACTCTCTCTCTCGCTCTCTTCCTCCACTTCCGAGCTCCATCTGTGGTGCGAGTGTGACGCACGGAGGAAGGATGCAAACAGCCAGGGTGTCCCGCTGTCCGTCCGACAAAACAGGTCGTTTACCAAATCCCTATTGACTGCTGCTCCAGTTGCCATGGAGAAAGAGTGGGTGAGTGGGATAGGGAGAGAATAATCAATTACTCCCCAAAGAGTTTCTCTCATAGGCTGGCAGTGGCGGACCTGTGGTGCGGAGGAGCGGAGTGGTTGCGACAGTACCAAACAGCTGCTGCCCTCACCATTTCTATTCCAGGAGAAGGAAACAAGGCCAGCCAAGGAGACAGTGATAAGGTCCCTGGCTGAATGTTCCATTAAGAAGTCCGCTGCTGTTCTGTAACTGCTGGTGTTGGTGTAAAGTCTATCCTGAATGTAGTAGAAGTCATTTGGAATCATGCTGTTGAAGAGGTAGCCTTGCCTGAGACCCCAAATGTCATCCTCGGACCTTGAAGACGTCCTCTCGGCGTAATAGTTAAGACATTGGTTTGGCAAATGGGAAACCTGGGTTCAATCCCCATTGGTTCAACTTACACAGCCAGTCAGACAGCGCACTCACCTCCACACACTGACCCTTTTCTTCAGGTAGATTGGCCTGTGACCAGGCTGTGACTGTGGGAGGCCTACCTGCCACCTGTGGGTTTGTAGCTGTCAACGTTCTCAGCAAAGAGTCACCTTGGTAGTTTGGTTATGAGATACAATGACGCTGGCTGCTGTTTGTGGATGCACTCTCTTACACCAGAATAAATCAGACAGGGGCCTTACAGACTGAATCCTATTGCTATCTACCTCATAACAACAAGCAGTATTCGCTACATGCACTGAATAGTTGAGTCAACTCTGAATCCCCTTGAGGTATCCTACAAAGAACTGGGTTAGGTAAGATTGAAATGCGAAACACATTCTGCTATTGAGGTCATTATGACCAGTGGTATGTGAAGCAAGGACATTGGCCTTTTCCTTAGGAAACAATCCCACCCATTCAGGTCATTCGCTTAGACATGTGTCATCACACGCGTCAGTTATTCAAGTGCTTCACCTCTATCACTGGTAAAGTTGTTTGGATAACTGGTAAAGTTATTTTCTTGCTGATGTAAGGAATCGTTAGAAATTGTCACAAAATTCAATGAGGGTCAAAACGCCATGGGTTCATATAAATAGGTCATGATTAATGAATAACAGCCATATCCAACCGTAGGAGAGCACATTCATTGATAACAGTTCTCTATAATAGAATCAATGGCCTGATGAATGCCAATAGTTGTAGGCAAGTTCTACTCTGCTCACACCAGTGCTTATTCACGGTAGCCACACACACACACAACCCTAAGACACACATGTTTGTTTTACTATCCTTGTGGGGACCAAACAATTGATTCCCATTCAAAATCCTATTTTCCTTAACCCCTAACCCTAAACCTAACCCTAAGCCTTAAAATAACCCTAATCCTAACCCTAAATGTAACCCCTAAGCCTAAAATAGCCTTTCTCCTTGTGTGTAACAGTGAAATGTCCCCACTTGTCCGAATTGTCCTTGTTTTACTATCCTTGTAATGACTTCTGGTCCCCACAAGGATAGTAAAGCCCCCCCAAACACACACACACACACACACACACACACACACACACACACACACACACACACACACACACACACACACACACATTGTATAAGATTGTATTTCAATGTATTTCATTGACACCGTCAGTTCTCAGGCTGATGAACCACTTGCCTCTAGCTATGAACAACTCAATATTAGCTGGTAGTACGACATGATACTCCTGTTCAGCCTGTGAGACTTGGTTGGTGTGAACCGCCATAAACATCTGTGCCTTACAGTACTGCTGATCCATCTCTGTTTCCTATCATACGCACTCCCGTATCCTACTTCGCTACTCCTCTCCACTCCTGTTGCCACAGCAACACAGCACTCCTCTTCATGTCTCGCTCACATCACATGCTCCCATTAAAAACCATCTCCAAGGGAGAAGAGAGAAAGAGAGATGCACATTATGTTATATCGGTATCAACATTCTAAATGTAATAGAACCGAGCAGGATAATATCAGACAGACAGACAGACAGAAAGATAGACAGACAGGACAGACAGGTGGGTGGGGCTCACCTCACAGTTGTGTCCGGTGAAGTCGGAGGTGCAGGTGCAGCTGTAAGCCCAGGTGTTGGGCAGAGTGTCCTCTGTCTCCGGGTCGAAGGGCTGGGCCGAGCAGGCGCCTCCGTTGAGACAGGGCCGTCCCTCGCAGGGGTCAGGCAGGGGAGTGGCCTGGGTGGGGTCAGCCTCAGCCGGGGCAGCCGCCTCCGGAGCAGGGGGCTCCAGATCAAGGGGGGAGGAGAGACCCCTACCCCCGGCACTCAGCAGAAGCAGGAGGAGGTACAGGGGGTGCTGCGTGGGCACAGGCATCCTCATCTTCTCTTATGTATGTATATCCCTTATTTGTCTCTCGCTCTCTGTTCCTCTTAGCTCTGGCTTAGTGAGTAAGCTGCTGGTCGCTCTGCTATCTCGGTGTGTTGATGAGGGAGCTGAATGGAGAGTGTGTGAATGTAAGAAGCAGGCTGGTAGGGATGCTGTAGACTGGCTGTGTGCACTGCTACTGAGCGAGAGAGCTGACTGGCTGACGAGGAGACTGAGGAAGGGGGCTAGCTACCGCCCCAGCTCTGATTCATAGTGACGACAGGTGACGACACTCTCTCTCTCTCTCTCACACACGCACAGATAGCCGCACACACACAAACACACAGAGCTGCGCACATATATGCACAAGCACATAAAGTCTACACTTGTTGTATTCGGCGCATGTGGCAAATAAAGTTTGATTTGATTTTGACATGGACGCACGCACACAAACACACCTTAGTTGGAATCTCATCATACATGACCTCCTTGGAGCTGGAGGGGGAGGGGGGCTATTCCACATCATATTCATAGAAAACATATGCAGAGTTTCAGCTAAATAAAACTGGTCACAATTCACATTTGGAATGATGCAGAGTATTTGCTGCACCACATAAGAGACATTCCACAGTGGAACTGGGGACAGATCTCCATCTGCTACATTGGAATCAGAGCAATAATCCAACTGACAAGCTCTTTGAAAACAATAGAAACGATTAGAACCAAGATTTAAGAAGACCAAATCATGGTACAATGACTCAATAATCCATGCATTCTGGAAATGCTATAAAGTGCAAAACTTATGGGCGAAGTTAGAAAGTTGGCTGTCAGAAGTATTACAATGTAAATGTACTTCTAATCAGTCTGTCTACATATTTCAAGACATGTCATATGAGGGTGCAGTGAGATACCCGATGGTTTGGACGATACTCTTCCTGTCAATTACCTTGAAAAAAACGTATACTTAACTTGAAATCAACCAATCCTCCATCGTTAAGACAATGGACAAATCATATGCTTCAATATCTAAATATTGAAAGACCGTGGGCGATGGAGATTAACGCAATTGAGGACGTGGTGGAGAGGAGTGCAGGCACTGGAGATAGGGGTGAGAAAAGGTGGGTCTGGGCAGGTGTGACGTTGTTGATGTTTGTGTTCGTCTGTATGTTGTCTTTTGTACGTGTATGTTTTGTACAATCGTGGCCAAAAGTTTTGAGAATGACACAAATATTAATTTTCACAAAGTCTGCTGCCTCAGTTTGTATGATATCAATTTTCATATACTCCAGAATGTTACGAAGAGTGATCAGATGAATTGCAATTAATTGCCTTGCAAATGATCTGAATCCCCCCCAAAAATGTCCACTGCATTTCAGCACTGCCACAAAAGGACCAGCTGACATCATGTCAGTGATTCTCTCGTTAACACAGGTGTGAGTATTGACGAGGACAAGGCTGGAGATCATTCTGTCATGTTGATTGAGTTCTAATAACAGACTGGAAGCTTCAAAAGGAGGGTGGTGCTTGGAATCACTGTTCTTCCTCTGTCAACCATGGTTACCTGCAAGGAAACACGTGCTGTCATCATTACTTTGCACAAAAAGGGCTTCACAGGCAAGGATATTGCTGCCAGTAAGATTGCACCTAAATCAACCATTTATCAGATCATCAAAAACTTCAAGGAGAGCGGTTAATTGTTGTGAAGAAGGCTTCAGGGCACCCAAGAAAGTCCAGCAAGTGCCAGGACCATCTCCTAAAGTTGATTCAGCTGCGGGATAGGGGCACCACCAGTACAGAGCTTGCTCAGGAATGGCAGCAGGCAGGTGTGAGTGCATCTGCACGCACAGTGAGGCGAAGACTTTTGGAGGATGGCCTGGTGTCAAGGGCAGCAAAGAAGCCACTTCTCTCCAGGAAAAACATCAGGGACAGACTGATATTCTGCAAAAGGTACAGGGATTGGACTGCTGAGGACTGGGGTAGTCATTTTTTCTGATGAATCCCCTTTCCGATTGTTTGGGGCATCCGGAAAAAAGCTTGTCCGGAGAAGACAAGGTGAGCGCTACCATCAGTCCTGTGTCATTCCAACAGTAATGCATTCTGAGACCATTCATGTGTGGGGCTGCTTCTCAGCCAAGGGAGTGAGCTCACTCACAATTTTGCCTAAGAACACAGCCATGAATAAAGAATGGTACCAACACATCCTCCGAGAGCAACTTCTCCCAACCATCCAGGAACAGTTTGGTGACGAACAATGCCTTTTCCAGCATGATGGAGCACCTTGCCATAAGACAAAAGTGATAACTAAGTGGCTCAGGGAACAAAACATCGATATTTTGGGTCCATGGCCAGGAAACTCCCCAGACCTTAATCCCATTGAAAACGTGTGGTCAATCCTCAAGAGGCAGGTGGACAAACAAAAACTCACAAATTCTGACAAACTCCAAGCATTGATTATGCAAGAATGGGCTGCCATCAGTCAGGATGTGGCCCAGAAGTTAATTGACAGCATGCCAGGGCGGATTGCAGAGGTCTTGAAAAAGAAGGGTCAACACTGCAAATATTGACTCTTTGCATCAACTTCATGTAATTGTCAAAAAAAGCCTTTGACACTTATGAAATGCTTGTAATTATACTTCAGTATTCCATAGTAACATCTGACAAAAATATCTAAAGACACTGACGCAGCAAACTTTGTGGAAATTAATATTTGTGTCATTCTCAAAACATTTGGCCACGACTGTATTGTTTGAAAAATACATTTTAAATCGTACAAAAAAAGGAATCAGAGCAATAATCCAAACTATAAAGCCTCTCTTCAAATACTCTCAATTACTCAGCAACCAGTTTCCATGGCGATCCCGAGGGGACCTGTACACTTGACAGGCATTATAGCTGTAATGTCAGCGACTCTTATTGTTTCTCTCCATCACCTTCAGAGGTGAGCCCAGAGGTCAGTTCATTCTCCACCCAACCCTGAACTGCCTCTGATGTGAATTACCTCTCACCCTGCTCTTACACCAAACTCTGCCTATGAATGGTTCTAAACACCTTCAAGGTGAAATAAAACCTTAGCAAGTTGCAAGAATCTAATTAAACAAGTTTGCATGATAAATATAAAATAAAGGTTATGAGTCTCTTAATGATCTTCAAATACATTGATGAAATACCATTCTCTCAATCAGGATCTTATAACATCATAAATGTAAAAGCTCAGGAGTTTTAGATTATGTCCCAAATTGTACCCTACTACTACTTACACTACCGTTCAAAAGTTTGGGGTCAGTTAGAAATGTCTTTGTTTTTGAAAAAATATATATATTTTTTGTCCATTAAAATAACATCAAATTGATCAGAAATACACTGTAGACATAGTTAATGTTGTAAATGACTATTGTAGCTGGAAACTGCTGATTCTTTATGGAATGTCTACATAGGCGTACAGAGGCCCATTATCAGCAACCATCACTCCTCAGCATCCCGGAATCGCCACTTCACTGTTGACGTTGAGACTGGTGTTTTGCGGGTACTATTTAATGAAGCTGCTAGTTGAGGACTTGTGAGGCGTTTGTTTCTCAAACTAGACACTAATGTACTTGTCCTCTTGCTCAGTTGTGCACCGGGGCCTCCCACTCCTCTTTCTATTCTGGTTAGAGCCAGTTTGAGCTATTCTGTGAAGGGAGTAATACACAGCGTTGTACGAGATCTTCAGTTTCTTGGCAATTTCTCACATGGAATAACCTTAATTTCTCAGAACAAGAATAGACTGACAAGTTTCTGAAGAAAGTGCTTTGTTTCTGGCCATTTTGAGCCTGTAATTGAACCCACAAATGCTGATGCTCCAGATACTAAACTAGTCCAAAGGCAGACAGTTTTATTGCTTCTTTAATCAGAAACAGTTTTCAGCTGTGCTAACATAATTGAAAAAGGGTTTTCTAATGATCAATTAGCCTTTTAAAATGATAAACTTGGATTAGCTAACACAACGTGCCATTGGAACACAGGAGTGATGGTTGCTGATAATGGGCCTCTGTACGCCTATGTAGAAAATCCATAAAAAATCTGCCGTTTCCAGCTACAATAGTCATTTATAACATTAACAATGTCTACACTGTATTTCTGATCAATTTGATGTTATTTTTACAGACAAAAAATGTGCTTTCTTTCAAAAACAAGGACATTTCTAAGTGACCCCAAACGTTTGAAAGGTAGTGTATATAGTAGACTACTGTTGACCAGAGCCCATAAAGTTGTGCACTATGTAGGGAATAGGGTGCCATTTGGGAAGTACAATAAATATTCCCTTATCTCATGAGGTTGGTATGATTCATGACCTTCATTTCGGTAAGTAAAACGTCTTTGTAGGCAGCTACCTCAGGAAGTGACTCTGTCGCCATGTCATGTGACCATGCGGTGTGGTCGATATAATGCACGGTGGTCGAGAAAAGCACGTCAGCCCTCCGCTGAGTCCCAACTCTCTATTTCCATAAGGAGTCTAAACTCAGGCCAGTAAATCTGTCAGCTCTGCCACTTTACTCATCTCACAGAGAGAGCCGGGTACTGTAACCAACTTATCTGCTTGCATGCTTTAAAAAATAAAGGTAGAGAAGTTTATGGAGTTACTGGTTCTGGCAGTATTGTATGTAACCATACATGACTCAATATAACTGGAATTCTGACCTGTCAGCGTCATGGTGATGCAATCCCTTCACTGACAAGGCCATATCAATAAGCTATCTAATGAGGACTTCTTGGCACATTAGACTTTCAATGGTGTCCCAGGACAGACTAAATGTAAGAGTCTGATTTAAGTCTTGAATAATTCCCTTTGTAGTTGACACTTGGACTGTGGAGAAGAAAAAAAACATGTATTTATTCAGTGGGATCCATTTATTGGCCATTTAGTGATATCACTTGGCAAAGACATTTCTTCTAACTCATTTCCATTATGCAACAAATGATGCAGAACTTTAGGCAGCATTGAGTAAGTGTGTGCTACAGGTGAAACTGTAGCACAGCAGTGGACTCTATGCTTCTTTGCTGTATCTCCAAAGCCTCACTACCCACTTCCCCAACCCTTAACAAAAAAAGGTTGCCGTTTAGGAACGGCAGTAAAAGTGCAGTCGACTGTGGTATTCTGGACAGTTATTGCAGAATAACTGGTTATACTGCACTATATTTGCAGTTACACTGCAAAATTACTGCAGTAAATGTTGTACACAGAATTTGCTGCATACTGCAGTTATACTGCACTTTAACTATTTATACAACAGTGTACTGCAGTTACATGGCACTCTGACTGCAATCTTTTTTTCATAAGAGAAGAGGTTAGACTCACCCTGCTGGGGTAGGAAAGGAAAACAAATTCCTCTGGAGGTGACATTCAAGACACCTCTCCGCCTGTCCCCTAGCATCTCCCTGGCCGTGACCCTACTCTCTGAGGGTGTCTCAGCAAGAGTAGGGATATGCAAAAAAAAACATTTCCAATTCACACATGTATTAATACACACTTGTACATGTGTAAAAAAGGACAAATAAGCACCAAATTATACTGTATATCAGTTATATTGTGTCCAATTCCATGTCCCTCAGAACATTAATGGTTCTAAAAAATAAATAAAAGTAAAGTTACCTATAATGAAGACAATTCAAAAACTTACATTTTACAATGCAAGTTAATGTATATATATATATATATATATATACACACATATACACACACACTCAGTTCATACACAATACCTTTGTCCACCAGTCACTGAAACATCAACCCTTCAAGTGCTACTCTTAATAAACCATGACATAGAATTGGTAGGGTCAGTGGTAATCAACTGTTCATATAAATGAGGTATGTTTTAAAATCAAGCAACTCCTACCCCCATTGATCACCTCCAAGACTCTGTCAGTCAGATCCACAGAATGAAGGATGAAAGGAAGAACAGGAGGATTAAATAAAGAGAACACAGATGAGTCAAACAGTTACTTTATTTTATGTTCAGGTAAAAACATTAACCTGATGCAGTAAATTATTGCAGATCTTAGAAACCAGCACATGAACGATTGGGCCAGGAGAGCATTGAGTGGGGCCCTCCCCTGGCCACAGACTGCAGGTGCACACCACGGTTTGTTCCAAGCCAGCAGCCCAAAAAAAAATTGACAGCAAGAAGAAAAAAGGTGAAAATTAAAAAAAGGTGAAGCAGACATCCACCTCAAACCGGGCATGAAACTGCATATAAACTCTTATTCCATAAATGAACTTGAAATGCTATCTGGCCGTGAAACGATAAAAGGAGTCCAGCCAAATGGGTGCGCTCAGCTACAATAGGGATTGGGGGGGGGCTCAGAGTTTGGCCTAAGCCAGTCAGTCTGTCAGAGCGCACTCCCTCAGAGTCCATCTGAGACACACTACTACTCTATCAAAGTGAGAGCAAAAAGTAAGTTAACTTATCCAACACACTGGATAACTCATGTTTGAGCTGAAGCTCTTTGTAATTGTAGACCAGAACACAATTTCAACTTGGGAAAAATATATATATAAAAAAAAAAGCTCTCATCACTACCCGCAGTCAACCAACTGCAACTCTCGTTTCCAAAAAATGTATATGCAAACACACACAAAAGGAGGGGTAGCAGAACCAAAACGCAACACACAAACTGGGGCCGGGCCGTATAATACAGGAGAACAGAATGGAAAACAGACAAACTGAAGGGGAAAGGAGACATGAGAACAAAGAGCTATTCTATCAAATGTGTAGAATGAGCAGTCTGGAAATTTTTTCTGTACAAATTATCTTTGGAGCTAAAGTGAACCTAGCTTGCTCTATGGACCTCCCCACCACAGTGACATTCACCACTTGGGAAACATCCCTTTAAATATCACACAGCAACGCATTTTAAAATGTAACTCAGGTTTTTTTTTTCTTAGTTTTTTTTAAACATTACTCAACTGAATTTTTGTTTTGTTCTGCGAGTCATTTAACGCCTTTTTTGTAGGAGACAGGGGCAGCAAATATATAACTCAAGTCCTTTAATTTCTGCAAGCTGTGTTCTCTAACAAGAAGGCTGTACACACTTGGCCTTGATGTAGGTGATAACAAAAAGAAAAACTAAAAAGGAAGTCATGATTTCGTCAGTTTGCTGTAGAAGGCATTTTGAATGGGAGAGAGACTGCGAGATCAGGACAGGTGGAAAGACTGCTGGCCCTCACGGGCCGCAATCAACAGTTTCTTGCGCATGATCTCGATGCTGGAGTAGTCAGGCAGCTTCAGGTAGTTGACGCAGGTCATAACCGACGGCAGGAAGTCGTCCGGGTTCTCCGTCGACTCAAATGTCTTCCGCACGATGGTCAGCGGCGGGTTCAGACTACGGAAACCTGGAGAGAAAGAGGTGGCATGATCAGAATCAGCTCAAAACCGCCATGGCTGGATTTGTCTGTCGACATACTTTTTTGTCTTGTCCTATTCTCTATACTTGAGGTCTATGATATTTTCATTTGCGGGTTTCCAGTAGAGTGAACAGTGTCACATTCATTTCCTTACTAAGTGCATGAGGGCACGACATGACTACAGCCTCAGTTAAAGTGCATTGCACTCTGAAAACATGTCACCCAAAGTGTGGGATTGTTCAATTCTCAAATCGGAGAATGGGACCACTCAACTTCGGAGCACAACAAATCTTCAAGTGTGTATGGTGAATATGTATCCATGACCACTCACCTCCAACAGGTAGCCTGGGGCTTCCTGTTACAAATTGCAGGAAAAGTCTCTGCTGCTCTGCATCGAAACTGCTGAGCACGTCAAACAGGAACCTCACAGCACGACTGTGGAGAGAAACAGACAAAACGTCAAACCACTGTACTCTGACAAGTCCTAAACACGACACTAAGTGTAGGTCTGGTCAGAGCTCTGGTCGGTGGAGTAACTCACCTGTCATGCGTGTAGCCGTGGTCGGGCCGACAGCACTCCATCAGGGTCTTGACGTCCCAGGTCTCAGACTTGCTGCCACAAAGCAGCTGATCCAACTACAGGCGGAAGGGAGAGCACAGAGGGGGTTGGCAACGTGACATCCTGAAGACAACCAAACACCTAAATAAATTATTGTTGGGATTATTGATAGCAGTACTCACCTCTTCAGGGTAGAAATACTGCAAGTGATGCAGGGGGAAGACTGACTCAAACCCTTCCCTGAAAGATTCAAACTGCCGGGACACACCTTCGTTCATCGTCCAGTAGACCACCAGCTGTGGAGAGAATGGGACCAACGGTCAGCTCCATAAGGAGGTGGACACTGGTTTGTGGAGAGTCTATATGAAGGAGCGCTGTGTGTGTGTGTCTAAGTGTGTGTGCGTGCATGAGCTACCCACCCTGAGGTACTCCTCCAGGTTGTAGATGGTGACAGGGATGTCCTTGCCTCCCTTCTTCAGCTCGATGTTGGGGAAACCGGGCAGGGTGAAGTCCAGGCCTAGGTCCTCCACAGAGCAGCCATTCATGTTGAGACTCTCCAGAGCCTGCTGCAGGGTCTCTCTCGTCTAGGAGGAAACAGGCCTTTTATTAATATGGGGAACGTAACATGGAAGAGCATCATCAATCTGATAGGGAGGGGCCATAACGGTTTTACACTCCACCAAGCACTCTCCTTAGCAAAACATCACTGACACTTGAATACAGCTGCAAATTCTGACACGCATTAAATTTACGTGTGGACTGCAGAGCCCTTTGCGCAATGCGTGGGGAGAGCCACTAAGCGGATGTCTACTGGAGTGTAAATCAAGCCTCACTATAGCTACCACTATGAACCCCATCTCTGAGAAAGACCTCCATAAGAGTATCCAAGTTCTCATCACCAAAATCAAATTGTAATGACTGAGGTTAGCTGCATCTGGGGAGGTTGTGTATCGGGGACTGACTTGGGAGCGGTCCTGCTCCAGCCTCCTCTTCTGGCGGATGATGTCCTCCAGGTGCTGGATGGACTTGGCCACGCCCGGGTCGATGTTGACCAGGTCGTGGGAGCTGATGGATGTCTCGTGCCGCAGCATCCACTTGTAGAAGGGCAGCCCCAGGGGCAGGTCCAGCTGGGAGGGAGACAGGTGTTAGATCAGCAGAGGGCTCCCCACTGAGAAGTTCAGGTGAGTGTACAATTCTGCTTGAAAGGTGAGAGCATGTAGGAGGGCTGTAGAAGAGGGGAGTTAAAGTAGGAGCACAGAAAAAATGTACAAAATCACCAAAATACAAATCACCTTTATTCTGGCAAACAGGGCTAAAGGCAAGTAATGTAAGTGTAAAAACCACTCCAAAACAACTAAAAGTGAAGGTCTAGAAGCATTAGCAGTGGAGACTACACAGAGACTGGTCCACTGGTCAGAGGTACAAAGTGTTACTGTTTACCAGTCTGAAGTCCATTATGGCCTTGGCCATCAGCTTGCCCAGGAAGCGGAACTTCATCTTGATTTTGGCGATGTGCGCCGGTTTGGTTGTCCTGCCAAAGGGAACGGCAAACAGCCCTCGGGAGCTGAACATGTACTTGGTCCCTTCTTGGCTTCCTGGGAGAAGGAAGCAAGATGGTGGAGAAGAGGACATTTAGGGAGAGGAAGAGTTGTTCCAATGTGGGTCTCAAAGACAAGCTACTCAGCAATGACGTCCTCTTTAGGAGCCCATATCTCCGCATGTGACTTAACAGTTGCCACCCAGGCACATCTTAGAAAACTGTAGGAGAGCCTTTAAATCTAAAATAAATCCTATTTCTGTCCAAATTACGTTTTGTTGTTTGTTGCAGAAATCACTTCTAAAATGTTTTTAGGAGCTCCTATTTAGAGACAAATATATTCCCCAGAGGGTTGGAGTAGAAAGTTACCTTTTGGGTTGGACAGGGCGACCTCCTCACCCCTCCACAGCCCGAGGTCGGCCCTCTGCAGCTCCTGGGAGACCAGGGCGTAGAACTCCAGGGTGGGACCCAGCCCTGTGCCCACCTGACAGAAGGACAGAGACCGGGGGAGTAAGAGAGAAAGAAAGAAATAGAGGCAGGAGAGCGATGGAGCTTCTATCTATATAAGTTTAGGGTCATGTTCAAAATCTACCCCCCCAAATGACTCCAGGTTCTGAGGGGGACAAACTCAAAATGGAGGTGACTGAACAGTGCTCTGTAATGAGGGTGTGAACGCGTGTACTGTACCTCGTTCTCATACTGGATCTCCAGCATGGCTCTGGAGCTGCCGAGGTCCTGCATCACTGACTCCGCCTGCTTCAGCAGCTCCTCACGGTTTATCGTTCGCTAGAGACAGGGGGAAGAGCAGAAACGAGGAGTTAGTGAAAAGACAAACAGGAGTGGGTAGAGATCCAGCCTACTTTTAGTAATTTTTAATTGGGGATGTCCACTCCTCTTGGCTACAGTTATTAAACCCATTCCAGAAAGGCATTTGAAATGCATACATTGAGTCGATTAGGTGACATTACACAAATATTCAACACCTTTTTTCTGTCGAGGCGGGGCGCCACGCGGCTGTCCTGGGAATCTGACTGGTTGATCTCAGGGTTGGTGTCGAGGAGGCGCTGCATGGCCCGGTCACGGTCAAAAGCAGTCACATAGAAGAGCATCTGCCGTGTGTCGAATGGGAAGAAGAAGGGACTGGGGAGAAGGGAGTAACAATGATAGTTGGTCAAAATTAGGTACACCCATCTACACAGAACAAAAATATAAACGCATCATGTTAAGTGTCGGTCCCACGTTTCAACTCACATCCCTGTTAGTGTCATAATCCATCCATCTGACAGGTGTGGCATATCAAGAAGCTGATTAGACAGAATGATCATTACACAGGTGAACCTTGTGCTGGGGACAATAAAAGGTCACTAAAATGTGCAGTTGTCACAACACCAGATGTCAAGTTTTGAAAGAGCATTGACATGCTGACTGGAGGACTGTCCACCAGAGCTCTTGCAGATAATTTCTCTACCGTAAGCCTCCTCCAACATCCTTTTAGAGAATTTGGCAGTACGTCCAACCGTCCTCACAATGGCAGACTGTGTGTAACCACACCAGCCCAGGACCTCCACATTTGGATTCTTTACCTGCGGGATCGTCTGAGACCAGCCATCTGGACAGCTGATGAAACTGTGGGTTTATATAACCGAATTATTTGCACAAACTGTCAGAAACCGTTTGAGAAGCTCATCTGCGTGCTCACCAGGATCTTGACCTGACTGCAGTTCGGCGTCTTAAGACTTCAGTGGGCATATGCTCACCTTCGATGGCCCCTGGCACGCTGGAGAAGTGCGCTTCATGCATGAATCCCAGTTTCAACTGTACCGGGCAGATGGCAGACAGCGTGTATGGTGTCGTGTGGGCAAGCAGTTTGCCGATGTCAACGTTAGGAACAGTGCCCCATGGTGGCGGTGGGGTTTTGGTACGGGCAGGCATAAGCTACGGACAACGAACACAATTTCATCGATGGGAATTTTAATGCAGAGGTACTGTGACGAGATCCTGAGGCCCATTGTCGTGCCATTTATCCGCCACCATCACCTCATGTTTCAGCATGTTACTGCACGGCCCCATGTCGCAAGGATCTGTACACACTTCCTTGAAGATGAAAATGGCCCAGTTCTTCAATGGCCTGCATACTCACCAGACATGTCACCCATTGGGCATGTTTGGGATGCTCTGGAATGATGTGTATGACGGTGTGCTCCAGGTCCTGACAATATATCCAGCAACTTCGCACAGCTATTGAAGGGTGGGACAACATTCCACAATCAGACTGAAATTCTATGTGAAGGAGATGTCGCTCTATGAGGCAAATGGTGGTCACACCAGATACTGACTGGTTCTCTGATCCACACAACTACCTTCATTTTTCTTTAAAGGTATCTGTGACCAACATATGTATATCTGTAATACCAATCATGTGAAATCAATAGATTATGGCCTAATGATATTTTTTAAATTTACTGATTTCCTTATATGAACTGTAACTCAGTAAAAACTCTGAAATTTTTGCATGTTGCATTTATATTTTTAGTCAGTGTAGTACCAGGTCTGACCCTTCTTTGCCTCCAGAACAGCCGGAATTCTGTGGGCCATTCTACAAGGTGTCGGAAACGTTCCTGATGCGATGGCATCACGCAGTTGCTGCAGAAAGAAAGGCGGAACATTCATGGGAACAGCCCGATCCATCTCATCCTAAAGACGCTCTAATTGGGTTGAGGCCACTCAAGTAAAGTGAACTTGCTCTCATGTTCCAGGCTGCTTTTCCACTCCTCAATTGTCCAATGTTGGTGATCGCGTGCCCACTGGAGCCAATTCTTGTTTTTAGCTGATTGGAGTGAAACCCGGTGTGGTCGTCTGCTGCAATAGCCCATCCGTGACAAGCATTAACAAGGTGTGCACCACTAATGGTCCACTTGTGGCCCGCCTGTTAGTTTGCACGATTCTTGCCATTCACCATCGACCTCTCGTCAGGTTTTCGCCGAAAGGAAAGCCATTAACTGGATGTTTTTTTGTTTGTCGCACCATTCTTGGTAAACCCTAGACACTGTCGTGAGTGAAAAGCCAAGGAGTGCGGGTTTTCTGAGATATTGGATCCGGTGCGCCTGGCACAGCCAATCATACCACACTCACTTAGAATGGGCAAAAAAAAGTGGCCTAACATTCAATCAAACAGTAACTGTTTGTTACTGTATAGTAACTAGGGTTTCGTGGTCCCGTGTGGCTCAGTTGGTAGAGCATGGCGCTTGCAACGCCAGGGTTGTGGGTTCATTTCCCACGGGGGGACCAGGATGAATATGTATGAACTTTCCAATTTGTAAGTCGCTCTGGATAAGAGCGTCTGCTAAATGACTTAAATGTTAAATGTAAAATGTAATGCCTCGATGCCTGCTTTATCTAGTTGGCCACGTGACTCACTGTGTGTAGGCGCGATCCATTTGTGGAAGAGGTGGTGTACCTAATAAACTGGCCAGTAAGTATATATATTCAGTTGCTTATGTGGGGTTAATCTTGGGCCTGGAAGAGAAAATTGAAGTCTCAGTTTACTTCCTGAATTGAAATTGTCCCCAACCCTGGTCTAGACATGCGGTTTGAGGACATTGCATTAGTGAATACTCAGTCAAATATTCAGGAAAAGCTAGGCAGGTTCTTGTGGGTGTTTATGAGCTGAAAAGTAGTTACCAGGTCTTGCCGAGCTCTGTGAGCCAGGTGGGGATGTTGCCGGTCATGATGACCAGAGGGTCCTGCAGCTGTCGGTTGGCCTTGGCTGTCAGCTTACTGTTGATGAACTCACTGGTGGGGATGATCTCCTTAGACACAGCATTCTGAAAAAAACAACCTCAGTCTACTGGAACTACAAAACAGTGCCCCTTCTCTGATGCAAAGAAACAGGGGGCTAGGTTGTTTGAATGAAAAAAATAACATTAATTTGGGCAACTGTGTGCACCAAACAGCTGTCTAGCTGGCAGACAGTTATATATATGGTACATTATGGTTTACCTTCTACAAGCCCACAGACTATAAAGATATCTTTAGCATTATGTAGAACATGACACGGACAGTGGAATATGTTGGAGGCAGACATACAGGCTTGTGTCACAAATGGCAACGTATTCCCTACATGGTGGACTACTTCTGACCAGATCCCTATTGGTCCTGGTCAAAAGTAGTGCACTAATAAAAGGTTATAGGGTGCCTTCTGGGACTCAACCAGTATGTTCAGTTAGTGCCAGTATCTGTGGGCTGGAGAGGGGATAGGACAGGCTACTCACGTCGTACAGGTAGAACCAGTAACTACTAATGGAGTGCAGCACCCTCAGCAACAGGTTGACATCCAGAGACGGGTCGTCGAAGGTGATGCTCTCTGGGGGTTCTGACATGAGGTACATCTCCAACGGGCTGGCCACGCTGGGACACACGCCGTCTGGGAGAGGAGACAGCAAGTCAGGGTCATAATTTCGTGCACACGGTAGCAAAACGTTTTGCAATGGTAAACAAAAACAAGCGTTTCTTATTGGACAAGGGCAGGTAGTCACTTGTTTGACCTTTTCCGTTTTGTGGCCAATGAATACGGCACAGATATGTGGTAGCTAAACTGACATGATAAAATGTATAGTATGAGATAAGGACTTGAGTGGGCAGATTTAGTGTAGGTCAAAGAATGATCAAATCTCCTATGTAGTGCACTACTTTCAAAAGTAATACGGTGTAGAGAATAGAGTGTCATTTGAAACTGTAAAAGCCCTTTGGCCAGGGGGTTAGTGCAAAAGCAAAGTTTTGGAAATACATTTGATTAATTGATTAGACAGACCATATCTGTGGGCTTGTGTGAAGAGGTCATCTCAGGTCACATTAATTCAGATGGTAAAAAAAAAGTCAATTGACCAGTCACTAAGCACCGCCCCAGAATTTTGGGCACACCGATGGATAGCAACTGTAGTCCAACACCTCGGACAAGCTCATGTTTAAAACCCTTGGAAGCCATGGAGGGCTATGATTTTTTTTTAAACGATGATACATGAAATAGAGCCTGTTGTAATATTTTTCGAAAACAAAATGATACTGCGGTTACATTGTTTGCTCGCTAGCAACGTACAAGACCATTCGGAGGAGCAGAAAGGAAATATATTTTTTACACTGATCGGCTACCATATGGGGCCAAAAGTGTTTATTGGGATCTCTTCTTGAAGATAGTGGTTTCCTTATGTTTTGATCGCATACAGACCCTTCACCAGTTGTTTAAAGACAATGTTACATATAGGGTTAATATAACTGGTTCTGCAAATGCATGTTAGCTAGCTAAGTTGGCTATATTAAAATAAAATAATGCTAATTTGCTGTTGACATTAGCCAACAATTAGAGCGCGCTTAGCAGAAAAAGTAAGAAAGCTCAGGAAAAACATTGACACATTTATCCCCTTATTTTTGTTGCCACAAAACGACCTCCATATTCCCATGGGTTACCTTCAGACGAGTCCCATGATACTCGTGGGGGTCGTAGAGCAAAACAGAGAACATCCTCGTGAGTCATCTTTCCACTAGACATTTTCGTGAGAAGACCAATTTTCAGGAATGTCTCATGGTATGAAAAGCACCGCTATAACTCAGCCAACTTCCATCGCAGATGCGGAAGGACGACATGGGCAGATAAGGTGGATTTAGACGCAGCCCTTGCAAAAAAAAACATCTCTAGCTTAAACTGACATTTTGATGTGGATTCTTATTTTTATTTTTTACTTAGATTGACGCACGGGTTCGGAAATAGACTTAAGGATTACAAACAGTTTGAGATCATTGTGAGGGGTTTTCGCCAGTGGTTTGAAAGATGAATTGGGCTTCGTGAAAATGTTGACCGAGGTTGCAACAGTAACCAAGGGGGGCAAGGCTTAGCGAAGGGTCAGCTCACTCCCTCCCCACTGTAAGGAGTACATTAGAGTTGCACTATAAAATAAACCAGCAGAACTTGTCTCTCAGTCTCCAGGCCAGTAGACAACACAGACACCCACCTAGGCCCAGAGGTGGTGGTAGTGGTTCCTACCGTGCCACAGCTCGTCCTGTTTCTTGGCATTGCGGGGCGAGGTCTTGGTGGGGGCAGTCTGTGCCCGGCCCCTCTTCCCTCCCACCACATCCTTAGTGCCATCCTCATCCACTGGCTTATACCTGATGGGATAGAGAGTCTCTACATAAAGCATATCGTGGAACATGACTACACTGCCATGTCAGTTGCATTTGATCACTAACTCAGCCACCTATTAGACATGTGTGTTTGTATGCGAGACATCAACCCTAACAGCCACCTACTACAAGCATCAGTCAGATATGTTCAGGGCCAAATGCAGGTATATTTAGGTATTGGCGGGCAAGAAAGTCTATTTCACCCGCCACTGTTTTTAAAGTAATTCTGCTGTTTTGTTTCATAGCTGTTTATTGCACAAATAAAAACGAATCCTATATCCCACCTCAAGCAGCAACACTGCCTGGCAGGGGAGCTAAGCTCACTGAGTGAAGTGCTGATCGATACATTTTTGGAGGCACATGCATAAAAGATAGTCTAATATACTCTATTTACATTGTTTTGTTCACAAGTTCAGTTACATTTACATTACATTTAAGTCATTTAGCAGACGCTCTTATCCAGAGCGACTTACAAATTGGAAAGTTCATACATATTCATCCTGGTCCCCCCGTGGGAATTGAACCCACAACCCTGGCGTTGCAAGCGCCATGCTCTACCAACTGAGCCACACGGGACCACAGTTGTTTTTCAACGCTAGTTTGAGTCTGCTGCTTCAACTGAGAGCGAAGAGACGTCTAAGATGCCAAATCTTAGACATGTGACTGGACTCGGGTGGCCCCGTTACTATGGTAACCACGTGCCCTTAAAAGCGCAGCAGAACATTTTGTGTCTGATAATTTTAATTAAAAGAGGTAAAAAAAATGAAATTGAGCAATATACCACATTATTTCTTACTAATACATTTCTTGTTTTAGAAACATGGTCATCTGTTTTATGTAATTACAGCAAAAAAATATTTTGGCTGATAAAACAAATCTGAGGGGCTGGTAGATTTTCTCATCTACCTGCCACAGTGGCTGGTGGACCAAAAACACAATTTTAGGCTATGGTTGGGTTCGTTAATCAGTCCAGCCTATAGACTGGTGTGTGTGGACAGCCAGCGTAAAAGGGATACCATATGGTGTGGGTTTTGGTCCAGATGCCGGCCCGTCCGAGCGGGTTGGCCTCGTCGTCCGTTGACTCCCTCTCCTCCTCTGCCTGCAGGCTGAACTGCCGCACCGCCTGGTAAACCGTCATGTTGTAGGGCAGCAGGTGGTCGCCGATGTAGAACTGCAGCCGGTGGCGCACGCTGCCTGAGTTCAGGAACTGGGCCGCCTGGACAGAGATAGACGGTCAAGTTAGGGTGGAAGGTAACATAGTTATTGGTGGGGGAAAGAGGTAGTATCCAATATGGAGAGTATTTTGCAAGGACATTGTAGCTACGTACCAGCGATTCATCAATTTCATCGTCTGAACCATCATCGTCGCTGTCCTCATCCTCCTCTCTTATTCGTCCGTAACCTGTAGACAAAAGTCCCATTGAGCACGTCAGCATGTTAACCATAAAGGATACATTCTATTCTGCCAGAAGAGAAGGACAGAAATACTCTGGGAAGGAACTTGAGAAAGCAGCCCCGTTGGATGAAGATCATTTGTGGGTGACCTATGCTCCAGAGTGAAAGGGCTTAAGTCAAGACAGTAACTCAATGTAAAGAGACAGTTCCCAGTGCTCACCTCGGACCACCAGGTAGCGTTCAATGGCCTGTACCAAAGCCAGGGGGTCAATTTTCACCGGGCCCCCCTTCCACTGCTTCACATTGGTGCAGTCCGGGTGCCTCTGCAGCTGACACTTGAGTTGGTGTGTGTTGAAGAACTTCAGAGCCTGAGAACCTCTGAAGAACACACAAGTCAATAGACAAGATCACAATGATACAAAAGAGGTAAATACTGGCAAGTCCCCTTCCTTGACCTACACCCATAGACTTCAATAGGACATCACACATTAAGTAACCACACATTAGTGAATGGCTGACAAAAATAGGGTTTGTGGAACAAAAGGAAGGGATGGAACTTGGTAAATGAACTAACCTGCTCCCGTTGCCGTTGCCACTGGGGAAGTCGTGCACCTTGACAGGGAACTGCTCCATCTGGCTTAGGCAGTTGTTCATCTTGCGCACCAGTGACAGCAGGGGCCCGTTCTCAGATGGCTCCAGGCGGCCTGCCGGCTCCATCCCCGGGATCTGGACGGGCATAACACAGGAGGGACACACTTCAAACAAACTGCAAAGACTTGTCGTATTCATCAGGGCACACCGTAGAAACATTTTTGAAACAGAAAATTAAAAAAAAAACATTTATTTCTGGGATAAGTTTAGGTAGTTCCTTCCTTTAGTAGGAAACAAATGGAATAAAACTGAGTACAACCAGGGTTGAATATTGCCATTGTAAAAAAACTGACAAAGCATGGTTTTGCAATCAATTGTGTCATACTGTATTTAGACTGTTCAAAAGATGGGCCCACTCAAAACCATGAAAAGGAATAACCCAAGGAGGCCTAGATGCAAAATACTTAATTTAATCCATGCTTGAAAAAATACAAAGAATGACAGTGCAAGGAGCTATAAGAAAGTTGAGCTGAAATAAAAGATTGCAGACATTATCCATACGGACAAAAAGTTAATTCCCTAAAATGTTGTGCACAAATTTGTTTACATTCCTGTTAGTGAGCAATTCTCCTTCGCCAAGATAATCTATCCACCTGACAGCTGTGGCATTAATCTTTCAAGGAGCTGATTTAAAAGCATGATCATTACACAGGTGCACCTTGAACTGGGGACAATAGGCCATTAAAATGTGCAGTTTTGTCACAACATAATGCCACAGATGTCTCAAGTTGAGGGAGTGTGCAATTGGCATGCTGACTGCAGGAATATCCACCAGAGCTGTTGCTAGAAGTTTGAACGTTCATTTCTCTACCATAAGCCGCCTCCGTGGTTTTAGAGAATTTAACAGCATATCCAACCGGCCTCACACCCACAGACGACGTGTATGGCGTTGTGTGGGCGAGCGGTTTGCTGACGTCAACGTTGTTAACAGAGCGCCCCATGGTGGCGGTGGGGGTATGGTATGGGCAGGCATAAGCTAAAGACAACACAATTGCATTTTATGGATGGCAATTTCAATGCACAGAGATACCATGACGAGACCCTGAGGCACACTGTCGTGCCATTCATCCGCCGTCATCAACTCATGTTTCCACATAACGCACAGTCCCATGTCGTAAGGATCTGTACACAATTACTGGAAGCTGAAAATGTCCCAGTTCTTTAAAATGACCTGCATACTCACTAGACATGTCACCCATTGAGCATGTTTGGGATGCTATCGATCGATGTGTACAACGTGTTACAGTTCACGGCAATATCCAGAGAGGGACAACATTACACAGCCCACAATCAACAGCCTGATCAACTTCATGCGAAGGATGTGTCACGCTGCATGAGGATCAACGCCCCTAATTTTATTAATATTTTTCTTCTTTTTAAAGTACCAACAGATGCATCTCTATTCCCAGTCATGTGAAATCCATAGATTAGGGCCTAAAGCATTTATTTCAATTGAACGATTTCCTTAAATGAACTGTAACGGAGTAAAATCTTTGAAATTGTTGCATGTTGCGTTTATATTTTTGCTCAGTATAAATAAAAAGGAGCATACGTTTCAGACTTATGCCTTCAGAGCTGTACAAACAAACGAGGAGACACGTATTTAAGACACCTGCTGTGCGTAACAGGAGCAAGCAGCTATAGTTCATTAGATACTGGCAAATTGGTAGTTAAATGTATATTAACAGGGAATATGTAGAAGAATATTAAAAACGGACAATTCAAATGTCACATATAATTTTAAAAAAGACAACGGTCTAGGCCAGTGTTTCCCAACTTCCATTGTGTTGTAGCCCAGGACATAAACACCCGATTCAACTTGTCAACTAATCACCAAGGCCTCAATGAGCTGAATCAGGTGTTTTTGCCCAGGGCTACAACAAAAATGTGTGCTGTTGTGGATACTCGAGGACCGGAGTTGGGAAACACTGGTCCAACCTACATAATGTAGGGCTCCCGAGTGTCCCGAGTGGGGCAGCAGTCTATGGCACTGCATCTCGGTGCTAGAGGCGTCACTACAGACCCTGGTTCGATTCCAGGCTGAATCACAACCGGCCGTGATTGGGAGTCCCATAGGGCAGCGCACAATTGACCCAGCGTCGTCCGGGTTTGGCTGTCAACTGACTTGACAAATTAAATAAAACGTTTTTTAAAAATATATAAAAATACTACATTATATAAGCAATAGATATAAATGCAATACTCTAGTAGGCCACAAAACTTGAGGGTGGGGCTCAGTTGAGTGAGTACCTTTTGAACTCTAGGAGAAAAATATACATACAGACCAGCTGCCATTCATTCTAGCCTGAGCGCAAACCCTCATACTGGCTTTATAATGTATTTAGAGCCATGAGATGTATAGCCAATAACTAGGGCCTTGAGTTTATCTTGGTCAGGTCAATCTGAAGTGGTCAGGGAAAAACTTGATGCCCTACTAGCGCAACATGGCCCATTTGTTTGAGTGACAGCCTTCCTAGACAGATGTTTTTATTTATTTTTAAGATGCCCTCAGCTCCAGTCTCTGCCAACATGGCCTATTAGACTGGAGTTGGCTACATTCAGTCACTGGATACTGAGAAAGGATGAACGTCTTCATCGGGCGAAAGACAAACTTCTGATAATAGAAACAGAATCTCATTCTAGTTCTGTGCTTCAGACCAGCCGAACAGCCTTACCGGGCAGCCGTAGAAGACGTGCAGGAACCTCTTGAGGCGGACGTCACGGCTGACCAGGTCACGGTCACTGCTGGAGGTCAGGTAAAGCAGCAGCTGCTTGACCAGGCCGCTGTGCTGGATCTCGAACGACGACACGTCCGACTCTGACACGATGCTGCAGATCTCCACGAGGCATTCCACGCCACCGTCCATCTGGTGGGGGATTGGGGGTGTGACAGCGGTCAAGAAGTGTATCATAACCCAAGTCACTCACCATCATACCTTAATGACCTTGTCTTTAGCTAGCAATGTAGATAGTACCATGTACCATCAAAACAGCAAAGCAACACAGCTGTTCTCAAGTTAGTATTAGCAAACAGGGTCTCCAAAGCAGTCTCCAAGATCTCAACTAATGACTATTTACTTTCATCGTGTGCAATACTACAACATGGGAGAGTGTTGGTGAGTACAGTACCTGTAGGCTGAGCTGTTGCGTGGCGGTGCAGAGTCTCTGGAGTACATTTAGTGCGGGGTTGCTGCCATCAATGTTTTCAGTGTTGAAGTAGCGTGCCACAAACTTACAGGCCTGCTCTTTGATCCAAGTCTTGATCTTGTCCCTGTAAGGGGGCGACCATCATCATCACCACCACTACTACTACTGGCTGTCTTGTTTTCTCAATTCTTTAACTCCCTCACAAAGACCATTGGAGGAGGTTGTCCAAGGGGAGAGACCTTGGAACCAGGAGGAATCTAAGATTTGACAGCTTGGGTGCAATCGATTTGACTAAACCAGGGGTGTCAAACAGAGCCCAAGGGCCAAATCCGCAAGCCCATTCAATTTTAAGTGCAGCCCTCAGGACCTGAGACTGCCAAACGAGGGGCACATTATTTGGGATTAAACTCTTGCTATGTCACGTGACAGTCTGTATTGAATGGCACCTTTCCCGAAAGCGTTCAACGTTCTTGGACAGGTATGTTTGCACCGTGTGGTGGGGTGTGAAGCAATGAGTGACAAATTTAAAAGGGTAACGTTGCATTTTGAATGCTCATATTTACACAACCAAACCTCTGTTTTTCAACTGATCTTCAGGAACAGCACCGTTGCACACCAATTTTCATACTGAACACAGCCCTAGCTACATTTTCTGAGCGAGCCAATGATAATCACCAACACCACTATTATAATCTCCACCACTACGATAAAATCATCACCACCACCACCGTAATGG
Source organism: Salvelinus namaycush (assembly GCF_016432855.1). Taxonomy (NCBI): domain Eukaryota; kingdom Metazoa; phylum Chordata; class Actinopteri; order Salmoniformes; family Salmonidae; genus Salvelinus; species Salvelinus namaycush. Next base: position 30,962,576 of record NC_052329.1, read on the forward strand.
TTTCCGTCGTACCTGTTGTTGGAGACAGAGTCCTTGGGAAGGGCGCGTGCCAGGCCACTCACACCGGCCGTGCGAGAGGGCTCAGAGTTGGTGCTGTTGGTCTGGGCGCCCAGCTTGCCCCAGGTCTTGGGGTTCAGACTGGCCAAGAAGGAGGATTTGGGGGACTGAGTAGTGGTAGGACTCTTGGCTGTAGGAACAGTAGAATGGTTAGTCACAGGATGAAACATGACAAAGTGGGTCTCAAATGATACCCTATACTTGAGTGTTTCCCAAACTCGGTCCAGGGACACCAAAGGGGTGCACATTTTGTTTTTTTCCCAAGCACTAGACAGCCAATTAAAATCATCAAAACTTAATGATTGGTAGATTATTTGAATCAGCTGTGTAGTGCCAGGGCAAACACCTAAACATGCACCCCTTGGGAAACTCCGTTATAGTTGTTTGAAACAGACACCAGATTCTCTGGCAGATATTAAAGAATGAAGTCATGCTGTATTTATTTATGTCAAGAAATCATAAGGATCAGTTTGCATTCTGCATAAATGTCCCAAATATACCAGGACTCCAGGCACAAAGAGGCATGAGACCAATGATGCCGCAAATGAGAACCAATTTTGAAGCATCGACTCGTCCTGGTTTTACACACACTAACAGTCAAAAGGTTGTGACACCTACTCATTCCAGGGTTTCTTTAGTTTAAAACATTTCTACATTGTAGAATAATAGTGATGACATCAAAACTATGAACTAACACATATGGAATCATGTAGTAACCAAAATATAAAAAATAAATTGTGTTGAACAAGTCAAAATATATTTTATATTTGAGATACTTCAAAGTAGCCACCCTTCGCCTTGACAGCTTTGCACACTCTGCATTATCTCAACCAGCTTCATGAGGTAGTCGCCTGGAATACATTTCTATTAACAGGTATACCTTGTTAAGTTAATTTGTGGAATTTCCTTCTTAATGCATTTGAGCCAATCAGTGTTGTGATAAGGTAGGGTTGGTATACAGAAGATAGCCCTATTTGGTAAAAGACCAAGTCTATATTATGACAACAGCAGCTCAAATAAGCAAAGAGAAACGATAGTCCATCATTACTTTAAGACATGAAGGTCAGTCAATGCGGAAAATGAAGAAACTTTCAAAGTTCTTGACAAGTGCAGTCACAAAAACCATTAATCGCTATGATGAAACTGGCTCTCATGAGCACTGCCACAGGAAAGGAAGACCCAGAGTTACCTCTGCTGCAGAGGATAAGTTCATTACAGTTACCAGCTTCAGAAATCGCAGCCCAAATAAATGCATCACAGAGCTCAAGTAACAGACACATCTCAACATCAACTGTTCAGAGGAGACTGTGTGAATCAGGCCTTCATGGTCAAAGTGCTGCAAAGAAACTACTACTAAAGGATATCAATAAGAAGAGACTTGCTTGGGCCAAGAAACACGAGCAATGGAAATCTGTCCTTTGGTCTGATGAGTCCAAATTGGAGATTTTTGGTTCCAACTACTGCGTCTTTGTGACGCGGTGTGGGTGAACAGACGATCTCTGCATTTGTGGTTCCCACTGTGAAGCATGGAGGTGGTGTGATGGTGCTTTGCTGGTACACTGTCTGATTTATTTGGAATTCGAGGCATACTTAACCAGCATGGCTACCACAGCATTCTGCAGCGACACACCATCCCATCTGGTTTGTGCTTAGTGGGACTATCATTTGTTTTTCAACAGGACAATGATCCAACACACTTCCAGGCTGTGTAAGGGCTATTTGACCAAGGAGAGTGATGGAGTGCTGCAGCAGATGACCCAACCTCATCCCAAACCATCTCAATTAGGTTGAGTTGGACCACAGATTGATGGAAAAGCAGCCAACAAGTGGTCAGCATATGTGGGAACTCCTTCAAGACTGTTGGAAAAGCATTCCAGGTTAAGCTGGTTGAGAGAAGACCAAGAGTGTGCAAAGCTGTCATCAAGGCAAAGGGTGGCTACTTTGAAGAATCTCAAATATATTTTGATTTAATACTTTTTTGGTTAATACATGATTCCATGTGTTATTTTATAGTTTTGATGTCTTGACTACTTTTATACAATGTAGAATAGTCAAAATAAAGAAATCCTTGAATGAGTAGGTGTCCCCAAACTTTTGACTTGTACTGTATGTATGCATACATACACACATGCATGTGTACACACACACAGGAATTTTACCTATACTACTACAAATGTATCATTGACATTTAGCACTATTTGTATCACCTGTGAGAACCGTGTGCATCCAGGCTTAGAGACTATGATACTTCCAATAACAATTACCCTGATTGTCTACTTTGTCGTCGTCCCTGGGAGGAGAGTACTTAGGCCTTCTGGGCCCTCTCTTAGGCAGACGTTTTCTCTTCAGCACATCACTTAACCGCCTAGGAGAGAGGGCAAGATTAATGTTGTTCTATGGAGGAGTGTATGAGTGTCCTTGCGTGTGGTATCTGACCTACCATACATGCACATTCACGTATTCATGTATTTAGTATTCGTGGTCTCTCACCCCTGTGGGCTGAGGTCCAGTGAGTCGTCCATGCTGTGCTGGAAGCTAGGTGAGCCCAGGTCTGGGGGGGCGGTGGTGGCCGCCGTAGTGTTTGCAGTGCTGATGGTGGTGGTACACATGCTAGCCGTGCCGCTGGTGCACGCCTTCGGGGGACTAGTGAGGAAGGCCTCCGACTCAGCCAGGTTCTTCACCTGGTGCATCACACCTGGAAGGGGAGGAGGGCAGAGGTGAGGGCAGATGGAATACAGCGAAATTCCTCTTTTCCCAATTCTCTGACATTAACAAGGTTGGTGTCAGAAATTGTGATTCAATAAATCAGGCATTTAACTACATAAACAGCTTTCTGTGGTCCACGACATAAGTGCACTGTGGTGTTACATCCCAATTTTATGACCTCAGTGTTGACTTTGCTAAAAATACATTGAAGCTCAAATAGCAATGAAGGACCAATTCTAACAGGTCCTCTGAACCGCAGCTCCTGGTGCTAGAAAAGAGCTGTGTGTTTTGGATCATTACGGGTCAGCTCCTCTAGGGAGACACCGGCTCAGGCAGGATCTATCACCTTCTCTTCTGAAGAAGACACTGAATACGTCAGGCAGCTTCTGCATGAGGATCTCAGCCATCTGCAGAGAGCCCACTACAATCTTCAGGTCCTGGCTGGACAGCATGGAGGCAATGTGACTGGGAGAAGGAAACAGACAAACACTGAGGTTCAGGTGTGATGTGAAGACGCATGTCGTACTGACTATTTCTTTTTGTCTATGGAGGCAGCAATCTTGACTCAAAAGTTCACCTGGACACAGCGTGGTTCCTCAGCACGTCCTTGAGGAGCTCGGCATCGGCGAAGAAGATAATCCTGAGGATGGCTCGGAGGCACTTATGTCTGACGGCTGGGCCGGCCGATGAGCTGTACACCTCGTACAGCACCCCGAACAGGGTCTTGATGAAGCACTTGGCCAACTCAGGGTCCTCCTTCATCAGCTGGGCCCGTGCATCCTCCCTCCTCACCTCCTGGTGACCCCCTGGAGGACAGACAGGGGAAAACTCATGTAAGAATTGATAATTCCTTTGACTCAAAAGGAGAAATTGGATTCCATCAGCTAGTGCAGAAGACACGATTTCACAAAAAGATGCGTCAAGAGCTGCCTCTTGAGCACGTCTGCATTGGGAAAAAGGTAATCTGCCCTCAATGGGACTACCTGGTTCAAATGCTCAATAAAAATACCAATAACTTGGGGCACTGACCCCTTTCTCCACTGGGTCTATAGCGATCTATAAAATTTATATTTTCCGGTGAATAGAGCTAGTCTCAGAACCCAATCAGGGCATCATACGACAGCAACTGACATGAAACGCATACAACTGACACCAGTTTGGGGATAGTCTATGACTAGAGGTAATGATGGTCTCTCTCTCACCAGTAGTGGGGTTGGCTAAGGGGTTGGGTTTCCTCTGGATACCCCGTGCTGTGCCAGTGTCCTCGTTGATCTGCTGCATAGAGTTGAAGTCGATGGTGTAGACGCGGCCCAGGGTAGACAGGCTGATCTCGTCCTCTCCGTTCTGGTGGGCCGTCTGGAGAGGAAGAGAGAACCAGACACCCCCAGACGTTAGTGTAACACTGGGCTACACAGGGGATTCACACAGCTCACAACATATCAAGACTGAAACAGTCTACTTCCGTGTAGTATAGGTAGAGCATAGAGTTTTCTGACTACCTGACGAGGACAAACTCTGGGCCCCAAATCTGGAAGAAAATTCCCTATAATGGAGCGGAGCAGCATGTCTGTTCTTTACCTCAATGATGCGGCTGTCGATGCGGTTGTAGGGGTGCCACAGGCCCCGGTCGTCCCTCCACTGCCAGATGGCCCCCTCTGTGGCCTGGGCACTGCCCTTCTTCAGCATGAGGTCAACAGCAAAGATGCCCTCTCTGGGCAGGCAGGGCATCAGCTCGCTGGTGAAGGGGGGACAACAGTTAGCAAAGTGCATCAGGGAAATTAGCAAACAAGCCATCTGTGACACGTGCATGGAGGCCGCTATCTTTATGCACATCCACCATTAGGGAAGAAATGGTTGTTGTAACGTTGAGAGCAGCAGAGGGGGTTCCTTACCAGATGAGTGAGGTGAGTTCATAGAGCTCCTGGGGGCTCCGGGGCACCAGGTCAATCTGCTCCTGGCAGCTACCGTTGGCCGCGCCGCACAGAAGGAAGCGCAGAGTCTCTGCAATATCTGAACAAAGACAACGTGCTTAGTTTTCCCTCTTTCCACAGGCTATTGGCTTGATACAGTCAGGGACTTGGCCATGGAGGCATTTATACTGTCATTATATATAGTTAACTTTACCAAGATTATGTAAGCTGCATTTTTAGGCTTTATTCAAGTGAGCGGTGTAAATGCATACCAATAGAAAGTGTGTTTGTCTGCATGAGCCACTTACTCTGCTTCATGAGCTGCACGGCCAGACAGGGGCAGTTGGAGCACATGAGGGAGAACATACGCACCACCATGATGAACATGCCCGAGCTGAGCACGGGCGGGGTGACCACCAGCAGCTGCTGGATGTTGGTCAGCAGGTCCCGCGAGGCCACCTGCTGCAGCAGGTTCTGTGGACAGCGGTCACATAGAGGTCAGTCATAATTGGTCTGTTCAGGAGGGTGAGAGATGTTAGAGCCATAGAAACGTGTCGAGTAGAAACGCCTCACCTCCTCGTGTTGAAAGTTGTCCACCAGCCTGGCAAAACAGAGACAAGTGCTTTCAACGGATTTCTTATCCTGTACAGGGGGGGGGGGAATAACCACATTAGACATGTCTGTGGTATGTTCCCTGTGAAGACAACACCAGTGGTGGAAAAGTCCCAAATGTACATTACTTGAGTAAAAGATACCTTGATGACTCAAGTAAAAGTGAAAGTCAAACTAAAGGAAAAGGATAAGGTTTGAAATAAACTTAAGTATCAAACGTTTAAAAAAAATCTAATTCCTTATATTATGCAAACCAGGCGGCATAATTTTCTTGTTTCTTTAATTAACGGATAGCCAGCATGTAAAAGGTGAATGTATGTGTACCTGGTGTGTGAGTCTCTGGGTCAGCAGTGGCAGAGAGTCAGAGACAAAGTGGAACTCGTCAGGGGTGATGCTCTGGCAGCAGTTGGCGGCAATGGCCAGGGCGTTCCTCTGGGCGTTGATGCTGAAGAACTCCAGGTACAGCAGACAGTCAGCCAGGCCACCCTGCACGACACAGGAAACACAGTTAAAGACAAGAATTTGGGATAGCTGGCACACACGATGACCATTAAATGTGTGAATTCAAAATGGCTTTTCTACCCAGTTTCATTTATTAAAGTGATATTCTTATTCTGTATTGCACAACTATCATACAGCAACCATTTATTAACACCGAGGGATCTCTGACCATCAAATTTTTGAAATCAAAAACGGCTTTCGTTCATCTCTACATTCCTGTACACAACATTTTAAATGTTACATTTATGCATCACTGCACAACAGGGTTTCCGTTAGGAATAAGTGGCACTGGATAATGTGACCGGGATGATTTTAATATACCATCCATTTGAGAAATTCACCAGACCCATAACCCATCAGGGTGTCCCTCCACAGTTCTCAGAATGATAGAAATCACATTTAGATTATGGTAAAGCATCTTAACAGAACATGCAACTCATGTAAATGAAGCATCCAACAGAACGTCGTTTTCAAACATTTGCCAAATGCAATGTGCGGGAAGACACCATTCTAAACATCACACCTGTCAAACCACCATTCTAAACAGCAACCTGATAACAGTTCCATATGTGACAGATGAAACTGTTAGAAATTTAGAGGGGGAATCTGAAGATGCAACAACTAGGAAGGGTTGCTAATATGACTAGGGTTGTGCCTTTGGCTTCTGGACAACAACAAGTTCATATGAAAACATATGAACAGGAGAGAAATTACTTAAGGGTTGGTTCTATAGGGAAGTAAATGGAAATCATTTTGCCAAAATTATATTAATGATTCCTGTCAATACAGCAATAAAATCATTCAAAATACTTTATCAGAAAGCATGACTTAGCCAGAGGAATCAAGGATCCTTAATTAGCTTCTTTAAAAAAATAATGGCTGAGCTTCTTCAAAAAGAAATAGCTGATTATAGCGGTCAGTGAAAAGGACCCAAAATGTGAAGATAATGTGTAGAGTATAAATTAAAATGTTGAGACAAGGGGAGAGGTGTGGTGAAGATATAGGAGAGTTTCAAGAATGGCTCAGCTGTTTCCCACCTATTCTTGCACATTCATTGTGTGAATAGACCATTACATACGTCACCAGTAGTAAATGTACCGTTAATCCCCTTCATTTGGTTACATACATCTGTTAATGCAGGCATTGCAGTCATTTACTGTACTCCTCACACAGTTAGCTATTTGAAAAACCTTTCCAACAAGCTCCCACTCGATAATCATCAATCCTCAGTGTGAAAGAGCAATGATATAGGCCCACTGGGCATTGACCTATAAGGCCACGAGTTCCATGCACTAATTTCTTTAGCCGCCAATGGATCGCAGTGTATCAATGTGTTAATTTGGTAGGGGCGGCGATCTCGGATTAATTGACTTATGATTAATACATAATTTAAAAAAAAGAATTAACCACATAACAATGAAATTATTTATAATGACTGTTCCACAAAATTAAGCACATGAAAATCCTAACTGACACGCAGAACGGTAGAAATGGTAAACTTCCAAACTTGAAACTCACGCGATGCCTATGAAGTCTTAAAAAAATTACGTCCAAGTTTCCATGGGTCGATTTTGCCTATAGGCGGATTTGAAGCAAGGTAAGGCACGCCTCATATGAAATAAAACATTCAGGTTTCAAACAAGTTCTCAAATGCATACTGCCTCCAGCTCACATTGAAAAGTGATGTTTGACGCACTGATTGCCTGCACTTGAATGGTGAATGAACTGCGCACTTAAATTACAAGTTGAGAAATCCCAAAAACTATTTTTAAAATCGTGCACCAAAACTGGTAACACGTGATTGCATTTACAATTTTTGCGTAAATGAATGTGCTTATAAAAATAACATTTTACTCCAGCAGCAACCAGCTGAGGAGCAGCAGGAGAAATCCCGCTCAAAATAGGCTCTGTATGCTGTGCGCGTGTGATAGTTGGATTTATAAGATGCATAACTAACGAAAATACACAGGCAAATTATATATTATTACACCGATTAACCTATAGACCGATAAGCATGGCGGTCAAATGTATCTAAGTCAATTAATAAAAAGCATTATTTTGTAGGGATGCGCCGATATGTCATTTTTGGCCGATACCGATATTTTCCTTATGCATTCTACTACATTTAAAATCGTTGAAACACCCACACACACCAAAAAGTTGTTGGCATTTACACGTCTCCATTATCAGTAAAACAATCAAAACGTATTTCTTTCACTTACTTGCTGTTGTGTTGTTCAGTCGTTTCATTCTCAACCAGGATTTCGTCAAGCAGTGTCAATGGCCTCTTCTGTCGTGGGTCCTCTTCGTCAGTGCGCACTGTCACTGTGTCCGTTTCCATCTTGTCCAGCTGTGTCTAACATTTCACATAAACCCTGTTTCTTGTCTGCATGGAAGTAGAGGTCCTTGTACCTAGCATGGTGGCGACACCGTAATGAGGCTCAAAGAGAACGCCAACGAATCGCTTGTACACAGCCTCTAGTAGAGTACTTTTACAAGTTAAACCCATGATCTGTCGGCAGCTTCGTTGAGCAGGCTAGGAGTGTGTTCATGTTTCCAAGTTTAAAACATGTTCGCAAATGCCATTGAAATGGCAGCAGCGGTATGAGAACCAGCACATTCTTGAGCATGCAACACGGCTTTCCTCAGTACGAAATCCTTGTCGACCCACTGTGCTGTCAGACTCAGCATGCTCATGGGCCTGACATCGCTGGTCCAAATGTCAGTCGTGAAGATAATAGCAGTGACGCCCATAGCAAGTAGCTCATGGATGTGCGTTTCAACAATACTGTGTAACTCCGGTAGGGCAACATCTGGAAAAAAGCGCCTACTTGGTAGTGTGTACCGGGGCTCGAGGTGCTCGACCAGTCAGCGAAAGCAGACATCATCCACGGCAGAGAACGGTTGATTGTCAAGGGCAATGAATTCCATTATCTTGGCGTTAGTGGACTTTGCCTTAGAGATCTCGCTGAAATTTTCTTACTCTTTCAAATGACTGCTTGACTTGAACTTGTTGGAAGTGTGCTTCTTTTTTGTTGTTGCTTTTGTTCTAAACAGTCCCTGAACATCTGGGGGTGATGCACTTTCAAAATGAGTCAGTAGGTTTGTGGTATTGAAAGATTTCACTTTCTCCCCTCGGGAAATAATAGCGGGATAAACATTGCATATAGCATTTTTTATTATCTTCCTTTGAAAGATCAAAATAGAGCCACAAAGCAGACATTGTGGGCTGGGTTAGGAATCCTGTGTTGCACTTGTGCTGCGCAGTATTTTTCGTGGCGTCAACTACCTACGTTATATAGGTATGCACGTCAGCTATGACATCGGTTTTGCACAGGCGTTATACTAGACATCAGGCCGAAGATGGCATTTTTAATATCGTCCGATTCCAATTTGCTTACCGCTATATCGTGCAACCCTATTATTTTGCAATGGGATTTCTTTACTCCCATAAGGCGGCGTACAATTGGCGTCGTCTGTGTTAAGGCAGGGTTTGGCCGTCATTGTAAATAAGAATTTGTTTTTAACTGTCTTGCCGAGTTAACTAAAGGCCACTTAATATTTTTTACTCCCGTTCATTTTGGCCGGCAACAGTTTTATATATCAACTATTATTTCCGGCTAATGGAAAATATGAGGTATATCTAATATACAGCCACCACCGTCAACACTTATTTTAAGGTGAGCCCATGAGAGCAGAAATGAGAGAGAGGCAGAGCTGAGCCAGAGGGAGCAACACTTACAGCCTGCAGGATGGCTTTGCTGTGTCGCCTTGACAACATCTCCAAGGCAGTCAGAGCCTGCTCCGCCACGTCAATGAACTGAATCACCTGAAGCTGCAGACAGAGAAAGAGAGCTATTATCATATCCACCACCGTTTTATGACTGCATATGAATGAAGAGGGAACAAGAACATGAGAATGACAAATGGAAGACAAGAGAACAAGGTGTGGGCTAGGAAAACCTGGATTGCATTCAGTAGGCATGAATTGTTGGGACATGTTTTCAAACGTACTAGGTAGTACTGAAATTTGAATGAGTGTGTGTTTGGTGCCTACTGAACCTGAGCAGAGGGGGTTATCCTACCTTTTCCAGGAAGACGGGGATGGCATCCACGACCACAGCAGAGGACCGAGGCAGCGCCTCCATCATGTAAGTGAGAGCACGGGAGGCGTGGTTCATCTGAGCAGAGGCACGGGGTAAGATACAGATTTCAAACATAACTCCAAAGCAATCCTTGTTGGCTGGAACCACAGTTAAAACACTGTACTGAGGTATAGTTATTTGCAACAAAATATAACCAGGAGACAGAGTGTAGCACCATGCAATGTAGGCCTAATGTCATGGTGAAAATCAAATGTCACTGGGTCCCCCCCAAAGATATAAGCTCAGGATACTCACAATGTCAAAGTTATGCTCCATCTGTAACAATGTGATCTGTGAGGAAGAGAAGAGGGGATTAAGGGACTTGGCAAATCAAGTCATGGTGTAAAATGACTTAAGACTAAAGGCGGACAAAGAATTTTGTGACTCACCAGAGCAGGCACCACGCTCTTCACGGGGAAGCCTCCTAGCGTCTCCTCGTTGCCCATCACTAGAAGCTGGCACATCTCGATAGCGGCCTGGAGCTGCTGGGACTCGTCGCCGGTGGCCTGCAGTCCCTGCAGCAGCTGCTGAGCCTTGGAGCCTGGAAGGAGAGGAGGGATAAAGCAGGTCAGAGTAGAGACTAAACAGCAGGGCCAGTATTCACAAGAGTAGGAGTGCTGATATAGGATCAGTTTAGCCCTTAAGATATGGGCTAAACCCCTCGCCATATAATGAGATTATATGGCGAGGGGGAATCAGACCCTAGATCAGCACTCCTCCTCTGAGAAACGTTTTTAATATGGGCCCTGCCAGGAGTGCAGTCAGCACACATTAGAGATTAGGATTAGAGTTGAGTGAATAGCAGGTTAGAAGAATAAAGACAGACATAAGTGAACTCAACATGCCTCCCCTGAGGGAGAATGGAAACATCCTGCTCACTCGGGGCTCCCGAGTGGCGCTGCAGTTTAAGGCACTGCATCTCAGTGCAAGAGGCTTCACTACAGACCCTGGTTCGATCCCGGGCTGTATCACAACCGGCCGTGATCGGGAGTCCCATAGGGCGGTGCACAATTGGCTCAGTGTTGTCCGGGTCAGGGGAGGGTTTGGCCGGGGTAGGCCGTAATTGTAAATAAGAATTTGTTCTAAACTGACTTGCCTAGTTAAATAAAAGTAACAAAAAAAAAAGAGAAATAACAAAAATAAAAAAGATGTTAAGTGGATTCTGGACACAGACAAGATGGTGTAGCACTCACTGGCTCCACTGCCTATAGTTCTGTGAAACAGCTGGGACATGCGGGGTCCCAGGGGCCCAAAGAGGTGTGGGGGTAGACCCCTGGCCTCCAGCAGGGCTGTGGGGAGAAAACAGCTAGGTTAGACAACAACCAAAGACCCCGCAACACCAACAAGGGCTGACAGGGAACTCTTAGACAGGAACATAGGCACCTGTATCTAAGGAAAGCTGTGATCGTCATACCTTGGAGTCTGCCCATTTCAGAGTCATCGGACTCACTCTCACCGGATGTGGTCATCCCTACAGCTCCGGCCACTGAGCTAGAAGCTGGAGAAAATTAAGGGGCAATTAAATCACCATTGTCATCATCAAAATTACAACAAATTCATCAAACACAGAGTTCAGGTAAGGGTCATACACACCCAGGCAGGCCTAGGAAAACAGTCAACGATCTTTAAGTGTACACACACACACCAAGCAGAGGCTACATCAAGCTTAGGCTGGCTCCTATGCGTTTAGAACAAACACATACCAGAAATTTGTGGGATAGTGCAAAAGATGTTATCCACTAAGGGTCAAGGGGAGAGAATCTCTGCTACCACAAGCAGGTAGTGTACCATTATAGGTGTAGCACTGAGTTTGTCCCTGACCATGCGAGCTGAGAAGGAAAAACTCTGTGCCCTAGTCGCAGTAGGTACCTGTACCCGAAGCCCCCTGCGGGGCCTCATCAGTGCGGGCGGCCGAGGAGTTGGCCCCATCCTGGTTGTTGTCCGAGTCAGCCATCTTCTCTTGTCGGCGAGCTTCGGCTGCCCCGCGCTTGCCCAGGCCTGAGCCTCGCCGACTGCATGGGGGGGGGGGCATAGTGGGACTGAGTGACTACACAAACTAGACCACAAAGCCAACAATCAAACATGGCGGCACACAACTGACATTCCTGGTCATAAGGCAATCACTAACTTACACTTGTGTTTCGCAATGTGAACATATGTTCACACACACACACCTGTGAGCAGACGTGTGCAGGTACCGACAAGAAGCGCGTTCACATTCTTGAATGGTTAAACTGTCCAGTAAAAATGATGTATATTACTTAAAATAGTTGTTACCTCATACCCAAATAAATGTGGCCAAATAAATTGTGTGTGTGGGGGGGGGCTTTAAAAAATAAAAATAAAAACTTTTTGGAAGGAAAACTAATTAACTCATATTGGAATTATAGGTCATATCTTAGAAACCAGTAAACACTGGACAGTTAATTGACAGGAATAATTCACCTAAAACCACTAATTCAGTGTTAAATAAATGTAAATAATTTTGTCATTATAATAAGGTTGTTAGCAAGATGTCGAAATTTGTTGCAGCACAAGTCGACTACAACACACACAATGCAAGGCGCTCTCACTCGGAGGGCTAGGTAGCTGGCTAGCAAATATAGCTACACACAATAATGACAAAAACAATATTAGCATGTATAGTAGCTAGCCAGCTGTAAAATCAACAAACTGCAGGAGTCTACAATATTACCATGTTCAACCTGCAGATCGTCTGCCTCAAGGAGGGGGGTGCTGACCTTGCTATGGCAACATCCCTTTCCCATACATGCAGTAAAGACATTAATGGAACGCCGGGGCAAGAGCAAGGATGCGTCATTGGCTGCCATTCAAAAAAATCTGATCTAACAAAATGGATATTGATGATTTAGGAGGAGTTAACAGGCTCACAAATGTGGTTACTATAATCCGACATGGATATATTAAGCTGGATAGTATTTAGTCCTTATCGGGTTTGGAAAAATGTCTGCTAAATGCTTACTCCTATTTGTATAAGCTGGTAGCAAGGCTAGCCTTAGAAATTGGTAGGTGATGTTTTAAGTGTGATGTATTTGATTGGTGATGACGTTAACATGTATTGGGGTTGACATCCATTCAAGTATTATACCCGGATGTTTACCGCAAGATTGTGTGAAATACACTAATAGCCTAAATGTAGGCACAATAAGGGATTCTGAATCTTTCCCCCGCGTGCGTGGAGTTTCCATTGTTTTGGTCGAGTTCCATAGATCTATTTACAGAATCTATGCTTTCCCACAGACATAGCCCAGGGCAAGAAGGGAGGAGAAAAGTTCATTGCAGATTTTTTCAACCCTTATTTTTTATCAGGTAAGTTGACTGAGAACACATTCTCATTTACAGCAATGACCTGAGGAATAGTTACAGGGGAGAGGAATGAGCCAATTGGAAGCTGGGGATGATTAGGTGGCCATGGAATTTAGCCAGGACACAGGGGTTAACACCCTTACGATAAGTGCCATGGGATCATTAGTGACCACAGAGAGTTAACTTCTCTAGGGTACGTGGGACGGTAGCGTCCCACCTCTTCAACAGCCAGTGAAACTGCAGGGCGCCAAATTCAAAACAGAAATCCTAATTAAAATTCCTCAAACATACATGTATTTTACACCATTTTAAAAGATACACTTGTTGTAAATCCAGCCACAGTGTCCGATTTCAAAAAGGCTTTACGACGAAAGCAAACCAAACGATTATGTTAGGTGAGTGCCTATTCACAGAATAACACAGCCATTTTTCCAGCCAAAGAGAGGACTCACAAAAAGCATAAATATAGATGAAATGAATCACTAACCTTTGATGATCTTCATCAGATGACACGCATAGGACTTCATGTTACACAATACATGTATGTTTTGTTCGGTAAAGTTCATATTTATATCCAAAAATCTGAGTTTACATTGGCACATTACGTTCAGAAGTTTCAAAACATCCAGTGATTTTGCAGAGAGCCACATCAATTTACAGGAATACTCATAATAAACATTGCTAACAGATACAATTTATGCATGGAATTTTAGATGCACTTCTCCTTAATGCAACCGCTGTGTCAGATTTCAAAAAAGCTTTACGGAAAAAACAAACCATGCAATAATCTGAGGTCGGCGCTAAGAGCCCAATCAAGACAAAAATATATCCGCCATATTGTGCAGTCAACAGATGTCAGAAATAACATTAGAAACATTCACTTACCTTTGATGATCTTCATCAGAATGCACTCCCAGGAATCACAGTTCCACAAGAAATGTTTGTTTTGTTTGATAATGTCCATCATTTGTCCAAATTCCTCCTTGTTGTTCTAGCGTTCAGTACACTTTCCAAACTCACGACGCGCGGGCAAGTCCAGCGGAAAGTACGGACGAAAGGTTAAAAAAGTTATATTACAGTCCGTAAAAATATGACAAACAAAGTATTGAATCAATCTTTAGGATGTTTTTAACATAATTCTTCAATAATGTTCCAACCGGAGAATTCCTTTATCTTCAGAAGTGCGACGGAACAGAGCTCGCTCTCACATGAACGCGCATGGTCAGGTCATGGTAGACCTTACTCATTCCCGTCTCCTTCGGCCCCACTTCACAGTAGAAGCATCAGACAAGGTTCTAAAGACTGTTGACATCTAGTGGAAGCCTTAGGAAGTGCAAAATGACCCATATTCCACTGTGTATTCGATAGGCGATGAGTTAAACCTACAAACCTCAGATTTCCCACTTCCTGGTTGGATTTTATCTCAGTTTTTTGCCTGCCATATGAGTTCTGTTATACTCACAGACATCATTCAAACAGTTTAAGAAACTTCAGAGTGTTTTCTATCCAAATCTAATACTATGCATATTCTAGCTTTTATGGCTTTGTAGCAGGCCTGGGCATGCTTTTCATCCGGACGTGAAAATACTGCCCCCTACCCCAAAGAAGTTAAGAAACCCATTTAATGTTCCATCCGAAAGACAGCACCCTATACAGGGCAATGTCCCCAATACCTGTCCTGCGGCATTGGGAAACTGAGTTGAATAATTTGGTCCACTGTTTAGTTTGAGCACATCTAATCGAAATATATACTTAGTCACGACGACAGACAGATGGATGCCCATACCATCTATTGACTGATTTGGTAATCTGGAGTGCAGGTAATCATTTTAAAACCCTTATGAAATGTGATAGTATGTTATTCCCCATCTCCAGTGACAAGAACCTTATGATGCGTTACAACACGATTTCCTGATTACACACTGTCAACTTAGACGTTAAATCATTGTGAAAATAGTTATTTTACCAACTCATAGAACATAACCAAATTGACAGGGTGTTTCATGTCTGGAGTGGATTTTCCCCTTTAAACATGTTATGGCTGACAACACTTTTGAATGCACTGAAAGATCGACTTCTCAGGGACAATTTCATTAGGTATTGCCAAGGAAGCCACCCGCTTCCATAAAATATTGGATGTATATTTTAATACTTATTGTACACACCGAAATACAGCCGACTACAATTGACTTGGGGCTTTAGACTGGAGAAGTTGAGATGACATTGAGAGCAGTGTGAGGCTGTAGTACCTGGTACTGGCGCAGGAGCCCGTGGTCTTCTGGCGTGTGCTCCGCCGAAAGCTGGGGAGCTCTGCTGGAGGAGACTCGCTGCGCTTCTTAGTGGACTTCCTCAAACCTGATGAGGCACGAGGAGCCAATGAGTAAACAGTCAAGGCAAAAGACAGGACAAACCACAGTGATAGTAGACCACTAGAAATGTGTGTTATATTGCTCTCATGATAACCAGTTCATCCATTTCCATCACTTAAGAGGAATATGTAACGTAAATGATTGAGCTATGCAGAGATGCCACTATACATAATGTTGGTTTAGTCTACAACCATTACTAACCAAATGGTGTCTTAAGATATTTCACCCAATCCGTTTCAGCAGTGATAAGGGGTATTTTTCCAGTAGAAAAACTGGAATATCAGATAACTCCCTAAAGTTTTTTTTTTTTACCCCAAATCTGATTTTAACTGATGCCAGCCACCTTGGTTAAGTACAGTAGTAGTTAGTGGTTGACAAGTGGCATAACGGTCAAGAGCAAGGCAAGGACTGGTTCAGAGGGGTCGGCACCAGTCACTCATAACAGTAAGGGAGGAGAGTCACACACTGACAGCTCTGGTGTTGTTCTCAGTCGAGAGCCCAGTGCCACCGACGCTGGGTGAGAGTATAAATAGCCCATCTCTCATTAGTACAGAACAACCTTCATGCTAAACCTGAGGGTCCCAACAGAGTGCAAAAATATGACACCGACTGACCTTTTCCCAACACAGATATAACACAGGGTCGGTCAGCAGACAAGTAGCCACAAACCCAACCACACACATGTCCCCCAGTAACACCAGTTACACAACAGAATAATCAAATGGCAATGTATTGTTGCTACAGCAGGAAGCCTGTTACACGCCATCACAGCCACACCGCGTACCCACCATGCAATCTAGCTTACTCACCATTATAGCAGCAGAGACGACAGACTGAGAAGATGTTGTGTGTGTGTGTGACAGTGTGCACTACAAGTGAGAAAATGTGCCCCTCCCCCCTTAATAAAAGTGGGTGAATCACTCGCGCCGCTCCCTTCCCCCCAGTGAAAACATGATCCCTGCTAGTTGGCCAGCCGTCAGGCAGGGTGGGATGGGCTAGGGCACATGTTTGGAGCTGGGCCCTGTGGCAGCATGCCCAGCCTCGGTTACCATCTTGGAATCCCCTACCTCAAACCAGAACGCACTGATCCACTGATCATCTTCCACTCACCCGCATGCACTACATTTGTGACAGCTCCCCCCCTAACCCACCTAGGAGCTTTAAACTCAAGACTGTATGAGTAAACATTAGGAGCCATGCAGTCACTCTTCTTCAAAACAAACTACAGCCAGAGTCTGACCTTCACCCTACAATTCCCATAATGCATTGCTGTAGTGACCTCCGTAACCTCAGGGCTGATTGTGTCTGATCTGACAGCAAAAGTGTAGTGCCTCCGAGCACGTTAGCGAGCCCACCTACCTAACACATGAGAGGCTGTAGTAAATTAGTCTGTCCTTCACAAATATCCATTTGCGCCACAGTCCAACCGGTTACAGTAGAGCCACCAGACAGATTATTTACATCTTCCAGTTTGAGGCTGGCCTGGTACTGAAACCTGAACCAGTCAAGCCAGGTATTTGCAGATCTTTAAGGCACATTTTCTCCTCAATTTCGATCTTGTCTCATCGCTGCAACTGCCCAACAGACTCGGGAGGCGAAGGTCGAGTCATGCGTCCTCCGAAATACGACCCGCCAAACCACACTTCTTAACACCCGCCTGCCTAACCCTGTAGCCAGCCGCACCAATGTGTCGGAGGAAATACCGTTCAACTGACGACCGAGGTCAGCCTGCCACAAAGAGTCGCTAGAGCGCGATGAGCCAAGTACAGCCCCCCCTGGCCAAACCCTCCCCTAACCCGGACCACACTAGGCCAATTGCGCGCCGCCCTATGGTACTCCCGAACTCAGCCGGTTGTGATACGGACCGGAATCAACCCCGGGTCTGTAGTGACGCATCCAGCACGGCAATGCAGTGCCTTAGGCCTCCCGAGTGGCGCAGCGTTCTAAGCAATATGGTTTACCACTACACTTATACTAATCCATACACTCCAGATCTGTAAACTTTAAAGGGTTAGGGCCAAAGGGAACGAAGAAGCAAATTTGGACAACCTTTATCAGTTACATGTGTGTCTGTGGGAGCTTATCTGCAAGGTTCGCTCTGTGTGTCCATGCATGCTTATCGGCACCGACTGTCTGCGCAGGGTTAATCCCCGCCGTGTGTGTATGGTTTAGTGTGCCTGGTGGGAGAAGCAGTCACCCCAGCAGCAGCAGTCCCAGTGCAGAGTGAATTTCTGTAACTGAGGCCGCAACAAGGGTCCTGTGACATTTAATCCCATAGTGTAACCTCTACCAGAGCCACACAACAACCCTCCAAAGACTGCTGCTCACAGAGCCCTACAACCTTTGAACCTGAAGGAAGCAAACCATTTCACACTGGCTGGCTGACCATTACAAATATGAGCACCCCAAACCCAACTCCGCCTTGGTTGAAGGGAAATGTGAAACGGCCCACACAGGTACGAGGAGAGGGCAGGACAAACTCACTTGCTAGTTTGGCTTGTAGTCCTGAGGGTCCAGGTTTGGAGGCGGTCTCTGTCTTGGAGGAGCTGGGTAGGGACAGTTTGGGCTTTGGCAGGTTGACTTTGGGACTGAAGCGGGCCGCCCACTCAAACTTAGACGAGACGGCGGCTTTGGCCTGCTCCTTGTCACGGGTGCTTCGGCGTGGGGAGGGGCTGGAGGCGGAGCGGGAACGACGTGCCTTGTTCTGGTCTTTGCCCTGCTTGAGCCTGGCGCCCTGTGTGGCAGTGGCACTGTTAGTGCCTGTGGAGGAGGAGGAAGAGGTGGAGGCAGAAGAGGAGGAGTCAGTCACCGTGCTACACCCAGCTTTGGCTGAGGCGGCCGACTTCGACGCCAGCTTGGTGGGTTTTGCAGATCTGCCGTCGGTACGGTTGGGGAGCGACCCAGCAGTGCTGCTCAGACAGGGGAGGGAGTCAGCCTTCTTCCGTTTCAGAGTCGGTGAAGCCCCAGAGGCCCCGCTCTTCTTGCTCTGGCCGCGGCCTGTAGGCGGCTCTGTAGCCAGGGGTCTCTTGGAGGATTTGGCAGGGCCTTTCTTGGCCTCAGTGGTACGGTCTCTGGGTGGGGGGTTGGATTTTGACTTCTTGGCTGGGGTGGGGGTGTAGGTGTTGAGGTCAGGTGCAGAATTTCTCTTCAACCCTCGGGTGGTGCCTTCAGTCTTGGATTGGTGTGCTGTTGGCTCTCGCTCTGATGTCCCTGCGGCCTCTGGGTCGTCTTGCAGCACAAATGAAGCCACAGACAGTGACAGACTGCTACTCCCAGGGCGGTGGAGGAAGAGAAAGAGAGAACCTTTTAGCACAGTGTCCAAACTGGAAAGACAAAGTGATTAAGTACAACGCTTCCATTCAGTTAATTTAGGCCTACAGTAAATAGCCAACGGCGCTATAGATGGAAAAACAATAGTTACATTTTTATCTAAGCGCAATAGTCTGTCAAAAGCAGACCCCACAAACACACAGTGAGTGGTAAGGAGAGAGGGGTACCTTCTTGAGCTGTGCCCTCTGGACTGGCCAGAGGCTGAGCTGGTTGCGGCTTTGGAAGCCTTAGATTTAGGTCTTCTACTTTCAGGAGGGGAATTTGCTTTATGTTTTACCTGCTCTGACTGTAACCTGTAAGGTGGGGAATTAAAGAGCAAGTGAGTGTGGATTGTGTGTACATCACTTCATATCATAAATAAAAGACTTGATTAAGTCATTCCCACATCATTGTTCACCCATCCTGTACTGCTCCACCATGCAAAACAATCTAAATATACTTGTAAGATTAATACAAAAGACACCAAATCATGCTTTTTCCTTTAACTCAACACATTGTAAAGGCTTAAGACATTAGTAATACATTAGAAGGAATGTCAAGCAATCCCTTACTTGTTCAAACAGACAGACTGCAAGACAGAAACACACCAAAAAACAAACAAACATGTGAGAACACAGATATAGATGTGCTGGGGGGGGAAACTTACCTTCCTGCGACTGTCTGGTCTTGTGGCTGGGCCGCAGCAGTGTTCCTCTGTGAACGGCGCAGTGACCCCCCTGGATTGGAATTAGGCCGGTTGGACATTGGCACCTCTCTCCTGAAGGGACATACCCTTTCTAGACACTACCATTCACTAGGCCGAGGAGAAGAGAGTAAAGATCAGATCACGGGTGAGACATCAGGGTGCCCTTGTGATTACAATGTTCCCAAACAAAGTAAAATCCAATGGACAGATGTGTTAGCTATTGATGTCAATGCTGCCGTTTGACTCAAAGAAGTATTCCATCAACCCCACTAAATGATCAATCTCAGGACCATGTTTGCTGCATTTACAGAGGCAACCCAAATCAGATTTTTGGATCCATCAGATCAGCTCAGAAAAATACCTGATGTGATTGGTCAAACTACCAATTAGTGGAAAAAATATCTGAATTGGGCTGCCTGTGTAAACACAGCCCTGGTAAATGATTCACAAAAATGTACACCTGATGATACAAGCCCCTGCCTAACAAAACAAATCAATCGTATTACTCACATTACCAATTGTTTGAAGGCAGCAAAGGGCAGTATGCAAGATCAATGAGCCTCAGCCAAACACATCACATGGAGACATACACCTCTAAATCTGATCAGACCAAAGATAGAGGGCAGATTGATCCAATGAGACAATGACGACAGGCCCAAAATAACTACACAATCTTAAAACAAAGATGCATATAGATTTAAAAGTAGTGATGGACCCATGACATTTTTGGCCAATACCGATATTTTCCTTACAGAAAAAACAACAGATACCGATATTTAAAAGTTTCTGCGGCCTTCTAAGCAGTCTATTACAGTTAAATAGTTAACACACACACAGACGCAGCGGTCTAAGGCACTGCATCTCAGTGCAAGAGGCGTCATTACAGTCCCTGGTTCGAATCCAGGCTGTATCACATCAGGCCGTGATTGGGAGCCCCATAGGGCGGTGCACAATTGGCCCAGCGTCGTCCGGGTTTGGCCGGGGTAGGCCGTCCTTGTAAATAAGAATGTGTTCTTAACTGACTTGCCTAGTTAAATAAAGGGTACACACACAAAAGTTATTGTTGGTATTTACATATGCCCCCATTACCAGTAAAACAATCAAAACCTATTTCTTTCACTTACTTGCTGTGCTGTTTTGTTGTTCAGTCGTTTCATTCTCAACCAGGATTTCTCATACTATGGAACGACATTTGGGTCTTTGTGTCAAATAACACTATTTGACGTGTCAAATAAGCTTGTTGACCAATCAGGACCTGAATATGACTGCACATCACATAATTTAACACATTCATACATTTTGTACATAATTATTACACTATCACTCGTATTTCATGTCACAACGATTCATCGATACGTATGCTATAATGCCGGTAAAGTTCTCGCACACCTACAGTTCTGGTTAGAGGTCGACCGATTAATCGGAATGGCCGATTAATGAGGGCCGATTTCAAGTTTTCATAACAATCGGAAATCAGTATTTTTTACACCTTTATTTAACTAGGCAAGTCAGTTAAGAACACATTCTTATTTTCAATGACGGCCTAGGAATGGTGGGTTAACTGCCTTGTTCAGGGGCAGAACGACAGATTTTTTACCTTGTCAGCTCGAGGATTCAATCTTGCAACCTTACGGTTAACTTGTCCAACGCTCTAACCACCTGCCTTACATTGCACTCCACGAGGAGCCTGCCTGTTACGCGAATGCAGTAAGAAGCCATGGTATGTTGCTAGCTAGCATTAGCCTTATCTTATAAAAAACAATCATAATCGCTAGTTAACTACACATGGTTGATATTACTAGTTTATCTAGCGTGACCTGCGTTGCATATAAACGATGCGGTGCGCATTCGCGAAAAAGGACTGTTGTTGCTCCAACATGTACCTAACCATAAACATCAATGCCTTTCTTAAAATCAATGCACAAGTTTATATTTTTAAACCTGCATATTTAGTTAATATTGCCTGCTAACATGAATTTCTTTGTGTCACGTCTCTTGCAACAGAGTCAGGGTATATGCAGCAGGTTGGGCCGCCTGGCTCATTGCGAACTGTGTGAAGACTATTTCTTCCTAACAAAGACAGCAAACTTCGCCAAACGGGGGATGATTTAACAAAAGCGCATTTGCGAAAAAAGCACAATCGTTGCACGTCTTTCCCTATCAAAAACATCAATGCCTTTCTTAAAATCAATACACAGAAGTATATATTTTTAAACCTGCATAATTAGCTAAAAGAAATCCAGGATAGAAGGCAATATTAATGAGGTGAAATTGTGTCACTTCTCTTGCACGCAGAGTCAGGGTATATGCAACAGTTTGGGCCCCCTGGCTCGCTGCGAACTAATTTGCCAGAATTTTACGTAATTATAACATTGAAGGTTGTGCAATGTAACAGGAATATTTAGACTTATGGATGCCACCCGTTAGATAAAATACGGAACGGTTCCGTATTTCACTGAAAGAATAAAAGTTTTGTTTGAGATGATAGTTTCCGGATTCGACCATATTAATGACCCACGGCTCGTATTTCTGTGTGTTATTATGTTATAATTAAGTCTATGATTTGATAGAGCAGTCTGAGCGATGGTAGGCACCAGCAGGCTCGTAAGTATTCATTCAAACAGTAATTTCGTGCATTTTGCCAGCAGCTCTTCGCAATGCCTCAAGCATTGCGCTGTTTATGACTTCAAGCCTATCAACTCCCGAGATTAGGCTGGTGTAACCGATGTGAACTGGCTAGCTAGTTAGCGGGGTGTGCGCTAATAGCGTTTCAAACGTCACTCGCTCTGAGACTTGGAGTAGTTGTTCCCCTTGCTCTGCATGGCTAACGCTGCTTCGAGGGTGGCTGTTGTCAATGTGTTCCTGGTTCGAGCCCAGGTTATAGCTATACTGTTAGCTATACTGCCCAAGCTATACTGTTACACTGGCAATACTAAAGTACCTATAAGTACATCCAATAGTCAAAGGTAAATGAAATACAAATCGTATAGAGAAATAGTCCTATAATTCCTATAATAACTACAACCTAAAACTTCTTACCTGGGAATATTGAAGACTCATGTTCAAAGGAACCACCAGCTTTCATATGTTCTCATGTTCTGAGCAAGGAACTTAAACGTTAGCTTTTTTACATGGCACATATTGCACTAACTTTCTTCTCCAACACTATGTTTTTGCATTACTTAAACCAAACATGTTTCATTATTTATTTGAGGCTAAATGCATTGTATTCATGTATTATATTAAGTTAAAGTGTTCATTCAATATTGTTGTAATTGTCATTATTATAATTTTTTTTTTTTTTTAAACGGTAACGGCTGTTTTTTGGTCCTCCAATAATCGATATCGGCGTTGAAAAATCATAATCGGTCAACCTCTAGTACTGGTCACACAAAAAAACTGTCTAGCTCATGAATGCAATCAACGTTCTTCCCCAAAAACATAGCAAAACGACAATCTGTTTCAGTAGCTAGATAGCTAGCTACAAAAGTTTTTTTTTAATTAATGGTGGCCGGACACATCTGTGAAGCTTGCCACAATAAGGATTAGCCACAATAGTGGACTTTGCGGTTAGCCTTCAAAATAAAAGTATGGCATAATTCCACTATTTGTATTCATTTACATCATTGTCAATGACATTGACATAGTGGCAAATTCCACTACTGTGCCTAATCCTTATTGTGGCTAGCTTCACAACACAACCGGCTCGAGCCTCACTAGCCACTTGAATATAGCTGGCTGCTTATAACGTTAGCTATGGGAAACAGGGTTAAGTAGCTGGCTAGCTATTTTCATGAACTAAAGTTCAATTTCAATAGGCGAACAAGTGGCTACCTAGCTAATACTTACGCACAAGGATTCCTAAATCACTGCTAAGAATAATGAAAATGACTGCAGTTTCTACAGGTCATTGTTTTCAGGCTGGTTGTATTGGTTGTGGTCGAACAAATAGCTTATTACAAGCGCGGTATTGTAAACACATAGTTCGTGGCCAGTGTGCGCTTGTTTGCAGACTTCTGTTGTACAGCTTTGACAGTACTACTGATAGTAGTGGTGGCGCTTGGCTTTCACGTGCAAATTCAGAACACACAACAGTCAATAATATAACTGTTATTTGACATGTATCTTTTTTGACACGCAAAGACCCAAACCGCATTCCACAGTATGAGTGAAGCTAATAGCAGTGACTATTACTGTGTAACTCCGGTAGAGCAACATGTGTACTGGTGCTCGACCAGTCGGCGAAAGCCATCACCCCCCAAGAGAGAACGGTTGATTGTCAAGGGCAATGAATTGCATTATCTTGGCGCTAATGGATTTCGCCTGAGCTGTCTCACTGAAAATGTCTTACTCTTTTTAACTTCTCTGGGATAGGGGGCAGCATTTTCACTTTGGATGAATAGCGTGCCCAGAGTAAACTGCCTCCTACTCTGTCCCAGATGCTAATATATGCATATTATTATTACTACTATTGGATAGAAAACACTCTGAAGTTTCTAAAACAGTTTGAATGATGTCTGAGTATAACAGAACTCATATGGCAGGCAAAAACCTGAGAAGAAATCCAAACAGGAAGTGAGAATTCTGAGGCTGGTCGATTTTCAACTCATCGCCTATTGAAATCCCAGTGGGTTATGGATCTGTTTGCACTTCCTACGGCTTCCACTAGATGTGAACAGTCTGTAGGACGTTGAATGAAGCTTCTACTGTGAAGTTGAGCCGGATGGGAGCTGTTTGAGTCAGTGGTCTGGCAGAGAGCCAGGTCCTGGTCACACGCATTCCACATGATATCGACTTGCGTTCCATTACTTCTATAGACAAAGGAATTCTCTGGTTGGAACGTTATTGAATATTTATGATAACATAAAATATTGATTCTATACTTATCCTAAAGATTGATTCTATACTTAGTTTGACAGGTTTATTCGACCTGTAATATAACTTTTTTGAAGTTTGTCCGAAGTTCGCCTGGACCTGCACGAGCGTTTGGATATGTGTACTAAACGTGCTAACAAAAGTAGCTACTTGGACATAAATAATGGACATTATTGAACAAAACAACAATTTATTGTGGAACTAGGATTCCTGGGAGTGCATTCTGATGAAGATCACCAAAGGTAAGGGAATATTTATAACGTAATTTCGTATATCTGTTGACTCCAACATGGCGGAGAAATGATGTTTCTATCTGAGCGCCGTCTCAGATTATTGCATGGTTTGCTTTTTCCGGAAAGTTTTTTTGAAATCTGACACAGCGGTTGCATTAAGAACAAGTGTATCTTTAAAAATACATGTTTTACATAGAATTAATCAAAGTTTATGATGAGTATTTATGTTATTTGATGTGGCTCTCTGCAATTTCTCCGGATATTTTGGAGGCATTTCTGAACATGGCGCCAATGTAAACTGAGATTCTTGGATATAAATATGCACATTATCGAACAAAACATACATGTATTGTGTAACATGATGTCCTATGAGTGTCATCTGATGAAGATCAAAGGTTAGTGATTCATTTTATCTCTATTTCTGCTTTTTGTGACTGCTATCTTTAGCTGGGAAAATGGCTGTGTTTTTTGGACTTGGCGGTGATCTAACGTAATCATGTTGTGTTTTCGCTGTAAAGCATTTTTTTTATTTTTTTTATTTTTTTTATTTTTATTTTTTTTTTTAAATCGGACATGATGGGTAGATTAACAAGATGTTTATCTTTCATTTGCTGTATTGGACTTGTTAATGTGCGAAAGTTACATATTTCTAAAAAATATTTTTGAATTTCCCGTGCTGCCTTTTCAGTGGAATGTTGTGGGTGTTCCGCTAGCGGAACGTGTGTCCTAGAAAGTTTAACGAGAATTTTATCTTTAAAATGGTGTAAAATACTTCTATGTTTTAGGTAAATTTTAATTATGGGATTTCTGTTGTTTTGAATTTGGCGCCCTGCAGTTTCACTGGCTGTTGACGATGTGGGACGCTCACGCCCCCAGAGAGATTAACGACTGCTCAAATTTTTGACTGCTCAATCCACACAGCAGACATTGTGGGCTAGGTTAGGAATGCTGTGTTGCACGTGGCGTTATTATGCCACGTACCTACGTTACATAGGTATGCACTGCAGCTTAGACATTGGTTTTTAACATCGGCGTTAAACTATGTTGGCATTTTTAGCTAATATCGGCCTATTCCGATATATTGTGCATCCCTAGTTATTTTAGATTATGACACCTAGCTATATAGTTAGCTAACTATAGCTACTGAAACATATGTCGTTTTGCTACGTTTTTGGGGAAGAACAGTTAGCATCCAGCTAGCTAGCCTTTTAAATTTTATGACCAGCACTGTAGGTATGCGAGACAACCAGCATCATAGCATACGTATCGATGAATCGTTGTGACATAGGAAATATGAGTGATAGTGTAATAAAAAAAAAAATTTTTTGCGTATGTGTTAAATTGGGACGTGCAGTCATTCAGGTCCTGATTGGTCAACCAGCTTATTTGACACATCAAAAAGTGTATCTTTGACAGGCAAAGACCCAAACGGCGTTACATAGAAATCCTGGGTGAGAATGAAACGACTGTACAACTAAACAGCACAGCAAGTATGTGAAAGAAATAGGTTGATTATTTTTCTGGTAATGGGGATATACGTAAATACCAACAAAATAACTTGTGTGTGTAACCTTTATTTAACTAGGCAAGTCAGTTAAGAACAAATTCTTATTTACAATGACGGCCTAACCCGGACCATTTGTGCGCCGCCCTATTGGACTCCCAATCACAGCCAGATGTGATACCGCCTGGATTCGAACCAGGGACTGTAGTGACGCCTCTTGCATTGAGATGCAGTGCCTTAGACCGCTGCATCCATTGGTGTGTTTCAACTATGCAACTGTACTAGAATGCTTAAAAGGCCGCTAAAATTGTAAATAAAAATCGGTATCGTTTCTTTTGCCAAGGAAAATATCGGAATCGGCCAAAAATGTCATATCGGTGTATCACTAACCTTGATAGCATGTCGTGTTTTGACGTGTTAACTTATTAGCATAGACATGAAATATGTCTAAAATGTACTCTCACTTTGAGACTAAATATAGTTCACATGTCAATAATCTTTTACCCCAAAGTTGTGCATGAATCGGTTGTTGCTAAACAACCCACGGGTCTATATCCAAGCTATATTGATGGAGAATGGTGATATCGTACAGGCCACGAATACAAATCATGAGTAGGATAATTGACAGTTCACTCCAACCTTGATATTGAGATACCAATGGCGTGCTGTTCTGTAGCTCAAGACTTGATTCAACCCTGAATTGAATTGCTACATTTAAAAAGCAAATGCCCAATTTTACAAGATAAACACTGCAGTTTGAAATTAAGCAAATCTAGATATTTACATTTGTCTTCCAACAGAGTGGAGGTGAGAATGCCAGGGAGGCTGAAAGTAACAGCTTAGCGAGGGTTCCAATTTTATTTAACCTTTATTCTGATTCACGCAACGTATCCTCAGATCCTCAAAAAGTTCTACAGCTGCACCACCGAGAGCATCCTGACTGGTTGCATCACTACCTGGTATACAACTGCAAGGCACTACAGAGGGTAGTGTGTACGGCCCAGTACATCACCGGGACCAAGCTTCCTGCCATCCAGGACCTCTATACCAGGCAGTGTCAGAGGAAGGCCCTAAAAATTGAGAGACTCCAGCCACCCTAGTCATAGACCGTTCTTTCTGCTACCGCACGGCAAGCGGAACCATAGAGCTAAGTCTAGGTCGAAGAGGCTTCTAAACAGCTTCTACCTCCAAGCCATAAGACTCCTGAACAGCTAAACAAATGGCAACCCATACTATTTGCATCCCCCCCGCTATTGTTTATTATCTATACATAGTCACTTCACCCCTAACTACATGTACATATTACCTCGACTAACCGGTGCCCCCGCATATTGTACCAGCACCCCCGGTATAAAGCCTCTAGTTATTTTACGCTGCTCTTTAATTATTTGTTATATTTATTTGTATTTTTTTTTACAAAATTTTCTTAAAAACGGCATCATTTGGATTAGGGCTTGTAAGCAGGCATTTCACTGTAATGTCTACACCTGTTGTATTCGGCGCATCTGACAAATACAATGACAGGCCTACTGCCACCAAAACGTATTACAGAGGAACTTAACAGCCGTGAGTAAAAGTCCTAACTGGAAGGAAAGGGAGAATCACATTGGAAAAAAGGGGGTCAACTTCAAGCAAGAATCAGATACTAGTCACTCTTAAATTATGGCTGACATTCATTAATGCACTTCCAAATTTTGGTCATATTGTATTATCACGCAAAAATAAAATATAATTTGATTCTGCAACAGGCAACTTTGAGATTCCATAATACACTGAACAAAAATATAAAAACTTGTTTTTCACAAGCTGAAATATGAGATCCCAGAAATGTTCCATATGCACAAAAAGCTTACTTCTCTCAAATGTTGTGCACCAATTTGTTTACATCCCCGTTAGTGAGCATTTCTCCTTTACCAAGATAATCCATCCACCTGACAGGTGTGGCATATCAAGAAGCTGATTAAACAGCATGATCATTACACAGGTGCACCTTGTACTGGGACAACAAAAATGTACACTAAAATGTGCAGTTATATCACAAGACAATGCCACAAATATCTCAAATTTTGAAGGGGCGTTAAATTGGCTTATTGACTGCAGGAATGTCCACCAGAGCAGTTTTCATCCCTCCATCGTAAACAGCCTCCAACGTCGTTTTAGAGAATTTGGTAGTAAGTCCAACTGGCCTCAACCACATACCACGTGTAACAACGCCAGCCCAGGACCTCCACACTCGTCTTCTTAACCTATGGGATCGTCTGAGACCAGCCACTCGGACAAGTGATGAAACTGTGCTTTTGAACAACCAAAGAAATTCTGCACAAACCTTCTCAGGGAAACTCATCTGTGTGCTCGTCGTCCTCACCGGGGTCTTGACCTGACAGCAGTTTGGCGTTGTAACCGACTTCCATGGGCAAATGTTCACCTTCGATGGCCACTGGCACGCTGGAGAAGTGTGCTCATGGATTAATATTGGTTTCAACTGTACCGGGCAGATGGCAGACAGTGGTGTTGTGTGGGCAACATGTTTGCTGATGTCAACATTGTGAACAGAGCGCCCCAGAGAGGCGGTGGGGTTATGGTATGGGCAGGTATAAGCTACGAACAACTAACACAGTTGCATTTTATTGATGGCAATTTTAATGCACAGAGATACCGTGACGAGATCCGGAGGCCCATAACCGTGCCCTTCATCTGCCGCCATCACCCCATGTTTCAGCATAATGCACAGCCCCATGTCGCAAGGATCTGTACACAATTCCTGGAAGATGAAAATGTCCCAGTTCTTCAATGGCCTGCATACTCACCAGACATGGCACCCATTGGGCATGTTTGGGATACTCTGGAATGACGTGTACGACAGCGTATTCCAGGTCCTGCCAATATATCCAACAACTTCGCACAGCCAATGAAGAAGAGTGGGACAACATTCCACTGCATGAGGCAAATGTTGGTCCCACCAGATACTGACTGGTTTTCTGATTCACGCAACTACCCTTTATTTTATTTTTAAATTAGGGAGCCAATATGTTTTCAGCACTGATTTCCATGACTGATCAAAACTTGTTCTCTCATGCATCTCATCACTATGCAGCAGACAGACATATGGTGAGAAATATTTTGGAACATCAAATCATAATACATATCGAATGACAATACATATAGTATCAGCAGCTAAGTATCGTGATAATATCATAGAGGTCTGTGGCAATTACCAGCCCTAGAGTCAACACAGTAAGTTGGCAGGTAGACAAAAAAGCTGATT
The DNA here is from genome assembly GCF_016432855.1 of Salvelinus namaycush. NCBI lineage: Eukaryota > Metazoa > Chordata > Actinopteri > Salmoniformes > Salmonidae > Salvelinus > Salvelinus namaycush. Next base: position 30,992,095 of record NC_052329.1, read on the forward strand.
TGTAAACAACATTTCTGCTTCCATTAATTAGCTATGCATTTCTTTAAGCAAAGTATCACCAATGATTCACTAAAGTTCCTACGCAAATCCACTTGAGCAATATCCAATGAAATATGGCACAATGACAAATGAATATTTCAGGCCTTGCATTCTAAGTAAAAAAAAAAAAACAGTAATCACAGTAAAGGTAAAATCACAGTAAAGAGCCTTCACCATGTAACGTTCCAGTAGCTCACCTATAATAAACACGCGAGTTTAAGTAAATGCTCATGTTAAGAGTCGAGAGGACTCAAAGGTGGAATTTGAACAGACTTATTTCGTGAGTTGATTATGATGCACGTCTTAAAAAAATTGAAATCTGATAAACTAGCTACATGTTCTTCACGCCCGATGTATGCCGTCACTCATGTTAAGACCCAATGAACTGCGATATTGATCATAAAATAAGAGAACAATTGGAAAGCTCGCAAGGCCATCTTTGCCAGGCCTTCTCAGATTCCACCCTAGCCTTTATTTATTCGTCCCAACTGACAATTGGTGTTTTACCATGTTCCACTGTAGTCATATACAATAGACAGTTCATTACTTCGATTAATATAATAGCTGTCATTATAACTAGCTTTTATTAGCCTACACTAATTTATTTCAAGCTCGTTTTACAAAGAGGCCTTCATACTGACGTAGTTAGCACCAGCTAGGTGGTTAGCAAACCCAGTCCCGTAATTTCAATTTGACAGTAAAGTTAGCTACCAATAGACAAAGAGCCTAGTATGGCACCTTCCAGATTGTAAAGCGATAACGTATGACTTAGCTAAGATGTCTGGTTATTAAAGTAAAAATACATTTAAGTCCGCAAATAACATGTTAGCTAGCTATGTATTAATGTAAGATGAGCTATGTGACATGAAAATGCGTAGTTGGTGGACTGTTGTCCTAAACATTCAGCTAACGTTAAAGACAACCGCACAAAAACATGTAGATAAAAAAAAAAAACTTTTGCGCTGGCAAATCTAAATAACAATTGTCGGATCTTTCCATCAAATTGCAACATTGGCCAGACTAATATTAACTTAGTTGTACTAGCTAGCAAGTTTGCTAACTAGCTTTCTTGTTAGGACAGGCTAGCTACGTTAATTTTAGTTGTTCAAATGGGATGTCAGACAAACTCCATCCAACGATATTCACACGGCATTAACTAACGTTAATCTGGTAATTTAGTTTTGTATTTATCTGACATTAGCTATGTAACTAGATTATGTTAGCTAGCTAACGGTAGTTCGCTGGCTAGTTTTGATAATTATTGTATCGCCTCAGTAATTTACCAGCTGTCGACGTGTAAGAAACGCAAGATTTAAAAGTAACGTTAGCTATGTAGCTAGCTAAACAAGCGTTTACTTGATTAGCTTCCCATTTGGCTAGCCATAACTAAAGTTTCTTGCCGCTAGTTAGCAATGTTAAATTCGTTACCTGCTTACTTTCTAGCCTGACGTTATAAATTACTACTGTAGCTAGCTAACGTTAGCTCTATTAAATGGGGAATGCCATATTCAATAACACGATAACTTAACTTTTACACACAAGTTGCAAGAGGTGGTAGCCAGCTAACGTTAGCAGCTTTTTAATATTATGTTAGATACTAACGTTACATGTTGACCTTAACCCGAACAATATCGGGTTAGGTAAGTTAGTGTTAACCGGCTAACAAATGTCGCTAACTCCGATCATTGCTAACGTCGTTAGCTAGATAGCGAGGTAACTTACCTAGCTGGTAGCCAACCAACTAGCTAAAATGTTTGTTTCGCCGACTGGCTAACCGTATGCTATTTCCAATTCAAGAGTTATTGTTTGGTTAGCGAGCTTATTTTGCTGCGCTAGCTACCTATGTTGATGGAAAAGCAATTGCAACACGAAATGGCCTCTGAACCTTCTTTGCTGCTTGCATCACACAGAAAAAGCAGGAACAGGATTCGAGAGATGACAATTGGAAACCATATTTTTTCGCGAGACGGATTCTCCATTCCTCACAAGTATTTCAGTCTTATATTATCAATGAGCCCCCCCCCAAACTACGGAATAAGACGCCACTGAACGTTAAATATATCATGTTATTACCTATTTGTTCCAGTGTTGTAGTTGTAACAGACAGTGCTCCACTCTCTCAGCCTTCACATCAGCTGAGGGACCTGCAACTGCAATATACCTCCGCTCTAAAGTGTCCCATTCTTCCGCTCGGGACTACTTTCAATTTAGATGATAAAGTCGACAATGAAACAAACCTGCGCCAAATAAATACATGTATTCAATAACAATTTACTGAATGTATTTACTATTGTCTACAGCTGTGTTCAGAAAATGTAAAATTATATTTCACAGTAGGATAGCTGCGAAATATTAATCCGCTGGGTCGTGACCCCCTAATCCAACTGTTTTCTCGAAAATATACATGACATTGTGGGTTGATCATTATTTTATTTATATACTTAAATTATCAATCACTCAATGTATACAGTTGCGAACAGAATTCGCTTTCATTGTCACACAAAATATTTCGCTGTTGTTTTCTCTCTGTTGTCATGGAAACTCTTTAGCGTCTAAAAATGGCGTCTTTACTTGGCAAGAAAGTGTTTAAAATAAATGGCCAGGGTCCTCCTCCTACAAAATATTTTTTTTAGCTTACTGTCACTAAAACTGAGGTAAATTATTATTTATTTTATTATTTTATTATTATTATTTATCATTATTATTTTATCACCCATTTGATATGTATCTTGGGATTGCTGAGAGTTAAAAACAGATAAAGTCAACTTTATCTGCACAATGCTGGACTGTGCCTGTGGAGAAAGGCTACACATCAAGACAGCAGCCATGGTACACAACACTGTATTTGGTAGTGTTGCTCTCCATTGACATGATTGTACTTTTAAATGCTACATATCAACCTTATGTATCTGACATTTCTTTCTGCAAGTAACTTCTGTTTCAACATGCTTTGAACATAGATTAAGTACAAGGCTCTGATGATTGGAGAGAACTGAGTTGTATAACGGGCCTATGTATTTTTGAATTTCTCTTTAGGTGATGTGGAGATCGTGGAAGATTTCTTTGCGGATTGAATTCAAGGGTGCTGCACCTGGAGAAAATAAGATGACCCACGATGACCATTTGCATGATGCCCGCATGCAGCGTAAGGTTTCCATTACAAGTCTCTGCCGTGAAATACTTTAAGCCTACATCAGCTACTGTATTTGTTTTTGTGTAGATACACGTGGTTCTGTTGGTGTCTTGAAAAGTGCACTGCCCTGAGTATGTATGTACTACTCCTTCTCTAGAACAGGTAGGTGGGGTGTTTGGCCAGCAGATTTTACAGTACACCCAAGCACTGTGCCATGGGAACTTTGATTACCTGAAGTGCCTGCCCAATGACTTACTGCTCCAAATCCTGGCCTTCTTGGAACTGAAGGACATTGCACTGCTGGCACAGACCACAAAGAGGTTCCACAAGGTGAGCCTGGGCTTTACAAACCCAAAGGACCGGTTTCTCAGATGAAAATGAAATCTACTCCTGGACTAAAAAGATTAATATAAAGATAATTTCCATTTTTTAAATATATTTTTTTACCCTTTATTTAACTAGGCAAGTCAGTTAAGAACAAATTCTTATTTTCAATGATGGCCTAGGAACAGTGGCAGAACAACAGATTTTTACCTTGTCAGCTCAGGATTTGATCTTGCAACCTTTCGGTTACAAGTTCAACGCTCTAACCACTAGGCTACCTGCTGCCCATTGACATTGCTTGCTTTTAAATCCAGGACTAGTCTTAATGTGTCCAGGAAACCAGTCCATATTGTGTACCCAAATAATTTACAAAAGCACATGTTACTTTCATATGCACATTATTTCATGAAGGGCCCTGAGTTTTTACTGACCATGTGAACAGACAAGGAAAACCTCAGGGCTCTAGTTAGGCTTTAACATGGCCAGGAAAATATGATCTGGGTTTAGTTAGTGAGCTAGTGTTTGTCTGCCTGTCTGTCTGTCTGTCCGTGTGTGTGTGTGTTGTATTTCAATACGGAATGGGATATCCCAGCTCTGCAACTCTCCAGAGTTCTGGGAACAGACTGAGGGGTCGCTGTGATAAACTCTGACATGAGGCCCTAGCCAACGCCACGGGCTGGAGGAAGATATTCTTTGCCTTCTTCAACACCAAAGAGAACCAGCAGTATGTACATGGAGGTAGCTAGACACTTAAACAAGACAGTGTTACTCATCTCATAATAAAGATTTGAGGAAATGTAATTTTCTCTGCCATTAGCACAAGGAGTTATGTATTTGAATGGTGTGTTGTGTCTCTGTGTTTAAAATGCACTATTGCTTGATTTATGTTATGTGAATGTGTATGTCAGAGCTTGTTTATTCTCTCTGCAAAAATAAAAAGTGCCAAATGCTGTAGGCTTCCTTCGAACAAATAACATTCAATTATTTAGTCTTGGTTTTTGTTATTGCATTTGAGTTCTAATCCAGTATGTTATATGCACTGTTTACAAGTAAAGCCATACTATTATCTGAATGAATGCATGTTGCAATGGAATTGTTGAGGTGTTTATTAAATGAGTTTATTTGACCAACGTAAATTGTATCAGTGTGCTACTCTCTGGGTGTGACTGTGGGTCGTGTTCTTCAGTTGAAATGAGATACTTGGTAAAGTGTCCGATCTTTATCACACTCAATAACAGTAAGAACACATTGGTATGGTGTTGTAAATTGTATTAAAATGCCTGTTATAATAAAGAGTAGGCCTAAAACAGATTCAGCTACACAGCTACTTATAATGAGTTCATGGGTCAGACGTAATGCTGGAGATGTTTCCTGTTTGATGACCGATTTAGCGTTCCTACGCCCTCTGCTGAAAACCAGCTGTACTGAAGGAGCTGTGTGAGGGGGGTCTGATACAAACACTAGCCAGCAGAGGGAGCAAAGTGGCAGAGAAATGCACATCCTTACTTCAGGATTTCCAAGTAAAACAAAGGTGACGTGTGCAAAACAAGTGGTATCAGTCAGACAAACTTAATCCTACTGTTGAACTGTAACCACACTAGCATGAGTTTGAATGTAATCTTAGGTAGGCCTACTTAGCGCATGTATCAGAGAAAAATGTGTGAACCCTCCAAGTGCAAGGGAAGTTTGGTGAAAGGGGATTTTTTTAAAGAGCAAACATTTTAGTAGTATACTCAGAAAGATAGGCCACATAACCCCACTTAATTTGTTTAAAGAAACTAACTCATACTCACCCTTTAAATTATAAAGAGGAGAGTCATGTAAAACAGAACATGTTTATTAATTTTTAAAAATCTGTCTTTACATTGAAACATTACAAAGGACACGATGTAGATAGTTTTTAATGCATGTATTGTTGTTTAAAAACGTGTCTTTAAGTTGTAAAAAATCAACCAATCAATTGTGTCCAAATACCTCACTTCGGGGAGTGAAATGGATCAGATTCCCGCACACACACGGCCCTCAATGGTACTGAGCTCTATTATTAGCCTGAGTTAGAGTCGCTAAACACCGCCTCCTTAGCTGGGTCTGGGAGGAAAAATATTCATTACGTAACAATAAAAGATCTGTCTCTGGCTCCACTTCCTGAATACCACAGTGGCTAGGCCTGCGACAGTCGACCAGCCCGGAAGCCTCACTTTCTCTCTATTTATGCGTTTGGGCAGAGCTCACTCTTTCGTTTATCCCTTGCAACACATTCCCACCACCCCTCCTCCTCATGTCCTCTTCATCTCCTCTTTGTAGGTCAGTGATGCAGCAGGAGTGACGCAGCAGTGTCAGCGCCTCATCGGCCTCCAGACGGGCAGCGTCTCAGGAGTGGACTGGAGGGAGAATCTGTGTGCCCAGGCTGGGCCCAGACACAGGCAGCCAGCCACGAGTAAACAGAAGAGAAGGCAGAAGGTAAATTATATGGCTAGGCAGAGAAAGAGCAGGCCTGGAGCTGGCTAGCTACAACTCTCCTTCCTACACTTTCTCTCTCCAGAGGGACTGCTCACTTTCATAGCGACAGCAAAAGGGCCTGTAGGACCATCCGTGAGGAAAAATGTTAGTCGGCTACTGAGCATGTGTGAGTTGGATGTGCCAGCGCAACAGTAATGAGGATCAGTGTTTATGTACGCAGTGTGTGTGTGTGTATTTTGAGAGAGAACAAGGCCTAGTCAGGCTTGCGCTATGGGCTCTGTTTCCCTGCCGATCAATGTTCCTCTAGTCTAGTCTCTAGCTGGGCTCTGCAAGTGGCTACGGACAGACTGAGACAGTAAAGGCATGTCTTCTTTTGTTGTGGTTTTGAAAATATCCCAGCTGTAATGCATTTAACGGATGGGTGTGCCAAAAAAAATAGAGGATGTCAGAAGAAAGGAAAATATCTAGACAATTTCTATTAAAACTAAATGAAATGTTAAAAGTAAATGGGAAAGTCACATCAAACATTGTTGATATGTGATCTGTCTGACAGGGATGAATCTCCAAGCAATTATTCAAGAGTGAAAGAAGAATTCATCCCAGAGAATGGCAACAATGAATCAGCAGGTTGGATCGTTTTAATTTCTCCGATATCCACAAATAATGTGTATATAGCAATATAAATTTGTCCAAATTATTTGTTCAAATTTCAACCGCTCTTTATGTATTCTTTGTTTGCAAGACATTCGAAGTACTAACAAATACTGTGGGAGAGGGGTTGTGGTAATTGAGACAAACAGTAGGTACTGCAGGCACTTAATTTGCAATTCTCAAAACTGTAAAAAAACAAAGAGCATGGATGGTAAAGGAGGGCTACTTATTATTTGTTTTGGGATGTTGAGTTACCCTGCAGTGCACCAGTGGAAATTGATTGTGCAGACAAGACTACAAATACAGGAAAAGTGGGGAGGAAGCAGGCAAGACCATTAACCATACATAGCAGGAATGTCTTAACACTGAAGGAAGAGAACGGAAAGACACCAGAGGAAAAACTGAGATAAGGCATGATAGTGGCCACTCAAATCATATTTCCTTTTGCTTTAAGAGGCTCCCTCCCAGAACGTGTAAGGTTCGCAACCTTTACTGTTTCATACCACCATGCTGTTAAGGTAGCACTGTTTTCTTCAAATGTTGCCACAGCAACAAGGTCATGCCAAAGTGCAGCGGCTTACAGAAAGAAGTGTGAGGGCTGGCGTGCTCCAGGCTGGTGTACTGCTTACCCAGGCCAATGCAAGCAGACAGAGGCCTTGATTGCACTCAGGTAATGTCAACAATCAAGCCGGGTAGGCCTGCACTAGAAATAGCTGGCAGACGGCTGAGCTTGTGGTTAATTGTGTGCGTCTCGATCACAACCACAAGGCCATGTGACCAGTAATGAGCAGAGAGAGAAAGCACAGGGAGCAGGAGGGGACAGAGGCATGGGGATTTTCATGATAAGCTGAACGAACACTGATAGAAAGTGCACAACAAATGTCTCCCATGCATTTCATGAGGTCAATCTGTTCTGTGAGACCAAGTAAATGTAAAATGTACATGGATTTCACACCCGGCTGCAGAAGCCGCATCCCTGACCCCGGAAAGAAAGCTAAGACACGTATGCAAATTCAAAAACACTTGTAATAAAACCCCTCCGCCTTCATACGCATAAAGCGACTGTGTGCATCTACAGCAGCTGGTGGGGCTAGCAGTGCCCTGCCTGCCTGGTTTAGCCCCTCCCTCCTGCACTCTGCAGTGCTGAGGCATCCCTCTATGTTCCCATCCATCAGCAGCCTCCACAAAGATGACGGTCCTCCTCTCCCCCTGCTCTCTTCTACATCTTCTTTTTTCTCTCACTTTCTCTTACTTTGAAAGTGAAGAAGCAGATGAGAGAAATAAACCATATATAGTCACAGATATCTCATTGATCATGCTGCTATATACAAACAAGAGCATTGTAGGCTTATCATGTTCATGAGGCAATGCACACAGATGTGCTGACAAAGAGCGAGAGAGGGTTGAGTGTACACAGTAGCACAGACAAAGAGAAAGTGAATGTGTGCATAGGCATGAGACAGATGGAGAGCTTGATGTGACTTGTGTTTGAAAGTGAGCTACAGATCCAGCTTCCCTTTTGGACTATGAGATACAGTATGAATGGTGTCAGTGTAGAAGTTGAGCAGAAATGTGATTGTGGGTGCGCTTTGTTTGAAGTTGTATCGCCGTAACCCCGGTAGCAGGCGTGCAACCTAGGTGTTTTCTCTGTGATCTGTGCAGCACGGCGTAGTGGTGTGTGATGTAGCACTGAGCCGCTCTCTCTTACCGTCCTCAGCCATGATTTATAAAGTTGCCGTTTCCTGCTTGGCGATTGCAGAGTAGATGCCGCTGGGCTCCAGTTGCCCGGGCAGCACAGAGGCAGCAGACAGACCCATAGTCCAGTCTAGCTATTTTTAAACTTCAATGTGGGAATCCTGTGGTCAATGGTCTGAGAGCTGAGGCAAGCCAGGACAGGACTGGGTGGAAGAGGAGAGAGCGGGAGTACTCGACCAGGACCTAGGGAGAGACGAAGGACGTTGAAGCTGGAGTGATCAGCGTAGAAAGAGAGAGGGAGGGAATGAGAGAGGGAGAGGAGGAAAGACAACAGCGAAAGCTCTGCCTCCAACAGCACCACTGAGCAGCGACGAGTCTAGAAAAAAAAAAGTGTCTACTTTCGCCTTCCTTTCACAAAAGTTATTTTCCTGTATGGTAGAGAATATGAACTATAGTGGAAGGACACTGCGTAATGTTTTTGGCTGTTCGCCTTCTGTGTCAGCTGTTCGCCTTCTGTGTCATTTTATCTGATTCGCAAAGGTATGTTCTGCACGTTTCAACGCAATCTACAACCTATCTTTAACGGAAATACACATATTGCATGAGGTGGCTTGAGTGGGTTCTGCTATAACATTTTCGCTCTTTGTTTGAGTAGACAGCTTGTATTCAAGACAGTTTTTTTTCTCGTCTTGTGGTTCACAGAAATTAGGGGATTTAAATTTTTAAGGTTTTGAAATGCATATCGCATGATATTCTAAGGCACAGTGAACTAGGGTGTGGCAAAGAGACAACCGTTGATGACAAATTCAAAATTTCCGCTCAATGTGTGAACAGAGTAAAGCACATCAAGATGAGAGAAAATTGGTCATATCAGCCCTCATTGAAAATAATCAACTGAAACCGCAGATATGCGGGCAATTTCCAGATGAAAATACAAGGAAAACGGCACAAACCAGGGGAAATCAGCATCAAGGCTGAAGCAGAAGAGAGAAAAAGTCCATCGGGCTGCTGCATTTCTGCTGCAGACTCACACACACCGACTGACACATATCCAGAGTGGAAACAAAGGGCGGCGAGCCTCCATTGCAGTGGCGTTGGAGCCTGGGAGCTCTGCGGTGCTGTGGCTCTCAGACAGGCAGGGCTCGCTGTCAGGAAGGACCACACCAAATCCCCGGACGGCTAATGCAGTCGCCCACCAGCCCCGCCATCCGTCTGAATCTGAATCCCAATAAGTGCTGCGCCACAGCATGTTGCCATGACAACAGAGGCCTGTCAGACGGGGAGGCAGGAGGTTGTATTTCACAGCGATACGTAAGGCTTCTCTTCTCTGTCTGCTGCCAGCCATATTGTAATCGTGGCACCTAGAGAAAACATTAGCAAAAATATGTATTTTATTAAGATTTTTTTTTTTTTTTCAAACAAGGGTGCTTGATCACTTTAATAAGTTTAGTGACTACACATTTTTATGTTTCAATACGGACATGTTAAGTCAAATTAGTGTTTATGGCCTGGGGCGGAATGTATGGTTTATTGCTGTGCAATTATGTAAATCTAACCTCTGTCATTAGGTTATTCGTTCTTCCCTGCCTTTTCTGAGTAATATGTAGAATGTGATGCTTAGGAAAGTCAGTTGAAATATAGAGACTGAAAATGAGTACAGTTTCAATATTAAAACACGTAGGTGTAATGTAGTTGAACAAGCAATAGGGATGCCTCTAGGGCAGTATTCAACTAAGGGTATATGGAAAATGATATTTTTGTTACGAATAGGAGGTCTCATCTCAACATCATGGTCTAATGGCAATCTGGAGCAGGGACAAATGGTACCCCATAAACAGGCAGCCATTTTAACCTACCCCAACAGCTCACCTTCAACAAGGATAAAGAAGAATATAGAAAATGGCCGCCATGCCATGGAACATTACATTATCAGCATTTGGTAGTGCACATTTATAACCTGCCCTACTATATGCATAACAACAATGCCACAATTGCAGAGCTGACCTTAGCCTTGTTCTCTCTGTAAGCAAAGCTGTGGTGCGCTCCAAAGCACCTCTGCCGGACATCAGGGATTGCATCTTAAAAGTCAAACAGGGAAAGAAGACATTTTGCATTAGGAAGTATGTTGTGACACTGATCTTAAAATAAATATGTTTCCAGAGACCTCTTTGAAAAGAAGTCAGGGACAAAAATCACAGGATGCTAATAAAAATAGAACTATGTTGCCTAGGCTTCAGCAGCATATAGGCATAATCATATTAATAGTCATGCAAACAGAAAGTCAAAAAGAAATGCTGATAGCCTAAATATAGCCTACCGCTAACTTCAGAAGCTACTTGCCTTTGCAGATAACCTAAGCATCATCCTGTTTAAAAACCTGACAGAGGTGTTGCCTCAGACCAGTCCACACAGTGACATAGGCCCACTCCCCTGGGAGGAACACACAGGAAGTGCTATGCTCTTTAATTTCCTCTTAGGTTAGACAGAAAGACAAGAGACATTAAAATCGCACTGAACCACATGCAAAAGCATCGGAAGACGTTACACACAAACATAACACAACCCACTGGGCACAAACTCCAATTCAACATCTATTCCACATTGGTTCCATGAAATGACGTGGAAACAACATTGATTCAACCAGTGTGATCCCAGTGGGAATGCTCTACAGATGTCTATAGATATAGTGAAGCAGATGGCGTGTTTGTGTAAGCCGTATGTGCGCTCCGTGAATGTGCGATTAGGGACTGGATTAGCAACTGAATTCTACGCTGAAAAGAGTTAAATGGTCAACATGGTGGTCGTTCCTCTACAGTGGCTCTGTAGCCCAGTGCAGCGGACCCGTTTCAATTATAGGGCGTTGGTTAAGTATTCCTATAATTGTATTAGCTCTGTCTCAGCTGTGTGTGGGTGAGAGCAGTCAAAACAATCCTCCAGTGCTTATGAATAATGAACTAACGCTAGGGGCAGAAAGGGCGAATGAGTCAGGTGAGACAATATTACCATCTCATTTACTGCCATCAACCTGAGCCCTCAGTATGAATTATGCTGATGTACCTACCAGCCAGTAAGGGCAATGACTCTAGCATGGCTGGTGACCTGGAATGGCATTGAACGTTTGACTGAAGCAGGTAGAGCGACTCCACATCCTGGGTGAATCACATGTTTGTCCTCATTCTAGTTTCCACTCCACCAGATGTATCACTTGCCAGGTACAAGTCATTTTGCTTCAGGCACTTGACTAGAGCATGCTTAGTCAGTGTTTATTAAGAACATAGTGTGGCAGCCTCCAGACTGTAGTCATTCTGCGTTAAGTAGCCTAATGTGCCTCACCAGATTGGGAAACAACAAAACAGAGAAGAGTCTCCAGGAAGCCATACGTCTTCAGGAATAGGTTCACATATATACCGAACAAAAATATAAAATGCAATATGCAACAATTTCAAAGTTTTTACTGAAATCAGTCAAATTTTTCAAAAATGTATTAGGCCCTAATCTAAGGATTTCACATGACTGGGAATACAGATATGCATCTGTTGGTCCCAGATACCTTAAATTTAAAAAAGTAGGGGCGTGGATCAGAAAACCAGTCAGTATCTAGTGGGCCCACCATTTACCTCATGCAGCGCGGCACATCTCCTTTGCTCTGCATCAGGCTGTTGATTGAGGACTGTGGAATGTTGTCCCACACCTCTTCAATGGCTGTGCGAAGTTGCTGGATATTGGTTGGGAACTGGAACACGATGTCGTACATGTCGATCCAGAGCATCCCAAACATGCTCCATGGGTGCCATGTCTGGTGAGTATGCAAGCCATGTAAGAACTTGGACATTTTCAGCTTCCAGGAATTGTATACAGATCCTTGTGACATGGGGCTGTGCATTATCATGCTGAAACATGAGGTGATGGCGGCGGATGAATGGCACGACAATGGGCTTCAGGATCTTGTCACGGTATCTCTGTGCATTCAAATTGCCATCGATAAAATGCAATTGTGTTTGTTGTCCGTAGCTTATGCCTGCCCATACCATAACCCCACCATGGGGCAGTCTGTTCACAACGTTGACATCAGCAAACCGCTCGCCCACACAGCCATACACTCCATCTGCCCGGTACAGTTGAAAACGGGATTCATCTGAGAAGAGCACACTTCTCCAGCGTGCCAGTGATCATTTGCCCACGGAAGTCAGTTATGAACCTGGTGATGAGACAGTTTGACAGTTTGTGCAGAAATTATTTGGTTGTGCAAACCCACAGTTTCATCAGCTGTCCGGGTGGCTGGTCTCAGACGACCCTGCAGGTGAAGAAGCCGGATGTGGAAGGCTGTCGTGGTTACACGTGGTCTGTGGTTGTGAGGCTGTTGGAAATACAGCCAAATTCTCTAAAACAATGTTATGGTAGAGAAATTAACATTAAATTCTCTGGCAACAGCTCTGGTGGACATTCCTGCAGTCAGCATTCCAATTGCACGCTCCCTCATCTTGAGACATCTGTGGCATTGTGTTGTGTGACAAAACTGCACATTTTAGAGTTTATTTTTATTGTCCCCAGCTCAGGGTGCACCTGTGTAATGATCATGCTGTTTAATCAGCTTCTTGATATGCAACACCTATCAGGTGGATGGATTATCTTGGCAAAGGAGAAACGCTCACTAATAGGGATGTAAACAAATGTGTCCACAAAATGAGAGCAATAAGCGTTTTGTGCGTATGGAACATTTCTGGGATCTTTTCAGCTCATGAAACATGAGACCAACACTTTACATGTTGCGCTTATATTTTTGTTCAGTGTAGTTCTATCACATACGAGGCAATTATTCAGAAATGTAAAATAAAAATGTCTGAAAGCAAGAAGTTTAATTGAATTGGTTTTCAGACAATGGTGAGTGCTCATTTCCAGGTGTATACATTTTTCCAATGTATGGTCAATGTTGTTTTTTCCAACAGAGAATCATCAGAAATTCTTCATGTACAGCATTGTAAACATTTTGTAAGGGTAATGTCAAGAGGAAATCTTTGTGCTGTTGTTACTTTTCATTAAGTAAATATTACATTAGTATATTCTCATGAGAACTAAGCATTGTTCTGGTTAATCTATTTGAATAGGCTTGAAGAAAATAAGATAGGGCCTACAGTTCTTCAAGATATGGCATGCAAGCATCATCTCAAACTTTGCTGCCATCTAGTGTGACAAAGTAAGAAGAGCGGGATCGCTTTCTTAGAAAACTCACACATTCCACTTGATTTCCATAAGGCCATTACTTCCAAATCCAGCCCATGCTTAATCAAAGTAACAAACCATATACCTTAGATTATCTCTGTATGAAAGGAAATGTTATTGTTTGCACAATTATAGCCTACTAATATTTTGAATACTAAAGAATCTAACAGAATAAATAACACAATTTCTAATTCCACATAAGAAAAAGTATGTACCCCTTTCATATGTTTTTCTTACATTCCAGAATGACAATTTAGTCATTTTGACATTTTAGTCATTTAGCAGACACTCTCATCCAAAGCAATTTACAGTAGTGAGTGCATATATTTTCATACTTGTTCCTAGTGGGAATCGAGCCCACAATCATGACGTCGCAAGCGCCATGCTCTACCAACTGAGCCACATGGGACTCAGTTTGTACAAATGTAATGACGTGTTCATATTTTTCATTGTGACTATAAGCAATGGGCTAACAATGTTTCAAAACCAATTTGAAATTTCCTTTATGTCCTCTATGCAGATGACCGTGACGTCTCCCTGCACCCAGGGCTTGATGGACAGCTCCCATCCCCAGGCGCTCCTCAGCAGGCTCAACGAGCAGCGCTCCCAGGGCCTCTTCTGTGATGTCACCATCGTGGTGGAGGATGTAAAGTTCCGGGCCCACCGGAACATCCTGGCTGCCTGCAGCGGATACTTCCGCAGCGCCTTCACCTCCCCAGAGGTGTGGACTTCCAGCCAGGTGCTGGAGCTCATGGACCTGAGGTCTGAGGTGTTCGCCAGCATCCTCAACCTCCTTTACTGTTCCAAGGTGACATCATCACCTAGCACAGAGGACACTAGATGCCTGATGGCAGCTGGAAAAAGACTGGGGATTCCCTTCTTAGAGAAACTAGTGGAACAAGACAGGCAGGACTCAGGTGGGCCACAGATCCAGACCTCAACCAACCCTGTTAAGACCACAGGCCATAGTAAGGCCCAAGGGCCCCGTAAAGCAAAGAAAGAGACCTCCAGGCCAGAGGAACCAGACAGTGCAAGAGGCCCACGGATCACCAATGCTTTCTCTATCACTGAGGTGGGTCCCGGGAACAACCTCTTCACCCCACTAGACCTGCACAGGGGGGAGAGGCCATCACCTGATCTTGGACAGACCCCAGCGGGCTGCCCTGCCCCCTGCCCCCTCGCAGTGGACAATGAGTCCATGCAGGCGCTGTCAGAGCACTCCTACGCAGTCATTAGCCAGGGACCCAGGGACCCTGAGCACAGGGATGGCAACCAGGAAGAACAAGAAGGGAACAAGAAGGGCACCAAGCCCACACAGTCCCAACCAAGACAACTGGCCAGCAGGAACAGTGGCCCACTCAAAAAGCGTCACAGACTGCGAGCCGCCTTGAGTAAAAGCACACCTCCAACACCGGCTGTAGCACATGAACCTGTGCATTCTACTGGAAGCAGCCCGGCATTAATTAAGCCCACTGTACAACCTGTGGGAACGTCACCCCCGTCATTATACCCGCAGATAGTGCATACAAGCAGGGCCAATGAGCTGCCTCTAGCCATTGATAATGGCTACAGGGAGCTGGACCCACCTCCACTTTCACCCCACACAGATGATAGCATATCAATCTACAGCTGTGAGCACTGTCCAGAGATATTCACCAATAAAGCACTTCTCACCGTACACACAGAAATGCACAAAAAAAGGTTTGTCAGTCATTTGTTTTGCAAGTTTTGTCGCAGGAAGTTCATGCATTTGAAGCGGTTGCGGAACCACGAGACGGTGTGCACGAAAGCACAGAGGGGCTCGCCTGAACACGAGCCCCAAGGCAAAGAGGACAGGGCAGACCATTATTCAGACAGCATGCCAAGCACGAACAATACAGTAACTAATGTCCAGTTATCTCCTCCTGAATTTCCTGACCCTTTCCCTCCAACCAGCCTCCAAAAGAACCCCACGTCAAAAACACTGCAGGCTGTAGATAGGTTAGTGAAACCTAGTGGAGGCCAGAGGGTCTATAACTGCAGTGTGTGTAAACGGGCATATGTGACCGTCTCCAGTCTGAAGCGCCACGAGAATGTGCACTCCTGGCAGAGGGCGTACCCCTGTCACTACTGCAATAAAGTGTTTGCCCTAGCCGAGTATCGCACCAAACACGAGATCTGGCACACAGGTGAGCGCCGCTACCAGTGCATCTTCTGCTTAGAGACCTTCATGACCTACTACATCCTAAAGAACCACCAGAAGGCCTTCCACGGAATCCATCCCAGATTGTCTGTGAGTAAGAAGTCAGCAAATGGTGGATTTAAGGGCAGCGTTTACCCCATAAAACTCTACAGGCTTCTGCCTATGAAGTTTAGAAAGAGACGTTACAAGACTTACAGTCAGACCTATTCAGAGGAGCTGGGGGGCAGTGAGCAGGCCCTGCTGGGCTGCAGCTCTCCCATCCCTTCATTTGATGATGGTGGCGCTATGAGTAACCAAGATGCTGCTATATTCTCAATGCCTGTGACATTCATGGCCACTCCAAAAGTGGTGGCATCAGTAATGCCACGCATCAGTTTTGATCAGCCCTGTGACCAAGATGTAGACCAAGTTGCAGGCACAGGAAAACAGGCCTCTCACTCCGAGCATAATGGGCCTCCATATAGCTATACAACCCCCTTGGCCATAATGCAGGCAGGTGTGGAGTCCCCTGCAATGGACTATGGAGATGGTGCCGCATTCCAAAGGTTTAAGAACCCGGAGGGCAACAGTCACAATCTACCAATCCTAAAAATTAACCCACCCAGCTCTCTGAACAGGCTATGTGAGCTCTCAGCTGCAGCCCAAAGAATTGAAGCCATGACCAGTCAGCTTTTTCTACCAGGGGCTGAGAGCCTGATGCCTAGCAAGACTGCAGGGGGGGAAACTGAAACGTACATTGCCAAGCCTGCATGTCCAGGTCCCTCCGTGGATGGTCACGTTCTACCCCTCTGCCAGATCACAGTGAAAATTGGCAACGAGGCAATCATTCGCCGAAGGATCAAGGGCTCCAAGCTGTTCCCCAGGAAGAAGAAAAGAAGCAGCGGGAGCCAGGTAGAGGAGTATTGGGACCAGGGCCGGCCTACAGAGGGCAGCATGGAGAGCTCCAGCCTCCGCTTCAGGACAGAGGTCACTTCTGTCATAGAGCCAGAGCCATGCGATGACCTCATTGACCGTGACACAGCTGACAAGCTCTGGCGTCCCTATTACTCTTACAAACCCAAGAAGAAGAGTAAGAAACTGAGATCCAAACACAGAAAAGAGAAACGTTGTCTACGCTATTCCATGACATCCTCAGTAGTGCCCAGGGCCAGCAAAGACTACCTGGATAAAGGATGCAGAAGTGCTGAAGAGAGCATCTCCAGCGAGGGCACAGAGCTGAAACAACGTCTCAGAAACACCAGCCCAAAGACGACATATACCTGTGACATCTGTGCAAGCACCTTCATAACAGCATCTGGTCTGAGAGCGCATGTCATTGGCTGTCACCCAACTTTCTGTCGGACCTGTGCAAAGCAGTGTCCCCCCGGCGAATCCCCCAGTGCCAGCTTTGAGACCGCTGAGGACAGCAGGGATTACGTATGCAAGAGCTGTATGGAAAATGGCTCCTGCTTTGACAATTGTGCCCGCAGCCCCAGCACAGAGAAGCGGTATCATTGCTCCTTCTGCCCCCAGCGCTTCCTCTACCTCGCAACCAAGAAGAGCCATGAAAAAAAACACCAGGAGACAGCAGGAAAGGGGTACAGCAGCAACAACTACTCCACAGATCCAAAACACCCAGCAACTTTGGACTTAAATCTGAAAAAGCATGTCATCAAAACAGAGGAAGGGGAGGATCAATATAGCATCGACAAGGAGAGCAAAGCGCCAGCGGGATTGCTAGGCAGGTTCTCAATAGAGAAGATAGAGCCTAAGCACGAGGAATGGGAGGACACAGATGACTACATGTCAGTGGCGCCCGAGAAAGAGATTCCATTTAGAATTAATAGTGATGGACACTATCAAAAAACTCCAATGTCACCCCCCTGCACCGACACCTTTTCTCCTTCCCCTTCAGAGATGCAGTATAGAAAGCCTTCCCCTTCAGATATGCAGTACAGAAAGCCTTCCCCTTCAGATATGCAGTATAGAAAGCCTAAAAAGCGCATTGAACATAAACAGCAACATCAGACAAGCCTCACTTCCAAAAGGCAGAAGCAAGTAGACTATATCGGTAGAGAGACACCCAGCCATAAGGACCCTATGGCCACACCAGGAGCAGACAGTCATTTTAGCTATGGGCAGTCTTCTTCTACATATCTGAAAAAAGACTCTGTCACTAGGGCAACCACTCCCTCCTCGCCCAAGTCAGAAAAGCATACATGCAGTGCAAAGAAGAGACCTCTTTATAAACATAATACTTATCATTCAGGAGGGAAATACTTTTAAGTGATTATATGCCTATGTAGTAAGTTGCAGACCTACAGTCAAATACATACAGTACCAGTCAAAAGTTTGGACACAGCTACTCATTCCAGAGTTTTTCTTTATTTTTAGTATATTTATAGAAAATAGTAAAAATAAAGAAAAACCCTGGAATGAGTAGGTGTGTCAACTTTTGACTGGTACTGTATGTCAATAGATTTCAAAGCTGTGCTTGATTTAGGTTAGTTTGATTTAGGTTCATTTGCCCGAAATAATGGACACAATGGAATTGACCCAAACTAAATCAAGTTCACCTCAAGTACTTTGAAAACATTATTTGATATTGTGTATTTGACCTGGGTCTGGAAAACAGATATATCTGAAATAAGTTGCCAATGGAAAGCAGATATTGAATGAGGACCTAACTGACATCTATGTAAATTGAATCTTCTTCACTTATAACACAAATCGGTCGTTTTTCATGTTTAAAAAAAAAAGTGATTTATTTTTGTACTTTATTTTGCTTTGAGACTAGTTCATAATTATTGTGCTGTCCATATTCTCTACCTATGCTAATTGTGCATAGTTATTTGCACTTTATAATAATTTATATTTACACTGTATAGGCTACCATTCATATTAATAGCCTGTCCACCACTTTGGTAGTGTCATTACCACTGACAGCACCACCAAAATGAACGAGTCCCTATGTGTGTCTTTTAAAATAATATACATAAGTGTTACAAAGTTGACAAACTGCAGTTTGTTTGTCAGAGGGAATAAATAATTAATCAATCAACCAGTAGATAATGACAGGAAGAAAACATACATGCTTGTTTTTATATTCCCGTGTCTTGGGTTATTTAGATAAATAAACAAACAAACCTGTCTGGAATTGCCGAGAAGAGCTGTTAAGCTACATTCTGGAATTAAGAGGACAAATGAATGCATGGCACACACACACCCTCCTATTGTTTAGATAAAATAACCACACAGGAGGCCATAATTTGTAAGTCCTTGCACTGATGCAGTTTGCAGCCGTTACTTTCATAAGACAAATATAAATAAAAACAAATCTAAGCCATCTAATATTTTTACTCTTTACTTTACTGAATGCTCCTCTACCTTTGTGTTAAATGTTTTACCTAACTTCTCAGTTGTATTACCTTCGGTAAATAAAAGTGTGTGTAGATTTTGCAAAAGTGCAAACGCTTAGTAAATCTGACTGTCTGTTTACTCTGGTGCTCTGTTGAATTCAGTTCTACAGTCACTTGGTGGCCTCGAGGGTCAGCCCATCTGAGAAGTTAATTCCTTTCCCATCATCCCTCAACAAAACCCAGCAACATTTTAGAGTCTGGCCCACACGAAGCAAAATCCAGATGTTCCCCTCTCCCCATCCCCCTGGAGTCGGGACTGGCCCCGATCTGGTAACAGGTTTATTTGGTAGTACAGTACTTACCTTCTCCTCCGCAACCCCCTTGTTACCTAATGCTACCAGTTTCTGGATAAACCTTAACTACTACTCTCTGCTCCTTCAATTATTAAGTTGACTGTGTTAATGAAGTTAAACCATTGAGGTGGCTGTGAGTCACAGGCCATGAGAGTTTAACTATTTACAATTAGCTACACAGTCTAAATAAAGTTATTGATGAATAATACACATTTGACAAATCAAAGCATAGTCATGGAGTAGTCATCATGGCTGATACCCATAAGGACCATATAACCAAATGCAAAGCAGGTTAGGTTTGTACATTGAAACTTCCTCTGGTTTATAGAAACGGCAAATTGAATCACACTGGTCTCCTCTTCTAACACAAGCATCTGGTCATCTAATCTACTTCCTTCATGATGAGGTAAGTGGTCACATAGATAAAAACATCCATATGGGTGATTCCTCACAAAATTAGAACAAAAAGAAGAGTATGATTTTGGGGATTTTCATGAAATGTAGTCTATATAAGGTTCCTTTGGTGGAAGGATTGTTGACATAATAGACATTTGTATCTTAAAGCATAATTGAGAAATCATTCATTGAAGCTGGAATGTGACATTTACCCAGGCCTCCTTAATGGTTCATCTGTAGGTGCTACAAAGCAGAAATTGTCATATGAAACCGCTTGCTCTGCAATATGAGTAGTATTTTGATTACAAAACCAATTTTCTTTCATTCATTTATGAATATTTAAAATATAACATTTTTGATTTGGCTAATGTTTCAATATATTGTTGATCATAACATACTCTACAAGCACACAATTCCCAGAATGGGATCTCTGCTACTTTGGAGTTATAATCCAATATGTAAGCATTACCAACAGAGTGAATGTGAAAACGGTTGCCCTCTGCTGCCGATTTGCAGGATGTGCAATGATACAAGTAAAGGAGCATGCTATGCCAATTTATCTGAATAAAATGGGCCATAACTTTAAAACGAGGAGATCCCACTCTGGAACTTTGATATGTCCGTATTGTATATTATGTTCATCACTATATAAAAACATTTGAGTAATCAATTTTTTATATTTTCAATATAAGATCATTTGTATTAAAATCAAATTGCTACTCATATTACGGTAAAGCTTCAAATGACACACATTTGTAGGTGCTTTGTAGCACCTACAGATGAAACATTGTGGAGCCTTAAACGAGGCCTGGGTAAGGCCAAAATGTTACAAATGTTCCAACTAATTATTTCTCAAGTATGATTTAAAGCGCAACTGAAGGCAATAAACAACTTCTCTGATAGAAAACAGCCCATGTGGTATCGATATTAGTCAGAAACATTTATTTGAGTGTTAAAATTGACGACAAAGTGTAAACAGGATCATTTTGATAAAGTCAGTCTCGTCCAAAAGAAAGTGTCATGTACACGTTTAAAGTGTTGTTTAAATAGAAAACAAATTGACAATACAACTTTCATAACAGTTACATACCAATAAAAAGAGACTAGCCTGCTGGCCTTACTGGGTCGATAGGAACATTAGCCCGAGCTATTTAGGAGGGATATCACACCTGGCACAAATTATTGTCTAGTTCTGTTTTCCTGCCGAGAGGTGCCCTATACCTACACCCAGAGAGGATTAGTTCAAAGTCCAGGTACAGGGGGTGGCTTGGGTCTAAAATGATTTTGTGAGCCTTGCGGAGGGCCCTGAACTTAAAGATATCATCCAGGCCTGTCTGTTTGACTCCAAGTACCTTGCTTGCTGTGGTGATAATCCTTCTCAGCATATTTCTCTGGCTGACAGTGGCATTGCCAAACCAACAAACAATACAAAAAGTTTAAATAATCTCAATGAAAGATTCAGTATAGTACAGTCAACATTAAAAGATCCCAGCTTTTTGAGAAAGTACAGTCTCTGACTCTTTTTGTAGATCAGGTCTGCACATTTACTCTACTGGAGCTTATTGTCCAAGAGGACACCCAGATATTTGTATTCCTCTACAATCTCCATGTTCTGACCTCTGATAGATGTTGCAGAGGTAGGTGTTGTACACTTCCTGAAGTCTACTCACATCTCTTTGGTCTTGTTGGTATTGAGGACCAAGTGTGATTTGATACACCACTCTACAGTCATTTAGGACCGGGCCATGGTGTTCCTCGTCAGCATGCAACAGGCTGATCAAGGCAGTGTCATCAGTAGTACAGTAACCACATGTAAACTGAAATGAAATTTACATAATCTCCAAAAGTAATTATTAATCATGAGAAGACAATAAACAGTAACTAGTAATGCATCATACTCCAAGAAAGGTTCAAATCTCACCTTTCTGGGTTTTTTTTAATAGAAATTGCTCAGGTGTAGTCACTTTTGAAGACACAAGCGCAAGTACACAGTACAAATGAGGAAAATATGAAATATTTTATATGACGTATTTCCTATTCAACAAAACTGTATGAATAAGGCTTGAAATGACATATGCTTTCTAAATGTAGTATAATCAAATTATAAAACCGCTTACTATAAGATTTCACCTTCCTTATAACTGTAAAATACATATTTGTTTGTCTAGTGTTAGAGAAAATGTGCATATTTTCTAAAGGCCTCTCTTGATCAAAACACCTGCCCTCACCGCTGTGAACATCAAATAGAGCTATATTAATTTCACATTAAATTTGTCCATCTATGACAACCAGAAATAGTTTTTTGTTTAAAATCTATAAAATATTTTAGATTAATGGCTATAAATCGATCTCTGAATATGCTATAGTGATGAAACCACTCTCACCTGCTGCGCTATGATGTAAGGATTGCAGGCATGCGCTTTTTCAGTGGATGTGATGTAGGGTTCAGCCAGGAGTTGATGGACAGTCGGAAGAGCGAATTAAATGGTAGGAGCTTCAAGTGGTTTCAGATTTAACGTCCTACGTCACACAGGCAGACAATATACTACTGTGTCTGTGGGAACCAAGGTTATCGCTCAATGCATGCCATTTTGAGCTAGTGTCCACAGATCCGATTTATAAGTGAAAATGTCAGTCGGAACCGGTACCAGAACCATGCAGGTCCCCTAAACAGGGGACTTTACATCTAAGAGGGATACAAATGTCAAATATATGTCAACAATCCTTCCTCCAAAGGACCCTTCTATTGATTACATTTTGCGAAAATCCCCAAAATCATGGTATTTTTTTTTCTAGTTTCATGAGGAATCACCCATATGAAAATAAGGTCAGGTTTAGGATTAGGGTTAAGGTTTTCAAAAGGGCTTGCAATAAAGTGGGCACAAGGGTTTGGTTAGGGTTTTGAGGTCAAGATGGACTGGTGCTAGGGTTAAGCGTTATGAGGACATGGGTTACAGTTTTGAAAAATAAGTGAAGATAAGACTGGGACTAGGGTTTTCTAAAGTTAGTATAAGGTTGGGTCTAGGGTGCTGTTCCAGTGGTGTAAAGAGGATTGGCACCCGAATTGACAGGCACAAGGCACTTTCATTTCTGCTTGCCTTGAGCAGGCAGGTGTGCATACCTGTATTCCCTCTGTCCTTCTGAATGTCCTGAATAGTATTGGATAAGCAATCCACCATCCAAACTGTGAATACCTTGAAATAAGAAAGAGATGAGAGAAGTGAACATAGCCAATTCCCTGTATTACTGAAAAAAGAACATAATCCGAATTTGCAAAAATATATCAGCAGTAGGCCTGAACATTGTTAACTTTCAAATAACAAAATATCAAGAAATGCTCCTATGGCAACCACAGAAGTTACAAGTATTGTCTGTGCAAATTCCGTGTCTCTAGGCCGTGTACCAAAAGAGGAGTGGGGGGGCGCATCCTCTCATCTTTGACACTTTTTTGTGTGAATCCTGAACAGAGCTTCCACTTGTTTTACAAACTGTGAGAGTCAGTGCAGTGAATAGTATTCACACAAGTCTCTCCAGTCTAGTCTAATGTCAGCGTACGGCCAATAGCGCTCGTAGTGACGCTGCAGTAGGTTGGCCCTTCGCTTGCATTCATAAACGGATATTATAGCTAAGCGTTGAATGTACTAGCTACAGATACAGTCAAGTCGGACCATGGCGGAAGAAGAGGACACGAGAATACGGATTTTACAAAGCCTGCGGGGAAAGATATGTAAGTGCGAACAATGTATTTATTGTATCGGCATTCTTCAATTGAAGGGTTTAACAAAAAGTAAACGACGTGAAAAAAGAGGGGCGCGGTACGATCAACACAGCCAGTTCATGAAGATAGATTGAGACATTGTTGTGAATGAATGTTGCCCGGGCCCGATAAAACTTGTTTTATATTTTCAGAAAACGCTGTCACAATGTAGCTATTTATTTTAATATCACGGCTAGGTTATCTCCTAACAAAAGCCTATGCAAAGACGGGCTAGTTAGTTAGTACAGTCAGTGGTTTGAAATCCACACACACGCATCAAAACACATGAGCTAGGACTGGCTAGCTTAACTGTTAGCTGGCTCGCGCTAGTTAGCTACGTTGCTAATTTAGCTGTCTATTTTTCTAGCAAACGTAAAGTGCTTTCCGTGAAATTGTGCCACTCCCTATACAGGTAATTCATTTGTTTCAATGTATCTTAGCTAGCTATCAAATAATAATTTGTCATTCATAGCTAGTTCACGCTACCAGTAGCTAGCTAGTTACCTTGTCTCTGTTCTCATCTTGCGAAACGCTCGTGGCAGGAAGTTGTCTCCGTGTGTTGGTTAGGTACTGAAATTTAATTGTGTTGAAATAACTAACTAGTTTCGATATTACTCTATTCCAGATTAGTCATCACTTGAGAAATGATTTTGAAATTTTAAGCCATACCCTTATCCAGCAGGGTTGGCTAATAGCTGGTTTTTGTTACTGTCATATTGATAAGGAAAAAAAACGTGAATTTACCCAGATTTGAGAAAAATATTAATTTCATCAAAGATAATGGATACAATGTATTCTTCTTTGAGTGGAACTTTTACACTTTCGGGATATATTTGGTCACAAACACCCTTGTCCATCATTCTTTGAGCAGGAAAATAACATTAATTAATAAAAGTTCCATAATACATTCTATAAGTTCTGTGTGGCCCTTGCAATGCAGTTTACTCACGTGAATAAGATCAATTAAAAGTCATAATCATAAGAACAGGTTGATTACTGAAATTGCTTCCTTCCCATGGATGTCAGTGCATTGTTTTTTTTTGTTGCAATTAAGAGACTTCTTGAGGTCCTAAACACATTCCACATCAAGACTACATCCATCATTGTTATTATCCTCTGTAAAGCATCTACTTGCATCTATGAATAACAGCTAGCCTATAGCAGATATATAAGTAACTTTGTCAAAGTCCATTTGATAAAGAATTTGTTTGAGTTCATAAACATGCACCTGGCTTTTATGCAGTTTGTTAGTTTTGAATGAGCACAGTACCACACAGGATCTTTTGATGGAATGTTACTGGCACACAAACAATACTGTCAGCTTTGTTAGGGTAACTGTGAGAGAGAACAACACCATTCACACTATCTACTGCAAAATGGGAAAACAACATACTAAGCATCGCATACATAAACCTGTTTTGATTGCAGGAAGTCTAGTAAAGTATGAATTTATCTCAATGGTCTAAAAGATGGGACTCCTCCTTTGGTCAGTGTTTTCACTAAAAAGGACTAATCATAGTACCTGCCCTTGGTTATAGACTACTGTACCACTACTCTACCAGTATTACCCCCCCTTCCTCCCCTTCGCTCTGGCTCTGATGCTTACTTCTGCAGATGCTATCATGAGTGTACAAACAAGCACAGAAGTTGACATGCACAAAGTACTGTCATCATAGGTGTGCATTTAAACATAATAAATGAATGCATTATGCACTTGCGCGCACACAAATCGGCTGCAAAACAAATGGCAGTTTCACTAACATGCATTGATTAGCACCCAGGAAACGAGAGAAATTGAGGAACTACCCTTGGCAAGAAAATCAGTTTGCCATCTTACGAAACCTTTTTTCCTCTTGGGGTTTCTCTTTATGTCTTAAACGAAAAAGTGTCAATGGAAGTTGTAGTCTATTCAGTACAAAGAGAGAAGTTTGTATTAGCGTGACGTTTGCTCTTTGACCTCTTGCCTCTGTGTTTCCATGGCGACCAGTGCTTTTTCTTGTGAGGATGGCATGGAGGAGGGTGGAGTTAGCGAGGGCTTGAACTCCCCTGCAGGTCAGGCTCACCGGAGCTTAGTGGCAGCTCAGGGCTCTGCTGTAGGTTTTCACAGCCCTTTTCTGGGATTAGACCTATATTAATAGCCCTTTTAAAGAGCCTGATCTCCGACTCTGGCTTTTCTCCATTCAAGTTTGTTCACCCTTATGTATCCCAGACCAATTTAGACCACTGTTAACCACTACACAGTGAATAATCTTGTGGTTCACACACACATTGATGTGCGAAACTATTAAAACATGAACCTGGTGACGCGCCATATAGCAGATGTAGACAGACAGAGCTCTATTACAGGTAGTGGTGTGCAGTCCTTCTTATGGTGCAGTAGCATATACATTTTAGTGGGTATTCGTTGCTGTGCTGTTGATCCAGGTGCAAGCAGTTTACCTGGCTGGATATTTCCGAGGTGTTTCACATTTGTGAATCAGCGCGGCACTGTCAGAGCCAGGAGCATGATGGGAGGAAGTTAATGCGCTGTCCTCAGTATCCTGGCTAAATGCATCAATGAAATGACTAGGCCCCCTTACATGCCACATCATGAAGTTGTCAAAATCAAAATAAATCTTCAAAGAAGGCCTTACGGAACACACTTCAGTTGAAACAAATTATCTTTAGGGTGTTTTTTATTATTTAAATCAGGGCTGTTCAATGTCAGTCCTGGAGGGACAAAAACACTTCTGTTTTTCCTCCTCTCCTTCTAACAATGAACTACCAGGTAGAAACAAAATCCAGAAGTGTTTAGGCCCTCCAGGACCGGAATTGAACAGCGCTGATTTAAATGTTCACATTGGTATTATCAACCATAGTAACAGCAGGTCGATGGGAAAGAGACCTTGGCAATTATTTGACTGAAGTCTATTTTCCACGTTAGCACCACCTGCCTCTCTGACCCTCCCCTCCATATCCTGCAGGTGAAGGCAAGAACCTGGGTCCGTGTTCGGGGCCCAACCGACAGCGGGACCTCTGCACCTTCTGCACCATCAGCCTGGACCAGGAGGAGGTATTCCGGACCAAGGTGTTTGACAAGAGCCTCAGGTAACAACATTTTTTTTATAGTAGTATTATTATAATGATATTATATAATCTATGCCATTTAGCAGATGCTTTTATCCAAAGCGACACAGCCCTGCGCATACATTTTACGAATGGGTGGCCCCGGGGTTAAATCCACAACTCTGGCATTGCTAGCACAATGCTATACCAACTAAGCCACAATCTCCCTCCATCATCATCCTCAGACTAAAGGTAGTCACTATCTGGCCATGCTACAAAGGTCTGAACTCGGAAGTATGACTTTCTCTCATAAAATATGATTTTAACCACTAACGATAGGCCTAGTCCTAAATAAAGAATACACCATTCATATACTTGCTCATCAGTCACAATAATCTAGCCAATTATGTTCTTTGTAGCATGGGCATCTAGTGATCACCTTACAAAAGGGCACATGTAGGCTACCTTCATATGTTCAAAAGTACCTCACAGCACTGCCTGCAAGAACAGCGCAGTGAAGACATTGCTCTTGTCATTTTAGCCTAGCCTATATTGCACTATTGCCATGGTGATATCATATGATGTGTAACATCCTCTTCCTTGCAGGACCCAGATCTTTTTTCATTTATCATTTTGTGTCAATGTCATCAGGCAGGGTAATAACAGTATAATTTCCTTACCATCTCTCCTAACGTTGAAATGTGTTCTTCACGATCAATGTGGAGGTGTCATGTAACACCATTGAAAACGTAACCCTTTAGCCTTAATGTTTATTGTAACCTGGAGACGACCAGGGGTGCCTCCCCAACTAGATACGCCTCTCGAGTCCAGGAAGAACAGAAGGACACCCAGCCGAGTTGGCTGTGTGTGTTTGTGGGCATAGTGTCATTTGGGCAACACCAGACGAGGACAGTGTTAGCTAGGCTAAATCCTCTACGATGAGAGCAGCCATATTTGATTTGAAACGAACTATGCTGCTTACAAGCTCCCCATTCAGAGCTGTCTGGGGGAGATGGACACGGGTAGAACCTAATGTTTCTGGTTCTAGTCTCGTTCATCTCACTGTAAACGCGGTGCTCGTCTTCTCTAGGTATTTCACAACGCACATCAGTTTTTTTATTTTCTTTTTTTTATCCACTGTCGCAAACCCGCCGTTCAAAGGGCTCCTTTTAGAGTCTAAGGAAGTGCATCCTCCCACTCTCTCTCTCTCTCTCTACCTCTCTCTGCATATGCATGGTCTTTCATATGGCTATAAGACTTGAACAATCTCTCTCTGCAGAATCCCAAGGTTGTTGCCTCCCGCCACTGTCACGTTGCACAAAGTTGTCATATTTGAAAACAATTGCAGTGGAGCAGCTATACCGGTACCATATTACTCTCTACTTATGGGGTGGTCAAAGGACAATGCCACTCAAACTATATAGAACCTTCAAAATACAGAAAGTGGCACAGCGAAACGGGGAGGGACCTACCTGAATTTGTCCAATAGAAACTCTTGTTTTCTTTGCCAAACACAAGTGTTTGGACTAATGCTTACACCCGTTATCTGTCTGAGGGGGAAGGAACGGGACAACGAAAGAGGTTGTGTGTGTGTGTGTGTGTGTGTGTGTGTGTGTGTGTGTGTGTGTGTGTGTGTGTGTGTGTGTGTGTGTGTGTGTGTGTGTGTGTGTGTGTGTGTGTGTGTGTGTGTGTGTGTGGAGGCTACAAGTGCGTAAATCCATGTGATTATGTGCACTGGAGGATGCGTGGGCGTCTGCAGCCTGTTGCCAAACCCTCACTGCGGAAGTGACAGGCAAGGCATTTCACCAATCGTGCATGCAGTATTGCATAGAAGCTAGCCTTACTTGAACACAGCTTTTATGAACAGATCACAACGTTATTAGCACTGTTTGACTTTATTAAGATAATGGAACAGATGTCTGTCAGTTGTCCTGTTTTCGTACTGGTCTGTCATACACCTGCTAGCCACGCTTAAACCTGCTTAGCTTCTACTGTTTTGAGAAAGCTACACCATTCTGCAGCCAACAGCCATTCTGGCTTCTCTTTACATAAATTATGCCTCATACCAGAGTAACTACCAAAGTAACAATTTTGCATAATAACCATGTAACAGGCTAGTAACTATGTGCAGTTATGGTACATTAACATAATTGTATTTTCTTGGAAAATATTAATAACAGTGACAAGTATTTAACTGCCTGTTAGGCTCAGAAGGGCTCTTTCTCAATTGTCTAAAAACATCTGTCCTCGCCACCTCCTTCATTGCACTGATCTGAAAGAACTGACCAGGTGAAGCCAGCCTAATGATGCGCTTTCACCTAGCAACTATTTCTAGGTTTGGGGCGGAGACGAAAATATGATAGATTTTTAAGCAATTGGGATTGGGCTCAGGACTGGAATAATTCTTTTTTTTTTTTACATGGTTCAAGTTGCACCAGCTCCTTTTCAAAACATTCTCTCCTGTCGGCCCATGCATAGTAATGAACGCAAATGACCCTGGTCATAGATGGATGGTACATCTGCTTGGCACCCTCTCTGCCTGCTCTTCCAAACCACTTGTATGCTGGTCAGTCAGTCCTAGGAGGCCTGGCCACCACAGAGCTAGGCTATATTTAGCACCTGCTGTTTAATGATTGCTGATGTAGGGCGGTCTGTGGATAAGGCCTTGGTTTGTGTTGTCGTCGGTGTGTTGTCTTCTAGCTCTTGAAATAGTATCCTGGTCCCAGATCTGTTTGTCATGCCAACTCCTTGTCACATAAGTTGTTTGGCTGAAAAAACTGTTCTGGGATCAGGCTAATCAGTCATAAACCCTTCCCAATGAAAAGCCAACCAAGTTTTCAGTAAATGTTCCCTTTCCACAGAGGTCAGCCTGTTCTCTGAACGTAGCCTAAAGATGGCGTTTTGCTCTTCACTTCAACGACTTCCTGTGTGGTTGTTTTCCAGCCCTTTCTACGGTGAGGACTTCTACTTTGAGATCCCACGACCATTTCAGTGTTTGTCCTTCTACGTATTCGCCAAGGGTGTTTTTCAAAGGGACCTGCCTGTCGGTGAGTAGGAGCTGACACACACACACAGTTACACTATGCTTTCAGCTGGAGGATTTCCAAGTATGTTGACGTCTGTCTGTCCATGTGTGGTTTCAGGGAAAGTGTCCATCCGGAAGGAGGAACTGTGTAAATTCAGTGGGAAGGAGCACTGGTTCGGCCTGCAGCCCGTGGACCCTAACTCTGAAGTCCAGGTGGGTGTCAGTCAGACCGTGTTCAGACATCTTTATGTGTACCCAGTTGGTCTGGGGGGTAAAGTTCACCTTCTAGTCAATGTGCTAGTTCCTATATGTGGTCATTTAGCCAACATAAGGCTGTTCAATGGTATTGATTCTAGTTGGTCACCAGTCAGACATTTGGCTTGGTCCAACTGTGTAACTGCAGCAGACACCTCCTCCTCCTCACATCCTGTTGTTGTATTCTCTCTAAGCTGAGAGGCTTGGCAACTGGGCTGATCCAAAGGGGCTCTAGCTCAATTGATAAAAAAATCTCTTCTCCCCTTCAATCTACACTGATTAGAAAATACTTGACAGGTGACAACAATATGGTGGAAGCTCATTGGTTGGCTTTCACCTGGTCAATTCTTTCAGATCAGGGATGAGGCAAGGAGAGGATGTACTTTTTCGAAAATTGAGAAAGAACCAGGAGCTCTGCTGTTTCTGATGGCAGGACTTCTGGCTCAAAGGAAGGAGAAAGACTGGAAAAAAAGAGGACTTCTGCTCTCCAAGGTGTATTCAATTGCTGGTCTTCTTACACTCCAATTGACTCGATACAAGGCTATCTGTAAGCGTCTGCCCTCACTGAAAAGCTACTGTCAGATACCTCTCGGTTACATAATGGTGTCATTAACCTGGTGGTGAGTGTTTTTTGTTCTTGAGTGATGAGCAGAGTTTTTAGGATATTGAAATCTGGCGGAGAACGGGCTGAAATAACCCCGTGTACTGCTGCCACAGCATCCTGAACTGACCTAAGCCCGCAGACGTGTTACCCAATCACTGTAGGCTGTGTAGGACAGTTCCATTTAACCCTATTTCACTCCACAGTTGTAGCATTTCATGTTTAGCGGTGCCCTAGTCTGGGCTATTCTGAGGAGGGATTTGCTACAGTGACTCACTCTGAAGATGACCAGGGCTGCCTCCCCAACTAGAGACACAGTTTGAGTCCAGGAAGAACAGAAGGACACCGAGCCAAGTTGGCTGTGTGTGTTTGTGGGCATAGTGTCAATTGGGCAACACCAGACGAGGACAGTGTTAGCTAGGCTAAATCCTCTATGAAGAGAGCAGCCATATTTGATTTGAAACAATCTATTATGCTTAAAAGCTCCCCATTCAGAGCATTGTGTGGGGGAGATGGACACGGGTAGAACCTAATGTTTCAGGTTCCAGTCTCGCTCATCTCACTGTAAACACGGTGCTCGTCTTCTCTAGGTATTTCACAACGCACAGCAGTTTTTTTTCTTCTTCTCTCCACTGTCGCAAACCCGCCGTTCAAAGGGCTCCTTTTAGTGTCTAAGGAAGTGTATCCTCCCACGCTCTCTTTCTCCCTCTGCCTCTCTCCCTCTCTCTTTGCAGATGCATGGCCTTTCATATGGCTTTAAGACTTGTAGAATCTTTTTCTCTCTCTCTGCAGAATCCCAAGGTTGTTGCCTCCCGTCGCTGTCATGTTGCACAAAGTTGTCATGTGAAAACAATTGTAGCGGAATTGCCCCAGTCTAGGCTATTCTGAGGAGTGTTTTCTACAGTGACTCACCCTGAAGTAGGTGTTCCAAGTCTTGTTACATCAGTGATGGACTGCAGTGTGTGTGCTTGTGTTCTCTCTGAAAAAGGGGTTGAAATTGATGCAGAAACTGTGAGTGCAGTTGGCAATAGGCTGAGAAGAACAGAGTGAGTTAGAAGTGGTTGCTTCTGTGCGGTTGTTGATGGTACAGATTGGAGTATGTTGAAGTTGCCCTTTCAGAAGTGCTTAAGGTTAGGGCTTGGGGAGGACAATCTGTTCCTATATCTGTGCCAAGTGGATACTTGTACATGGACCTGATAGTACAATACAGGCCATGTTTTGAAGGTGAGTGGCAGTGAGCTGGGTCGCTTACATTAGGGCACGCAATAGAAAATGCTTTGCAGCAGAACATTATAGAGTGCTTCTTAGTCCAGGTAGTTCGTCCCTGTTTCAGTCCATTTTCCTTCGTTCGGTGTCTAATGAACACGTACCTAGGGACATTAACTCAATCCAGCAGGCATGCCAGGGTAGTTCTCACCATGTCGACCAAGCCTTATCTTCCATTAGCAACAACGTAAGCGACAACAATCACTATCTGAGCTCAACTCATGCTGTATTGAGGAGGGGAGAGGGCATTTGTTTTTTGTTTTTTTTCTGCCTCCCTCTGACACTTCTGAAGGCAATGCAGCAGCCTTCACCACATCCGACCTGATAAAGACTTTGTGCGTTGGTTCACATGACAGCTAGCTGTGGCTTATCACACTCCCTAATGCACACACAGCCACTACAAACCTGAAGCCACCATAGAGAAAGACTGGGGAGGTTAGAGGAGTCAGCCAAATACCTTACTCATATCCACCACTTTAGAATGAACGTTTAACTCATTCATAGAGTAGGCTGCACTATGAATGTAACCTAACCTCTAAAAGTCAATTCTGAACGTATGTTCAGAGAGTACACCTTTGAGCCATGCCTCTTTTGTACTACCCCTTGTTACAGCAGCCACGGCTCATTTAAAATGTCTTGTGACTAGATTAATATAATAGCTGAATTTGACTTACAGAATACTGTGCTCTGCCTGTACCTCTCCCTCTGTGAGTAAATGAATGGGACAGATCAGACAGTACTCATTTGAATAGGATCTGGCATATACCACCAATGTTGATAGGAGAAATACTGAAGTAAATCCTGTTGACTTTCAGTATGCTCTGATGTCATGTGACGTCTCTCCTCTCTCTCCGCCCAGGGAAAGGTCCACCTGGAAATGCGTCTGAATGAACTGATCATAGAGAATGGCTCCATGTGCCAGCAGCTACTGGTCCGGTGAGTATACTGATCCAGGGTCAGATTGTTATCTTCCCCTTAATGGGTTAGGGTGGGGGGTGTAGTATAATCTGATCCTAGATCTGTGGTTAGGGGCACCTGTTACCTTAAGAAGCGTTGGAGGACTTTAACACAAGTACATTAACATGTGGATTTTCTCTATGCAGTCTTATTTGCTGTCGATAAGCCTTTGTTTGTGGCTGGGCTAGATCGGCCAGGACCATTAAGCCTCCCAGTCAGGCATCAACAGGCTCTAAGGAGCCAGAGCCCAGAGACCCAACCATGGTTTACCCTCTCTTCAGTTCCCCTTACCGCAGCTGTTTTCTCCTACTCGCGAATTCATCTCTGCTGTATTCATTTTCAACATCCCTCCCTCACACACACACACATAGCTCTCACAAACAACTTGTCTCCTCTGTTGGCGTTTGACTGTGCATCCATACTGTAGTGCTGTCCCTGAGCACTCCCTTTGGCATTGCATGTGTGTTTGTGCATTTCCAAGAGATCGTCATCTCTAGGGTTTTGTGTGCTTGCATTGTGTGTGCGTTAGTCAGTGGATGTTGTTGTTGCTTGGCTTCACTCATTCCAACCGCGGCAAGCAGGTTAATGAGGAGGAAGTGATGGCATCTCGACAGGAAACTGCTGTAGCACTGCTCCCACCGCTGTGGTTGCTGCAGCTGGCGTCTCAGAACCGCCGCGCTGCCGTCGTCGGTGTGTCACCACTACCTGCTCACTGTTACTGTCTCCTCCACCCTGACCTGTCACTGTGGGAGGATTAGGGTAGTAAAGCTACCAGTAATTGACCAAAGTTACCAGAATCTTTGGTAGTTTTGGTAATTAATTTTAAAAAATATGGCAATCTATGGTAACTTTGGTTATTTTTTTATATATATATACTTTTTTGGGGGGGGGGGGTAATTTATACTTGAATATTTTTTTTAAAGTATTTATATTATTCATAATATACACTGAGGGTGCAAAATATTAAGAACACCTGCTCTTTCCATGACAGACTGACCAGGTGAATGCTTTTTTTTTTAAAATCTACTTCAATCGGGGAAGATGAAGGGGAGGAGACGGGTTAAAGAATGATTTTTAAGCCTTGAGACAATTGAGACATGGATTGTGTATGTGTTCCATCCACGGGGTGAATGGGCAAGACAAAATATTAAAGGTCCTTTGAATCAGTCGAGGCTGCTGAGGGGCTCCTAATAATGGTTGGAACGGCACGAATGGAATGGCATCAATATTAAGACGGTGTTCCTAATGTTTTGTCCACTCACTCATAAACCATATGTTTCAAGAGAAAATGGCCTAATTAATGAAGGATGCGTCTAATCAACAATGGGACTATTTTCAATGAACTCTGCAACTCTTTCAGCTGTTCACTTTTTTCAGCTGTTCACTTTTTTCACAACTGCCACCAGTTTGACGGCAAAATATTGACTAAACAAATACATATTGACATGGTGAAAGAAATGTGTGTAAAGAAAGAAAAAGAAAAAAAAAAAATATATATAAGGGAATTTCATGCTGAAACCCTCATTAAACACCAATGCTATTAAAGGTTAAGGTTTATTTAGGATTGTTTTACAGGTTTGTTTTTCTTTTTTTAATGATGCCCTGTGCCTAGACAAACCATGCCTACACTTCCTGCCTATCTCTTCTCTGAGAGTTAACAAATTAATAACAAAATCAGCCAATTCATTCACACTTTTGGTTGCATCCTGTACTGCTAATTTGCATTGCATCCTGTCTGGTGTTTACATAGGCGCTGTTCTGGCAATCTGACCTACCCACTCAGGATGTGCTATTACCCTCAATCAAGATTTTTTTTGTATACTTGTTGGATACATGTTGTAAAAGTGTACTAGCCTTACTTTAAAAATAGGAAACGATAGGGATAACTTGAAGGGATATTTCAAAATGTGCATCCTTTCCCACCATCAACATGTGTGAAAATTGCACATTTCTATGTTTTGTAGTAAAAAAGATATCTTTCTCTAAGTTTCCAATGCATCATGCGATTTTTAACCAATTATGAGCAGGCATTGCCTACTAAATGGTCTAATAATGGTTGATGATGTCATTGGAAACACTTATCTTCCTCTATATTTTTAACTACAAAACATAAAAACGTGCCATGATGAAACACCAGACAGGATGCAATGCAAATTAGCAGTACAGGATGCAACCAAAAGTGTGAATGAATGAACACATGAATAACAATCATTTAGTGAACCTGGAGGCCCTCCAGGAGCACACGGTCCAGCACACTGCAGAGGGAGGTGGTTACCCTGTGGGCCCCTGCATACAGTGAGCAGGTCTGCTGCTTTTGAGCGCCTGTACCGTGTGAACATACATGGATCATTACCCTCCAGGCATACAGCAACACTCTTCCTGCCACTTTATTTGTATATAACCACACATTCATTATTTACATTTAGTTATACCCCCCCTTTGCATAAACAATGGTAAAACTCTGCTTAATCCTAACCATTAAGTTATTATTGACACCTTCTTCCTCAAACAAAGGTAATCATGCCCATGTTCTGCCCTTCATTAGTGACTACCCATGACCCAGATCAACTGAAAACAGTACATCAACTACCCATGACCCAAATCAACTGAAAACAGTACATCAACTAATCATGACCCAGATCAACTGAAAACAGGACATCAACTAATCATGACAGATCAACTGTGGTCATCTTGTTAGATGCAGGAAAAATGCAACTTGAAAGGGATGTTACAATCTGAAAAGGCATTGGAAATGTATTCATGTTTGTAACATTATACTCGAGTTGCTTTAAAAAAGGAGGGAAATTAAATGTTTAAGGAAATTGGGTTCTTATTCTCTGACTCCTTTATGGTCAAATCATTTCTTTGCTGTGGTTTGGTTCAAGTTTTGGCCAGACTACATGTTGAACTCCCCCGCAACCCTCTGGCTGGCTGTTAGTAATGCCCAATAAGCCCCATCCCTCATAGACTTAAATATATGTTTCTGTGTGAGTTTATTTAAGCAATATGGCCCGAGGTGGTGTGGTGTATGGCCAACACCACGGCTGAGGGCTGTTCTTATGCGCGATGCAATGCGGAGCGCTTGGCTGTGGTATATTGGCCATATACCACCAACCCCTGAGTTGCCTTATAAACTGGTTATTAGAGCAGTAAAAATAAATGTTTTGTCATACCCTTGGTATAAGGTCTGGTATACCACGGCTGTCAGCCGATCAGCATTCAGAGCTCGAACCACCCAATTTATAATTGTGAAATATATGTTTATATTTAGCATCACTGTTGTACTGTAGTAGCTTCAGTTTGCTTTAAAAAAAGAAAAAGATGTGACAAGTTATATCTTGTGTCCTCTTTGAAAATCTATGGTAGATAAACTGTTGCATCTCTGTACTATAATGAATAGCAACTACTGTAGTATGTACCAAATACACCCGTGACCGTGTCAATGGGAATATATCCCACATTCTGGACTACTTTTGGCTCCCTATGTCGTAGAAAGAAACACCATACCATATCTCTCTGTCAACGTGGGGCTCCCGGGTGGCGCAGCGGTCTAAGGCACTGCATCTTGGTGCTAGAGGTGTCCCTACAGACCAAGGTTCGATTCCAGGTTGTATCACAACCGGCCGTGATTGGGAGTCCCATAGGGCGGTGCACAATTGGCCCACCGTCGTTAGGGTTTGGCCGGGGTAGGCCGTCATTGTAAATAAGAATTTGTTCTTAACTTACTTGCCTAGTTAAATTATCAAAATCAGCCAACTGACAGAGAAGGTAGGAAGTGTAGGCATGGTTTGTCTAAAGCCATAGGGTGTCATGACGATTTTCCCTAACCACTCACTCAGCCATGGGACTAATGAACAGCTACAGATGTCTGTGATGTATGCTGTAAGAATGTCACCAAAGCCGTGTGTGTCTGACACAGACAACGACAGTGTACCAGTGTGTGTCCTCCCTAGCGTTACAAAGGAAAGACTTACTGTAAACTTTCTAATAGAATTTGGTAACTTTCACGTTTTGGTGGGAAATTTTATAAAATGACATTTAGTGGCTTTTGGGGGTACTTCAGATTATCACAGGTGTGTGTAATCTCTGGCCCTCTGTGTGGCATTATCACACGTAAAATATATTAAATAAGTAAGATTTAAAAAAAAATATATATATATATATATATATATATATAAAAAATATTGAATGACAAACCTGTAAAACATTATCCTAAAAACATGTAATAGCACTTTAGATTGTGCTGCTACCCTCCAATGAAGATTTGTTTTGT
Organism: Salvelinus namaycush; assembly: GCF_016432855.1. Classification (NCBI taxonomy): domain Eukaryota; kingdom Metazoa; phylum Chordata; class Actinopteri; order Salmoniformes; family Salmonidae; genus Salvelinus; species Salvelinus namaycush. The sequence continues at coordinate 31,029,065 of NC_052329.1, forward strand.
CAGTTGTCATACATTTTATAAAAGTGTAATAGCCTAACATTAAAAATAGGAAAGGATAGGGATAATGTTCCACTTCATATTCATCATCTCCAGCACCACCCCAACATCATCATATGGGAAAATAGTGCGTTTCTATGTTTTGTAGTAAAAAATATAGAGGAATATAAGTGTTTCCAATGACATCATCAACCATTATTAGACCATTTAGTAGGCAATGCCTGCTCATAATTGGTTAAAAATCGCATGATGCATTGGAAACTTAGAGAAAGATATATTTTTTACTACAAAACATAGAAATGTGCAATTTTCACATATGTTGGGGTGGTGCTGGAGATGAAGTTGAAACATTTCCCTACAAAGACTTAATAATGTGCATGTTTACAGTTTTTGTAGCATATTTCATATATGTAGCACATTGTGAGTGGTAGGTCAGATTGTCAGAACACTGTAATATTGATATGAGAAACACTATGGTCAATCCTGTCAAAGTTTAGTGTATTCTATGGTTTTATTAGTGTTTTCTCCTGTTGCTTTTGTCTCCCCCAGGATAATAGAATGCCAGGGCTTGCCTCTGATCAGTGGACAGAACTGTGACCCGTATGCCACTGTCTCGCTCGTTGGGCCTGCCAGGTAAGACAAGACTAGACTACCATCCTCTGCAGTGGAACATGATTATGAGCTCACTTCAATTGAACCCACATAGCTAATGCAATGTGTCAACATTTTAGGCATTATATCCGTTATTCTTTCATATATACCCCCATGAGAAAGGTTTGAGTATATTTCTGACTCTTCTGTCTCCTTAGGTCTGACCAGAAGAAAACAAAGGTGAAAAAGAAGACCAGCGACCCTCAGTTTGAGGAAACCTTTAACTTTGAGGTAAACTTAATTTACATCTGGCGGCTCATGTCATCTGTTTTCTTCCCAACAGAGGAAAACTGACTAAAATGGGGAGAGACTAACAGGAATGCTCACATTTTGTTTTCCATTCCAAAATGTTTTAAACAGTTTTCCATTGCGTGCCCTAATGAACGCAACCTAGGTGTCTGGCTGGTTTTGACAGTTCATCAAATTTTGTCACATGCGCCGAGTACAGCAGGTGTTGACCTTACAGTGAAATGCTTACTTACAAGACCTTAACCAACAATGCAGTTTTAAGAAAATACCAACAACAAAAAAGTAAGAGAAGAATAACAAATATTTAAAGAGCAGCAGTAAATAACAATAGCTGGGCTACAGTATATACAGGGGGCACTGGTGTCGTGTGCGGGGGCACCAGTGTCAAGGTAATATGTACATGTAGGTAGAGTTAAAGTGACTATGCATAGATAATAACAGAGAGTAGCAGCAGAGTAGAAGGGGTGGGGGGGGCAGCAATGCAAATAGTCCGAGTTGCCATTTGATTAGCTGTTCAGGAGTCTTATGGCTTGGGGTAGAAGTTGTTTAGAAGCCTCTTGGACCTAGACTTAGCGCTCCGGTACCACTTGCCGTGCGGTAGCAGAGAGAACAGTATATGACTAGGGTGGCTGGAGTCTTTGTCAATTTTTAGGGCCTTCCTCTGACACCGCCTGGTATAGAGGTCCTGGATGGCAGGAAGCTTGGCCTCAGTGATGTACTGGGCTGTACGCACTACCCTCTAGTGCCTTGCGGTCAGAGGCCGAGCAGTTGCCATACCAGTGATGCAACCCGTCAGGATGCTCTCGATGGTGCAGCTGTAAAACCTTTTGAGAATCGGAGAACCCATGCCAAGTCTTTTCAGTCTCCTGAGGGGGAATAGGTTTTGTCGTGCCCTCTTCATGACTATCTTGGTGTGCTTGGACCATGTTAGTTTGTTGGTGACGTGGACGCCAAGGAACTTGAAGCTCTCAACCTGCTCCACTACAGCCCTGTCAATGTTAATGGATGTGTGCTCAGTCCTCCTTTTCCTGTAGTCCACAATCAACTCCTTTGTCTTGATCACGCTGAGGGAGAGGTTGTTGTCCTTGCACCACGCGGTCAGGTCTCTGACCTCCTCCCTATAGGCTGTCTCATCGTTGTAGGTGATCAGGCCTACCACTGGTGTCATCAGCAAACTTAATGATGGTGTTGGAGTCGTGCCTGGCTGTGCAGTCATGAGTGAACAGGAGGGGACTGAGCACACACCCCTGAGGGGCCCACGTGTTGAGGATCAGCGTGGCGGATGTGTTGTTACCTACCCTTATCACCAGGGGGCGGCCCATCAGGAAGTCCAGGATCCAGTTGCAGAGGGAGGTGTTTAGTCCCAGGGTCCTTAGCTCAGTGATGAGCTTTGTGGGCACTATGGTGTTGAGAGCTGAGCTGTAGTCAATGAATAACATTCACACATAGGTGTCCTTTTGTCCAGGTGTGAAAGGGCAGTGTGGAGTGCAATAGAGATTCCTATCATCTGTGGATCTGTTGGTGCGGTATGCAAATTGGAGTGGTCTAGGGTTTCTGGGATAATGGTGTAGATGTGAGCCATGACCAGCCTTTCAAAGCATTTCATGGCTACAGATGTGAGTGCTACGGGTCAGTAGTCATTTAAGCAGGTTACCTTAGTGTTCTTGGGCACAGGGACTATGGTGATCTGCTTGAAACATGTTGGTATTACAGACTTAGACAGGAAGAGTTTGAAAATGTCAGTGAAAACACTTGCCAGTTGGTCAGCACATGCTCGGAGTACACATCCTGGTAATCCGTCTGGCCCAGCGGCCTTGTGAATGTTGACCTATTTAAAGGTCTTACTCATATCGGCTGCGGAGAGAGTGATCACACAGTCGTCCGGGAACAGCTGATGCTCTCATGCATGTTTTAGTGTTGCTTGCCCTTGAAGTGAGCATAGAAGTTATTTAGCTCGTCTGGTAGGCTTGTGTCACTGGGCAGCTCTCGGCTGTGCTTCCCTTTGTAGTCTGTAATAGTTTGCAAGCCCTGCCACATCCGACGAGCATCTGAGCCGGTGTAGTACGATTCGATCTTAGTCCTGTATTGATGCTTTGCCTGTTTGATGGTTCATCAGAGGCCATAGCGGGATTTCTTATAAGCTTCCGGGTTGGAGTCCTGCTCCTTGAAAGCGGCAGCTCTACCCTTTAGCTCAGTGCGAATGTTGCCTGTAATCCATGGCTTCTGGTTGGGGTATATACATACAGTCACTGTGGGGACGCTGTCCTCGATGCACTTATTGATAAAGTCAGTGACTGATGTGGTGTACTCCTCAATGCCATCGGAAGAATCCCGGAACATATTGCAATCTGTGCTAGCAAAACAGTCCTGTAGTTTAGCATCTGCTTCATCTGACCACTTTTTTATAGACCGAGTCAATGGTGCGTCCTGCTTTAATGTTTGGTTGTAGACAGGAATCAGGAGGATAGAATTATGGTCAGATTTGCCAAATGGAGGGTGAGAGAGTTTTGTACGCGTCTCTGTGTGTGGAGTAAAGGTGGTCTATTATTATTTTTTCCCTTTGGTTGCACGTTTTAACATGCTTATAGAAATTAGGTAAAACTGATTTAAGTTTCCCTGCATTAAAGTCCCCCGCCACTAGGAGCGCCGCCTCTGGATGAGATTTTTCCTGTTTGCCTATGGCCGTATACAGCTCATTGAGTGCGGTTTTAGTGCCAGCATCGGTCTGTTGTGGTATGTAGACAGCTATGAAAAATACAGATGATAAACTCTCTAGGTAGATAGTGTGGTCTACAGCTTATCATGAGATACTCTACCTCAGGCGAGCAAAACCTCGAGACTTACTTAGATATCGTGTGCCAGCTGTTGTTTACATATATGCATAGGCCCCCGCCCCGTGTCTTACCAGAGGCTGCTGTTCTGTCCTGCCGATAGTGTAACCCACCAACTGTATGTTCTTAATGTCGTCTTTCAGCCATGACTCGGTGAAACATAAGATATTACAGTTTTCAATGTCCCGTTGGTAGGATATACATGCTTTCAGTTCGTCCCATTTTATTTTCCAACAATTGAACGTTAGCTAGCAGGACGGAAGGCAAAGGCAGATTAGCCACCCGTCGCTTGATCCTCACAAGGCACCCTGATCTTTTTCCGCGAAATCTCAGTTTCCTTCTCCAGCTAATGATGGGGATCTGGGCCTGGTCAGGTGTCTGTAGTAGTATATCCCTCCCGTCTGACTCATTGAAGAAAAACTCTGTCTAATCTGAGGTGAGTAATCGCAGTTCTGATGTCCAGAAGCTCTTTTCGGTCATAAGAGACGGTAGCAGCAACATTATGTACAAAACAACGCAAAAAAAAAATATATATTTGCATGGTTGGTTAAGAGCCGTTAAGACGGCAGCCATCCCCTCCGGCGTCATCACGTTAACTCGTCTGAGTTGGTATTTGCTGGAGAAGACTGATGTAAATTCCATCTTGTTGTTGTCCTCAGGTCACAAGGCCCAACAGTTACACAAAAAAGTCTAATTTCCAAGTAGAGGAGGAGGACATTGAAAAGCTGGAGATCAAGTGAGTATGCCATCTCCCCTTTCCCCTCTTCTTTTCCCTTTCCTCTCCTCCTTTCTCTTCTATTTTTCTCTTCTCTTTTTTTCTCTTTTCTCCTTCTGCTTTTCTCTCTTCTTTTTTTCCTATATTTTCCTTCCGACCTTTAACAGAACATCTGTGGGTTGGATTTTTTCCACATACTGACAAACAGACCACCATACCTCCATCTCTCTGGAGCGACTTCTGGGATGTAATCAGAAGAGGATTTTTCAAGTGTGTTTCAATTCAACCAGATTTGATTGGATTGTGTTAGTCACCACCGGTGTAGTGTGTAATGCAAAGTTGGTGGTTAAGGACCTGTGGGGTTTGTGTCTCTGTTTGCGTCACCTACAGCCGACTGACTCATAGCTACATAGCTCACTGGGTTTACAGTTGGGTAAGACTAGGCTGGGCCGAGAGAGGTAAACACACATGCATGACTTTCAGGTTTGGATTTGAGGTGATTTTAATTGCATGTGTATTTTTTAAGTGTACTGCAATTTGTATACTTCACACCGGTAAGGAGTAACTCATCAGTGTATTTTGTGTTTATGTGTTGCGATTGATGTGGTTGTGTTTTCCATGAGAGTGCCAGCCAGCCAATGGTAAGTGGTGTGTTGGGAAGGGGCATTGGTCCCTTATTTGTAGATTTTTATAGTGTATTTGCAAATATCACATTCAATTAGTATGTGTGATTGAGTGTTTCTCTCTCTCTCTCTCTCTGTGGTGTGTGTGTGTGTGTGTGTGTGTGTGTGTGTGTGTGTGTGTGTTCCTCTGCAGAGTTGACTTGTGGAACAATGGGAATTTGGCGCAGGATGTCTTCCTTGGGGAGACACGGGTATCTGTCAAGATCCTGCGAAATGACCACATTCACAGGGCCTGGTAAGAATGGTGACACATCACATCACAGCTTCACCTCGCACATTGTCTTCCTGATGCTTCCGCGCCAGGTTACTCACACTAACTCGAGAGATTTTGCATACTGACGCACCAATATGCAAAGGTGCACGTAGTGTCCGCATGCCCATAGGAGCCCACAGCTCTAGCTTCTAACTACACACTCAGACACTGCTGTGTGTGTATTCAGAAACACACTGGTTGCATTCGAAAATGGCATGCTATTCCTTCTACACTGCACTACTTTGTACCAGAGCCACATAGTCTACTAGGGAAATCGGATGACCGTGACACACTTTCTTTCTCTCACATGAACACGTTGTGCACTCACTGCACGCAGCCACACGCCTGCTGCTGCGCTCAACCTGAAGAATGTAATCTGACTGCCGCGCTAGCTAGCTGAAATGAATAGACTGATTAGCAGATGACAGATAAGGGGACATGACGGGGACATGACACAGGGGGTCTTACGTACTCCGCTGCTACTCGCCTCGTTTTATCAGCCACAACAATCCGGCGCTCTGACGTCACACCCCTCACAGTGCTGACCTTCTTTTCTGCGTAGATCCGTGGATGCTAGATCAGATCTGCACATTGTGAGGTGGATGTTAAAAAGGCCCATACTCACAAATAATCTGAGGGGTAAAGTTGATCTAGGATCAGGTTCCCCCTGTCCATATAATCTTATTCATTATGATTTAAAAGGCACAACTGATCCTACAATGTATCAGTCCTGCTGCAATACTCTTTGTGAATAGAGGAATAAGGGTACATCCAGTTCCTTGATATTTTTTCCTATTTCTACTTAATAGTAATACGTTTTTTTTTCTTGTTTTAAAGGTGCTACACATCGGATTTATTCTTTTTGTATTGTAATTTCAGAATTTCCATTTATATCTTGCGCTAATAGTGGAATTATAGTGTGTCACAGTATTACTTACAACTCACAGTGTTGTGATTGGCTATGATATTCGCCTATTGATTTCTCCCGCCAGAACAGCGTCTGTTGTCAAACTGGGAAAACTGTTCTGACTTTGTGGCTGTGTTATCTACTGGAAATCACTATAATTTCCTGGTAGCTAAAATTCGACACTTCTCTCAATTTCAGTTTACCTGAGAAAATAAGCACTGAATAGTGTAGGGAATCATTGTATTATTTTTACAGCTGTTGTCGGTTTTGGTCTACCAGCTTCAAACAGCGGTTTTCGAAATTATACAAAATCCTACGTATAGCACCTTTAACAATATATAATTGGAGATAAACCTGTGCCAGATCTTGTCCCCCGGTCTAGCAACTCTATATCTGTGGTACTTTTTTGGACTGGTTACTTCCGTCGTCTTCAGACTGCTTTGAACACTGCGATGGTGGTGTTCTGTAAACTGTGTGTGTGTGCACGCATCTAGGTGATAAGGGATTATGCAGATACCGATCTATGTGTTTTGCATGAAGGCCGTGAGACTAGTGTGTGGGTGTCAGTTTGCATGGAGACAGCAGAACCCCATCTCCTGTAGAGAGAGGGAGAGAAAGGCAGGGATGATCTATACATACACTCTAACATACAGACCCACAACTCGGCTGAACAAAATGTATATTGATCTATTGACTGTCCCAGAATACATGGGCTCAACTGAGGTGTCTGAGTACTGCAGTACGATTACAGTTCAAGCAGATTAGAGACAAACATAGCTGCAGCTTTCAAAGCGATGAAGAGTTCCAGCCTGATGTAAATCTGTGAAAACTGCTCCATCTGTTGGTGGCTAGGCAGCTATACAGACTCACCCAGCTCATTCACACACTGCTTAAACACACAGCTTAATTGTTTTTCGCGTTCTGTTTGAAGTCTTTGCATAGTTTTTTTTATTTTAAAGCTACTACACTACCAGAGGTGTAAAACTCCAACTCCAAAGCTTTTTTTATATAAATGCTACTTTATTATGTTTGTTTAATCGATGTGGACAGGAAATGGATTTGAAAGTGAAAAAGCACTATATGGCTGAAAACGTCACATTTCATGACCCATGTAGCGGGCAGCATTGACAGCATCATTTGCGTCTCACCACTAGGGTTGCGAAATTCTGGTAACTTTGCCAAAACTCCCAGTTTTTCCAGACATTCTGGTTGGAGGACTCCAGATGTCCTGCTTACTCTGTCCTGATTCCATGAAGCTTTCAACCGGTATTTCTATATTAAACCTGGACATAAGTTATCGGAAATGTGCAACCCTACTCTAAACTGTCAAATACAAATGTGTCGGCTGGCCATCACTCTTAACGCTGACTGGGTGTGTTTTGTTGGGTGTCTTTCTCTTGTCCACAGGTATCTCCTCCAGCCTAAAGGGAACGGGAAGTCCAAGACAGACGACCTGGGCTCTCTGAGGCTCAACGTAACCTACACCGAGGACAATGTGCTGCCATCCGCCTGCTACACACCACTCCGCACGCTGCTGCTCAAGTCCCCAGACATTAAGGTACTAACCTCACACACCTGGTCTGCCTGAATGGTACATTATGCTCTTTAAGGAACTTAAAGGGATGCTAGCTGATACCCATTTTCTTCCAGTCATTGTACTAACGCTAGTTAGCATTGGCTCGGGAAACTACCTCAAACTTCCTTCATACTGAACACAGACATAACAATGGCATCCACAAGTTCATCTGACTCAGAGGAAGTAAACACAGGGCCTCATTACCCAAATCCCCAAGTTTCCCTTTAAGGAAGAAAGTTATGAGTGTACAATAGAGGACGCATAGGACCGACAATCTGTCAAAAACCATCAGTGGCCAACCATCACTCACAGACCCCACTGTGTATTCCACACCGCTGCCAGTAGTTTTTCATGAGTGGTGGCCATCTACACGTTAAAATGCGGTCAACTAATAACCATTAGTGGCTGACCAATCATTGCTCACAGTATGGTGCCTTTTGAGAATAAGAGGATTTTTTTCAGAACCTCTCTCTGTCCCCCCCGCCTCTCTCCATCTATCTCTCTTCCCCCTCTCAGCCCATCTCGGCGTCAGCGGCCCACATTCTGGGGGACATCTGCAGGGAGAGGTATGAGGCGGTGCTGCCCGTGGTCCGCCTGCTGCTCCACCACAGCCGCCTGGTGCCCTTCGTCTCCGCCATCACTGTCCTGGAACTGGAGAACACTCAGTGAGTAGTACACACTTCTCCTGGGCCCTATGGGCTCTGGACAAAAGTAGTGCTCTATATAGTGAATAGGCATCCTGTCCTCTGAACCCCGTCTTGTCTGTCTAGGGAGGCCAACACCATTTTCCGTGGCAACTCCCTGGCAACGCGCTGCATCGACGACATGATGAAGATTGTAGGGCGGAGCTACCTGACGGTCACCCTGAAGCCTGTATTGGATGAGGTAATGTACATCATATGTTACCTGGGGAATAATGTGAGAAAATGGATTATGTCATAGATTAACACCGATCCTAAGAAGAAAGCCCTGCTATGAACCACATCGTAGAAGCTCATTCCATAACCTAGGAACAACATGTTTGAAAATGCATTCAAAACTCAGCATAACAGCTAAATTAAAAGTTATCTTCTTTTTTTTTCTCGTAGATTTGTGAATCCAACAAAACCTGTGAGATTGACCCGATCAAACTGAAAGAAGGAGACAACGTTGAGGTCAACAAGGTACAGTATACATTTGTCCGGTGCATCGCAAGCTGTCTATCAGTGTATTGTCTAGTAGTGGGGTGGTATACAGAATGACCTGTTATAATAAGTGTATGTGTGTGTTCACGACGTGCGTGTCCATCCTCTCCAGGAGAACCTGCAGGGGTACGTTCAGAAGGTGTTCTCGTCCATCACCCAGTCCAGCTCCAGCTGTCCCCCGCTCATGTGTGACGTGTTCCGCTCGCTGCGTCACATGGCCTCCAAGCGGTTCCCAGGTGAGCGGGGCATCACGCGCATCTTCGTCCTCTCTCCTCACCTTCATCCTACCTCATCCTCAGCAGGATTGCACAATTCCGGAAAGCTTTCCAAAGTTCCTGGGTTTAAAAAAAATCCTGTTTGGGGGGTTGCTAAACTTTCCGGGAAAGTTTCTGGAGTTTTGCAACCCTATTCCTCAGTCACAGCTCTCTCATCAATACTCACTGTGCCTCATCACATTAGAGAGAACGTCCACTAACCACAAATCAAGTTTCTGAGATGTTTTCATACCACAAATATAGGGTTGATTTTGTGTAAGTCCCTTTTTATAAGCATTAGTGTAGAAAGGTCCAGGTCTCTATCCAAAGGAAAAGATGGTAGATTAGATACAGAAATATTATGCCAATCTTTCCCAAGTATTATCTAGTTACTTTTACAGAGTGGTTTTTATAAAGTATCTTCCATCAGTAAGCAGCATGTTGTAGAGACCATGTCCACCATGAGGTGGAGCCAGAAGCCTGACTAAAGTGCAGGAGATTGTCTCATAGTATGTATGACAGAGGCCCTTCAAGTAGAAGCTACTGAATCTGTGAGAAGGTCCTGTTAATGTGTAGTGTTGGAGCTTTGTACGAGTCATGTTCTCATAAACCGCTATGCTCATATGAATTGGCATCTTTTTAATGGTAGGAGGAGCATGACCTGTGTATGTCTGTGTGTGTTTGTAAAAGTGTGTGTACTGTGGACAGCACTGCACAGTCCCAAATCAATTATTGTACCCTTTGTTGATCTGAAAGTAGTGGATGGGTATCAACCCTGATATAGGGTCTTTGCTTACGTCAATCCCGATCCAGTCCTTTCAAATCCACTAGGTGAGTCAATAAGGTCCAGGGAACAGATGAGATCAGTCTGGAACTGGGCCTGTCCCAGTTGTTAGCCTGTCTGGGGTCAATGGGTGTATCTGCATTGCTTGCTGTTTGGGGTTTTAGGCTGGGTTTCTGTACAGCACTTTGTGATGTAAAAAGGGCTTTATAAATACATTTGATTGATGTGATTAATGGGATAGTTCACCAAATTAAAAAAAATTACATCCTTATTTTCTTACCTTGTGAGCAGTCAAATAGATAAGGACAGGTAGCAAAGCTTTATTTTTATCTGTGCTTCTCCTGTCCCCTCTGTCCTCTACCCCCCCCTTTTCTCTCCCTTCCTCCTCTCCCCTGCAGATGATCCTCACGTCCAGTATTCGGCAGTCAGCAGCTTCGTGTTCCTGCGCTTCTTCGCCGTCGCCGTTCTCTCACCACACACCTTCCAGCTCCGCCCACACCATCCTGTGAGTACGCCCATATGCCTATGTTCTTTACATTTGTGTCACATAGGAGGTATCCCAAGTGTTTGCACTTTAGTGTTCACTTAGAAGTGAAAGTGTTCCCCCTATATTTGGGCTCCCGATTGGCGCAGTGGTCTAAGGCACTGCATCTCAGTGCTTGAGGCGTCACTACAGACACCCTGGTTTGAATCCAGGCTGTATCACAACCGGCCATGATTGGGAGTCCCATTTTGGCCGGTGTAGGCCGTCATTGTAAATAAGAATTTGTTCTTAATTGACTTGCCTAGTTAAATAAAGTTATAAAAAAATATATAATAATTTAGAAGCGGGACCTCACTGGTGCTAAATCATTGCCACCACTCCCAAAAATATGATTAGAAAATATATTTTTTTTTACTAAATATTTATTCTGAGACCTGCTTTTAAGATAATTGACAAAATCTTGCACTAAGTGCTTTTTCTACTTACCCAGAGTCTGAACTCATGGATACAAATGTTGTCTCAACATGCAGAAGTTGCTAACTAGCATTAGCACAATGACTGGAAGTCTTTGGAACAGCTAGATTTTGTTATTGTGCTAATGCAAGTAAGCATTGACTCACAAAAATACTTTAAACGTACTTCAAACTGCACACAGAGATATAAAAATGGTATCCATAAGTTTGTCTGACTAGGTAAGTTGAAAAAGGGCTTTATTGCCAAAATCCGTTTAAAATCAGTGACAAGTTATAACATATTTTTGTAGCAAACCAAGCGAGCAGTGCCCTCGAATGAGAGTCATGAGTGCACAGCCACTGCTTGCTCTTCATCTCTCTTTAGAGCAGTGGCGCGCATCAGTTATATTTTAAGATGGTGTCAACATAATTACATTTTCATGCATTTTGGTGTAAGATGTCCTTTAAAAAAAAAATCGGACAATAAAAAAAGTCAGTTGAACATCCCAAATAATTTACATTTTACAGACGCTCTTATCCAGAGCGACTTACAGTAGTGAGTACACACACACACACGCTAGTTAATGCATACATTTTCATATTTAGTTCATACTGGTCCCCTGTGGGAATTGAACCCATAACCCTGGCATTGCAAGTGCCATGCTCTACCAACTGAGCCACACGGGACCACTTAAACTCTTCCATGAACAAATCGCACCAGCAGTGACCAGAGGCAACAATGAAAAACAAACATTGACATCCAGGAATACTTTTGAACGACCAAGTAACTCCCAAGTAAAGTAGGCTAGGCTACCGACAATGACTAAACCAAGCACGAAACACTAGTCAACTGTTTGATTATAAAGTTGCGCTAGGCCTAGCCTACCTTAGAACTGAATTGTTAGCCAAGTTGTTCTAATGAATCCCATGTAGCCTATGATATTACTGTGTTGGCCTAATTAGCATTTCACCATGTAATTTATTAGTAAAGGTACCTGTACTGTAGCCTAAATGTTCGAATTGGGTCCTACAGGTCATAGGCCTATTTCTTTGTTCAAAATTACAGGACAATCCTTTCACTTAGATTACTGCAGTAAACCCATCCCCTAGCTTTCTGGAGGGATATGTGGTTAAACATGAGCATCGCTCAAAGCATTTCAGACCATTTTAAATGGTAAGAGTCTGTGAATATTACTGCGGAAGTACATGTTCATTGGTCCTTGAAAATAAGGTCAAGAGCATCTATCGTGGATTTAGGAAGGTGCGGTGAGGGGACAGAGGTGTGTTACTACTCTCCTCTAATCTGCCAGCCAGTGGTTGCACACACACAACAACCACTGAGCCACTCCCATAGGGGGCAGTGTTGGACCAGATCTCTCTGTGGGCCAGGTTAGCCAGGTGTTGTAAAACAGTGGATTTTCCAGACATGTAACACTGTGGGGGAGTGTGGGACAAGGCTCTTAGCTTTAATCTCCCAGGGGAGATGGTGAATATATGGAGCTATCCACAGGTGTCTATCCACGGGCCACTGGCCTCCCACAGAGAGGGGGAGGAATGCAGAAGGAGCCCTGTTCATTATCATTTTTACATTTTACATTAGAGAGAACGTCCACTAACCACAAATCAAGTTTCTGAGATGTTTTTCATTATGAGGGAGAGAGCCAGAGAGGGGCAGAAGAGACGGAGGGAGAGGGGAGAACCCTAGTCATTATAGTGAGGCCCACCTGGCAGCATCCAGTACTCTACTCCTTGCCTCAGTGGAGCACAGCCATACACACATACACACACACACACACACAGGCTAGGCTCCTGGTTTCTCTGCCAGGCTCCTGTAGTTCTTGAAGAGAGGGTGGCTATGAGACGCTGGGGGCTGCTGCCATAGCAGTATCACACACACCAGACCTAACAACCTGCACGCATTTTGAGTACCATGTACACAATTTGAGGTCAAAGTATACTGGTATGAACTAGAGTTGTGTGTGTGGTACTCCTCTGATCTGCCAGCCAGTGGTTGCATATGACGTGTTGTTGATGCTGGAGACTATTAGACCTCTGAGGAGATGGAGATTTGCCTTCTATCATACCCAGAAGCTCCTCTACAGATGGAGGTGAAGGGAGCGGTTGGACCCTTTCGTAACGGGTAGAATTCTGTGGCAGGCTGAAACTCTATGGAAACCAGGGCTGACTAGAAAGCATGCAAAGAACCCATTTAGCACAGCAGAACAAAGTAGCAGTGGCTTTAAACGTGAAATGTACATTCACTATAGGCCTACATCATGCCATACATGTTGCATGTACATTTCCAAAATTTGAGGATGTTCCAATGATGGAATGGTGTGTAGGCTACTCCAAACTTCCTATGTTTGTCAAACCATTTTTATGTTTAGTAAAATAAATGTTCCAAAAATAAGATGCCGTCAAAAGCTAAACACGATAAAAATGCTTAGTAATTCTTGAACCTCAAATGACATATTTGGAAGGGTAGATTAGATATGTGTTTCTGACTGGATTCCCAGGGACCCTCAGGGAGAGCACACTGTTATTATATCATCAAGCCCTTGATTTATTGAGTTAGGAGTGTTCTTACTGGGTTAGAACAAAAATGAGGGTCCCCCTTGATTTGAGAAACTGGATTAGATTCCAAAAATATTTTGATGCATATTCACATGAGCTGACTGTTTTTACAGTATATTAGAGAATGTGTATTGTCGTGGCCAAAAGTTGAGAATGACACAAATATTAATATTCACAAAGTCTGCTGCCTCAGTTTGTATGATGGCAATTTGCATATACTCCAGAATGTTATGAAGAGTGATCAGATGAATTGCAATTAATTGCAACGTCCCTCTTTGCCATGCAAATGAACTGAATTAAAAAATAAACATTTCCACTGCATTTCAGCCCTGCCACAAAAGGACGGGCTGACATCATGTCAGTGATTCTCTCGTTAACACAGGTGTGAGTGTTGACAAGGACAAGGCTGGAGATCACTCTGTCATGCTGATTGCGTTCCAATAACAGACTGGAAGCTTCAAAAGGAGGGTGGTGCATGGAATCATTGTTCTTCCTCTGTCAAATATGGTTACCTGCAATGCCGTCATCATTGCTTTGCACAAAAAGTGCTTCACAGGCAAGGATATTACTGTCAGTAAGATTGCACCTAAATCAACCATTTATCGGATCATCAAGAACTTCAAGGAGAGCGGTTCAATTGTTGTGAAGAAGGCTTCAGGGCGCCCAAGAAAGTCCAGCAAGCGCCAGGACCGTCTCCTAAAGTTGATTCAGCTGCGGGATCGGGGCACCACCAGTACAGAGCTTGCTCAGGAATGGCAGCAGGCAGGTGTGAGTGCATCTGCATGCACAGTGAGGCGAAGACTTTTGGAGGATGGCCTGGTGTCAAGAAGGGCAGCAAAGAAGCCACTTCTCTCCAGGAAAAACATCAGGGACAGACTGATATTCTGCAAAAGGTACAGGGATTGGACTGCTGAGGACTGGGGTAAAGTCATTTTCTCTGATGCATCCCCTTTCCGATTGTTTGGGGCATCCGGAAAAAAGCTTGTCCGGAGAAGACAAGGTGAGCGCTACCATCAGTCCTTTGTCATGCCAACAGTAAAGCATCCTGAGACCATTCATGTGTGGGGTTGCTTCTCAGTCAAGGGAGTGGGCTCACTCACAATTTTGCCTAAGAACACAGTCATGAATAAAGAATGGTATGAACACATCCTCTGAGCGCAACTTCTCCCAACCATCCAGGAACAGTTTGGTGACGAACAAAGCCTTTTCCAGCATGATGAAGCACCTTGCCATAAGGCAAAAGTGATAACTAAGTGGCTCGGGGAACAAAACATCGATATTTTGGGTCCATGGCCAGGAAACTCCCCAGACCTTAATCCCATTGAGAACTTGTGGTCAATCCTCAAGAGGCTGGTGGACAAACAAAACCCCACAAATTCTGACAAACTTCAAGCATTGATTATGCAAGAATGGGCTGCCATCAGTCAGGATGTGGCCCAGAAGTTAATTGACAGCATGCCAGGGCGGATTGCAGAGGTCTTGAAAAAGAAGGGTCAACACTGCAAATATTGACTCGTTGCATCAACTTCATGTAATTGTCAATAAAAGCCTTTGACACTTATGAAATGCTTGTAATTATACTTCAGTATTCCATAGTAACATCTGACAAAAATATCTAACGACACTGAGGCAGCAGACTTTGTGAAAATTAATATTTGTGTCATTCTCAAAACTTTTGGCCACGACTGTACACATGAGATTCTATTGTGTCAAGTGTTTCCCCTATAATAATTTAGCAGGGGTGCCCTGCCGCTGTGCTGTTGTGATATAAACTGGGTTGTATTCATTAGGGCATGCAACAGAGATTTATTTTTATGTTTTGCAATGGAACATGAAAATTTGTGTTTGTAATTGACAATAAGTTATCCCTCCGTGTTTCAGTTTGATTTTATTCAGTTTGGTGCCTAATGAACATGACCCTGGTATTTGACCGTGCTTTGTACACTCCTCTGTCAGGACCTTGAGGTATCCCGAACACTCACTCTCATCTCCAAGACCATCCAGACTCTGGGAAGCTGGGGGAGCCTGTCCAAAAACAAACTGGTATGTATGAATGTCTCTTATCAGCCTCTCCAACATGCTTATCAATCTTCCCTTGTGTATATCAGTCAGTCAACATATCTATCAATCATTCATTCCCACTGGGCACAGACGTCAGTTCAACGTCTAAATTTGATTTACATTTGGTTGAGTTGTCAACTAACATGAATTCTACGTGAAATCAACAAAACATTTCACTAAGTCATTGGATTTAGGTTTAAAAGTTGGGTGAAAAAAAGGCATTGCCTTTACGTTGATGACTTTTTGCAAATCCAATTAGTTTTCCGTGTTGATTCAACATCATCATCATAGATTTTTGGGGGTTTAAATAACGTGGCCACAACGTTGATTTAACCTGTTTTTGCCCAGTGGGTTGTGTCTGTCGGTCTGCTCTGAGCAAAACTAACACTTTTTATGACTGTGTTTGTCTTTAGTCTAGTTTTAAAGAATCCTACATGTATGATTTCTTCAAATCATTCCAAGAAGACAAATGTATTGAAAAAGTAAAAAAGGTGAGTTTTTGGTTGTGAAGCGACCTTCCTATTACATTTTGATTTTGTAGGCCATGTGTCAAACTCAAGGTTTTACCAACCACATGTTGGTAAATCGCTTTTCCATGTTAGTTTTGTATGCATTGCTGATTTAGCATGGTGTTTCCATCTGACATTGTGTGTGTGTGTAGTTCCTAGATGAGATCTCCTCCAACATCAGTAAGGAGTCCAGCGGGGTGGAAGACTCTGTGGTTCTCAAAGAGGGGTGAGTGGCTCACAGCCAGTTATTGATTATAGCTAGTGGGGTAAAGATAATGTGCCCTTTTCCTGGACTGAAAGTTATTTTTAGTCCAGGACTAAATCTTTAAACTTAATTTTAAAAGTTTGGTGTCATAACCAGGGCCAGGAGTTTGTCCTGACCAGAGGGGTTTGTCGCTAAGCGGGATCATTAACTTAGTTAGCTAACTAACTAATAAACAGTCCTGTATATTTATTGGTTGATTTTCTGGTTCATAAAGAAAGCTACACATAAATATTGGTTGTTGGCTGTAAAGTTAAACTTACTATGCCAATATCAAGTCAATATTTATTTTGCTACAGGGAGATACAGAAGCGGGCCCAGGGAAGGAAACGCATCGGCAAGAGGAACTTCAAGAAGAGGTGGCTCAGAGTGACCAACAGGGAGCTCTCCTACCACAAGCACAGAGGTGAGACATGCGCACACACACTCCCACACATACACCGCCTCAACCACACACACACACACACAACCACTGAGCCCCCCCATAGGGGGCAGTGTTGGACCAGACCTCTCTATGGGCCAGGTTAGCCAGGTGTTGTAAAACAGTGGATTTTCCAGACATGTAACACTGTGGGGGAGTGTGGGACAAGGCTCTTAGCTTTAATCTCCCAGGGGAGATGGTGAATATATGGAGCTATCCACAGGTGTCTATCCACGGGCCACTGGCCTCCCACAGAGAGGGGGAGGAATGCAGAAGGAGCCCTGTTTATTATAATGGAGAGGGGCAGAAGAGAAGGAGGGAGAGGGAGTACCCTGGTCATTATAGTGAGGCCCACCTGGCAGCGTCCAGTCCTCTACTCCTTGCCTCAGTGGAGCACAGCCATACACACACACACACACACACATATACACATACACACACACACACAGGCTAGGCTCCTGGTTTCTCTGCCAGGCTCCTGTAGTTCTTGAAGAGAGGGCGGCTATGAGACGCTGGGGGCTGCTGCCATAGCAGTATCACACACACCAGACCTAACAACCTGCAAGCATTTTAAGTACCATGTACACAATACGAGGTCAAAGTATACTGGTATGAAAAACTTCTTCCAAAAATAGGCTTCTAGTTGGCACATTGTGGTTTTTGACTCAACCATCTGAAGTTGGAGCCAATCAGAGGACTTGAGCGAGGACGAAACAAATATCTAGGTCTCTGCTTTGTCACCAATGACAACAAGACATGTTGCAATAAAGCCTAGTAATCAGACCTAACTTGATGGATTAGGTCAGGGATGGAGATCTGCAATAAATGTAATAGGCCTAGTCTAGTTGTTTCATATTCCAAATAGCCTACAATAAGCTACACTACAACATTGTATCCAGTAAATCCCCAAACAAAATGAATAAGCCAGTTTACATTTTCACTAGACTATCCACATAAATATACCTATTTATTAGAATAATCATTACCCCTAATGTAACCATAAAAAGGTGAGTCATTGAGACCACCTCAATTTTTTTTTAATTAAAAAAATTATAATAATAATTTAAGGGGTGGATCAGCTTAATATTGCGGAAAGATTGATGGAAGCAACAATGTAAATGTCAGCATCATTTCCAATCCCCCATATATTTTTTTGATAAATATATATATATATATATATATATATATATATATATATATATATATATATATATACATACATACAGTGGGGCAAAAAAGTATTTAGTCAGCCACCAATTGTGCAAGTTCTCCCACTTAAAAAGATGAGAGAGGCCTGTAATTTTCATCATAGGTACACTTCAACTATGACAGACAAAATGAGAAAAAGACATCCAGAAAATCACATTGTAGGATTTTTTATGAATTTATTTGCAAATTATGGTGGAAAATAAATAAAATTGAATATTTTTTGTACATATAATTTTAAAAGCAGGTCACTAGGTGTAGGCAAACCCATAAGAAAATAGGTAAACTGTGATATGACAAAAGAGTTAATCAGGGTTATTTTTCCACAAATAGATATGATCTTGCTACCAAGGAAAGGAAAATACCTATCTATTTTTGCTAACTTCCTATAAAAATTTATTGGAGTGAGATCATTTCTTTCTTTTGGGATTTGTATACCGAGTATGACCACCTCAATTTAATTTGGATCATATACAAGACATCTGTGTTGGCTGCATTGTTTGTTGTAATTTAAGACTCTAGATTTCAGGAAATGGAAGTTACAGGTTTTTCAAAACAATTGCCTACAATTCCTTCTGAGAGAGTCTTCTGCCAATATCATTATTAGGCAAAATAATCAGCATTTGCCTATGATTTGAGTAGTATACCTCCAGTCCAAATCAAGTACAGCTTGCCTCCTTTGGGTCTGTCAAGTTGGGACTGCAAAGCCAAACCATGTTCAAGTCAAGTTTTGTGATCTGCTTGGACTTTGTCATACCTTTCCGATCTCTTGGTCCAATGAAAGCGAATAGCAGCCAAATGGTTCAGGCCATACTATACTGTACATGGTATGATAGCCTGGACGTTGCACAAAGCAATGAGCCGACAGTCTTGTGTAACACTGTTTTTTCCCCCCTCTAATTATTGTGTAAATGTCAAATGATTTTTCAATCTGTTACGTAAATTGCTTGGAACGGGCCCCAGCCAAATCCAACCTTTTCGTTCAGTTACTGCTGCTCCCAGTTCCCTGGCACACACTACCAAAACTGTTCCCTCATCCACTCTGCTGTGTCGATTTGGGTGTGTGTGTCAGGGGGCTGAGGAGGTGTGTGTGGTGAGGTAATATTCATAATGGATTTTATATACAGTGCATTCGGGAAGTATTCAGACCCCTTGACTTCTTCCACATTTTGTTACGTGACAGCCTTATTCTAAAATGTTTTTTTTTTTTTTAGCCTCATCAATCTACACACCATACCCTATAATGACAAAGCCAAAACAGGTTTAGGTATTTTTACGTGTGTGTGCATGCATGCATGCATGCATGCATACATACATATTTTGGGGTCACTTAGAAATGTCCTTGTTTTTTAAAGAAAAACACTTTATTTTTTTGTCCATTTAAAATAACATAAAATTTATCAGAAATACAGTGTAGACATGGTTAATGTTGTAAATGACTATTGTAGCTGGAAATGGCAGATTTTTTCTACATTGGTGTACAGAGGCCCATTATCAGCAACCATCACTCCTGTGTTCCAATGGCACGTTGTTAGCTAATCCAAGTTTATCAGTTTAAAAGGCTAATTGATCATTAGAAAACCCTTTTGCAATTATGTTAGCACAGCTAAAAACTGTTGTGCAGATTTAAAGAAGCAATAAAACTGGCCTTCTTTGGACTAGTTGAGTATCTGGAGTGTCAGGATTTGTGGGTTCGATTACAGGCTCAACATGGCCAGAAACAAAACACTTTCTTCTGAAACTCGTCAGTCTATTCTTGTTCTGAGAAATGAAGGCTATTCCATGCGAGAAATTGCCAAGAAACTGAAGATCTCTTACAACACTGTGTATTACTCCCTTCACAGAACAGCGCAAACTGGCTCTAGCCAGAATAGAAAGAGGAGTGGGAGGCCCCAGTGCACAACTGAGCAAGAGGACAAGTACATTAGTGTCTAGTTTGAGAAACAAACGCCTCACAAGTCCTCAACTAGCAGCTTCATTAAATAGTACCAGCAAAACACCAGTCTCAACGTCAACAGTGAAGAGGTGACTCTAGACACTCTGATGTAGGTCGAAACAGACAACACTCATGGACATTTCGCAACATCTAGTTAGTTTGTCTTGGCAAATTAACATTGGGTTGTTATTTTACCTGACATGCATATGGTCCTCTTTTTACCTGGTTCTTTGTAGAATTTTGACCCGGAGTCATACAAGATTATATGTTTCGTTACTCCGATTAATCCACAGATTTAAAAGGGAAATCTAGTTCGTTTTTTAGTAAGTTATATTTCATCTCTCCCTGTTTGTCTTACAAACCCACATGGATGCTTGAATCTTCCTGATGTTACATACGGAGGGGACTTGGTGCTAGGCTACTCAGACAATTGTTTACACGCACAAGCGGTGTGGTTGAAATTATTCAATAACAAAGTTGAAATGCAACTTTTAATGATATTGGAAAATTATTGATTCAGATACAAGGCTAAAGCTTAGGTTACAAGTTATCACCTGCATTAACAAAGCCATCACCTACAGAGAGAGGAACCTGGAGAAGAGTCCCCTAAGCAAGATGGTCCTGGTGCTCTTTTCACAAACACAAACAGACCCCACAGAGCCTCAGGACAGCAACACAATTAGACCCAACCAAATCATGAAAAAATAAAAAGATAATTATTTCCAACGTGTCAAGTAATTAACTAGCCAGTGCGTGTGCTTGGCCAATGAGCGCGTTCCTATAAGACGTAGCGAGGACGCGCTCTTTGAAAGGAGGGAGTAGTGTAACGACCCTGGGTTTATAAGTGCGGATATCTATCTGCCGCTTGAGCATGCCTTTGCGGTACAGTCGGTAGCGCGCTGGACTTCGGGCTAGAAGGTCGAGGGTTCGAGCTTGTTTCATGTTGATAAAAGCAGTGGCATGTATTAATGGTTGCCAAGCAAAGCCAGGCTTTTGACCAAGAAAATGGACCAATATATATTTTTTTAATAATAATAATGTACCTTTGGTCTCGGTTTCATAATTTCCCTTCAATTCGCGAGAGGCTGAATGTATCTCACAAGAGAACGCATCCGAGTGAGCGAAACCATGCCCCTCTCTCTCTACGTGTAGGCCACCGATCTGATGCTGTCTGGTCCAAACGAGTATGGCATTGTTGCTGTCCGTATCATTGAATCCAAGGGAAGCCAGCAAGCATTTGGACTCCCTTGATTAAAAAAAAAAAGTCGCTAGCTAAAATTGTACCCTTTCCTAAATTAGCCTTGGATGGGGATTTGGACTTGCGGTTTTACTTAATTCTCCGTATAACGGCGATTCTGATCCAACCATTAATTCATACATTGTTGTGCCCCTGGCCTAAGAGGGTGGAAGTTCAATATGTAGCTAGATCCTAGCTAATGTTAACTAGCTAACGTTGGCCATGAATGGAATTTAGGCTAGCGAGTAACCATTTTAGCCAGGTAACCTAGGACAACAAAAAATAAAAGCGTGTATTGTATCACAGAGTGATAGACCGTTTCGTCAACATGAAACGGAGGAGGATAACATTGGCGTGTCTCTACAAGTAATGAGTTAACATGTTTTTCTACTTACACGAACGCGCACACAGAAATCAAAACCATTGACAGCTAAATTGTTTTTGGTATTTTTAGTTGTCATTGTATTAGACTAAGCAGAGGTGGTTTGATGATGTTGAAATGGTGCTGGAATAGAGGCAGCTCCTGTTTACTTTGCGACTTGCGGTAACTGTGGTTCTAAATCAATAGTTCCCAGTGGTTTTACACACCGCTACTGCATAAAAGTGAGGTTGGGGATTGGGCCTTCCTACACGTGTATCTGTGCTTGCAACTGTATGTTTGTGAACGGCACCGTTTGCTTGCTTGTTTGTGTGTCTGTCGGTGTTTTTTGAAACTTTGTTTATCTAAATCCCGGCCTCGACTCAGGGCAATGGGCCCTAAAGCTCCAGCCACTCCTTCTACTCCTTGTCTCACTCTTTCTCAAGTATTGGAGCTATGTAAACTCACATGAATTCTTTGAAGAAAGAATCCGCTCTAGATCCAATCTTTTTAGTCGGGTCCTGGTCTCCTGAGTGTGCTCCCAACTGCTTACAAGCTACCAACTCCTTCACCGCCATGTCAACAGTCAGTCTGGACACATTTAATTATCAATTTATTTTGTTTTTATTGGAAAGCGGGAAAAACCGCTGTCAGCGTGTGCATCCATCTTGAATTCCATAGGGAGGTTTTTCATTGAACCAGGATGCACTTGAAACCCATGGTTTGATAAGAAACATGGAGCATGTGAACAACTGCAATTTAAATGTTTATTTAATCATATCAAAATACATATTTGGTGAAGGAGCCAACTTCCTGATGTTAATTTATCATATTTAGCATTGGGTGTGTAGGTTTGGAAGATTGTAGATTTGTATTCTATACTCCCACAACATACTTCTAACTCATTCCTCCACAATCACATGACTTAGATGTTAAACATGCATGCACATTACATTGGGTATCTGTGTTTTTTGTGTGTTTGTGTTTTGAGTGGTCTCTGGAGCTGTGCTCTGCCACTACAGTGCTGGCTCTCCTACAGCAGAACAGGCAGACAGATGACTTGGTTGGTGTCAAACTTTTTTTTAACCTTTATTTAACTAGGCAAGTCAGTTAAGAACAAATTGTTATTTACAATGACGGCCTACGATGGAACTGCCTTGTTCAGGGGCAGAACGACAGATTTTTACCTTGTCAGCTTGGGGATTCGATCCAGCAAGCTGACAAGGTAAAAATCTGTTGTTCACTCTAAATTGAATCAAACTTTATTTGTCACATGCGCCGAATACAACAGTGCAGTTCAAGAAGAGTAAAGAACAATATGTACAAAGTAACAATAACGAGGCTATATACAGGGGGTACATGTTAGAGGTAATTTGTTCATGTAGGTAGGGGTGAAGTGACTATGCATAGATCATAAACAGCGAGTAGCAGCAGTGTACAGAACAAATGGAGGGGGAGGGGTGGGTGTCAATGGAAATAGTCCAGTGGCCATTTGATTAATTGCTCAGCAGTCTTATGGCTTGGGGGTAGAAGCTGTTAAGGAGCTTTTTGGTCCTAGACTTGGCGCTCCGGTACCGCTTGCCGTGCGGAGGCAGAGAGAACAGTCTATGACTTGGGTGACTGGAGTCTCTGACAATTTTATGGGCTTTCCTCTGACACCGCCTATTATATAGGTCCTGGATTGCAGGAAGCTTGGCCCCAGTGATGTACTGGGCTGTACGCACTACCCTCTGTAGCGCCTTACGGTCAGATGCCCAGCAGTTGCCATACCTGGCGGTGATGCAACTGGTCAGGATGCTCTCGATGGTGCAGCTGTAGAAATGTTTGACGATCTGGGGACCCATGCCAAATCTTTTCAATCTCCTGAGGGGGAATAGGTTTTGTCGTGCCTTCACGACTATCTTGGTGTGCTTGGACCATGTTAGTTTGTTGGTGATGTGGACGCCAAGGAACTTGAAGCTGTTAATTGGGGCCTGTTCTGCACGCCTTTTCCTGTAGTCCACGATCAACTCCTTTGTCTTGCTCACATTAAGGGAGAGGTTGTTGTCCTGGCACCACACTGCCAGTTCTCTGACCTCCTCCCTATAGGCTGTCTCATCGTTGTCGGTAATCAGGCCTACCACTGTTGTGTCGTCAGCATACTTAATGATGTTGTTGGAGTCGTGTTTGGCCACGCAGTCGTGAGTGAACAGGGAGGGGACGAAGTACACACCCCTGAGGGGCCCCAGTGTTGAGGATCAGCGTGGCAGACATTTTGTGGATCTGTTGGGGTGGTATGCGAACTGGAGTGGGTCTAGGGTATCCAGGAGGATGTTGTTGATGTGAGACATGACCAGCTTTTCAAAGCACTTCATGGCTACCTACGTGAGTGCTACGGGGCGGTAATCATTTAGGCAGGTTACCTTTGCTTCCTTGGGCACAGGGACTATGGTGGTCTGCTTGAAACATGTGGATATTACAGACTCTGTCAGGGAGAGGTTGAAAATGTCAGTGAAGACACCTGCCAGTTGGTCCGCGCATGTTTTGAGTACACGTCCTGGTAATCCAGCTGGCCCCGCGGCTTTGTGAACGTTGACCTGTTTAAAGGTCTTGCTCACGTCGGCTACCAAGAGCATTAGACAGTGACAAAAACAGGGTTTGGGAGGTGCAGCTGAACCACCATGACATCAGGAAGCACTTGGGCTCTGGTGGTGCTGTTTTCAGGGCTTGGTAATAGTCGGTGCCAAAAAGGTTTGAAAGGCTTTTTGGAGGTTGTGAACTAAGTCTCCTGTTGCTGTAAGTATTTAATGTGACTCATAACTTGAGTATTTGTTTCAATTTCTAATGGAATGGAGAAGGACGGGGGTCGATGTCAAGGGATTATGATGGTTTGGTATGCACATTTATCATTATGATCCCTGCAGATGGAACTAACCACTAGGACTACGTCTCAAATGGTAACCAATTCCATAGGGCTCTGGTCAAAAGTAGTGTGCACTATGTAGGGATGAGGGTGCCATTTGGGGCACACACTATCTGTGTGTCCCCCTAGGCTAAAGTGTGGCTGGGTTCATTTTCAGACTAGTAGTGTGTCTGTGATTATTCTCCCATGTTTTTCTCATAATATTGGCAGGAGGTTTCAGTAAAATTGTGACGAGAACCATCGATCAGAATGTTAAGATCTGCATCTGGTTGGCTAGACATATATTTTTTATTTAACTTAGCTAAGTGTGTGTGCGTGTGAGAGACTAAACTGGAAGGCAGAAGATATGCAGAGAATCAGATGGTGCTGGAGGTATGAGGGGTGGGGCCAGGCGGTGCCTCGGCCTGGAAATGCGGAGGAGGAAGGTGGCAGGCAGAGAAAGGAGCTCCCGCTTAAATGAGAGATTGAGATGGCAACATTCATCACATACCCAATGCACCTGGATTCACATATGCAAGGGAGAGAGAAGGAAGGGGGAGGGGAGGGACTGTGTGCGTGTGTGTGCAGTGAAGTATCATCAGTGGATCAGACACTTCACTCTATCAGCTAGATAAAGGGAAGGAGTGTGAGCTGATGGGTGGAGACTGAAGAGAGACCAATGGCAGGAGCTGATACAGAGACTGCTTTTATAACTGTATATGGTTTGTGTGTTTTGGCCCAGCTATTGTCAGACACAGCGATGGAAATGGTTGTCTATCGAGTTTAAAGACTGTTCTCTATTTTTGTTGGAAGAGTTGGTGTGAAATGTAATGCTGCACATCTTCTAGTAGTCAAGGGTCAGATGGTTTAAGACCTAAATGTTCCTCCTAGTGATGCAGCTTGACCAAGACATGAGTGCTAGGGGTGCACATAAGGGTAAGAGTCCAATGTAGACATTTTGTGTGTGTGAGTATATTTAACATTTATTTTTCTTTCTGTTTTCCAAGGGAAAGAAGCACTCTGCATTATCCCAGTGAAGAATATCCGGGCTGTGGAGAAACTGTACGAAAGTGCCTTTAACCGCAAAAATGTAAGCAGGACTGTCTTTGTCTGATGTGGTCTGTTTAGAGCCAGGAGTTTTACCCTGGTCCCCTACCTGACCAGTAAATGGTCAAGCACAGTTAAACTATAGGCTAATGCAAGGGCCCAGAGGTTTTCCTGGTCAGGTCAAAATATCAGGAAAAACTCCTTTGGTTCTGTGTAAGTTGTGAGGGGAAGTTCTTTGAGTTTACGCATTGAATTTGAACAGAAACATATGTGGACTATGAGTGTTTGTTACTCAAAAAAAAAACGTAATTGTCCGCAAAGGGCAATTCATTTGCACCACATTGACAGCCTGTCAGATATTTTGTTTGTGTGTGTGCTATTGACAACCCCTCTCCCCTTTTTAGATGTTCCAGGTGCTCCACAGTGAGAAGCCACTGTACGTGCAGGCAGGGAATTGCGTGGAGGCCAGTGAGTGGGTGGAGGTGCTGAGCCAAGTGAGCCGCTGTAACCCGGACCGCCTGGGCACCTTCCACCCCTCGGCCTACGTGGCGGGGGCCTGGCTCTGCTGCAGGAGCCTGAGCGACAGCCAGCCGGGCTGCAAGCCCTGCACACCGTGAGTACTCACCCGTGAATCTCAAACCAACCTCTACTAGTCCCTAGGTCAGCGTTCGTTTTTTAGGGAACCAAAAAGTATTGGGCCAAATTCACTGATGTGTATTAAAGTAGTAAAAAGTTAAGTCTTTGGTCCCATATTCATAGCACACAATGACTACATCAAGCTTGTGACTGTACACATTTGTTGGATGCATTTGCTGTTTGTTTTATTGTAAATAAGAACATCATACATTAATGTGGATGCTACCATGATTATGGATAATCCTGTATGAATCGTGAATAATGATGAGTGAGGAAGTTAGAGGCATAAATATCATACCCCCCTGTTATTGTAACCTCACCTGTTATTGTAATAGTGAGAGGTTAGCATGTTTTGGGGGTATGATATTTGTGTAACTTTCTCACTCCTCAATATGCACGATTCATTCAGGGGTATCCGTAGTAATGGTAGCATCCACATTAATGTAGATGTGTTTAGAAACATATTACATTCTTATTTACATTAAAAGTGACTCTAAAATGACAGCAATTATTTATTTCTATTGGGCACAAAATAATCTGAAACACAACCAAAACAAGCAGCAAATGCATCCAACAAGTTTGTAGAGTCACAAGCTTGATGTGGCCGTTGTGTGCTAGGAATATGGGACCAAATACTGAACTTTTGGCTTCTTTAATACATGTATAAGTGAATTTGTCCCAGTACGTTTGGTCCCCTGAAATGGGGTGGACTATGTACAGAAAGTGTTGTGATTTCTAAACGGTTCACCCAATATGGATGAAAATACCCTCAAATGAAAGCTCACAGTCTGTAAATAAATCCAAAGTGCTGGAGAACAGAGCAAAAACAGTTGTCACTGTCCCAATACTTTTGGAGCTCACTGTATGTGAATGTTTCTGAATTTAATCAATGTTTGACATTATTCTTGGGACACTTGTACAAATTATTTATAACTATGTTCCGGCCCCCGACCGTCCGCTCAAGGAATGAATGTAATTGGGGACCTCTGCCCTAGGTGCTTGTGTAGATCGGGTAGGTTTGTATAGATGCATGGTTCATTTAATTTATTTTCAGTCAATTCATTGTGATGGCTAAAAATACATTTTGTAACTGCGGAAAGTAAGTCTGATTACTCCTGGGCTACAGCAGCCAAATATTTGTTTATAGAACTTAAAAAGAGTTGAGCATAGAACATTTTTATATGGTTCATAGTTCTATCTTGCTCTCTGATCGGCCAGGTGGAATTTTCCATATTTTGTGTACTGATGCTATCCTTCCCTCTCAGATCAACACAAGTTCCTAGAAGATAGAGGCTGCTTCCTCAAAGAAATTGACCGTATCAGAATCACTGCCTACTTGTATCAGACACCTGAGTCTTATTCAATAGGGAGCACGTAGCGAAATTGGACAATTCCAGCACGCGTTATTGGATAATTCCAGGTTTTCTGTTTTCTTCCATTTGGCGCCTAATGAACATGACCCTGTCTTCTCTCCCAGTACCTTGTTGGCTAACCTGCAGCTGGACATCGACTGTGACCGCGAGACGGAGAGAATCTTCTCCCTCCTCACCTCCAGCTACTCCAAGCTGCAGAAGATGGAAGGCAAGTGGGATTCTACCAGTCAATCGCCCAACTCTCACACAAATTAATATAAAAAGTATTCTTATCACAATAGATTATTTCTATAGTGGCTTATTGCATGAGGCATTTTCTCTTGAACCGTACGTACCCTGCTGGCTCAGATATTTTATTTTCACATTGTCCTTTCCAGCTCGGTTCCTGCAACTATTGTGTATGACTAACCAGGCTAGTACAGCTCGGATTGCCTTGGCTCAGTTTGGCCCTTTAGTGGGAATCTGGCAACAGTAGCTTGGTGTGATAGCCTGTGATGATGACCTCATGTATCTGTCTCCTGTGATCAGATGCATGTGCCAGCATCGCTGTGTACCAGGGACCTCCGAGGGAGCAGGACGACTACTCCCTGTTCACCATCCAGGACCCCAAGGAGACATTCCACACAGTGCGGCAGATCACACACATTCTGGAGGAGCTGCAGAGAGAGCACGACACTCGCAGCGGCACCGCGCAGTACGGCAGCCAGTAAGTACACGCACGCACTCTCAAATACACACATACATATGTGTATACACGGACACTTATTCACATATACTCACACGCACACACACACATGGATACACACATATGCGTAGACAGCCACGTAAATATTTATCCTCTTTGCTTTTCTGTGTCTTTCTAGAGAGAATCCGATAGTTGGGAAGACATCCTAACCAGTCTAGGTGGGTCTGTCTGGCCTGAGTTCAACACTGGAGCCCCAGGGTGGCACCGTCGGGATTGGCACTGAGGACGCTGCCTGCCTCCGCGAATACCAAGAACGCATTACCCCCAAGGTCGTGCTCTGCCCCCCCTTCCCACCGTCCAATAGAGGAAGTTAGAATTGTCACCTGACCCTGACCAGAAGCTCTCATTGGTTCAGAAGAGGAGACCCTTAGTCGTTTAAAAAGAAATCTCTTTCCCCGTCTGTCTCCATCCCTCTCGTTCTCACACACCACTGCCCTAATCAGAGGAGTTATGTGCTTGCTCTCGTCTTCTACTTGATTTGCACAACAAAACTCAATCATTTCATTGAAACCTCCCCTTTTTCTACAGTTCGGTGAAGACCAGACAACATCATTAGTTGGTGTGTGTGTGTGAATAGGCTGCTAAAATGATCCCTTTTATACACTCAATGTTTTCGATCGTCAACCATCAAGATGAAGCTCTGAATCTCTTGGGGCTTCACTGTTTGACGTCCGTTTACGACTAAACAGCAAGCTGATTTTGTTTATCTCATTTTCTATGAAAGGGAATTTTTCTCTCCTTCCTCCTCCTCTACCCACCTCTATATTTTGTGCTTTGAACAAATGCAGGTGTTTCAGAGTACAGTTAAGTGGATGAAACCGATCTGCCTTATTTTTCTTAATGGATGTATGTGTAAAAGTCTCTCTTGCGTCCTCGGGTTAGGGAATAATGCCCAAGCACTTTACATATTTGGAATATTCCAGATGTCATCATTTTAGATACGTGGTATCAGTATACCCCCCACATTGATCAGTTAAATGATCTCGTTTACGTTCTCGTTTCCATTCCTGTACGATAACGTTTATAGCCTGTAGATTTGAATAGCTATTTTTCTTACACCAAAGATGAACATTTCGTAGGATCGACTTGAAAAAAAGGGTATAAATCTATTTTGAATATAGACTTTTTGAAAATGGAGAGAAATGCAGGATATATTTAGTTCATGTACATTTTGGTAAATGCATTGTTCCTCTTTTTAACGATGTAGACAATTTGATTGAGTAACATTCTAATGTTCTCTGGAAATGCAGAGGTACCGTGGTCGGTAGTCTAGAAATGTCTGTGACAACCGCTTCACCATGTAGTGATGTCACTGCATATCAATCACCATAAATGACAACAAGATAGACAATCCCCTTCACTTGCCAATCTAGCCCCTTAGATAGTCATCACTGCATCACTGGCCCACATTAACTAGTAGTCAAGATCAGGGATGATAGACGAGTTTCCCACTAGTACACTGAACAAAAACATAAATGCAAGATGCAACAATTTCAAAGATTTTACTGAGTTACAGTTCATATAAGGAAATCAGTCAATTGAAATGAATTCATTAGGCCCTAATCTATGGATTTCACATGACTGGGAATACAAATATGCATCTGTTGATCACAGATACCTTTTTAAAAAAGAAGGTAGTTGCGTGGATCAGAAAACCAGTCAGTATCTGGTGGGACCACCATTTGCCTCATGCAGTGCGACAACTCTCCTTCATAGAGTTTATCAGGCTGTTGATTGTGGAATGTTGCCCCACTCCTCTTTAATGGCTGTGCAAAGTTTCTGGATATTGGCGGGAACTGGAACACACTGTTGTACATGTCAATCCAGAGCATCGCAAACGTGCTCAATGAGTATGCAGGCCATGGAAGAACTGGGACATTTTCAGCTTCCAGGTAGTGTGAGCAGATCCTTGCGACATGGGGCTGTGCATTATGATGCTGAAACATAAGGTGATGGCAGCGGATGATTTGCACGACAATGGGCCTCAGGATTTCGTCACAGTACCTCTTGCATTTTATCGATGGGAATTTTAATGCATTGTGTTCGTTGTCCGTAGCTTATGCCTGCCCATACCAAAACCCCACCGCCACCTGTGGCACACATTTATATCAGCAAACCACTCACCCACATGACACCATACACATGGTCTACCATCTTCCCAGTACAGTTGAAAACCAGGATTCAATCCATGAAAAGCACACTTCTCCAGCGTGCCACTGGCCATCGAAGATGAGCATTTGCCCACAATTTGATGTCAAACTGCAGTCAAGTCAAGACCCTGTTGAGAATGAAGAGCACGCAGATGAGCTTCCATGAGATGATTTCTGAGTTTGTGCAGAAAGTCTTAGTTGTGCAAACCCACTGTTTCATCAACTCTCTGGGTGTCTTGTCTCAGACCATCCCGCAGGTGAAGATGCCGGATGTGGAGGTCCTGAGCTTGCGTGGTTACACGTGGTCTGCGGTTGTGAGGCCGATTGGATGTACTGCCAAATTCTCGAAAACAACATTTTGGTAGAGAAATTAACATTAAATTCTCTGGCAACAGCTCTAGGGGTCATTCCTGCAGTCAGCATGCAGATTGCACGCTCTGTGGCGTTGTGTTGTGTGATAAAACTGCACATTTTAGAGTGGCTTTTTATTGTCCCCAGCAAAAAGTGCACCTGTGTAATGATCATGCTGTTTAATCCGCTTCTTGAAATGTCACACCTGTCAGGTGAATGGATTATCTTGGCAAAGGAGAAACACTCACTAACAGGGATGTAAAGAAAAGTATAAACAACATTTTAGAGAGAAGCTTTTTGTGCATATGGGAAATATCTGGGATCTTTTATTTCAGCTCATGAAAAATGGGACCAATACTTTACATGTTGCGTTTATATTTTTGTTCAGTGTAATTACGAGTTGGAGGGGCGTTCAAGTGGATTTTTTCCCCCCCAGTCGTATGTGGTAAATGTCAAATCAAAGTTTTTATTTGTCGCGCACACAGATTCGCAGATGTTAAAGCAGGTCCAGTGAAATGCTTATAAAGGATGCAGGTCAGGGAAGTCTAATTTCTGGTGAGTGACCACCGATCTAATGTCCCAAAGTTGTTTTTGGTTGTAGGAAATAATACTACCTAATTCTACCACCTTCCCACTTGGTTATGAACACAGCATTAATCCACATAGTCGCACCGTTCTTTATGATTTAATCAGTCAACCCGTAGGAACGACAGTGTGTAAACAGATGCCTAGAAACTTGAACTTGGATCAACAACAAGAAGGGAACGTGTATCACCGTTAGTACAGGGTTAACCATGTTTCAGATATATTTTTGTTTGGCTTGTGGAACTATTTGCTGTCAAGTTTTGTCTTTGGTCCGTCATATATTCCCAACATGCATGTCTTGTATATTTAACTGTATATATTTTTTTGAGTACATTTTGTATGTATGTTGTTTTTTTTAACACTGCAAAAAAATCTGTGTTGGTGTGTTACGGCACCTTGTTCTTTGTCTTCAGTGGTACTAGGAAGCTGGCTGCTTTTCATGTCACAGAGAGTCTAATGTATGGTAGCTTGCTGCGGAGTCTACATCTATAGCTTATGCAACGTTACAGAATTTAACGTTGTCTGGAACACCAGGGTCGTGTTCATTACAGCACACAGCGGAAAACTTTTTGAAACTTTTTGCAATGGATAAAGAAAATGAGCATCTACCTGTTTGTCTGTTTTCTTGCGTTTGGTGCCTAATGAACACAACCCAGGTTAGGTCCCACCTGACTTTGTTTGTCAGCGGTGTTGCTGAAGGCTCTTGGCCTCATGGTTCTTGTCCTTTGTCAGCCTATTCTAATGTGTAGGTAAAGATGTCATGATTGAGCTTGTTGGTTCATTTGTTTTCTTTTACCAATCTCAAACGGTTTTCAATCATAAGGGAATTTTCAATCACTGCATCATCTCCTCACCTTACCTTTGACAGTCAGACGTTTTATCCTGATGTATCTTTAACGTTGTCGGAACCTTTTTTTAGAGCCATGAGAAACAGGCCTTTACTAACCCCCCCCCCCCCCCCCCCCCCCCCAAGGGAACAAGGATTATCAGAAACATGTCTTACATTGTTGTGTGTGTGTGTAGCCCATTTAACAATTCAACAAAACATGGGAAGTCGAGTGATGGTTAACAGTCAATCCCTCGACAGGCCTTCATGTGAACAGTATCTGTGAATTCATCGCCATGACATAATCAGCAGTCTTTTGAATGTTAAATTCAATCATTGCAAAGAGAATCGGTTATTTTCATATTTCACCCCTGTAAACCTACAGGAATGGAGTACATATTTTTGTTATTTAATTATTATAATTTTTTCCACAACCAGAAGGTCAAATCATGTCTCCTGTTTTTTTGATTTGTTCATTTGAAATAATTTACAATAAACATGTTGCCAACCCTTTCACTTCAGGTGTGTGGTCTTTACTAAATGTCAGTTCTAGGGGAGGCGGAGTAGAGTAGAAACATTAGCCTGGACCCAGATCTGTTTGTAACACCTTGCCATCTCCTATGGTCATTGGAGTTGGTAAGATGGCACAAACAGATATGGAACCAAGCTATAAAGACATTGGGGGGAGAACACAAGAAGGGGCTATATTATTTAGCAGGTTGCTGTTTTATTGGGATGAGTTTTGTTCTGGAGGCAGAACTGAGCGATTTCCGCTAGATGGGCCAGCTGCATAGTCAAAATAGGCTAGATTGTAAAAAATAAATAAAATTAGTTTATTGGTCAGAGTTTTAGGTTAGGATTAGCA
Source organism: Salvelinus namaycush (assembly GCF_016432855.1). Classification (NCBI taxonomy): domain Eukaryota; kingdom Metazoa; phylum Chordata; class Actinopteri; order Salmoniformes; family Salmonidae; genus Salvelinus; species Salvelinus namaycush. The sequence continues at coordinate 31,062,108 of NC_052329.1, forward strand.
GTGTGGTTAAGGTTGGGTTTAAAATCAGATTGTATGACTTTGTGGCTGACCGCTAGTGACCACTGAAGAGCTACCTGCAGAACTAGATTCATGACACAATGCTAACCTTCTTTCCTTTTCATGAGACCATTAGAGAGCTGTACAGTCAACCAGCCAACAGTGTATACTGAACTCTGCGATGTAGAAGTTGTTTTCCGTTTGGGAAATGGGTTTACTATTGGCAGCACTTCACATGGAACAACTAATCATCCGCAAACCATAAAGCACATTTTTTTCCTTCCCAGTTATTGCCTCTGTCACTTCAGTGGACTCATCTCAATAAGAATGACTTGAAGAACGTCTGTGGCATGTTGGATTTAAGTCTCTTCCCCCAGATTTTCTCTAGCTTTTGGATGTACTGTAGATATGCTGTAATGTAGATTCATAAATCAGTCTGTGTAGATCAGGGGTGCCCAAACCTTTGGACTTGGAAACCCCTTAAACATGGTTTATCAATATATAAGATCATTCTGGAAGACTGGCAAGCCCAATCTAATTTTGTTGGGGGCCATGTTCGGCCCGCAGGCCTGACTTTGGATGGCCCTGCTGTAGATAAAGAGGGCGAGACGAGGAATAGTGTGATAGCCCGCCTCTCCTGTCCTAACCAAGGACTGCCCATGTGCACAACAGCATAAGTTACTCTTTAGCCCTGCTACCCTTTTCAAGCACCAGCTGCATTCTCCTGAAGGCACATATTGGACTGTCACTTTTGATAACTTCCGTGACCAAAAAGTACATCTTAATACATTAATCTGTGTGAAGACAAAGACCGTTCTCTTTACACAACAAAGTTGGAACTGATTAACTTTAAGTAAAAACATTTAAGTCAGAACATATGCTGGCTGTTTTCTTCATTTGTTTTGTCCCTGGCATCGCACATTGCTTTGATGTGTTACTTCGATGTCGACCACATAGTGTGAGACTTCTCAATTTCCACCTGCAATCTACAATTCCCCTGCAGATTGACACCAGTCTTGCTTTTCAAATGAAAGGACGCATGTAATATCAAAAACATGTCGGAACAAATCTCTTTATGATGCCACAGCATGGCTTACGAAGGATTTGGAAAAATACTTAACGTTTCTACCGAGCCATCCCTTTTCTGACGCCAAACCAATTCCTTAAATAGACCATTGAGATTCAAGTGCTTTAAAAAAAAAAATTACACTTGCCAAGAACAATGACTTTAAAAGGGGTCAGTGTTCCCTCTCTGTTTGGACCAAAGAATTACATAATAGCATCTGTGGTTTGGACACTATCTGACACACACAAACACACACACCTTGACCCAGACATTGATCTCCCCATCATGGTTTTTTTTGTTGGCTCATCTCCATCCTTATCTGCCAGGACCAGGTTTGCCAAACTCTGGGAAAGAGACCAATTTCTCAAGACTTCTCAGCTTCCCTGTATCTCTTGTCTCATCAGGTGATGCTCCAGCCCAGTACATAGCCTAGAGGGCCAGACGAAGGACCAGGACCAAAGAATCGGACTTGAGACGAGCATACAACATAAACCCCTCAAGGAACGTCTGGTTAAGAGAATCAAACACCCCAAAGGACAGTGAAAAGAAGTAGACGTAAGTAGATTGTTTGCATGGAAGAGGTTAGTGCTAGCACTGCTGACCCTAGGGATGTGGGTTCATCCAACGCTTGAACGGATGCTGGAGGCAAGAGACGAAACAATTACATTATTTTACTTTATGGTTCTACTCACACAGGGTTGGGGAGTAACTGATTGCATGTAATCTGATTACAAAACGGTATCAGTTACGGTACCAACAAAAATATTTGAATCAGATTAGAGATACTTTTGAAAAAGTAGATTACTTCTTGGATTACTTGTCAATTCAGAAAGGACGTGTGTGAAAAAAATATGTGACACTTTCTGTTTTCTCAATGACATTCAATTCAGCATTGAAAAAGGGTGCAAGTTTGTTTGTTCCAGCTGAGCGATTCTGACCACAAATCAGAGACCACTAGGATGACACACCAAATGCATTTGATGGATCTTTTTTGTCTTCAAATACCTCTTAAGGGGAAAGTAATACAAAAGTAACAAAGTAATCAGATTACGTTACTGAGTTTGGGTAATCCAGAAATGAGGTTACTGATTTTTGGACAGGTAACTAGTAACCTTAACGGATTACATTTAGAAAGTAACCTACCCAACCCTGCTAACACAGTTACTGTGAGTACACAAACACACACACACACACACACACACACACACACACACACACACACACATACATACACACACAGGTTTTTTCCTCCATCATCTAATTAGTGCAGCAATTGTTAGAAATTGTTTGGTTACGTAAATGTCACTCTTGTTGGTTTAGCTAGCTTTCCTATCATCACAAATTTTGCCTATATGAACAGTGTTATTGTGTTGTTTCAACCCCATAGACATCACCGGAATGCTATTCTTTTGTCCAGATCCTCACATCTCCTCTACACTACACTAGGAAGAGCTCTGTGGGGAATGTCCCCATTCTGGACTACAAGGTCACAGAGTTGACCAGGTAGACTATAGGGATCATGACACCACTGAGCACTCCCCTTTCAGAACATTTAACCAGCCGGGGCACATCCGGCTGAACCACACTGACTGTACCAGGTCCCACCTAGTCTCTCATTTATATACACTGAGTGTCCAAAACATTAAGAACACCTTAACACAATCCATGTCTCAAGGCTTAAAAATCCTTCTTTAACCTGTCTCCTCCCTTTCATCTACACTGATTGAAGTGGATTTAACAAGTTACATGAATAAGGGGATCATAGCTTTCACATGGATTCACCTGGTCAATCTATGTCTTGGAAAGAGCAGGTGTTCTTAATGTTTTGTGTATGCTCAATAAGAGCTGTTATGATAATGTCTGTGTTTTGACATGTCTGTCCATCTGTAGCTTTGACTCTGAGTCTGGACCCGGAGGGGGTGATATTCTTTGGGGACATCGACAGGCAGCAGAACTACTTCCTGCTGGCGGTGGTCCATGGGAACCTGAGCGTCCAGACGAGCCACGGGGACGGACAGGTCCTCGTCACCTCAGGGCCCAAGATCGGTGATGGGGAGTGGAAAAAGGTGAGGTTCTGAACAGTACCCTCTAAATTACTTTGTGACAGTAGGCTATGTTATAACCATAACATAATTACCGTACAGGTAACTGACAAAATAAGGGAAACACCAACATAAAGTGTCTTAATAGGGCGTAGGGCCATTATGACAGCTTCAATGCGCCTTGGCATAGATTCTACAAGTGTTTGGAACTCTATTGGAGGGATGTGACACCATTCTTCCACGAGAAATTCCATCATTTGGTGTTTTGTTGATCGTGGTGGAAACAGTCTTTGGCGCGCTCCAGAATCTCCCATAAGTGTTCAATGATGAACGTGCATAAAGATGTCAGAATTCAAATATGACTTCATTGTTTTACCAATATGCAATGAGATTTTGAACTACGGCACACAATATTGTTCAATGTGCCAATAAATCAGCACAATCTACTTTTTAGTTTTTTCTAATTGCCGGCATCTTGAAGCTAAAATGGGGATCATGTTTACTGTGCTAATGAACACACAAGGAAAAAGAGTAATGGATAATGTACAGTCGTGGCCAAAAGTTTTGAGAATGACACAAATATTAATTTTCACAAAGTCTGCTGCCTCAGTGTCGTTAGATATTTTTGTCAGATGTTACTATGGAATACTGAAGTATAATTACAAGCATTTCATGAGTGTCAAAGGCTTTTATTGACAATTACATGAAGTTGATGCAACGAGTCAATATTTGCAGTGTTGACCCTTCTTTTTCAAGACCTCTGCAATCCGCCCTGGCATGCTGTCAATTAACTTCTGGGCCACATTCTGACTGATGGCAGCCCATTCTTGCATAATCAATGCTTGGAGTTTGTCAGAATTTGTGGGTTTTTGTTTGTCCACCAGCCTCTTGAGGATTGACCACAAGTTCTCAATGGGATTAAGGTCTGGGGAGTTTCCTGGCCATGGACCCAAAATATCGATGTTTTGTTCCCCGAGCCACTTAGTTATCACTTTTTCCTTATGGCAAGGTGCTCCATCATGCTGGAAAAGGCATTGTTCGTCACCAAACTGTTCCTGGATGGTTGGGAGAAGTTGCTCTCAGAGGATGTGTTCGTACCATTCTTTATTCATGGCTGTGTTCTTAGGCAAAATTGTGAGTGAGCCCACTCCCTTGGCTGAGAAGCAACCCCACACAGGATGCGTTACTGTTGGCATGACACAGGACTGATGGTAGAGCTCACATTGTCTTCTCCGGACAAGCTTTTTTCCGGATGCCCCAAACAATCGGAAAGGGGATGCATCAGAGAAAATGACTTTACCCCAGTCCTCGCAGTCCAATCCCTGTACCTTTTGCAGAATATCAGTCTGTCCCTGATGTTTTTCCTGGCGAGAAGTGGCTTCTTTGCTGCCCTTCTTGACACCAGGCCATCCTCCAAAAGTCTTCGCCTCACTGTGCGTGCAGATGCACTCACACCTGCCTGCTGCCATTCCTGAGCAAGCTCTGTACTGGTGGTGCCCCGATCCCGCAGCTGAATCAACTTTAGGAGATGGTCCTGGCACTTGCTGGACTTTCTTGGGCGCCCTGAAGCCTTCTTCACAACAATTGAACCGCTCTCCTTGAAGTTCTTGATGATCCGATAAATGGTTGATTTAGGTACAATCTTACTGGCAGCAATATCCTTGCCTGTGAAGCCCTTTTTGTGCAAAGCAATGATGACAGCACGTGTTTCCTTGCAGGTAACCATGATTGACAGAGGAAGAACAATGATTCCAAGCACCACCCTCCTTTTGAAGCTTCCAGTCTGTTATTGGAATGCAATCAGCATGACAGAGTGATCTCCAGCCTTGTCCTCGTCAACACTCACACCTGTGTTAACGAGAGAATCACTGGCATGATGTCAGCTGGTCCTTTTGTGGCAGTGCTGAAATGCAGTGGAAATGTTTTTTGGGGATTCAGTTAATTTGCATGGCAAAGAGGGACTTTGCAATTAATTGCAATTCATCTGATCACTCTTCATTACATTTTGGAGTTTATGTAAATTGCCATCATACAAACTGAGGCAGCAAACTTGGTGAAAATGTATATTTGTGTCATTCTCAAAACTTTTGGCCACGACTGTACAGTATGAGATATTTGTGGTAAGTGCATGGGGGCCGCCATCTTTATGCACCTCTGCAATTGGGTTGAGATCTGGTGACTGAGACGGCCATGACATATGGTTGACATTGTTCTCATGCTCAAACCATTCGGTGACTGCTGGTGCCCTGTGGATGGGGGCACTGTCATCCTATGGGGGCATAGCCATGGTATCCAAAATAATGCCCTGCCCAGCATTTTTATACGCAACCCTAAGCATGATGGGTCATTAATTGCTTAATTAACTCAGGAACCACACCTGTGTGGAAGCAACTGCTTTCAATATACTTTGTATCCCTCATTTAGTCAAGTGTTTCCATTATTTTGTCAGTTACCTGTGATAGCCATGCAATAGCAATGTAATAACCATGTGGGCCATGTAATAACCATGTCAATACAATGTAATACCCACATGGGCTATGTATTAGTGATCCAATACCAATGTATTTGTCATGATCGTCGTTCGGTGAAAGAGTGGACCAAGGCGCAGCGTGATATAGATACATCTTCACTTTATTTTGAGAAGATGAAAAACGAACACGAACACTATACAAACTAAACAAAAACAACAAACGACCGTGAAGCTATAAACGAAAGTGCAGACACAAGCTACTAACGTCAAACATAGACAATTACCCGCAACCTACCTAATGCCTATGCCTGCCTTAAATATGGCTCCCAATCAGAGACAACGATAGACAGCTGTCTCTGATTGAGAACCATTCCAGGCAACCATAGACTTACCTAAACACCTACACTGAACACAACCCCATGAACTCTACAAAAACTCCCTAGACAATACAACCACCCAAGATGAGACAAACACACACAAACATCCCCCATGTCACACCCTGACCTAACTAAAATAATACAGAAAACAAAGATAACTAAGGCCAGGGCGTGACAGTACCCCCCCCCCCCCCCCCAAAGGTGCGGACTCCGGCCGCAAAACCTGACACAGTAGGGGAGGGTCCGGGTGGGCCTTCTTACGGCGGCGGCTCGGGTGCGGGCCCCCACTTCACCATAGTCACTACCCGCTTTGTTGGCGCCTCTGGAGCGGCGACCCTTTCAGCGAGTCCTGGACTGAATACCATCCTAGAGGGCGCCACTGGACGGAGGGGCAGCTCCGGACTGAGGGGTAGCTCCGGACTGAGGGGCAGCTCCGGACTGAGGGGCAGCTCCGGACTGAGGGGCAGCTCCGGACTGAAGTGCAGCTCATGACTGACTGGCGGCTCTGGCAGATCCTGGCTGGCGGGCGGCTCTGGCAGATCCTGGCTGACTGACAGCTCTGGCAGATCCTGGCTGACTGACGGCTCTGGCAGATCCTGGCTGACTGACGGCTCTGGCAGATCCTGGCTGACTGACGGCTCTGGCAGATCCTGGCTGACTGACGGCTCTGGCAGATCCTGGCTGACTGACGGCTCTGGCAGATCCTGGCTGACGGGCGGCTCTGGCAGATCCTGGCTGGCGGGCGGCTCTGGCAGATCCTGGCTGGCGGGCGGCTCTGGCAGATCCTGGCTGGCGGGCGGCTCTGGCAGATCCTGGCTGGCGGGCGGCTCTGGCAGATCCTGACTGGCGGGCGGCTCTGGCTGCTCCTGACTGGCGGGCGGCTTTGGCTGCTCCTGACTGGCGGGCGGCTCTGGCTGCTCCTGACTGGCGGGCGGCTCTGGCTGCTCCTGACTGGCGGGCGGCTCTGGCTGCTCCTGACTGGCGGGCGGCTCTAGCGGCTCCTAACTGACGGACGGCTCTAGCGGCTCCTGACTGACGGGCGGCTCTGAAGGCTCAGGACAGACGGGCGGCTTTGAAGGCTCAGGACAGACGGGCGGCTTTGACGGCTCAGGACAGACGGGCAGCTCAGACGGTGCTGGGCAGACGGGCAGCGCAGGCGGCGCTTGGCAGACAATTACCCACAACCTACCTAATGCCTATGGCTGCCTTAAATATGGCTCCCAATCAGAGACAACGATAGACAGCTGTCTCTGATTGAGAACCATTCCAGGCAACCATAGACTTACCTAAACACCTACACTGAACACAACCCCATGAACTCTACAAAAACTCCCTAGACAATACAACCACCCAAGATGAGACAAACACACACAAACATCCCCCATGTCACACCCTGACCTAACTAAAATAATACAGAAAACAAAGATAACTAAGGCCAGGGCGTGACAGTATTATCCAATGTAATGACCATGCAATAATAGTGTTGGTCTTGTAATAACCTAAGGGCCAGCGTAAAAGCCATGCCCACATATGACCCCTGAACTAATTGAAATTTTACCTCTACATTATGGATGCCGATTACAGTGATGAAACAGGAGGGAGCTGTGGCTGTACGCGTGGGCTCGGAGGCAGTCGTCACAGTTCAGCAGTTTGCTGAGCGCCACATGGCCGAGATAGGCAACGGCATCCTAAGAATCTCCATCGGAGACCTGGTCCCAGATAGACAAGTTTATTATTTTATTTTATGTCACCTTTATTTAACCAGGTAGGCCAGTTGAGAACAAGTTCTCATTTACAACTAGAAGTAGTTACCCTGGGGGTGAGTCTTGTTAACACCCACCTGACTGACAGGGAGCAGAATGGGAGGATGTGAGAGGACCCATGGGAAGGAATGTGTCTAGAGAGGGGTTAGGACCTAACAGGGACACAGCAGGGTTGCAGACAGGCTGGAGGTGGAGGTGAGAGATAACTAAGGTGTAGAAGGGGTAGTGCTAGCATGTTGTGAGAGGTTTTTGAAGGGAATTTGTGTCTGCACAGTAAAGGTTAGGAACTTTACATTCTGTGGTTAGGAGCAATAGTTAAGAAACACAGGGTTGCAGATGGGGTGGGAGGGTGGTGGGACATTAAGAGAGAGCGTGAAGGGGTAGTGGTAAAATGTGAAGTGAGGTTTTTGGAGGAAAATGTGTGACTGCAGAGGACTTGGGAACAATATTAGTAAGTACACTGGGGTTGCATCACAAAATACACCCTATTCCCTGTGTAGTGTACTACATTTGACCTATAAATCAAATGAAATGTCACATGCGCTGAATACAACAGGTGTAGACCTTACCGTGAAATGCTTACTTAGAAGCCCTTAACTCCTGAGTGGCGCAGCGGTCTAAGGCACTGCATCTCAGTGGAAGAGGCGTCACTGCAGTCCCTGGTTCGAATCCAGCTGCATCACATCCAGCCGTGATTGGGAGTCCCATAGGGCGGCGCACAATTGGCCCAGCGTTATCTGGGTTTGGCCGGGGTAGGTCCTCATTGTAAATAATATTTGTTCGAATCCAGGCTGCATCACATCCAGCTGTGATTGGGAGTCCCACAGGGTGGTGCACAATTGGCCCAGCGTTTGATTAGTTTAGTTGTTCAGCAGTCTTATGGCTTGGGGGTAGAAGCTGTTAAGGAGCCTTTTGGTCCTAGACTTGGCGCTCCAGTACAGCTTGCCTTGCAGTAGCAGAGAGAGCAGTCTGACTTGGGTGACTGGAGTCTTTGACAATGGAATAGCGTGCCATTTGGGACACAGCCTGGGTTGCAGAAGAAGAAGGGCATGGGGTGAAACATTGAAGGCTCGCTAGTGGGACACTAGCTACTATGCCCTCCTTAATTATTGCGACAGTCAAGCATTTTTCATATTTTTTGGCTCTATACAAAAGTCTAAATTGAGTGAATTGGACCATTTTCCTGTCCTGCCAAGCATTCAAAATGTAACGAGTACTTTTGGGTGTCAGGGAAAATATAAATAGGAAAGTACAGATACCCCAAAAGTACTTTAAAGTATATTTACTTAAGTACTTTACACCACTGACTGTCTGTGGAGATGGGAGTTAACCAGGGATCTGGCTGGTTCTCATAACATTAGGTTTGCTCATCTAATCCGTGTGCAATGATAACCACTGTGCTCTTTCAAACACTAATAATGATTTTCAGAGTTGGAACGCACAGCCTGAGCCAGTTCTCTGACACACCAACTTTCTCACCATGATAAGGACAACAAGATCAAAGCATAGCATATGGCTCAGTGTTCAACCACTCCTAAGAGAACATGAACTGTAGATCATATCACTTGAACACTATTTTATACCCCACACAAACAGCAATCCATGGTTAGGAGCAATAGTAATAAAACACAGGGTTGCAGATGGGGTGGGAGGATGGTGGGACATTAAGAGAGAGCGTGAAGGGGTAGTGGTAAAATGTGAAGTGAGGTTTTTGGAGGAAAATGTGTGACTGCAGAGGGCTTGGGAACAATGTTAAGGTCAACTACCCCTAAATGTTTCCAAGGACCTAAAATGTAGGTCCCTGAATTCTTCCCTGTCAGGGTACGTGGTCAGAAAAAGATCCTGTCCCTCGTCATGTGACGGGGAACTGAGGTGGCCTACCTAGAGGGTTAAAGCCAACAAAGCCGACTCCAGGAAAGTAGGACCCAGGGGCAATATGTACCCAGCACCTCTGCACCTTGGAATCCTGCAGGGTCCGTTCCAGGATGCTGGATTCCTGACTGACCCAGTCCCAGCTCCGCATGCAGCCATTCAAAAGAGGGTTCAGCTTGACAGACAGACAGACAGACAGACAGACAGACAGACAGACAGACAGACAGACAGACAGACAGGAAATTGTAAAGAAAAACAAGCCGCAAGTGATTGCCCTTCACTACATAGCGCTGTTCTTTCTTGTTTTTATTTTTCCATTTTAAAATAGTCTAATTCAGATTAAGAGGGACAGTGGGTTCATTCAAAGAACAGACACATGCTGTTTGTGTAGAGTATAAAATACAATGTTAAAATTATATGAACTGCAGTTCATGCTGTCTCAGGATTGGTTGAACTCTGAGCTCTGCTTTGATCCTGTTGTTCTTATCATGGTGAGAAAGTTGGTGTGTCAGAGAACTGTCCCAGGCTGTGCAGTCCAGCTGTGAAAATCATTATTAGAGTTGACAAGAGCACAGTGGTTATCATTACACACAGATTAGAGAAGCAAATCTCACGTTATGAGAACCAGCCAGATCCCTGGTTAACTCCCATCTCCACAGAGAGTCTTACATTCTTTCATATAGTTAGTGTCCCACTAGCAAAGCTTCAACGTTCCACCCCATGCCCTTCTTCTTCTGCAACCCAGCCTGTATCCCAAATGGCACCCTATTCCATTTATGGGTAAAAAGTAGGACACTACACAGGGAATAGGGTGTAATTTGTGATGCAACCCCAGTGTACTTATTAATATAAGTAATTTTTGGGGGACTGAAACAGTTCTGTTTGTCAACAATATCATTCCAAAATACATGTTTGACTTAGAATTAGTTTCCAACGATTTTAGGTCATAGTTTTCATACTCCCATTCCCTGCATCATTTTCTTCACAGGGCTTTACGTAGCTGAAATATTTATTTATTTATTTTATTTTATAGATTTTCAAATATGAGAACAAAAACGGAACAACCCCAACCCCTCATTCTCTCATCCATCCATCCCTACTTTCTGCCCTCCCATCCATCCCTCTCTCCAATCCATCCTCCCTTCCGCCCTCTAATCTACCCTCCCTCCAATCCACCCACCAACCAAGGCATCATACAAAGGATATACTATTAAAGTATGGGGTGGCAGGTAGCCTAGTGGTTAGAGCGTTGGACTTGTAAAGGTTGTAAGATCGAATCCCCGAGCTGACAAGGTAAAAATCTGTCGTTCTGCCCCTGAACAAGGCAGTTAACCTACTGTTCCTAGGCCGTCATTGAAAATATGAATTATTTCTTAACTAACTTGACTAGTAAAATAAAGGTGTAAAAAAGTAAATGAAATAGGACAGAAACAAACAGAAAAACAGTCATAGAAACAAAAACAATGGAAAAAGTTCAATAAAAATTCTTATCAGCACAAATGGCCACTAGAACAGATATGACTGCTTACCAAACTATGCAAGTTACTCTAAGTAAAAGACAGGCTCTCCACGTATTGTATTAATGGGGACCAGGTTAAGTCAAACTTATGTTGGGACCCCCTAACCTTCCCCAGAGGCAGAGATGACATCACCTCCTTAACCCACTGCATAAAGGAGGGCGGCCCTTTGGGGTAGGTTAACTCCCATCTCATTTACATTTACCTCATTTAGCAGATGCTCTTATCCAGAGCGACTTGCAGGAGCAATTAAGGTTAAGTGCCTTGATCAAGGGCACATTGACAGATTTTCCACCTTGGCTGCTTAGGGATTTTAATCAGTGACCTTTCAATTACTAGCCCCACGCACTTAACCACCAGGCTCCCATACTGTAGCTACTGTCCCACGACATTTCATTCTTGCCATTACTTCAATAACATCTGAAGCTGAAGTTTAAGTACTTGGATCAGGTGCTTTCCTTATTTTGTCACTAATGTAAAAAGCGTGACGACATTCAAAGGTCTGTAAAAGGAACACTGCATTGCTGTATGAACAAGAAAGTGCACCGGTTAGGGTGCAGAGTGATATGCATGTTATGTATGTCTTTGTGTCTGCAGTGCTGCTGGGAAGCTCTTCAGCTGAGCCAGATGGTGCAGACTGGACTCTCTCTGTGGAGCTAGCTCTCAGAACGGTTTCAGCCAGAGGCTCTCTCTTCATCCTCGTAGACACTCAGAACGACTACATCCTCTCCTTGAAACTCAACCACCCTTCACAGGTAACACACCGGAACTATACAGCCTCACGGCCCAACTGATCTGGACCAGCTTTTTGTTACGTTATAGTCTCTATCTTCTCTCAATCCTTCACTATTACTGCTTTGGAAATGATCTTGTGATCTTGAAGAATGGCACAATGGCAAATCCTAACAAATGGCAAAGAGATGGCCAACACAAGCACACACACACACACATACACACACACACAATACATGTAACCTTTATTTAACTAATTCTTATTTTACAATGACGGCCTACCCCGGCCAAACCCTAACCCGGACCACGCTGGGCCAATTGTGTGCCGCCCTATGGGACTCCCAATCATGACCGGTTGTGACACAGCCTGGATACACATACAAACTCACGCGGGTCACTCAAACACACATGCACGCACACCCACACCCACACACACATACACACAGCAGCAGGTCACAAAGAAGTCACACACACACACACTCCTGCCTCCATAGAGTCTGAGAACTGACTTGATTAGCCCAATGCTCACATGTTGTGATGTCATGCAAAATGCCAAGCATGAAGAGGTCAAACTCTCCGAAAGAGGCTTTGTTCAAATGATGTCAGTGTCAACATGCCATACTTTAAGATGATTTAACTCCTGGAAATCCCCTCACATATATACATGAACAGATCTCTGTTGGACTTCAACACACATTCTTTGTGCTGTGTGGAACAAACCCTGACTTTGACCTTTTACGTCTTTCTAAGGCACGAACAGATGTGTTGCTGTTTCCTGTTGCAGATTGTTTTGTTGATACCGATTGTTGATCTGGCATTCGCTGTCTCTCTTTATGAAATTTGTATCCATTTGACAATGTGTTAACAATTTTTCTGGACCAACGGAGATCCTTTTTAAACCCAAACGAAGCATTACCTCCAATCCCTATCCAAACACAGCCTTATGGGGTGATATAAAGCAAAAACAATCTCTCCTGGGTAAGTTTGTAATCATCCATTGTTAGTGTTTCCTGTGCCCTAGGAACTGATGCTGCGTTTGAGGGGGACTCTATTCCATATGCGCAGCTACCCCCAGGCCCTCTGCTCTGGTGAGAGTCAGTTCCTGCTGTTGCAGGTGAGGCCAGCTGGCGATTGGCATGGGCGTAACCAAGGCAACCATGAAGTTGACAGATTGGGACTATGAGCTCCTGAAGAGGGTGTTGAGCCAACCAGGGAGCATGGTGTACCTGGGGGGTGGGCCAGGTGAGAATTGAGTCTCAAATGACACCCTTTTCCCTAGATAGTGTACTACTCTAGGCCAGATACTTTTCTCTTCCAATCCTATTCACACTGTCTTCCCACAACAACTGATCCTATTCCTCTTACTCTTTTACAATTCTACTCTTACACACTTAAGAAGGCCGCAAAGCCGAAACGTCTGTGTACGCTATCCCTGATGCAGTGAAATTAATCAAATCAAAAATGATATAAGCTTTATGCAGCATATTTTTAAGTGTGGACCCATCACACCTTTTTACTATTCTACTCTTCCCACACTCTCTCACCCTCAACCTTTCCTCTTATTTTCAGCTCTCTCCTTCGTTTCACCTCATTCTTCTTTTTTCATTCTTTCTCACATACCATGTCCCAGAATCATTCTCTCTATATCCTCTCCATTTATTGTCCACTACTACTGTCCTCCCACTTTGCATAATTTCAACCCACATCTCCTCTCATTATTTTCAACTCGCTATGTTCATGTTTCCTGGATCACCTCACAAATCAGATCAGCTCATTTTCCACGTTTCACCCCAGAATGACCATATGCTTCCTGGTCATGTGGTGACATATAACCAATAAAAAAAGGATGACTACAGTACGTTCAGATGTCAAAATAAATATAAAGAAAGTGCATTCCTTCCTTCCTCCTTTAAATGATGATTGCAAGTTCTGCCCTACAGTACCTGTCCGGTCATGTCTCATCAGTGATTACTTCTAGGAAGGAAGGAAGGAAAGATGCACAACTCAGTTACTTGAACAGGGCCTCTCTTTGACCTTTGACTGTGTCCAGAGGGGGAGTCCAGCTTCCACGGCTGTCTCCAGGCCAAGCTCCAGGGTGTCAACGTCGACCTTGACCTGGCAGAGGTCAAACACAGGGATGTCCGCTCTCACAGCTGCCCTGCCGCCCTCGACATCCGAGATGGGAAGTGGAGCCGCTGTTACACAGCACTGCTTATAAGACTACATGAGACCACTTAAACCACTGTTTACTGTTTGGCCATTGTCTGTCTCTCAACGTTTTACTCTGTCCCATATGGCTATCTATGTAACGACTGTAACACATGTTACTGCAGAGTGCAGTAATATTGTATTTTCTAATAGTTGTATTTGTATTGAACCATATTTGACATGTGAGGGATGTTCATTTGAAGAACAAGAGAAGGGATTGCATTTTCTTTGTGTAGATCGTTTTGTATAACTTTTTTGGCAAACTTTGGTACGTTACCAAAAAACCACAACATGGCCTCTTTCACTTTATTTGCTGCATATGTTTCTGTAATTTCCAGCAGAATTCCCCTCTGAGGTAAAGCTAAACGGTACAGCTGAATTACCATGTCCACTCTTGTTAAGTCTGTGCGAATGGCAATAAAGCATTTGCTGCTTTTTATAGCTATTTGAGTAGCATTGCATTTTTACAGACGTGCTCAAATTGGTTGGTACCCTTACAGCTCATTGAAATGATGCTTAATTCCTCCTGAAAAGTGATGAATTTAAAAGCTATTTTATCATGTATACTTGCATGCTGTTGGTATGTCATAGAATCAAGCAAAGAAGCTGTGAAAAGAGATTAATTATTGCTTATTCCACAAAGACATTCTAAAATGGCCTGGACACATTTGTTGGTACCCCTTAGAAAATATAATAAATCATTGGAGTATAGTGATATTTCAAACTAATTAGTTTAATATAATTAGTATCACACACGTCTCCAATCTTGTAATCAGTCATTCAGCCTATTTAAATGGAGTAAAGTCGTCACTATGCTGTTTGGTATCATTGTGTGCACCACACTGAACATGAGCCAGAGAAAGCAAAGGAGAGATTTGTCTGAGGAGATCAGAAAGAAAATAATAGACAAGCATGGTAATGGTAAAGGCTACAAGACCATCTCCAAGCAGCTTGATGTTCCTGTGACAACAGTTGCAAATATTATTAACAAGTTTAAGGTCCATGGAACTGCAGCCAACCTCCCTGGGCGCGGCCGCAAGAGGAACATCGACCCCAGATTGAACAGAAGGATAGTGCGAATGGTAGAAAAATAACCAAGGATAACTGCCAAAGAGATCCAAGGTGAAGGTACGTCAGTTTCTGATCGCACCATTCGTCGCTTTTTGAGTGAAAGTGGAAGAAGACCCAGGAGGACTCCACTTTTGAAAGAAAAACAAAGCCACTTTTGAAAGAAAACAAAGCCAGACAGGAATTTGCTAAAATGCATATTGACAAGCCACAATCCTTCTGGGAGAATGTCCTTTGGACAGATGAGTCAAAACTGGAGTTTTTTGGCAAGTCACATCCAGCTCTATGTTCACAGATGAAAAAATGAAGCTTTCAAAGAAAAGAACACCATACATACAGTGAAACATCGGTTAGGTTTTGGGGTTGCTTTGCTGCGCCTGGCACAGGGTGCCTTGAACCTGTGCAGGGCACAATAAAATCTCCAGAATGCCTTGATAGTCTTGAGAGAAACATACTGCCCAGTGTCAGAAAGCTCTGTCTCAGTCGTAGGTCAATGGTCCTCCAACAGGATAATGTCCCAAAACGCACAGCTAAAAGCACCCAAGAATGGATGAGAACAAAACATTTGACTATTCTGAAGTGGCCTTCTGTGAGTCCTGATATGAATCCTATCAAACATCTATGGAAAGAGCAGAAACTTGCAGTCTGGAGAAGGCACCCATCAAACCTGAGACAGCTGGAGCAGTTTGCTCAGGAAAAGTGGGCCAAACTATCTGTTAACAGGCACAGAAGTCTCATTGAGAGCTACAGAAAACATTTGATTGCAATGATTGCCTCTAAAGGTTGTTCAACAAAATATTAGGGTAAGGGTCCCATTTTTGTCCGTGCCATTTTCATATGTTTTATTATGTACAATATTATGTTGAGTAAAAAATAAAAAGCAAAGTCTGATTTCTATTAAATATGGAATAAACAATGGTGGACCACTGTGTTATTATTTGACCCTGCTGGTCATCTATGAACATTTGAACATCTTGGCCATGTTCTGTTATAATCTCCACCCGGCACAGCCAGAAGAGGACTGGCCTGGTTCCTCTCTAGGTTTCTTCCTAGGTTCTGGCCTTTCTAGGGAGTTTTTCCTAGCCACCGTGCTTCTACACCTGCATTGCTTGCTGTTTGGGGTTTTAGGCTGGGTTTCTGTACAGCACTTTGAGATATCAGCTGATGTAAGAAGGGCTTTATAAATACATTTGATTTGGATGCCAATTACTTTTGTCAGTTAAGTTATTTCAGAGAATTGTGCATTCTTGTTTTTTTGTGGAGGGGTACCAATAAATTTGAGCACGTCTGTATATGTTGTAATTTCCCCCAAAGCTGTCCAGATGGTCAAAAAACATTGTATTCTTTCTCACACTAAGTTCCTGAACCATTTCTTAATGTACTGTACGGATGAGATGCGAGTTTTCTGTGTATTACCTTATACTGCCTATGAAACTAACTAAAGCAAGACAGAAGCGCCTGGGACAGAACAGTTACTCTATATTCTTCATTGACATGAGAGTGACATGAACACCAAAACACAAGGCGCTCATCTTTTAACCAGACAGAAGCTCTCACATCCAGTTGCAGACTTGGATTCAAATTTAAATCATTTCAAATGCTTTAGCTGAGCTTGATTGAGCTTGCCTGGCGCAATGGAACCAATAGAATAGTCGCGAAGGTGCAAAACCTGCCCACCTGGCACTCCAGACAGGCTAAATCAAACATGCAAAGTATTTGAAAGTAGTATTTGTATTTGTATTTGAACCAAGGTTTTCACAGTTGCCTGAGAAAGGGAGGAGTCTTAACCAATGTTCTTGTGGTTTATTTTTGTACTGTGAAATTCTTTGAGCCCTGGTGAGGAAAGAGTTTTTTTTGTTAACTCTGCTATTTTATTTGGAAAGAAAAACCCCAGATAATTACTCCATCCATCTTCTGTCTTGTACATTTCCACAATTGTTTCATGTGGAATTGTGCAAGCAAATTACATTTGGATTTTGGGTTTATTGGTTTTTAGCCCTCACGAGTGGAAAGATGAATCTGTCTTTGCTCCTTAAAATAAAAGGTGTGTGTGTGTGAGTGAGTATGTCTGTCAATTGGAGGGGACATCTTGGGGAATTGTCTCAGCTCTGTACCTTGTGTTTCTGTAACCAGGGGAAGCACATTGCAAACAACAGGTCTAAAGAAGGAAGAAAAAACACACAGAAGTTTCAGTTTGTGAGGTATGCATTGTCTGGCTACAGGCTTGATACTTCCAGACACATCCCCCTCTATGCCTATTGGGCTCAAAGAAAGAACAAAGTTCTTATTACTTAATGAGTTTCGGGCCCTAATGAAATAAAGGTAAACAATGTTACGGCAATGAAGAGGCCCGGCAGGCAACATCAAGCAGCATCTCTAATGAATATGAGTGTCAGTGGGCATCACGGCTGAACCTAGAACAGAATGACTGTCGGTGCATTAGTTCATTTAATCAGAAAAAAAGACTTAACTAACATTACTTGTTATTACTTTATTAGCAGATACAGTTGAGTTTAAGATGTAGTATAAAAAGTACATTTATTTTGTCAAACCATACATTTCACAAAAGGTCTTAAATAATTAGCCTTTTCACTCGTTTGTAGAATGCACATCATAAGACCAGAAAAATTGACAAATAATTTGAAATAGCTCAACATATTTACATTTCATATACAGACATTTTACACCATACCCAACAACTATTCTAAATTAAACTCCAAAATACGGATCCCCCTGGATGACTTGTGACTGTCATGTGACAAGTTGGCAACGGAACGCTGGAATAGGAAGGTTCATTCAGACAGAAAAGCTCTGTGGTTTGTAGGGCAGCAGGTTATAGAGCGGGGCGAAGGGAGGGGGGTTGGGGTCCGGACGGAGGGGTACTGATGGATCACTCTGGGGGAACTCCTTCCCCGCCGCTGGGGCAAAGTATAAGGAGGCTCTCTGAAAGACAGAACAGAAAACACAAGCTTAGTTGGATTCAGCTCAACAGTATTGTTCCATTTGCTAATTTGTTCCATTTATAACTACACTCTACTTCTAGGTAAAGAATAGTTACAAAAATATTTAGAATTGAAAACTATGACCAGTTTGAGTGGATAAGCAAATAAACGTAATAGATGCCAAATAAATAGATGCCTATACAAACAAATCTTAATTTGAGGGAAAAACAATATTGTTCTATTTGTAACTACACTAAACTTGGAAATAATTACAAACAGCAGGCTTTGAACATCACCGCTTTGAGTGGATAATGGATAAGAAAAGAAAAAAGTTTAAAAGATTCCAAATAAAAAAAATGGATTCCAAATGGAGGAAGGCCAAATGTTTCTCAGACAAGTTCTTGTTTTCTGGGGGTTTATTGGTTGTTGGATGCATGAACCTGGCATGATCTACTAGGGCTACTTGGTGCTTTCTGTCTTTCAAGCAGATTAGTAGTTGCAAAGCTGGGTTTTAATACAGAAGGTAGAGTTAAGGTAGTTAAGGTAGACGGTGGGCAGAGGAGGGGAGAGCAGCAGGGCAATATGGGATGGTAGAGGGAGCTGAGTCCTCCCAGAACATCTGTGAGTTTCCAATGTACAGTATCTCACCCCTTTCTCTCCCCTGGGGTTTTACAAGACCAATTACCAGTAATAGGACTACTTGAGCTCAAGACCGAAACAGAGGTTGCTGTTGAAATATAGTGCATTCGGAAAGTATTCAGACCCCTTCACTTTTTCCACATTTTGTTACGTTACAGCCTTATTCTAAAATGGATCAAATAAAATAAAAAGGGCTTGTAAGTAAGCATTTCACTATAAGGTGAAATACACCTGTTGTATTCGGCGCATGTGACAAATACAATTTGATATGCAGAGAAGAATGGGAGAAACTCCCCAAATACACCTGTGCCAATCTTGTAGCGTGATACCAAAGAAGACTCGAGGCTGGAATCACTGCCAAAGGTGCTTCAACAAAGTACTGATTAAAGGGTCTGGCGTGGAGATATTTGAGGTGAGAGTGTCCTTAAAACGTGCGCCAATGTGCCAATTTCAAGCAGCGCTACTGGTGATACTCAAGACTCACCAAAAGCTGGTCTTAGCGGTAATGCAATTGGTTAAGTCAACAGACATTCCCGTTTTTTCTTTATATTGGACATTAAAAAAAATTCTGAATGGCCAGTAGGTTTATCATGCATTTCATGTGGATGTAGTTTTTTTACGTATTCAATATCTGTGAGAGATGTTTGCTTTGACACTTACCCAGTGGGTTTTGCTCTTATCTGTTCCAATATTAACAGGAGTGGAGGGTGTGAGCAAACAGAATTACGAGTGTGTGTGTGTGTATGTGACTGACCGGGTAGAGGTGTTGGTGTCCTTTGTTGGTGTTGTCCATCAGCAGGGGGGCAGTGGGGGAGGAAAGACATCCACCCTCTGAGAGATGAGATGACAACAGGGTCACTGAGCTGCTCCTCTGACAAAAACACATACACAAAGAGAGACACACACAAACACATTTTGGAATGTTGTGAAATGTGTTGTGATCCTCTTGTGTGTATTCTGAAATACACACACAAACACACATTAAGGGTTGTGCTGGATATCTGAAATGATGTTGTTACCTGGTCTGGCATCAGCAGTCTGCCACATGGATGAACCCCGATTCCCCCCCCCCCCCCCCCCCCCCCCACCACCAACACAAACGCACAAACAAACGCTTGTTCACGCACACACACCCTGACACGCTGCTCATCAACCAGAAGTGGTGGGGGGAGAGAATTATAGCAATGCCGTGTTATTTGGATAAGACAGGAAGGGTTGGGGGATCCTGGGGTGGAAGGGAAAAGCTCAGATTTCCAAGAAACAATTATGTCTGACGTTGATGTGTGTCTTCCTGGGCTATGCCCTGCTGTGTCTCCCAGCTCTATCGTGCCGCAACACAGAACATAAGCTCCTTCTTCTAATTCAATCAGGGCCGGTTAGCTGTTCTGGTTCTGCTGGGGACATTTAACATAGGATGATCGCCAGAGAGATATCTTTCTTTCCTCTTAAGTGAATTGTGACATTTCTAATCTGGATTGCCGGGAAACTAAAAGACACACTTTTGTATTCGATTTGATCATCAGAAACGTATGAATATGTCTTTCCCAACCCCCATCCACTCCTTCAAAGCTTTGCTCAGATATGATAGCAGACAGACCTGGGTTCAAAAACGATTTTAAATAATTGTAAATGCTTGATTGAGCTTGCCTGGCTTAATGGACCGATACAATAGTTCCAAAACTGTAAACCCTGCACATCTGGCACTCCAGGCAGGCTAAAACCAACACTGACAGTATTTGGGCGATTTCATAGCAGAAGAACAATGATAGCAGAAGGTCTTGTAAAGTTTAACGGCTTCCCGGCCCACACCCCTACCGGCTCACACTGTTCCATCTTGACACCATATGTCCATAGGAGTCATCCTGATACATCATCTGGGAGATTGTCTGTAATTTGATACCTCTGCTACTCTCCACAACTCCTATCTCTTGCTGTGTTTGTCCTCAACAAAGGCTTCACCTCCACTCCTCTGGAACACGGTACACCTTGTATGGACTTACTGTACTCTACTGTATCAACACCAGTCTCATCAATAGCACTATAGGTGCAATCAAGCAACAGTTATGCAATTCGCCTCCACTCACTTAAAGGAACCCATACTCTAGATCCTTCATCGCTCGGGTCAAAAGTTGTGCACTATAATAGGGAATAGGGCTTCAAACACATATAGTGCACTTAAAGTGAGTTGTGTTTTCAGATCTCAGAGGTCTTATATTGGGATAAGTCCATGTCCCAGGTCATCTGTTCTGTAGATTCATCTTGATCAAATGGAAAAGATAAGCACTCTGGGCTCCCGAGTGGCGCAGCAGTCTAAGGCACTGCATCTCAGTGCTAGAGGCATCACTACAGACCATGGTTCGATTCCAGGCTGTATCACAACCGGCCGTGATTTGGAGTCCCATAGGACAGCACACAATTGGCCCAGCGTCGCCCGGGTTAAGCCGTCATTGGAAATTTCCCTAAAATGTCCCTATAATGAATAACAGTATACCCTTGATTCAATCCGTAGAGCTGAAGACCTGCGCTGCAGTGCGATAGAAAATGAAAGGCAATGTTCCCGCGTTCGGAGAGACTGCATTTATGGTAAACGCTTAATACAGTATGTCGGCTCAATCGAAAATTACCTTGAAATTTCAATCGCGCTACAGCTCAGACCTTCAGCGCTACGAATTGAATCAAGTCCAATATTAACCTGTGAGCCCGAGGAATGTACCTATATAAATAACACGCCAAAGTATTTCAGAACCATGGACAGCTACAGTTAGCCAGTGCAGGAGAAAGGCGCTGATGGTTCAGCACCACAGCAGTGGAGAGCTCCACTACAGGTGGGCCGTGTCCCGCACCCAACACCGCTCATTACGAGCTGTTGCCACACACCTGTGGGCTACTGAGAAGAGTGTTTGGAATGGGCAGGAGCAGGCCTGCAGGGCAAGAGAATGCCACCTAATTTGGATTATTTTTCCCAATCCCCTTTCCCCAGGTTTAATACAATATGGAATAAAACCTGGATATGATTTAACTGCAAGTACTGATTAAGACTCCTGATTGTACACCACAAACCTTTAAGCATTGCAAAAGTACAGTAGCGTGTAATTTTAGCCACAGCCTCGCTCTCACCTGGTCCTTGATGCTTCCCAGCACAGCGGTGGTCAGGATACCCAGGAAGAAGGCCACCAGGTTGAGGCTGGTCAGCACCCAGATCAACACGTACAGGGACAGCACGTCTCCGCAGCTCCGCACACCCACAAACTCATAGTAGTTGTTCATGTAGCCCCCACTACAAGACAGGACAACAGAACGTCACTAACAACAAATCCTATAACAATATTATTATATTTATGCTATTAATATGCCATTCATAGAATAACATGATGCTACTTTATAAAGCTATACTATTAGTATGAAATTATTTGGGCAGGACCAGGAGTTCTCGCCATTGTTTTTATTGAACCTTTATTTTGACAGGGAAGTCATACTGAGACTAGGGTCTCTTTTTCAGGTACAATATACAAAATTACAAAACATATTAAGAAAAATACACATTTATCAACATAGAGGTCTCTGGTCATTACTCTGAACGGACCAAGTAAGACCAGGGGCCTCGTTTATAAAAATGTTCTTAGATTTATACTCAAAGTTAGTCGTAAGATCATTTCCGACAGTGTGCTTACGTTGGATTCATAAAACATACCGAGCATAAAAAAACGTGCTTACGCAGCTTCTAAGAAGCCCATTTGTAACTTACGCACCTGTGATCTATAAATTTCAAATTAACTTAGAATTGACGGCACCTGAACGTGCCTTACAATCAGCGATTTCCCCATATAGAATGCTAGCACAAATGAGGGTTTAGTCAGGAATAGCCATGGACCAAAAGAGAAAAGCTAACTTTTTGGAAGTCGAGATCACGGCGATGGTAGAGGAGATTGAAGACAGGCAACACGTATTATTCGGTGGACTAAATAGTGAGTTGACAAACAAAGCCAAACAGGTAGCTTGGGAGTGTGACGCCGCTGCAGTGAACGAGGGGGGGCAGCAAGACAGAACTGTGGCTGATGTGAAAAAGAAATGGTTTGACCTTAAACTGCAAGGGATAAAAAGAATAGCCCTACATAACCAGCAGGAAAATCACTTACGTCAAGTCTAGACTTTGCATAGAGATAAGATCATTTCCACGTCAAAGTGAGGTTTTATAAATAACTACTTATATGTGGTTTTCTGCATAAGTCATACTTAAGATCAAAATTGATTGTAAGTCCGTTTTATAAATGAGTCCCCAGAGGATCTAATTTCAGAGAGCTCTGTAAGTTGTTCCACATAAAGGGCACAACAAAAATCTCCCCAACTCTGTGGAGACCGAAAGGGCCTCCAGTGTTATTCAAGCCTGAGACCGAGTTTGGTAATTTGTAAGTCTAAATTGAATTAATTATGATAGATACATAAGAAGTTTCTGCATGAGTGCTTTGTAGATAAACACATGAAAATGTTGCTCTCTCCTTACATACAAAGAGGCCCAACTAGTGCTGTTACTGTGACATATTACCGCCACACTGGCGTTCACGAGTCATGACGGCAGTCAAATTCCATGTGACCGTTTAGTCACGGTAATTAGGCTTCTCCAAGCTCTGATGCTGTTGATGGTCATTAGTGGCCTACCAAACTTGCTAACTGCTACCAAACTTGCTAACTGGACTCTATTGTCCATCTAATCACTCTGACATCAATGCAAATGTAATTGAAAATCGAATCACACTTCACGAGAGCCCATGAGCTCATGTTGCGCAACATTTCTATAGGCTATGCAATTGCGTGAGAAAACAGAGTGATGGCCTCTATTAAAAAGAGGTGGATCCCATGAGCTTTCTATAGGCTTACTATATTTATTTCTCAACTTCCTAATATTAAACAAATTGCTTCTCTTTACAACAGGGGTATAGCCTACCTGGTTGGAATGAAAATGAACCACGGGAAAAGCGTCCTCCATTCGCTATTTAAGTGCATAGATGACATGTATTTTTGCCTCTGCCCCTGTTTCGAGACAGGTGCATAGTAATGGCCCATTCTAAATCAAAAGAAATTTCACACATATATTATTTAGGATATGTAAAGACAAGATTAAATCAAGAACAGTCTGATGGGTGACAATATTAGCCTATCACTTGTGAATGATGCCCAGCTAGTGTGCAGTAAGGCAAAAAACAACGCAGGCCTTTTTTTAGCAATTTTTTCAAATCACACCTCACACACCTCATGTAGTCTAGCCCATAGGCCTATATGTTTTTATAAGGTTTGTATCGCAGCTAAAGTGGCCAAATAACGTCTTAACATTAAGCACATTAATCAGGTTTACAACGGCTGTAGAGCCTAACTGGCATACATAAGCAGCGTGTGAGTTTCAAGTTTGGGGAAGTTCATTTTCACCATAAAAATGCACCTTTATAATAAACGCATTACATGCATAGTCGCATTTGCAGTCACTTTTGAGAATGGTGTTTTCCCACTAATTGATTGCATTTTGGAACATTGGCGTTTATAGCCTACTGCCATGTGCACATTGCTGCGCTAATAATGTGAAGGAATAGACTAATAGTTTATCAACATTTTAAGCTAAACGTTCTGATCTGTTGCATCAGACACACATTTCTCACTTTTTTTTATGCTAGTGGTTGTATTCATTTGGGATCTATCGCATCCCACAACTGTCCCAGACTATGTTTGGAATATTTATTTAGGAATAGGTAAACGTTTGCACTATTGGGATAGTAGATCTCCTGACATGTCAATGATGTGTCGTGAAACAGTGTTGTTTGATGAAGGCATTGTCTGTATAGTTTTTTTGTCCTTTTCCCCCAGCATTGTCCCAGCCATATCCGTGGCATCAGGAAGAATTAAGTCCTCCACAATAGTACGGGGCTTGCCTGTCCTAGCCACTCGGTAGCTCACCATATTAGAAGCTTCTAGCACATTCTTATTAATGGTATTGGTTGCTTTTATACATGTTTTACTACTCGAAAGTCGTCTTAATTCTTCCTCCAAAAACTCCTGTGGCTTATTTTTCAAATTGGCATGTTTTGTTTCTAAATGTCTGCGCAAGAGTGAAGGTTTCATCGAGCTGTGAGATAGTACTTTTGCACATATAACACACTGTGGCTGAGGAAAGGCACTACTCCCAATATACACTACCATTCAAAAGTTTGGGGTCACTTAAAGAAAAGCAAATTTTTTGTCCATTAAAATAACATAAAATTGATCAGAAATACAGTGTAGACATTGTTAATGTTGTAAATCACTATTGTAGCTGGAAACGGCTGATTTTTTATGGAATATCTACAAAGGCGTACAGAGGCCCATCATCAGCAACCATCACTCCTGTGTTCCAATGCCACGCTGTGTTAGCTAATCCAAGTTTATCATTTTAAAAGGCTAATTGATCATTAGAAAACCCTTTTGCAATTATGTTAGCACAGCTGAAAACTGTTGTTCTGATTAAAGAAGCAAAAAACTGTCCTTCTATAGACTAGTTGAGTATCTGGAGCATCAGCATTTGTGGGTTCGACTACAGGCTCAAAATGGACAGAAACAAAGAGCTTTCTTCTGAAACTTGTCAGTCTATTCTTGTTCTGGGAAATGAAGGCTATTCCATGCGAGAAATTGCCAAGAAACTGAAGATCTCGTACAACGATGTGCACTACTCTCTTCACAGAACAGCGCAAACTGTCTCTAACCAGAATAGAAATAGTGGGAGGCCCCGGTGCACAACTGAGCAAGAGGACAAGTACATTAGAGTGTCTAGTTTGAGAAACAGACGCCTCACAAGTCCTCAACTGGCAGCTTCATTAAATAGTACCCGCAAAACACCAGTCTCAACGTCAACAGTGATTAGGCGACTCCGGGATGCTGGCCTGCTGGGGACAATAAAAGGCCACTCTTAAATGTGCAGTTTTGTCACACAACACAATGCCACAGATGTCTACATTTTGAGGGAGCCTGCAATTGGTATTCTGACTGCAGGAATGTCCACGGCAGAGAAAGCAGAGGACTTTCTCACTGTATGGATCCTGCCTGCACATACACTATACGAGCCGGAGATTACCAACTTGGTGCTGTAGAAGCAAGCAGTAAATTGCAGAGCAGTGAGCCAAAACACCGGTCAACAAGTTAAAGAAAGACAGGTAGTAGGAGCATTCGCTTACCAACGCGCAGCGTGGTGTGAATGAGCGTGGAGTGAAGGAGCAGCGAATGATGGCTCATGAGGGCAGTGGGAAGTGAGATGAGTTGGTCTGTACACCATTTGACCTGGCTAGGAAACCCTCAGCGCTAGTTTGAGCCTACTTCAGCTTAAATAGGGCACAATCACTCCATACCTTATCATCGTGATAGCTAATGTGTGAAGAGCATTCTGGCACAAAATGCCTTCCAAGCATCACACAGGTGGGTGGGTTCTACACATTGTTGATGTGAGGGGTGAGTTACCACATATACTGTATATAAAGTTATTTTTGTTAGATTATTAAAGTTAGTTAGATTATTACCGGTTGGATCTGCGGCTTATCAGACTTGCTTTCAATGAGAAATCTGTTGGGTCATACACAAAGCTACATGATGGATCTTTAATGTATGTGCATCTTTGACTCACTTGGCACAGTCATAAAGGTCACAGCAGTAGCAGGTCCCACTGCGTACCTTCATAGTACATGACTCCGTGAGACCCTGGCACGGCACCTGCAAGAGGAGGCATACACTCTAATCAACAGTATTGAGTGACAGGTACAGTGCAAGCAGAGATTAGTCAAAGGTGATAGACCCCTCCCTTAAAATGTATTTTCCCCCTGCCAGACAGTAAGTACTACACATATTTTCAGAATTGGACAGGATAGCTAACACAGTAAGTCATACTGCTATGCGTGCAGTTGTACTTACAGAGGCATAGTAATTCTCATAGATGTAGCTGTTTCCACTTGTGTAAAACTGGCATCTCCCTGCTTTCAGAGGACGGACATCCTGGTGTGGGACAGACAGAGAGACATGATATCGTAATGCATGAGAGAATCAAATAGACTGCAGTTGTATGGTTTAAACACAGCTGCAATGACTCCATCCAATTCCAGCACATCCCTTTTGAATAGCATTTGCCAATTAGACTCCATATCGTTCTGGCATTGTAAAGTTCTCCTATAAAACAGATGATGGATGTAAAATATATATACACTAAGTGTACTAAACATTAGGAACACCTGCTCTTTCCATGACAGACTGACCAGGTGAATCCGGATGAAAGTTATGACCTCTTATTGATGTCACCTGTTAAATCCACTTCAATCAGTGTAGATGAAGGGGAGGAGGCAGGTTAAAGAAGAATTTGTATGCCTTGAGACAATTGAGACATAGATTGTGTGCCATTCAGAGAGGGAATGGTTAAGACAAAAGATTTAAGTGCATTTGAACGGGGTATGGAAGTAGGTTCCAGGCGCACCGGTTTGAGTCTGTCAAAAACTGCAACGCTGCTGGGTTTTTCCACTCTTAACAGTTTCCCATGTGTATCACGACCCAAAGGACATCCAGTAATACAACTATGGGAAGCATTGGAGTCAACATGGGCCAGCATCCCTGTGGAAAGCTTTTCACACCCTGTAGAGTCCATGCCCTGCCAAATTGAGGCTGCTCTGAGGGCAAACGGGAGTGTAACTCAATATTAGGAAGGTGTTCCTAATGTTTTGAACACTCAGTGGTGTAAAGTACTTAAGTAAAAAATACTTTAAAGTACTACTTAAGTCGTTTTTGGGGGGTATCTGTACTTTACTATTTATATTTTTGACAACTTTGACTTTTACTTCACTACATTCCTAAAGAAAATAATGTACTTTTTACTCCATACGTTTTCCCCGACACCCAAAAGTACTCGTTAGGCTTAGCAGGACAGGAAAATGGTCCAATTCACACACTTATCAGGACAACACATGGTCATCCCTACTGCCTCTGATCTGGACTCACTAAGCACAAATGCATATTTTGTCAATGATGTCTGAGTGTTGGAGTGTGCCCCTGGCTAACCATACATTTTAAAAACAAGAAAATGGTACCGTCTGCTTGGATTAATATAAAGAATTTCAAATAATTTATACTTTTACTTTTGATACTTAATTCTTACGGCTGAGATCCCGTTAACAGGATCGACTTGACAACAGCCAGTGAAAGTGCTCATAATTAAAATTCCTCAAACATACAAGTATTTTACACCATTTAAAAAAATAAACTTGTTGTTAATCCCACCACAGTGTCCGATTTAAAAAAAAACACAGCCATTTTTTCCAGCCAAAGAGAGGAGTCACAAAAAGCAGAAATAGAGATCAAATTAATCACTAACCTTTGATGATCTTCATCAGATGACACTCATAGGACTTCATGTTACACAATACATGTATGTTTTGTTCGATAAAGTTCATATTTATATCCAAAAATCTTAGTTTACATTGGCGCGTTATGTTCAGTAATGTTTTGCCTCCAAAACATCCGGTGATTTTGCAGAGAGCCACATCAATTTACAGAAATACTCATAATAAACAATGATTAAAGATACAAGTGTTTTACATGGAACTTTAGATAAACTTCTCCTTAATGCAACCGCTGTGTCAGATTTAAAAAAAACTTTAAGGAAAAAGCACACCATCCAATAATCTGAGTACGGCGCTCAGACACAAAAACAAGCCATACAGGTACCCGCCATGTTGTGGAGTCAACAGAAGTCAGAAATAGCATTATAAATATTCACTTACCTTTGATGATCTTCATCAGAATGCACTCCCAGGAATCCCAATTCCACAATAAATGTTTGTTTTGTTCGATAAAGTCCATAATTTATGTCCAAATACCTCCTTTTTGTTCACGCGTTTAGTTCCAAAATCCAAATTCATGATGCGCAGGCCAGACGAAAAGTCAAAAAATTCCATTACAGTTCGTAGAAACATGTCAAACGATGTATAGAATCAATTTTTAGGATGTTTTTAACATAAATCTTCAATAATGTTTCAACCGGAGAATTCCTTTGTCTGTAGAAATGCAATGGAACGCAGCTAACTCTCACGGGGGCGCGCCTGAGTGAGCACGTGGCACTCTGCCAGACCCCTGACTCAATCAGCTCTTATTACCTCATCCTTCACAGTAGAAGCATCAAACAAGGTTTTAAAGACTGTTGACATCTAGTGGAAGCCTTAGGAAGTGCAATATGACCCCATAGACACTGTATATTGGATAGGCAAACCTACAAACCTCAGATTTCCCACTTCCTGGTTGGATTTTTTCTCAGGTTTTTGCCTGCCATATGAGTTATTTTATACTCACAGACATCATTCAAACAGTTTTAGAAACTTCAGAGTGTTTTCTATCCAAATATACTAATAATATGCATATCTTAGCTTCTGGGCCTGAGTAGCAGGCAGTTTACTCTGGGCACCTTATTCATCCAAGCTACTAAATACTGCCCCCAGCCATAAGAAGTTAAGTATATTTTAGCAATTACATTTACTTTTGATACTAAAGTATATTTAGAACCAAATACTTTTAGACTTTTATTCAAGTAGCATTTTACCAGGTGACTTTCACTTTTACTTGAGTAACTTTCTATTAAGGTATCCATCATTTTACTCAAATATGACAATTGGGTACTTTTTTTACCACTGAGTATATACTGGAACCAGAAGATGGATGTAAAATATATAAACAGTATATGTTATGAATTTTGCAGGTTTTGCTAAGGCATTGTAAACAGATAGTAGTTATGTACTACGCTGTTCAACACATACTTTAGATAAGTATATCAACTAGTTGGACACTACGTTGGAACTAGTCAAGTCAACTCTGTTATTGACATTTGTAAGTACCGAATGCATACAGATGAAGGATGTTCATTTGATCACCCAGTTGCAGGAGAATCTTCCTGAAAGCAGTAAATGTAAAACTTGTAGTGCAATTTCCACTTTTAAATTTCAGACTTAATTTTCTCTTATGAAAAATGTATCAACCCCCACAACAATGTTGATTAATTCTAATCCACATAATAACTTACATTTCCTTTTGCGGCAGGATTACCTTCCTGCTGTAGCAAATATGCTCAAATTAAGATTCTGCATCTGTACAGTGCATTGTAATGTTTCTGTGACAAAAGCTACCATATTATGTTATGTCTAGTCTATGAGACCAGGCTGCTATACCCAAAGACTTACTTCTGTCTGCTTTGGCTATATTCATTCTTGCTCACAGTTTAGAGAAAAACAGAAGAAATGCAGAATTTACATAATTAAACATTGCATAGAAAAAAGCATTAGAAAACCCTCACTTAGACACATAAAACATGGCATATTGACAAACCTTGTTCATTTGAAGGTGTTATTGGTGCTTTGAATTTTACAATTCAATCTCTGTTTCTTTAAATGTTTTTAATAGGGTTTTGATAGAGGCAAACATTCCTAGCTGAAGCTTTGGGATTAATGGTCTAATAAAATAACTTGCTTGCTGGGTTTCCCAGCCCTCCTTCCACTACATACTAACACAGACACAGATGCCCTGTACAATCAGACAGGCATGCAGACAGACAGACAGACAGACATACGTAGGCACAATTCTGGACCATGGGTCATTTGCATCTTGGCATTTCCCTCGAAATGTACACATTAATATTATATTGCAATGTCATTGTGTAGCCATGTATTGATCCACTTTGAAATGTAAATGTGTTTAAAGTTTATTGCAAGTATTGAAGCTATATTGTGCTATGGATGGCAAACGGAGCATTCGATCTTGTGTGAAATTTTCGGTTGGGTTAACACATTGAAATGGGAGAGGACGCTCTCTCATGACCACACTCATCCACAGGGAGTGAGACTCAATCCAAACTGCTTTCAACATTACAGACAGGGTGGGTCAATCTCCATCCACACACGATGGAACACTCATGCATGAACACTAATATTACAGCTATTCTCACAAACACTCTCATGCACGACATCAAGATCAGAGACTGGGGGAAGAGAAACTGAGATCAAGCCTACTACTGACTGAATAAATGAGAAATAAATGAGTTTTTCCCCCCTAAGATTGCTATTTTCACTCTGAATGTCAAGCCCTGACCTTAGAGATCCTTTTTATGTCTCTATTTTGGTTGGTCAGGGCGTGAGTTGGGGTGGGCATTCTATGTTTTTGTTCTATGTTGTCTATTTCTATGTGTTTGGCCGGGTGTGGTTCTCAATCAGAGGCAGCTGTCTACCGTTGTCTCTGATTGAGAACCATACTTAGGTAGCCTTTTCCCACCTGTGTTTTGTGGGTAGTTGTTTTCTGTTTTTGTGTCTGCACCAGACAGAACTGTTTCGCTTTCGTTCTCCTGTTTGTTGTTTTTGTTCAATTTGGTTTTTGGATTAAATTATGAACACTTTAAACGCTGCACATTGGTCCACTCTTCCTTCAGCCCACGAGAATCATTACACTGAATGAGAAATAAATTAGCTTTAGGTAAGATTTTCATTTACGGTCACAATTGTCTCAAACCCCCTGTGATCTGTTGAGTTGAAAGACACACGTGGAGCAGCAACGTTACTCACCATGTTGAAAACGATGAAGACGCCATCCACCACCAGACACAGGAAGGAGGCAATGATCCCGAAGCTGAGGAAAATAATGGCCGCCACAAGCTGGAGAGAAAGGGAATAAGACATTATTAGAAAAGATAGAAACATACATACATGACTGAGCACATGCTAGTAGGACTAATGTTCAACAACAAAACTAGGAAGACAGTACACTGTATATATCCTCCCAAGTGGGTTGTAGCAATCCCACTGGGCATCAACATCAAGGCATCGTCTATTCCACGTTGGTTCAAGGTAATTTACATGAAATGACGTGGAAACAACGTTGATTCAACCAGTGTGTGCCCAGTGGGATTTTTAAAGCTTTCAATTTTATCAGGGGTCTGTCTGATGAAGACAGAAGATTAAATCATTGTTACAATAAACACACTTGGGAGCCTATATTGATTTAAGACATTATGTCAGACAAAATGCAAACAGCTGTGTTAAAGCAAACTTTTCACTCAACTCAAGTGAAAAGAGAGAGACACAGGTTGAAAGGTATAATGATTAAAAGAGAAACACAGTATGAAGGAACACAGAGAAACACATGTAAAAACCACAACAACTGTTTATGGTCAAAAGCATGTTATGTGCCCAGTGCCATTTAACCCAAGCTCTGTTGAGTAAAAACAGACTTCCTTTTTTAACGTAATAGTATTTATTTGCAACCCGTGACTGGTTTCTGTCTTTATGTCTGACAGTTCAGCTACCCTATCCTGACATCTAACTTGAGATCAGTTATGAGACATATAAGCAATCATATTCCATGATCGAGGAACATTTTTCATCTTAATCCAAGTTGCTGGTACGAGAGTCCACTTAAACAACAAATCCACTCAGGAGATTCACTCGTTTTTCTTGATCATCTCTGAGCCGACATCTCACATGGGCCCTAAAAGTTGTCTGGCTGTGAAATGATGTCCAAAATAGCTGAGTAGATTCAACAAAATGTCCCCCAGTGTTAACACGATATCCACACTGAGACAGAGAGAGAGAGCGAGAGAGAGAGAAGGAGAGAGAGAGAGCGAGAGAGCGAGAGAGAGAGAGAGAGAGAAAGAAAGAGAGAGAAGAGAGAGAAAGAGAATATGAAGGAGCTGTGGCCGCCAGCAGACAAAAATAAACAGATGCGGGAAGATTTGTGGACCTAAGGGAAGCTTGGTCTGGGATGTGTTCATTACCCACTCGGCAAAAACTGGTTGCATCAATGTTGTTTCCATGTCATTTCAACAAAAAAATCTATCTGATGAAATTGGATCAACGTAGAAAACTGATTTGATTGCAAAAAGTCATCAACGTAAGGGAATTTCATATTTTTTTCACCCAACTTTTAACTTAAATCGAATGACATGGTGGAAAAAAATTACTTTGCAATCACGTTAATTGACATCTCAACCAAATATAAATCAAAACTAGGAGTTGAAATGATATTTGTGCCCAGTGGGTAGGCAGCAAATTGAAGAAAACTGCCTGAAATAGGAAGGAACTACAGTACATTGACTTGCCCAATAAGACAGAAATATTTCCACTTTTGCAAAACGTTTAAAAAAGTTTTCAGTTGCATGCCCTAATACAGGGGTTCTCATCCGCGGATGTACTGCAGGGGTCCACGGCCAGATCTCTATACAGTGCCTTCAGAAAGTATTCATACCCCTTGACTTATTACATATTTTGTTGTGTTACAGACTGAATTCAAAATGTATTAAATAAATAAACATAATACCCCATAATGACAAAGCGAAAACATGTTTTTATACATTTTTGCAAATGTATTGAAAATAAAATACAGAAATATCTAATACTTTGTAGAAGCACCTGGCAGCAATTACTGATGTGAGTCTTTCTGGGTAAGTCTCTAAGAGCTTTCCACAGCTGGATTGTGCACTATTTGCCCATTATTCTTTTCAAAATTATTCAAGCTCTGTCAAATTGGTTGTTGATCATTGCTAGACAAACATTTTCAGCTCTTGGCATAGATTTTCAAGTAAATTTAAGTCAAAACTGTAACTCGGCCATTCACTGTCTTGTTGATAAGCAACTCCAGTCGAGATTTGGCCTTGTGTTTTAGGTTACTGTCCTGCTGAAAGGTAAAATCATCTCCCAGTGTCTGGTTGAAAGCAGACTAAACCAGGTTTCCCTCTAGTATTTTCCCTGTGCTTATCTCCATTCCAATAAAAAAATTATCCTGGAAAAACTCCCATCCTTAACGATTACAAGCATACCCATAACCAGTGTTCCCTCAAAGAGAAGACTTCAGGTCTGCTGAGCGCAAACTTGAACGTTTTGAACATTTTGTGCAACTTCTGCCGTGCAAAAACTGTGAACACTGAGGCTGTACCCGCTTTAAGTTACAGTTATAACAGTGGCCAAGTAGGCAACTGTGGCTATTTGATCATAATGAAGGCCTATCAAATGGAGAAAATGCATCCCATAACATTTTAACATGGAAATAGCTGTTCTATCATTCAGCCTACAGTAGCAGACAATGTGTGGTGTTCAATGTAGGCCTTCATTCCATGAGACTTTTGAAAAATATATATATTAACCTGTTTATCCACTTGTCCTTCAGACAAGATGGTGACTGAAAATGTTATTGTTTGAGGCAAAAAAATCACTTTACAAAATTAGATGCATTATTATTCCCATACCATTATTACAGAGAATCAGGCAAATGATGCTACCCTTTGCCTATTGGCTACTTAGCTTATTCAAGCCTGTCTCAAAATACAACACTGTCTATTACAGACTACAAAGGGAAGCACAGCCGAGAGCTGACCAGTGACACGAGCCTACCAGAAGAGCTAAATCACTTCTATGCTCGCTTCGAAGCAAGCAACACTGAAACATGCATGAGAGCATCAGCTGTTCCCGGACGACTGTGTGATCACGCTCTCCGCAGCCGATGTGAGTAAGACCTTTAAATAGGTCAACATTCACAAGGCCTCAGGTCCAGACGGATTACCAGGACAGGTACTCCGAGCATGCGCTGACTAACTGGCAAGTGTCTTCACTGACATTTTCAACCTCTCCCTGTCTGAGTCTGCAATACCAACATGTTTCAAGCAGACCACCATAGTCCCTGTGCCCAAGAACACTAAGGTAACCTGCCTAAATGACTATCGACCCGTAGCACTCACATCTGTAGCAATGAAATGCTTTGAAAGGCTGGTCATGGCTCACATCAACACCATTATCCCAGAAACCCTAGACCCACTCCAATTTACATACCGCACCAACAGATCCACAGATGATGCAATCTTAATTGCACTCCACACTGCCCTTTCACACCTGGACAAAATGAACACCTATGTGAGAATGCTGTTCATTGACTACAGCTCAGCATTCAACACCATAGTACCCTCAAAGCTCATCACTAAGCTAAGGACCCTGGGACTAAACACCTCCCTCTGCAAATGGATCCTGGACCTCCTGACGGGCCACCCCAGGTGGTAAGGGTAGATAACAACACATCCTCCACACTTATCCTCAACACGAGGGCCCCTCAGGGGTGCGTGCTCAGTCCACTCCTGTACTCCCTGTTCACGCATGACTGCATGGCCAGGCACGACTCCAACATCATCATTAAGTTTGCTGATGATCAGTGGTAGGCCTGATCACGACAACGATGAGACAGCCTATAGGGAGGTCAGAGACCTGACTGTTTGGTGCAAGTACAACAACCTCTTCCTCAACTTGATCAAGACAAAGGAGATGATTGTGGACTACAGGAAAGGAGGATCGAGCACGCCCGCATTCTCATCGACGGGGCTACAGTGGAGCAGGTTGAGAGCTTCAAGTTCCTTGGTGTCCACATCACCAACAAACTAACATTGTCCAAGCACACCAAGACAGTCGTGAAGAGGGCACGACAAAACATATTCCCCCTCAGGAGACTGAAAATATTTGGCATGGGTCCTCAGATTCTCAAAAGGTTTTACAGCTGCACCATCGAGAGCATCCTGACGGGTTGCATCACTGCCTGGTATGGCAACTGCTCGGCCTACGACTGCAAGGCACTACAGAGGGTAGTGCGTACGGCCCAGTACATCACCGGGGCCAAGCTTCCTGCCATCAAGGACCTCTATACCAGGCGGTGTCAAAGGTAGGCCCTAAAAATTGTCAAAGACTCCAACCACCCTAGTCATAGACTGTTCTCTCTGCTACCGCACGGCAAGCGGCACCGGAGCGCCAAGTCTAGGTCCAAGAGGCTTCTAAACAGCTTCTACCCCCAAGTCATAAGACTCCTGAACAGCTCATCAAATGGCTATCTAGACTATTTGCATTGCCCCCCCCCTTCTACGCTGCTGCTACTTTCTGTTATTATCTTTGCATTGTCACTTTAATAACTCTACCTACATGTACATATTACCTCAATTACCTCGACACTGGTGCCCCCACACATTGACTCTGTACTGGTACCCCCTGTATATAGCCCCGCTTGAATTATTTGTTATTCTTATCTCTTACTTTTTTTTAGGTATTTTCTTAAAACTGCATTGTTGGTTAAGGGCTTGTAAGTAAGCATTTCACTGTAAGGTCTACTACACCTGTTGTATTCGGCGCAAGTGACAAATAAAATTTGATTTGATTTTTAGAAATAAAAAAAGCTCTTGACCTGACTTGCTGTTCAAAGATGGCTAGAAATGCACACATATTGTATTCTTGTAGGAAGCAACCACTTCCCAATTACTGACTAGAAATTTGCTATAACAGGGCTAATAACTCACTTACTAACAAAAAATATGAACAAATGTACACACCTGGCTGGCTACATGCAGTTCTAAGAAGCGCATCTACTTGCGACAACTCATGCTGTAAACACAGACCAGTTCAAAGTGAATGACACAGATCCATATATGGCAATGGTGTATTTGCATATAGGGATTCTGCAGCTCTGATTGATTATGGCGCACCTGTCTGTGTCGAGTATGGGCCTGAGTCGTGCCTGTCAATGCAATTGAATCCTACTCCAAAGCGTTCTGCCTACAAAAAAATCTCTTGCATAGTTTGCTTTGTTTCAGTATGTTGCATTGAAAGCGGCTAATATTGCGTTCATTTCGTTCACCATTCGCACAGTAGAGGTGAACGTTGATAATGTTAACTAAAGGGGAAAACTAGAAAGTTGAATGAAGTTCAATCTCGTGCTTCTCTGCGCAGACTGATATTTATTTTGCACGGCAGTCCTGGGGGAGCTGCACGCCTGCACACATGCGCAGCTTAGAGGGAACATTGCCCAACATGATGCAGCCACCACTATGTTTGAAAATATGGAAATTGGTGCTCAGTATTGTGTTGTATTAGATTTGCCCAAAACATAACATTGTATTCAAGGCAAAAAGTGAATTGTTTTGCCACATTTTTTGCAGTATTACTTTAGTGACTTATTCAGTTTGGGAATATTTTTTATTCTATACAGGCTTCCTTCTTTTCACTCTGTCAATTAGGTTGGTATTGTGGAGTAACTACAATGCTGTTGATCCATCCTCAGTTTTCTCCTATCACAGCCATTAAACTCTGTAACTATTTTAAAGTCACCATTGGCCTGGCAATTAAGAAGGACGCCTATATCTTTTCAGTGACTGGGTGTATTGATACACCATCCAAAGTGAAATTAATAACTTCACCATGCTCAAAGGGATATACAATGTCTGCTTTTTTTTTTTACCCATCTACCAATAGCTGCCATTTTTTGCGAGGCATTGGAAAACCTCCCTGTGGTTGAATCTGTTTTTGAAATTCACTACTCGACTGAGGGACCTTACAGATAATTGTACGTGTGGGTAGAGATTAGGTAGTCATTCAAAAATCATGTTAAACACTATTACAGCACATAGTTTGAGTCGATGCAACGTATTATGTGACATGTTAAGCACATTTTTACTCCTGAACTTATTTAGGCTTGCCATAACAAAAAGGTTGAATACTTATTGCCGCAAAACATTCCAGCTTTTAATTTTTAATTACATAATTCCACTTTGACATTATGGGGTATTGTGTCTCAATTTAATCCATTTTAAATTCAGGATGTAACACAACAACATGTGGAAATGGTCAAGGGGTGTGAATACTTTCTGAAGACACTGAATATACACTGAGTGTACAAGTTATTAAGAACATCTTCCTAATATTGCCCTCAGAACAGCCTCAATTCGTCTCGGCATGGTCTACAAGGTGTTGAAAGCGTTCCACAGGGATGCTGGCCCTAGTTGACTCCAATGCTTCCCACAGTTGTGTCAAGTTGGCTGGATGTCCTTTGGGTGGTGGAACATTCTTGATACACACAGGAAACAGTTGAACATGAAAAACCCAGTGGGGTTGCAGCTCTTGACAAACACAAACTGGTGCGCCTGGCACCTACTACCATACCCCGTTCAAAGGCACTTAAATCTTTTGTCTTAACCATTCCCTCTCTGAATGGCACACAATCCATGTCTCAATTGTCTCAAGGCATACAAATCTTTCTTTAACTTGTCTCCTCCCCTTCATCTACACTGACTGAAGTGGATTTGACAGGTGACATCAATAAGAGATCATAACTTTCACCAGGATTCACATGTTCAGTCTATGTAATTGAAAGAGCAGGTGTTCCTAATGTTTTGTACACTCAGTGTGTATATGTATAAAACGTTGTTTTTTCCCCCTCTTTTGTTAATGAATATTACTAACAGCAACCGATTAAACGATTTTGGCCAAGGGATCAGTGGAATAAGTTTAGAGGGTGTAATAAAATACAATGTAATATTATGAATCTATCATTTATGGTATTAACACTAGGCAACAGGGACCTGGGAGACTCACTGGGATATTTGTGAAAAATATATTTTTTAAATACACCTGCTAAGTTTTCTCTCTGCCTCATTTGTAGAATTGCAGGAAATTAGCTTGAAAACTGCAATTCCAAGAGGCGAACCTTTAAAATGTTCCTTCCCAGGGCCCGAAACTTGATTAGTCCGGCCATGCACGGCCGAATTCATTGTAAAACTCCTATTTTATCTCACTTGAGTTGTGTTCTGATTATGAGGGGGTCCCCAATTAATTTGCTATTACAATAGGGGTCCCCAGTCCCAGAAGTTTGAGAACCCCTGCCCTAATAAACACTACCCTAGCCTCAGAGACCGCTCATAGCAGAACTATTTAGCCATGGGCAAACCTCTGCACATCGTCAATGGTCTGTGATCTCTGATGGGAGATGAGCCTAAGTCAGTAAGTAAGTAGCCTAAACCAGGGTGGTCTGGCAGGACTGGAGCCCTGGTAGCCATTCTGGCCAATAAGCTAGTCCGTGACAGCCACTGAGGTAATGTCGAGTACATGTCTGTAATCTTGGACATGATTACAGACATGATTAGAATTAGACAAAATAACAGTGGCCTGTTACTGAACAAAAATATAAACGCAACATGGAAAAATGTCATTGATTTTACTGAGTTACAGTTCATATGAGGAAATCAGTCAATTGAAATAAATTCATTAGGTCTTAATCTATGGATTTCACATGACTGGGAATACAGATATGCATCTGTTGGCCATAGATAGCTTTTTTTTTTTTAAATGGACCTCACAATGGGCCTCAGGATCTTGTCACGGTATTTCTGTGCATTCAAACTGCCATCGATAAAATGCAATTGTGTTCGTTATCCATAGCTTATGCCTGCCCATACCATAACCCCACCGCCACCATAGGGCACTCTGTTCACAACGTTGACATCGGCTAACTGCTCGTCCACACAACACCATACACGTGGTCTGCGGTTGTGAGGCTAGTTGAACGTACTGACAAATTCTATAAAACGACGTTGGAGGCAGCTTCTGGTAGAGAAATTAACATTAAATTCTCTGGCAACAGCTCTGGTGGACATTCCTGGAGTCATCATGCCAATTGCACGCTCCCTCAAAACTTGAGACATCTGTGGCATTGTGTTGTGTGACAAAACTGCCCATTTTAGAGTGGCCATTTATGGTCCCCAGCACAAGGTGCACCTGTGTAATGATCATACTGTTTAATCAGATTCTTGATATGCCACACCCGCCAGGGGGATGGATTATCTTGGCAAAGGAGAAATGCTCACTAACAGGGATGTAAACAAATTTGTGGACAAAATTTGAGAGAAATAAGCTTTTTCGTGCGTATGGAACATTTCTGAGATTTTTTATTTCAGCTCATGAAACATAGGACCAACACTTCACATGTTGCGATTATATTTTTGTTCAGTGTAATAATAACTGACAGACCACACTATCTCCCCCTACCCCCCCCCCCCCCCCCCCACCCCATCTTTGTTTACCTACATTGAAGTATCATTAAAAAGGCTTCTTTAACATTTATTATGATTTTAATTTGAATTTCTTATACGATTACAAGAACCGTAACAAGACACAGAAATGAGCAGGTGAGAATAATTAGCAGCAGACTGCTTTACTTCATATTACAAGCTCACTAAAGTTTACAGTTTTTCTAAATTCCAAGAAAACTGTGGTAAAATGTATTGATAACAGAACAATAGCTAACAAATACCCATCTGGAATCATTTTAAAGAATCATTCATGAACGTACATGTGTGTGTGTGTGTGTGTGTGTGTGTGTGTGTGTGTGTGTGTGTGTGTGTGTGTGTGTGTGTGTGTGTGTGTGTGTGTGTGTGTGTGTGTGTGTGTGTGTGTGTGTGTGTGTGTGTGTGTGTGTGTGTGTGTGTGTGTGTGTGTGTGTGTGTGTGCGCGCATCTGCACTGCAGGCATTGACATCCTTTCCAAGCCAGGCACATTTACTCCTCTATGCTGGGGTCCCCTCACTCTCTCCATCTCCCTGTCTTACCTCGACCTAACAAGTTGCTTTCTGTTTATACACTCAGTATCTCTCTCCTTTTTCACAATGTTTTCCTCTGCTGGATAAA
Source organism: Salvelinus namaycush (assembly GCF_016432855.1). Taxonomy (NCBI): domain Eukaryota; kingdom Metazoa; phylum Chordata; class Actinopteri; order Salmoniformes; family Salmonidae; genus Salvelinus; species Salvelinus namaycush. The sequence continues at coordinate 31,102,303 of NC_052329.1, forward strand.
ATGAGATGGGATGGTATGGAGAAGCCCCACACGTACACATCAATCAAAATCCTTATCCACTATACATGCATGCACACACACACACACCACACACACACTACTCTGTCCATCTTCTCTAACTTGTTAAAGACTAGTCCTGCTGTGTGAGGTGGAGAGTCAACCCAACAGAACAGAGTACCATGGGATGTGGTTTGGACTGGAAAGACAGAGTTGGCCATGCTGAGTCTGTTGACTTGAGCTGGTTGAAGATCAGGTTCTTTAATTTTGTATTATATTGATTGGTGTGTAAAAGATTGGAATGCTCAACCCTGAATTCTACCTTAGAAACAGTGTTTTTGGTTGCAGCGATTATAAGGGCATATGTTTCACTTCAAATAACAGCTGGCTACAATGATTTAAATATTTCTAGACATAGATATTTCAAGACTATTATCCAATGAGTTTTAGGGTTTTTCCTTTTATATTTTACAGGCCAGACCATATTTCTGGCTTTTACACAAAATAGAGGTTGTGGCTGTGGCTTGGATACCACACCACTCTCTATTCTTAATCATCCCCACTCTCTATGACAGATAAAAAGACAATTAACTGAAAGATGCAATATGGAAATACTCTGAAACCAAAACTCAACCCCAAGTAACCTCTTTAAAAACGACTAATTTGGTCATTAGCCCTGTAAACACTGTGCATTATTTCATAACAAATGGTCCACTATCCGCTAAATCAGGTGTTATAGTGTTGGGCTGGGGAAAAAGCCTGCACACAGCCTGCAGTTACCCAAATCAATCTCTGCTGTGCATGGATGCAATTATAACCAAGAGGATGAAAGAGAGAGATGAATCAGGCAAGAACATTATGGGATAAGCAGAGGAAGAGAGAGAGACCATTCAGGAGGAAGGATAGTACAAATGTGACAAATGAATGAGAAGTAGTAGAAAGATACCAGCTGTTTTCGGTTTTCCTCCAGGCAGAGTCCAAGAACACCCAGGAAGGATCCAAACGCCAACTGCAGATATCAAATAGAACAGCCACTGTTAGAGAGATGCCAGTGGTTGGCTCTTATTGTAGAGAACTTTATGCACTATTAAAAGTCATGTAAAGTCAAGAGATAAATAACAACTCTGTTCACTAATGTTATTGTTATGCAAAGATTATTCCCTGGTGGACTACTACTACAACAGAATTGGAAGTGTCAATGAACTGTGCAGTCGAATCACTAATGTACCCACAAATCAGAATTGAGTTGCGGTGATCCAGCAGGAGAAATGCCAAGGTTTAAAACATGGACATAATAGAAAATGCACCTGTTAACAACATGGCTGTGGTACCGTAGAACTCTCGGAAAGGAATGGGATGTGTGGGATAACAAGTAGCAGAAGTTCTGGTGTTTGGGTTTTTCGTCACTGGTTATTTGGACAAATGGCAATTTCGCAGTTGTTAGCATATTTTGAATTCCCGAAGGGAAGGGGACATTCGGCCCGTAACTTGCAAATAGAGAAGGTGGAGCACCTCGTTCTAGCATCTCTTGATCCAATCTCTTAACACATACGGACCCACAACTTAATCGAGCAGCTGACCAATTACACAAGACTTTAGTTCTGGGTTAAACGAGATTATACACTTAGAAATGATCTGTCTTTAAATGTATATAAAATCTACTGGAAATATTTACTGGCTGTGATGCAAATAACAGCTGAAATATATGTTGTTTGTCTGTCATGTGCTATAAGATCAGGGTTTGTTCTCAAGGCATTTATGAGACTTTAACTGTTGAGGACAGAGGGCGCTGTTTTCACTTTGGGGGAAAATCGTGCCCAATTTAAACGGCCTCGTACTCAATTCTTGCTCGTACAATATGCATATTATTATTACTATTGGATAGAAACACTCTCTAGTTTCTAAAACCGTTTGAATTATATCTGTGAGTAAAACAGAACTCATTTTGCAGCAAACTTCCTGATAGGAAGTGGAAAATCTGAAATCGATGCTCTGTTCTAGGGCCTGCCTATAAATGTCCTTGATATTTATTAGTATAGATGCACTTCATACGTCTTCCACTAGATGTCGACAGGCAGTGAGAGAAGAAATGGAGTGCATAACTTGATCTGGGGTCGAATAAAAGCTCTCGGCATGACGTGTCACCAGTTTCCTGTTTTCTGGAGAGCGCGTGAAGTGACCTGGTTTTGCCTTCTGAAAAGCTGTCGTTATAGACGATTAATATCTCCGGCTTTGATTTTATTTGATACATGTGACAATATCATCGTAAAGTATGTTTTTTCAATATAGTTTTATTCGATTATTGAAATTTATTCGGGACGTTAGGCGTGTTGCGTTGTGTGCCTTTGTTCAGGAAGGAGAGCTTTGCGCTACTTTGCTAGCTTTCCGTGCTAATTGACTGGAGAAGAGGACATTCTAAAACCAAACAACGATTGTTCTGGACTAAGGACCCCTTGTACAACATTCTGATGGAAGATTGTCAAAAGTAGGACCCATTTTATGATGCTATTTCATATATCTGTCGAACATGTGAAATAGTCGTTTGCGCCCAGATTTTGGGTACTCTCTCGCTATAACTAAGCTGGATGTCGTAATGAAGTTATTTTTAGAATTCTAACACGGCGATTGCATTAAGAACTAGTGTATCTATCATTTCCTATACAACATGTATTTTCTAGTAACGTTTATGAATAGTTATTTGGTCAGAATAGTTGAGTGTCATAAAAATATCCGCACATTCTGGGAAAAAGATGCTACGTTAGCACAATGTAGAACCACTGATTTCAGCTCTAAATATGCACATTTTCGAACAAAACATAAGTGTATGTATAACCTGATGTTATAGGACTGTCATCTGATGAAGGTTTATGAAGGTTAGTGAAAATTAATATATTTTGCTGGTTTATTCGCTATCGCTAACGTGCCTATTGCTATCGCTAACGTGCCTTGATGAATGAATGCGGTAGTGTGGTAGGCTATGGTGGTAAGCTAATATAATGCTATATTGTGTTTTCGCTGTAAAACACATAAAAATCGGAAATATTGGCTGGATTCACAAGATGTTTGTCTTTAATTTGCTGTACACCATCGATTTTTCTGAAATGTTTTATGATGAGTATTTAGGTATTTGACGTTGGTGTCTGTAATTACTCTGGCTGCTTCGGTCCTATTTGTGACGGTAGCTGTGATGGTAGCTGCAATGTAAATTGATTTATACCTCAAATATGCACATTTTTCGAACAAAACATAGATTTATTGTATAACATGTTATAAGACTGTCATCTGATGAAGTTGTTTCTTGGTTAGTTTGGTTGGTTCTTGGTTAGTTAGGTTGGCTTTGTGCATGCTACCTGTGCTGTGAAAAATGTCTGTCCTTTTTTGTATTTGGTGGTGAGCTAACATAAATATATGTGGTGTTTTCGCTGTAAAACATTTTAAGAATCGGACATGTTGACTGGATTCACAAGATGTGTATCTTTCATTTGCTGTATTGGACTTGTTAATGTGTGAAAGTTAAATATTTCTAAAAAATATCTTTTGAATTTCGCGCTCTGCCTTTTCAGTGGAATGTGGGAGGAGTTCCGCTAGCGGAACCCCGGTGCCAGACAGGTTAATTGTCATAATTTGGAAGACATCTTGTTTTGCGGACAACGACTCACAAACCACAGTTTCCCCATCTGTCAATAATTTCTGGAGACCTGCCTTCTTGGCATTGCAACTTTTTTATTTTCTTAAGGTCTGTGTTGTTTTTTTATGACAAAAAGAAAGAACATTTGAGAAAATGTGTTTATTGTTATTAAAAGTTAATTTATATGTATAGTGAGTAATTTTCAACAAAATGGAAGATGAACATAATTATGATGATGATGATAATGATAATGATGAAGATGTACTTACAATGACTCCAGAGGTGTATCCGGTGATGCTGAGGCTCTCTGTGCGAGTGGTGGTGTAGATCCCCAGAATGACCAGGACCAGGGACAGACAGAGCATGCCCAGTACCAGCCATATCGCCATCCTGTTCCTCCTCTTCATCAGTTCTGAACCCACAGATGCATAATCAGTCACAATACCATTTCACTGTACAATGTATACCTAGCCCAGGTGGGTTAAAGAAGGGTTAACACTTGGGGTCCTAGGAGGATAACCAGAAGGGGCCCACTAAGATTTGTCCTCAGTATCCACGTTGGCCCCACATGTGGTTGCCATGTTGGGCTTTATGTGGGCTCATGTTGGGCTTCATACCCACGTGTGGGGCCAACCTAAATACTGAGGAAAAAACGTTTTGGGTCCCTGTTGGGTTTTCCTCATGGGGCCTGAGGAAACGCCGTTCATTAACCCATTTGGGCCCCACATGGAAATGTTGGATGGGACCATTTATGATAAAAACAAAATAAAAAGTGACATGTTTTACTGAGAATCTAGCACAGAGGGAGCAGATATGCTCCAGTCCATGATTTACTATTTTCAAAATAATATGGATTATTAATATGATGGTAACAATAACATTTAAAATATATTAGGCCTAATTTATTGTGCGGACTGTCATACTGAAAGGGCAGTGTAGATAATACATATTAAAAACTCTCAGACAGAGAATAATTCCACATCTGCAAAACAGCTCTACCAAGTCTGCAAATGGATAATTAGCCAGTATAATAACCACAATGGGCTGAATTCTAATTTGCGATCAGTGCATGTAAAAATCTCCTAACGAGATCAATACTTGAGTTACACGTCAGTAAGTCTTCTTTCTATTGGCAGGTCTCAAATTACAACAAAGTAAATCTTAAAAATGAAAGGTAAAACCTGCAAATAGATGTCATATTTCTCTTTATTTGATTAATGATTAGGCAAAGCTGCTTTGGGGATTATAGGCTATGTCAAAATGCTCCACACATAATGTTTTTCAATAAGCATATAACTTACATAGTTTTCATGTACACAGACAAAAATCACTTGCATTTTCCTTCACCAAAACGAAATCCTTTCAACTAAGCTATTTAATTGTTGCTGTTATAATTTACAAAGCATAATATGGTAAAAAAAAATCTAAATCGTCGGCCTAATTCAAATATAGTAGCTTACACTAATTCGCAGTATAGGCTAAGCAACCGGAAAAATACGCATTGAATGGCAGTCACAATTTAACTCTATAGCCTACCTGCTTGACTGAGAGCGGGCTTCTCCCGATCCGCTGCGTCCCGAATGGCTCCGGTTGTCATGCTCCCCAAACGGATGCTCCACGGAGTAGTATAATATCCACAATATCCCTGAGTGAGCCAATGCGCTACGTCTACTATGCTGATTTCAGAACACCTCCGCACGGTCTGTTGCGCATGGAGCTCTTCAAATGTTTTATAAGCGCACTGCGCGCACGGTTGGCCAACGTGTTCCCAAATACGCACGCGTAAGATCCCGCTCCTAGTAGCCTACAGCTGCGTTGATGCGCTGCTCACTTGTTACTAAAGGACCAGGCTAATAATGGGCGTTTTCTTCTTATGTCATTGAATCTTACTGTGAATGCTTTTATGGTTTATTCAGTTGGCCAGTTAAAAAAAGAAACGCTAATCTTATGAGAAATTGCATGGGCTATTTTTACAATCCTACATTACTATACCTTGAGATGTTTAAACTAAAATTAAGATGAACCTACATGTGTTTTAGATTCAACATCATGTATCTATTAATCGTGGATGTTTCTTTGTTTTTTGGTATTTTAATTATGAATGTGACCCACTCCCTCTCCGACTTTCCTCTGTTAATCTGCTTAAAGCCTAGATCATTATTATTGTATATAATGTATATGTACTCGTGTGTTACATTACTGTGTATTAATCTTTCTGAAAAATCACTGTCTTAGAGATGATACGATAATGTACAATTTAAGCACACGGGAAAGGTGAAAGTTGTCATATAAATCTAGATGGATGAGATTGCATGGACAGAAACTAGATTTAGACATGAGTACAGCTGATTTCCCTTGTTTGGGAGAAACACTCATAACTTTCAGAGTAATACAACGCAATAATGTGGACCATTATAAACATCATTATTAAATATTTTCAGCTAAGCTGCAGTTCCTGTCAACATGCATACATTTTTTCTCCGTGAATTGTAATTTTTAATGGTAAAAACTCTAGGCCCAATTGGTACAGCCTACCTAGTAGGTCTCAGTCTCAGAGTTGTTCCTGGCCCTGCTGGGTCATGGTCAGGAAGAATTCTGGGCCTTATATGTAATGTATGTAATATCTTATGCAATACCTAGATGTGCACAATGTTACATTTTTCAGTACATCTAAAGGAGGTCATTTTCACTTGATGGGTGATTAGGGTTGCGAAACTACCAGTAATTTACCAAAGTTACCAGCATTTTCAGACACTTTGATAATTAACAGGTAATCTGTGGCAATCTATGGTAACTTTGGTAATTTATACTTGAATAACTAATATTTTCATATAAAGTATTAATTTTGTATATCCGTATTGTCCATGAATTTCTAGTGGATAGACATTTACATTTACATTTACATTTAAGTCATTTAGCAGACGCTCTTATCCAGAGCGACTTACAAATTGGTGCATTCACCTTATGATATCCAGTGGAACAACCACTTTACAATAGTGCATCTAACTCTTTTAAGGGGGGGGGGGTGGGGGGCTGGGGTTAGAAGGATTACTTTATCCTATCCTAGGTATTCCTTAAAGAGGTGGGGTTTCAGGTGTCTCCGGAAGGTGGTGATTGACTCCGCTGACCTGGCGTCGTGAGGGAGTTTGTTCCACCATTGGGGTGCCAGAGCAGCGAACAGTTTTGACTGGGCTGAGCGGGAACTGTACTTCCTCAGAGGTAGGGAGGCGAGCAGGCCAGAGGTGGATGAACGCAGTGCCCTTGTTTGGGTGTAGGGCCTGATCAGAGCCTGAAGGTACGGAGGTGCCGTTCCCCTCGCAGCTCCGTAGGCAAGCACCATGGTCTTGTAGCGGATGCGAGCTTCAACTGGAAGCCAGTGGAGAGAGCGGAGGAGCGGGGTGACGTGAGAGAACTTGGGAAGGTTGAACACCAGACGGGCTGCGGCGTTCTGGATGAGTTGTAGGGGTTTAATGGCACAGGCAGGGAGCCCAGCCAACAGCGAGTTGCAGTAGTCCAGACGGGAGATGACAAGTGCCTGGATTAGGACCTGCGCCGCTTCCTGTATGAGGCAGGGTCGTACTCTGCGAATGTTGTAGAGCATGAACCTACAGGAACGGGTCACCGCCTAGACCATATAGTTCAAGAGAAAATAGCCCAATTAATGAACAAAGCATCTAATCAACAATGGCATTATTTTCTATTCACACCAACTCTTCCAACTATAGACTTATTTCGCAACTGCCACCAGTTCGTCACCAAAATATTTACAACAAAGACATTAATATAGCTAGTCAAATAAATAAGTGGTTAAAAATATAAAGGATATTTAAAGCTGAAACCTTCCTATTAAACACCAATGGTATTCACTAAGTAGATTAGTTATATTTAGGATACTGTTTTACAGTTTTGTCGTTCTATTATATATTTTTTGGATTATATTTTTTTATGGGCTATATATATATTGTGCATGTGATAAGGATAAGGCCAAACAGGGGGCGGAGATAATCATACACTTGATAATCTGAAGTACCCAAAAAGGCCACTAGATGTCATCTGACAACTTTCAAGGATTTTATGTAATTTACCCAAATTCTGGTGGTTGAACAGTGCTTGCACGTCAAATGTTCTACTGCTTGAGTTCCTGTTCCTCTCAGAATATAAACTCAAAAGTATTGTCAGAATGAATATATTTCCACGGCTGAATTTCTGTAGACATAGGAGGACTATCCATATCAACTTTAAATTATATTTACAGACACTAGCATTTTCTGCCCCCTGGTTGAGTATATAGAGAAATATGCTGTCTCTTACTGGAGTCCCCTGTGAAACCTAACTAGCGCACCATCCATTGATCACATTTATAAATAAATGATCTGGGCTCCCGAAAGGACTGATCTCTAGAATATACAAACAACTTTTGGAAAGCTCATATTGTGAGCTAACCATTAAAAAAGTATGGTCTACAGATCTAATTGAATCTGAACAACCCTTTAACTGGAACAGAATATGAATAAATATGACCTTAGCATCCAGTAATCCAAAACCTCAATTTATTATCTTTAGTTTGTTCACAGATTATATTTAACACCAAGGAAATGATTCACGATGAAATTGGCACCGACTCCCAACTGTTCACAGTGTCTGCAAAATCAGGTAGACACATTCCTTCATATGATGTGGGAGTGCCCTGCAGTTAAATGCTTCTGGATCAAAGTTACAAAATACATTTTTAAGTGCATGAATTCAATGCTTTGCATCTACTATGTTACAGTTGAAGTCGGATGTTTACATACACTTAGGTTGGAGTCATTAAAACTCATTTTTCAACCACTCCACAAATTTCTTGTTAACAAACTATAGTTTTGGCAAGTCGGTTAGGACATCTACTTTGTGCATGACACAAGTCATTTTTCCAGCAATTGTTTACAGACAGATTATTTCACTTATAATTCACCGTATCACAATTCCTGTGGGTCAGAAGTTTACATACACTAAGTTGACTGTGCCTTTTAACAGCTTGGAAAATTCCAGAAAATTATGTCATGATTTTAGAAGCTTCTGATAGGCTAATTGACATAATGTGAGTCAATTGGAGGTGTACCTGTGGATGTATTTCAAGGCCTACCTTCAAACTCAGTGCCTCTTTGCTTCACATCATGGGAAAATCAAAAGAAATCAGCCAAGACCTCAGAAAAAAGAATTGTAGACCTCCACAAGTCTGGTTCATCCTTGGGAGCAATTTCCAAATGCCTGAAGGTACCACGTTCATCATTAAAAACAATAGTACGCAAGTATAAACACCATGGGACCACGCAGCCGTCATACCGCTCAGGAAGGAGACGCGTTCTGTCTCCTCGAGATGAATTTACTTTGGAGCGAAAAGTACAAATCAATCCCAGAACAACAGCAAAGGACCTAGTGAAGAAGCTGGAGGAAACAGGTACAAAAGTATCTATATCCACAGTAAAACGAGTCCTATATCGACATAACCTGAAAGGCTGCTCAGCAAGGAAGAAGCCACTGCTCCAAAACCGGCACAAAAAAGCCCGACTACGGTTTGCAACTGCACATGGGGACAAAGATCGTACTTTTTGGAGAAATATCCTCAGGTCTGATGAAACAAAAATAGTACTGTTTGGCCATAATGACCATCGTTATGTTTGGAGGAAAAAGGGGGAGGCCTGCAAGCCGAAGAACACCATCCCAACCGTGAAGCACGGGGGTGGCAGCATCATTTTGTGGGGGTGCTTTGCTGCAGGAGGGATTGGTGCACTTCACAAAATAGATGGCATCATGAGGAAATGAAAATTATGTGGATATATTGAAGCAACATCTCAAGACATCAGTCAGGAAGTTAAAGCTTGGTCGCAAATGGGTCTTCCAAATGGACAATGACCCCAAGCATACTTCCAAAGTTGTGGCAAAATGGCTTAAAGACAACAAAGTCAAGGTATTGGAGTGGCCATCACAAAGCCCTGACCTCAATCCTGTAGAAAATTTGTGGGCAGAACTGAAAAAGCATGTGCGAGCAAGGAGACCTACAAACCTGACTCAGTTACACCAGCTCTGTCAGGAAGAATGGGCCAAAATTCACCCAACTTAAGAAGGCTACCCGAAACGTTTGACCCAAGTTAAACAATTTAAAGGCAATGCTACCAAATACTAATTGAGTGTATGTAAACATCTGACCCACTGGGAATGTGATGAAAGAAATAAAAGCTGAAATAAATCATTTTCTCTACTATTATTCTGACATTTCACATTCTTAAAATAAAGTGGTGATCCTAACTGACCTAAGACAGGGAATTTTTACTAGGATTAAATGTCAGGAATTGTGAAAAACTGAGTTTAAATGTATTTGGCTAAGGTGTATGTAAACTTCCGACTTCAACTGTACTTAACAATGGTAGCTCCTTGAATCTCTCAATCAATCAGAGACGATTACTGACGCAAAATAGATGTTGGCTCTTAGATGGCAATCCCCTCACTCCCTTGGAGACTCTCTCCTAATTCGCCAGTTGATACATGTCACGTCCTGACCATAGTGCTTATGTGTTTTGCTTGTTTTAGTGTTGGTCAGGACGTGAGCTGGGTGGGCATTCTATGCTGTGTGTCTAGTTTGTCTGTTTCTGTGTTCGGCCTAATATGGTTCTCAATCAGAGGCAGCTGTCAATCGTTGTCCCTGATTGAGAATCATATATAGGTGGCTTGTTTTGTGTTTGGATTTTGTGGGTGGTTGTTTCCTGTGTCAGTGTTTGTGCCACACGGGACTGTGACGGTTAGTTCGTTTGTTATTTTGTATAGTGTCTTGTTTTTCCGTGTATATTAAATCATGGAAACTTACCACGCTGCACATTGGTCCTCCGATCCTTCTCGCCTCTCCTCGTCCGAGGAGGAGGAAGAGCTAGACTGCCGTTACAATACAGTTAATATTAGAATTTATAACATTGAATTATTGATAGTGAGAATGAATGGTGCTAGTCAAGGTAAAAGGCCTGGACAAATATACTAGACTGTAAAGAATAATCTCAGCCAAACACTTAGAAAAAAGCAATCTATAAAACCTTGACTTTTTCCACATTTTGTTGTATTACAGCCTGATTTTAAAATGTATTAATTGAGATTTTGTGTCACTTGCCTACACACAATAGGCCATAATGTCAAAGTGGAATTATGTTTATAGAAATGTTTACAAATTAATTAAAAATGAAAAGCTGAAATGTCTTGAGTCAATTAGTATTCAACCCCTTTGTTATGGCAAGCCTAAATAAGTTCTGGAGTAAGAACTCACTCTTTGTGCAATAATAGTGTTTAACATTATTTTTTAATGACTACCTCATCTCTGTACCCCACACATAAAATGTATTATCTGTAAGGTCCCGCAGTCGAGCAGTGAATTTCAAACACAGATTCAACCACAAAGACCAGGAAGGTTTCCCAATGCCTCGCAAAGAAGGGCACTTATTGGTAGATGGGTATAAAAAAGCAGACATTGAATATCCCTTTGAGCATGGTGAAGTTATTAATTACACTTTGGATGGACACCCAGACCTTTCTAACTCAGTTGCCGGTGAGGAAGGAAACCGCTCAGGGATTTCACCATGAGGCCAATGGTGACTTTCAAACAGTTACATTGGCTGTGACAAGAGAAAACTGAGGATGGATCAACAACATTGTAGTTACTCCACAATAATAACCTTCAGTGCCTTCAGAAAGTATTCAGACCACTTGACTTTTTCAACATTTTGTTAGGTTACAAACTTATCCTAAAATTGATTAAATACTTTAAAACTTTTTTTTTCAATCTACACACAATACCCCATAATAACAAAGCAAAAACAGGTTTTTAGAATCACATTTACATAAGTATTCAGACCCTTTACTCAATACTTTGTTGAAGCACCTTTGCCAGCCATTACAGCCTCGAGTCTTCTTGGGTATGACGCTATAAGCTTGGCACACCTGTATTTGGGTAGTTTCTCCCATTCTTTTCTGCAGATCCTCTCAAGCTCTGTCAGGTTGGATGGGGAGTGTTGCTGCACAGCTATTTCCAGGTCTCTTCAGAGATGTTCGATCGGGTTCAAGTTCGGACTCTGGCTGGGCCACTCAAGGACATTCAGAGACTTTTCCCAAGCCACTCCTGCATTGTCTTGGCTGTGTGCTTAGGGTCGTTGTCCTGTTGGAAGGTGAACCTTCGCCCCCAGTCTGAGGTCCTGAGTGCTCTGGAGCAGGTTTTCATCAAGGATCTCTCTGTGCTTTGCTCCGTTCATCTTTCCCTCAAACCTGACTAGTCTCCCAGTCCCTGCCATTGAATAACATCCCTACAGCATGATGCTGCCACCACCATGCTTCACCGTAGGGATGGTGCTAGGTTTCCTCTAGATGTGATGCTTGGCATTCAGGCCAAAGACTACAATCTTGGTTTCATCAGACCAGAGAATCTTGTTTCTCATGGTCAGAGTCTTTAGGTGCCTTTTGGCAAACTCAAAGTGGGCTGTCTTTAACTGAGGAGTAGCTTCCGTCTGGTCACTCTAGCATAAAGGCCTGATTGGTGGAGTGCAGCAGAGATGGTTGTCCTTCTGGAAAGTTCTCCCATCTCCACAAAGGAACTCTGGAGCTCTGTCATTTAGAATTTAGACTATAACAAAAAACAATGTGGAATAAGTTAAGGATATGAATAAAGGTTAATTAAAGGCACAAAATAAATTGAAAAAAAAAAAATACTTTCTGAATGGACTTTATATACCTATTTGTATCTTTTTTACTTCTAGGCCCACGGAGAAGTAGTGGTATGGAGAGGGTTTTCTCTGGTCTCCTGGAGGGGGAGGGTGGCTGGTCTGAGGGGTGATTGATGGGGGGAGGGAAACATGGTTTCCAGAAGTGGGGGGGTGGGTTGGATGGAGACATGTTGGCTGGATGGGGTTGGGGGAATGGGATGGGAAGTTGGAGATGGAGGCCTACTTCTTTTTTGTTTTCTTTTCCTGTTTAAATCAAATGTATTATTTCTTAACTCTGTGTGTATTTTTTACTAGGCGTTTTTTCTTATTTTGAGTGGCAGTCTACGGGTACAAAAAACTTAACCGCAAGGCCATGGACTATTCATTTGTAGAGATAAATTGCAATCTGGTCAATGTGGTTCTGGACATTGTTATGCTGAGATAAACAGGACATTGGGAGTGTGTAGAGTCCCTTAACAAGGGCCATTTCTGGGATTTTTTAAATTCATATCCAAATATATTCCAAAAATGGTCAATCATCTGACAGAGCTGCACATCTTGTTCCAGGAGGATCCATATGGCAATATGAGAGCAGCAGCTGCCTGTCTGCCAGGGTCTAGGACTTTTGCACTAAAATAATCACTGCTGGCACCATGCGATCACTATCACATCTCTGTTGAGGATGCTGAATTAACTGTGTATATTCAGCAACTGCGTCGGAAAGCCAGGTGGAGGTCAGGAATTCCCATCCCTTATTGAAGTTTTGGACAGCTGCAGCCCTGGCATTTCCCCTAAAATCAATAGACTACTAAGGGCCATCATCACCCTTCCTATGACTTCATGTAGTGTTGAGAGACTCTTCTGCACTACAGGCCATATGAAAACATTCATCAGATCTTGCATGCTGACTGCATGTCTCAACAATCTAGCCCTGTCATTTGATGATCGGTGACTCTTTGGACTATGATGAAATAATCTCTATCTTCAACACCAAGCCTAGGCGTCTACTCCTTGTGATATAAAACATGAAACACACAAGAAAGGTAAGTCTGAATACTGTTTATTTATGATTTAGCCTAATGTTTTCATGTCTGCCTTGGTAGGACAGGTCACGTTTATGTTTGCTGTTTCAAGTCATCTACTGTATTCACACCCAGCGTGTTATTAGGCTATGTATAATGATTTCATGTTTCATGCCTGAATGTCTATACAGTAGTGTTTGCTTATTCAAAGTGAGCTATTAATTTCATACCCGCAATAGAGTTCAAGATATAGGCCTAATGTGTTTGTATTGTATTCTGTGTGTCTGTTTTCATATGGCAAAAATTGTGTACTTTCCATTCTTCCTTGCTTCTTTCTGCAATAAGCTGTTTGCAAATATTCCAATCCAATGCCACACTGATGTCTGGACGATGCGCTGATCATGGTCCTAAATCCACCTGTTGTGCCTGTACTGTAGAATGTTAATTTGAGTTGGAAGTGGTTATCTGATCAGATAATATGTTGATTATTTCATGATGTTTGGACTGTCGAACTGAATACTTCATACATTATCTGTATTTTGTGAGTATAATTTTTCCCTTTTTATCACTGCACTTGTCTGCTGCTGTAGAATCTCTCTCTCTCTCTGAATATGCAGGTGATAGACATGTTGTGTATTTCATTATGTTTGTTTACTGTCGGACTCTGACACAGTAGGCCTGTTAAGTCAGTGGTGTTGTTGTAAGCGGTTGTGTAGTCGTGCAATTGCGCTGCCTATTTGGCAATGACAATGGGTTTGTTTGATAAGGGAGATTTGTCGTGTATATTGGTCACATTTATTCTTTGTAATGTGTTAAATTATGCAAGGCGGATGTGTTGCTAACATTTACGATAGCAAATTTCAATTTACAAAAAAAAAAATGACGTTTTCGTCTTTTGAGCTTCTAGTCATGAAATCTATGCAGCCTACTCAATCACTTTTTATAGCTACTGTTTACAGGCCTCCTGGGCCATATACAGCGTTCCTCTCTGAGTTCCCTGAATTCCTATCAGACCTTGTAGTCATAGCAGATCATATTCTAATTTTTGGTGATTTTAATATTCATATGGAGAAGTCCACAGACCCACTCCAAAAGTCTTTCGGAGCCATCATCGACTCAGTGGGTTTTGTCCAACATGTCTCTGGACCTACTCACTGCCACAGTCATACTCTGGACCTAGTTTTGTCCCATGGAATAAATGTTGTAGATCTTAATGTTTTTCCACATAATCCTGGACTATCGGACCACCATTTTATTACGTTTGCAATCGCAACAAATGATCTGCTCAGACCCCAACCAAGGAGCATCAAAAGTCGTGCTATAAATTCTCAGACAACACAAAAATTCCTTGATGCCCTTCCAGACTCCTTCTGCCTACCCAAGGACGTCAGAGGACAAAAATCAGTTAACCACCTAACTGAGGAACTCAATTTAACCTTGCGCAATACCCTAGATGCAGTTGCACCCCTAAAAACGAAAAACATTTGTCATAAGAAACTAGCTCCCTGGTATACAGAAAATACCCGAGCTTTGAAGCAAGCTTCCAGAAAATTGGAACGGAAATGGCGCCACACCAAACTGGAAGTCTTCCGACTAGCTTGGAAAGACAGTACCGTGCAGTACCGAAGAGCCCTCACTGCTGCTCGATCATCCTACTTTTCCAACTTAATTGAGGAAAATAAGAACAATCCAAAATTTCTTTTTGATACTGTTGCAAAGCTAACTAAAAAGCAGCATTCCCCAAGAGAGGATGGCTTTCACTTCAGCAGTAATAAATTCATGAACTTCTTTGAGGAAAAGATCATGACCATTAGAAAGCAAATTACGGACTCCTCTTTGAATCTGCGTATTCCTCCAGGGCTTAGCTGTCCTGGATCTGCACAGCTCTGCCAGGGCCTGGGATCGGGAGAGACACTTAAGTGTTTTAGTACTATATCTCTTGACACAATGATGAAAATAATCATGGCCTCTAAACCTTCAAGCTGCATACTGGATCCTATTCCTACTAAACTACTGAAAGAGCTGCTTCCTGTGCTTGGCCCTCCTATGTTGAACATAATAAACAGCTCTCTATCCACCGGATGTGTACCAAACTCACTAAAAGTGGCAGTAAGAGTGGCAGCCCCTCTTGAAAAAGCCAAACCTTGACCCGGAAAATATAAAAAACTATCGGCCTATATCGAATCTTCCATTCCTCTCAAAAAAATTTGAAAAAGCTGTTGGTTGGTGGTGCTGGTTTGTCCGCTGGTTTGTCCTCTGACAAATCAACTGTACATTTCGGTGTTCCTCAGGGTTCCGTTTTAGGACCACTATTGTTTTCACTATATATTTTACCTCTTGGGGATGTTATTCGAAAACATAATGTTAACTTTCACTGCTATGCGGATGACACACAGCTGTACATTTCAATGAAACATGGTGAAGCCCCAAAATTGCCCTCGCTAGAAGCCTGTGTTTCAGACATAAGGAAGTGGATGGCTGAAAACGTTCTACTTTTAAACTCGGACAAAACAGAGATGCTTGTTCTAGGTCCCAAGAAACAAAGAGATCTTCTGTTAAATCTGACAATTAATCTTGATGGTTGTAAAGTCGTCTCAAATAAAACTGTGAAGGACCTCGGCGTTACTCTTGACCCTGATCTCTCTTTTGACGAACATATCAAGACTGTTTCAAGGACAGCTTTTTTCCATCTACGTAACATTGCAAAAATCAGAAATTTTCTGTCCAAAAATGATGCAGAAAAATTAATCCATGTATTTGTTACTTCTAGGTTAGACTACTGCAATGCTCTACTTTCCGGCTACCCGGATAAAGCACTAAATAAACTTCAGTTAGTGCTAAATACGGCTGCTAGAATCCTGACTAGAACCAAGAAATTTGATCATATTACTCCAGTGCTAGCTTCCCTACACTGGCAAGGGCTGATTTCAAGGTTTTACTGTTAACCTATAAAGCGTTACATGGGCTTACTCCTACCTATCTTTCCGAGTTGGTCCTGCCGTACATACCTATACGTACGCTACGGTCACAAGACGCAGGCCTCCTAATTGTCCCTAAAATTTCTAAGCAAACAGCGGGAGGCAGGGCTTTCTCCTATAGATCTCAATTTTTATGGAACAGTCTGCCTACCCATGTGAGAGACGCAGACTCGGTCTCAACCTTTAAGTCTTTACTGAAGACTTATCTCTTCAGTAGGTCATATGATTGAGTGTAGTCTGGCCCAGGAGTGTGAAGGTGAACGGAAAGGCTCTGGAGCAACGAACCGCCCTTGCTGTCTCTGCCTGGCCGGTTCCCCTCTCTCCACTGGGATTCTCTGCCTCTAACCCTATTACAGGGGCTGAGTCACTGGCTTACTGGTGCTCTTTCATGCCGTCCCTAGGAGGGGTGCGTCACTTGAGTGGGTTGGGTTACTGACGTGATCTTCCTGTCTGGGTTGGCGCCCCCCCTTGGTTTGTGCTGTGGTGGAGATCTTTGTGGGCTATACTCGGCCTTGTCTCAGGATTGTAAGTTGGTGGTTGAAGTTTTCCCTCTAGTGGTGCGGGGGCTGTGCTTTGGCAAAGTGGGTGGGGTTATATCCTTCCTGTTTGGCCCTGTCCGGGGGTATCATCGGATGGGGCCACAGTGTCTCCTGACCCCTCCTGTCTCAGCCTCCAGTATTTATGCTGCAGTAGTTTATGTGTCGGGGGGCTAGGGTCAGTTGGTTATACCTGGAGTACTTCTCCTGTCTTATCCAGTGTCCTGTGTGAATTTAAGTATGCTCTCTCTAATTCTCTCGTTCTCTTTCTTTCTCTCTCTCTCTGAGAACCTGAGCCCTAGGACCATACGTCACAGCAAACCGAACATTTTGAAAATCTTGGCTCTCTCTAATTCTCTCCTTCTCTCTTTCTTTCTCTCTCTCGGAGGACCTGAGCCCTAGGACCATACGTCAGGACTACCGGGCATGATGACTCCTTGCTGTCCCCAGTCCGCCTGGCCTTGCTGCTATTCCAGTTTCAACTGTTCTGCCTGCGGTTACGGAACCCCTACCTGTCCCAGACCTGCTGTTTTCAACTCTTAATGATCGGCTATGAAAAGCCAACTGAAAATTATTCATGATTATTATTTGACCATGCTTGTCACTTATGAACATTTTGAACATCTTGGCATAGTTCTGTTATAATCTCCACCCGGCACAGCCAGAAGAGGACTGGCCACCCCTCATAGCCTGGTTCCTCTCTAGGTTTCTTCCTAGGTTTTGGCCTTTCTAGGGAGTTTTTCCTAGCCACCGTGCTTCTACACCTGCATTGCTTGCTGTTTGGGGTTTTGGGCTGGGTTTCTGTACAGCACTTCGAGATATTAGCTGATGTACGAAGGGCTATATAAAATAAACTTGATTTGATTTGAATGTAATTGCACTCATTTTCATTTAAATATGTTGGAGTATTTTTGCTGGAAAAACTTTGCCCAGCCACTTTTACATACACCCAGCCACACATCAATTTCTGCCTACGCAGCTGGCCACCACACCATGATGAGTTGCCATGATAATATGCGAAGATCCTCTGCTTTGCTTCCATGGCTTTGCTGTGGTTTTGTGATATGTTCCCAGTGTCTGCGATTATTTATAAATGTATAATTCACTTTAGTCATTGTACTTTAGTCGTTGCTTTGGTCTGTGTTTTCAATTTATCAGACAACAACATGAGGTATAGGCCTATTTTTTTCTGAATGACTTTAGCTGCATTGTCCCCCATCCCCCCAATGTGCCCTCCAAATTGTTATAAAAGGTTCTGCTGCTGATGGAGCATGTGATAATAACATAAAATGCATGTTTAGAGGATGGCTCACAGCCTAATTTGTCTACTCATGTTCCACACGACATGGAGACACGTAATGAATACATCATGATTTATGGCTATTTCGGGCCTATTTCAGACCATCTGTTTTGCACATGCTGATCGAGTAGTAGTTGGATTATACGACTAGGATGCCTGGGCTACTCCCCGTTCATGATAGATGTTGGACCTAGCTGAGGCCTACCTTGTTGAGTTGTAGCCTGTAACTGGAAGGTTTACCGTTGCCACTAGAGCGGCATAGGTTAGGCTATGCTACTGCTTGCTTCTCTGCGTCGCTATCGCGCCATTTGAGGAGCCGCGAAGTTGCATGCAGGTGCTGGCCTACACTATGTCCCGGACATCTCATGATAAATTACTACCGTATTTCCATTACAAACCTTATGGGTCTGTGTACATGCGAAAAATGCATTTTCTGCGTTACAACGGAACAATCAGCAGCGTTTTTCGAAGAATTGAACAATTGCTTGTTTTTGTTATCTTGTTTTTTTTTGCACATAAACAAAAACAAAAAAAACTGAAAAAACTTGATATTTATATTTTCACAAGTGGGTGGAGTTAAATGTGGAATGCTTGTCATTGGTCAAATGCACAGCCAACACTTCCTGTCCTTTCAAAATAGCAGTTCACATTTCTAACTTCATTCTATTAATCTACTATCTATTAAGTAACCTATTAATAGCTATTAATTCATACATTAATGCCAAGATAAAGTGATATTTCTCCATTTCTATTCTAGATTTAAAATGATAAGATAGTCACAAAAATTATAGTGTTTATTGACCTATTCATGAACTGCTGTTATGTTTTTTTTCCTGTTAAAACAGGCAGAGCAAAACAGTTAACATAATCTCATGGGAGCTGCACGCACATGCTGGCTACAAACACAATGGGTTTTCATTAATGAAACTACAGTGCCTTTAGAATGTATGCATACCCCTTAACTTATTCCACATTTTGTTGTGTTACACACAATACTCCATAATGACAAACATGTTTTACATGTTTTACATTTCTTTTGCAAATATATTGAAAATTAAATACAGAAATATCTCCTTTTCACAAGTATTCACACCCCTGAGTCAATACATGTTAGAATCTCCTGCCAGTGATTCGAGTTGCTGTCTTTTTGGGTAAGTCTCTAAGAGCTTTCCACACCTGGATTGTACAATATTTGCACATTACTATTATTTTAATTCTTCAAGCTTTGTCAAGTTGGTTGTTGATCATTGTTAGACAACCATTTTCAAGTCTTGCCATAGATTTTCAAGCCGATTTGAGTCAAAACTGTAAATAGGCCACTCATGAACATTCAATATTGTCTTGGTACTGTAACACAATAAAATGTGGAAAAAGTCAAGGGGTGTGAATACTTTCTGAAGGCACTATGGATGAGCCATGACTAGAATTCAATATATACATAAAAAGTAAGTAAAACAGTATGTAAACATTATTAAAGTGTCCAGTGTTCAATGAACATAGGGCAGCAGGCTCTAAGATGCAGGGTAGAGTACCAGGTGATAGTCACTGTTACTAGCCGGCTAAGGTTTAGGACAGGTTACTGGGCGTAGGCCGGCTAGAGGTGACTGCTTAACAGTCTGATGGCTTGGAGAAAGAATCTGTTTATCAGTCTCTTGGTCCCAGCTTTGATGTACCTGTACTGTCTCCTCCTAGATGGTAGCAGGGTGAACAGGCCATGGCTCAGGTGGCTGAGGTCCTTGATGATCTTTTTATCATTCCTATGACACAGGGTGCTGTAGATGTCCTGGAGGGCAGGCAGTTTCTTTACCTCACTGTCTGAGTGAAGGGACCATTTCGGGTTGTCAGTGATGTGTACTCAGATGAACTTGAAGCTTTTGACCCTCTCCACTGCGGCCCTGTCGATGTGGATCGGGGCGTGCTCTCTCTGCTGTCCACAATCAGCTCCTTTATTTTGTTGACGTTGAGGGAGAAATTATTTTTCTGCCAGGGCTCTCACCTCATCCTTGTAGGCTGTCTCATCATTGTTGGTAATCAGGCCTACCACTGTTGTGCCATCAGCAAACCTGGCAATTGAGTTGGAGACGTGTGTGGCCACAATGTCATGAGTGAACACGGAGTACAAGAGGGGCTGAGCACACACCCCTGTGGGGCCCCAGTGTTGAGGATCAGCGTGGCGGAGGGGCTGATGCCTACCTTCATCACTTGGGGTCAGCCCGTAAGGAAGTCCAGGACCCAGTTGCACAGGGAGGGATTCAGACCCAGGTCCCTGAGCTTATTGATGAGCTTGGAGGGAACTATGGTGTTGAAGGCTGAGCTGTAGTCGATGCATAACATTCTTACACAGGTATTTCCCTTGTCCAGGTGGGATAGCACAGTGCAATGGCGATTGCGTCGTCCATGGATCTGTTGTGCTGTATGTGAATTATAGTGGATCTAGGTTGTCGGGTAAGATGGAGGTGATATGGTCCTTAGCTAGCCTCTAAAAGCACTTCATGATGACATAAGTGAGTGCTACGGGGCAATAGTAATTTCGCTCAGTTACCTTTGCTTTCTTGGGTACAGGAAAAATGGTGGACATCTTGAAACAAGTGAGGACAACAGACTGGGAAATGGATACCAGCCAGCTTGTATAAACATGCTCTGAGGATGCGGCTTGGGATGCCGCCTGGGCCGGCAGCCATGCGAGGGTTAACACGCTTAAATGACTTACTCACGTCAGCCAAGGAGAACGAGAGCACACAGTACTCGTGACAATCGAGGGCCTGCATCGATGGCTAGATTTTGTTTTCCACGAAGTGGGCAAAGAAGGTGTTTAGCTTGTCCAGGAGCAATGCTTTGATGTTTGTGACGTGGCTGGCTTTCCCTTTATAACCTGTGATTGTCTAGAGTCCCTGCCACATCTTGTGTCTAAGCCGTTGAATTGCGACTCCACTTTGTCCCTGTACTGTCATTTTGCCACTTTGATTGCCTTACAGAGGTCATAGCTGGTCTGTTTGTTAACAACCATTTAACCAGTCACCTTTCCATGGTCATGCAGTGGTTTGCGCTTTCAGTTTTCCACGAATGCGGCAATCTGTCTACGGTTTTTGGTTTGGATTTAAAGTTTTAATCGTCACAGTGGGATTAACATCCTCTATGCATTTCCTGATGAACCCAGTCACTGAGTCAGTGTATACGTCGATACTATTCTCAGAGGCGAACTGGAACATTTCCCAGTCTTCGTGATCAAAATAATCTTGAAGCATAGATTCCGATTGGTCAGACCAATTGTGAACAGTTCTTACCATGGGTGCTTCCCATTTATGTTTCTGCCTATAATTGAGGAGGAGCAGAATGGAGGCGTGATTCTGATTTGCAGAAGTGAGGGCAGGTAGGACCTTGTAGCCATCCCGGGAAGGGAGAGTAGCAATGATCCAAAGTTTGTGATGTGCGTGTAGCACAGGAGATGTGTTGATAGAACTTCGGTAGCGTTTTCCTTAGATTTCCTTTTTTAAAGTTCCCAGCTATAATAAATGTTGCTTCCAGTTTGCACATAGTCCAGTGTAGTTCCTTGAGAACCATCGCGATTCCGTAAAACAGAGTATGTTACAGTCCCTGATGTCTCTCTGGAAAGAGATCCGCGCCCTGAGCTCATCTACTTTATTGACCAGGGCTGAACGTTAGCGAGTAATATACTCGGAAGCGGTATATGGTATGCACGCCACCTGAGTCAGACTAGGGCCTCACTTCTTCCTTGGCGTTTTGAATAGAGCTGCCTCTGGAAGTTCAAACAAAGAATCCAGGTCAGGGATATTGAATTTCTGCTCTAATTTCTGGTGAGTGATCACTGATCTAATATCAAAAAGTTATTTACGGCTGTAGGTAATAATACAAGAAACATTCTGAGCAAATAATGTAAGAGATAGGAGCTAGAAACAGGGCAACCGTGTCTGTCGGCGCCATCTTGTCATTATTCTGTTTCTTGTTGTTCAACAAAAACTGTTTACAGTGCTTTTTGTTACGTTACAGCCTTATTCTTTCCCTCATCAATCTACACACAATACCCTATAATAATGAAGCGACATTTTAGACATTTTTGCAAATGTATTAAAAATAAAAAACAGAAATACCTTATTTACATAAGTATTCAGATCCTTGCTATGAGACTCAAAAATTTAACTCAGGCGCATACTGTTTCCATTGATCATCCTTGAGATGTTTATATAACTTGATTGGAGTCCACCTGTCGTAAATTAAATAGATTGGACATGATTTGGAAAGGTCCCACAGTTGACAGTGTATGTCAGAGCAAAAACCAAGCCATGAGGTCAAAGGAATTGTCCGTAGAACTCTGAGACAGGATTGTGTCGAGGCACAGATCTTGGGAAGGGTACCAAACATGTCTGCAGCATTAAAGGTCGCCAAGAACACAGTGGCCTCCATCATTCTTAAATGGAAGAAGTTTGGAACCACCAAGACTCTTCCTAGAGCTGGCCGCCCTGCCAAACTGAGCAATCGGGGGAGAAGAGCCTTGGTCAGGGAGGTGAACAAGAACCCAATGGTCACTCTGACAGAGATCCATAGTTTCTCTGTGGAGATGGGAGAACCTTCTAGAAGGACAACCATCTCTGCAGCACTCCACCAATCAGGCCTTTATGCTAGAGTGACCAGACGGAAGCCACTCCTCAGTTAAAGGCACATGACAGCCTGCTTGGCACCTAAAGGACTCTCAGATCATGAGAAACAAGATTCTCTGGTTACGGTGAAGCATGGTGGTGGCAGCATCATGTTGTGGGGATGTTTTTCATTGGCAGGGAATGGGAGACTAGTCAGGATCGAGGAAAAGATGAATGGAGTAAAGTACAGAGAGATCCTTGAGGAAAACCTGCTCCAGAGTGCTCAGGACCTCAGACTGGGGAGAAGCTTAACCTTCCGAACAGGACAATGACCCTAAGCACACAGCCAAGACAACACAGGAGTGGCTTTGGGACAAGTTTCTGAATGTCCTTGAGTGGCCCAGCCAGAGCCCGGACTTGAACCCGATCGAACATCCCCATCCAACCTGACAGAACTTGAGAAGATCTGCAGTGAAGAATGGGAGAAACTCCCCAAATATAGGTATGCCACGCTTGTAGCGTCATACACAAGAAGACTCAAGGCTGTAATTGCTGCCAAAGATGCTTCAACAAAGTACTGAGTAAATGTATAACATTTCTAAAAACCTGTTTTTGCTTTGTCATTATGGGGCATTGTGTGTAGATTGATGAGGGGAAAAAATACAATTGAATCCATTTTGGAATAAGCCATTGAATCCATTGAATCCATTTTGGAATAAATAAATACTTTCCGAAGGCACTGTATGTGGTTTGATTTCAGATTCAAATCCAATAAACAAGGAATGACTCATTTCTCATTTTTATCTTGTCATCATCTAATAGGAAATATTAATTGGCCAAAACGTACATGGACCCAAAATGTACAATGATCTACTCTGGTGATTAGTCTACTCCATTTTAACGCAGGAAAGAAACGATCTAATATTATCAAAACTTTTCTGGAAATAGACACATCAATGTCCAAGAAGGCTGAGATATCACAAAATAACACTCTGCCTTTGAACCTAGGGTATACGAATTCCCTCATTAGAGACATAATATGTAATTGCTGCCGTATGTATGTACACTGAGTGTATAAAACATTAAGAACACTTGCTCTTTCCATGACATAGACTTACCAGGTGAATCCAGGTGAAAGCTATGATCCCTTATTGATGTCACTTGTTAAATCCACTTCAATCAGTGTAGATGAAGGGGAGGAGGCAGGTTAAAGAAGGATTTTTAAGCCTTGAGACAATTAAGACATGGATTGTGTATGTGTGCCATTCAGACGGTGAATGGGCAAGACAAAATATTTAAGTGCCTTTGAAAGGCAATGGTAGTAGGTGCCAGGCACACCGGTTTTTGTCAAGAACTGCAACACTGTGTATATCAAGAATGGTCCACCACCCAAAGGACATTCAGTCAACTTGATGTGGGAAGCATTGGAGTCAACATGGGCCAGCATCCCTGTGGAACGTTTTCGACACCTTGTAGAGTTCATGCCGCGATAAATTGAGCCTGTTCAAATAAAATTGCATTTGTCACATGTGCATACAACAGGTGTAAACCTTACCATAAAATTCTTACTTACAGGGCCCTTAACCAACAAGGCCGTTTTTAAAAAGTAAGTAAGAAAAATGTGCTAAATAAACTAAAGGAAAAATGTGACCCGGCGCCTCTTTTCAGTTTTGTTTTATACATTGTATAAAAGTACAGACTCAGAGCTACAAAAAGGTATATCATACACTGCAGTTGAGGAACAATGGGAAAGTAATTCTGCTTTGAAAGCTGATTAACTTGTAACCCCACGTTTGAGAAAATGTCCTTTGAATGTTTTGGTACCTACTGGAGAGCTCTTTTTTGTCTACACCCATTTAGCAACATTTACACCCTCTTAAGCCTTTGCCCCACCCATCTCATTAAGGATTCACATGAGGCCATGTGCTAAACAGAGTGAGTAAGGTAGTGTAGTAGACAATCAAAGATTAAGACTAAAAGTGGTGAAAATAGTAGCCTAAAATAAAATTGATCTAGTCCTTGGCCTATATCCTAATCTGACTTTGGTGCAGGTCATGTTGTTCTTCACATTACCGTCTCTGGTAAACACACACTATATCAAATAAAATTCAAGTTTATTTGTCACACGCACAGGATAGAGAAGTTGTAAACAGTAAAGTGAAATGGTTACTTGCATATTTGCATAGTAGCAGTATCAAAAATAGAAAGTGTCCAGATAAATATATTTTGTAAATATTGTATAATTATTAGATGATGCTTACCCAGACACACGTGTCTAAATTGATGGGTCATGTGAAAGAAATGCTATAACCACCCCCCAGCCACATCTAGCTAAGTGGATGGGTCACTATTGTCTAGACATGTACATATGTTCATGAAATACAATAGATGGCCGTAATCACCCACAGACTCACCTGGCTAACTTTATGAATCATGTGAAAGAGAGGCTACAACCACCCCACAGACATGTCTAGCTAAGTGGATGGGTCTCTACAGAAGGTGTAAACGGTACAGTGAAATGGTTACTTGCATATTTGTAAAGTAGCAATATCAAGATTGTACTGAGGTACAGTTCAGTCAACTGAAATAAATTCATTAGACCCTAATCTATGGATTTCACGTGACTGAGCAGGGGTACAGCCATGGGTGGGCCTTGGAGGGCATAGGCCAACCCCCTTGGGAGCCAGGCACACCCCACTGGGGATTGCCCAGCCAATCAGAATTTGTTTTTCCCCACAAAAGGGCTTTATTACAGACATAAATACTATTACAGCCACCCCCCAGACAATCTCACGGGTGAAGAAGCCTGATGTTGAGGTCCTGGGCTAGCGTTGATACACGTACTGCCAAAACCTACAAAACGACATTGGAGGCAGCTTATAAACTCAGTCTTTCAAAGATAATTCGTAAAAATCCAAATAACTTCACAGATCTTCATTGTAAAGAGTTTAAACACTGTTTCCCATGCTTGTTCAATGAACCATAAACAATTAATGAACCTGTGGAACGGTCGTTAAGACACTAACAGCTTACAGACGGTAGGCAATTAAGGTCAGAGTTATGAAAACTTAGGACAATTATGAGGCCTTTTTACTGACTCTGAAAAACACCAAAAGAAAGATGCCCAGGGTCCCTGCTCATCTGCGTGAACGTGCCTTAGGCATGCTGCAAGGAGGCATGAGGACTGCAGATGTGGCCAGGGGAATAAATTGCAATGTCCGTACTGTGAGACGCCTAAGACAGCGCTACAGGGAGACAGGATGGACAGCTGATCGTCTTCGCAGTGGCAGACCACGTGTAACAACACCTGCACAGGATCGGTACATCCGAACATCACACCTGCGGGACAGGTACAGGATGGCAACAACAACTGCCAGAGTTACACCAGGAATGCACAATCCCTCCATCAGTGCTCAGACTGTCCGCAATAGGCTGAGAGAGGCTGGACTGAGGGCTTGTAGGCCTGTTGTAAGGCAGGTCCCTGCACAGCTACGCCCAAAGATGACGTAACAGTGCAGACGTGGTTTGTCGTCCTCTCGTTTACTTTTTGTATTTTTCATCTTTTGTATATATTTCAATTTATTTTTCAATCTCTTTTCCATTTTTAAATTAAATATACCTTCCGGTAACCCGCCTCACTCAATGTGACACAGATCTGCTATTTTTTTTAGACCTTATAGCCAAAACTTTCATCAGAAGCTAGCCATCAGAAGCTAACCAGCTAATTAGCTACTAGCTATTTAGTCATTGTTAGCCACTGCCCTCTGCCACTACCCTCTGCACAGGCACCAGCCGTTTTTTAGCCTGGATAATACCTGCCAGCCTCAGACAGTTTTTCTCCACTACAGCACCAGATTCCTGCCGTAAACCCTGGACTATTACTCCTGATCATCACAGCTAGCTAGCTGCCACAATGGTCATTGCAGGCAATCTCAACGCTGTGCGTTACAGGGAAGATATCCTTCTCCCTCATGTGGTACCCTTCCTGCAGGCTCATCCTGACATGACCCTCCAGCATGACAATGCCACCAGCCATACTGCTCCTTCTGTGCATGATTTCCTGCAAGACAGGAATGTCAGTGTTCTGCCATGGCCAGCGAAGAGCCCGGATCTCAATCCCATTGAGCACATCTGGGACCTGTTGGATCGGAGGGTGAGGGCTAGGGCCATTCCCCCCATAAATGTCCGTAACCTGCAAGTGCCTTGGTGGAAGAGTGGGGTAACATCTCACAGCAAGAACTGGCAAATCTGGTGCAGTCCATGAGGAGGAGATGCACTGCAGTGCTTAATGCAGCTGGTGGCCACACCAGATACTGACTGTTACTTTTGATTTTGACCCCCCCCCCCTTTGTTAAGGGACACATTATTCAATTTCTGTTAGTCACATGTCTGTGGAACTTGTTCAGTTTATGTCTCAGTTGTTGAATCTTGTTATGTTCATACAAATATTTACACATGGAAATAAACGCAGTTGACAGTGAGAGAACGTATCTTTTTTTGCTTAGTTTAGTAGAGAAATTAACATTCAATTCTCTGGCAACAGCTCTGGTGGGCATTCCTGCAGTCAACATGCCAATTGCACGCTCCCTCAAAATCTGAGACATCTGTGGCATTGTGTTGTGACAAATCTGCCCATTTTAGAGTGGCCTTTTGTTGTCCCCAACACAAGGTACATCTGTGTAATGATCATGCTGTTTAATCAGCTTCTTGATATGGATTATCTTAGCAAAGGAAAAATGCTTACTAACAGGGATGTAAACAAATTTGTGTGCAAGATTTGAGAGAAATAAGCTTTTTGTGCGTATGGAAAATGTCTAGGCTTTTTTATTTCAACTCATGAAACATGGGACCAACACTTTACATTTTGTATTTGTATTTGTCACTCCTACTCCCTCCGGTGTTCGACGTCACCGGTCTACCAACCACCAGCACTGGCAACTATGATTACGCACACATTCTGCCTTTGAACCTAGGCTATAAGAATTCCCTCATTAGAGAAATAATATGTAATTGCTGCCGTATGTATGTACACTGACTGTACAAAACATTAAGAACACCTGCTCTTTGCATGACGTAGACTTACCAGGTGAATCCAGGTGAAAGCTATGATCCCTTATTGATGTCACTTGTTATCTTGGCAAAGGATAAATGTTTACTAACAGGGATGTAAACACATTTGTGTACATGATTTGAGAGAAATAAGCTTTTTGTGCATATGGAACATTTCTGTGATTTTTTTTATATCAGCTTATGAACCATGGCACCAACACTTTTACATGTGTTTATATTTGTCAAGCCTACCTCTGCTCCCTCCAGTGCTCGACATCACCGGTCTACTAACCACCAGCCCTGGCAACTATTTTTACGCACACATGATTAGGTACATCTGCTCCCCATCATTACGCACACCTGGTCATCATTATCTCCGCGATTACTTCCCCTTTATTTAGCCCTCAGTAGACATCAGTCATTAGGTAGTATTGTTTTCTCTCATGTTATGTACAGCGCTCATGTTTTGTTCATGTGCAACTATTCATTATTAAACTCTGCGTATTACGTTACAATATTTTTGTTCAGTGTAGAAAGTGCCAATATAAACAAATACAAGATCAAGAAGTGTCAATGCCAGTAGAGAAAGAACAAAATAATATACAGTATGTACAAGAACAATATCAATAACGATATCAGTGATTCTGGTGGTGATAGATGAGGTAGTTATATGCTTACAGTCATGGGTAAAGTGGCTGAGCAGCAAGATAAAAAAATAAATAGTAGCAGCAACACATTGTGTGTGTGTTAGGAGAGAGTCATGTGAATGTGCATAGAGGCACTGCAGATAGTCTGGATGACTGGGAACTCGCCCCTGGTGATGAACTGGTCCGTCCTCACTACGCATGAACATAGGAATCATTATTCGGAGAGACTGTTCCTGTCCTGTCCTTGACTTTGGTGCAGGCCATGTGATGTCCATGCCCTCTTCATCACAAACTCCCTGATCTTCTCAAAAATATATGTTTGTCTAGTTGTGTCCAGTCCAGGTGGTGCTTGTAAAGGCATCTATGGGAGGAAGGATGTCAGCGTTGCACAGCAGCTAAAACCTGGTCCCAACTGAGTCCGAACGCTCCTTGGCGACAACACCAGGCTCCAGAGCATCAAAGCTGTAAAACAGGAAAATAGACCAAAACATTTAGAAGACATTACATCAATTCACCTCCCAAGTTTAGATAAGAAGAACCTCATACAACGCAATGAAAATTATATTCACCTGAAGTGCTGGTACTGCTTGATCTGTAGCAGCGGCCTGAATTACTGAGTTAGGTGTTGTTGCCAGCCATAGCTTTCCACCAGCACTGTACCATCCTCCAGTCCAACCAGCTGTGGGATGTTGACCCCTGTCACATGGCTGTCCTTCACCATGCCAGCAATCTCTGACAAAGTGTTCACTCTGGTCTTTCTGAAGTGCTGCTTGATGAGGCCGAAGCACCAGTCGGGGGAAAACTTGGTGTGGACTGTGATCAGGAAGTGAAGGTCCAGACTGTGGTGGAGCTTGTGCATGGTACAGTATTAGCAATACGTACATCAATAGAAATACAAAGACCTGTGCAAGCAGAATGAAATGCATCCTGATGTCTTTGCTTGCTGGTTCAGTAGGGCCTCCCCCAGGGACAAATGCAGGTCTTGACAGGTGGTATTGCAGTCAGCAACCATTTCGTGGTTGACAGACCGCTAACTAGGAACATGCAGGAGATGCTGATCTTGCTTCTTCAGCTTAGCCGATTTAACAGCTTCTGGCAGATTGGCAGATCTGAAGATCTGATAGTTGTTCCTTTGGCACTGCCAGGACAAGGCTGTCCTCGACTTAGCACTTGAGATGTGGAGCAGCGATTTTCTCCACAGATTCCTGAAGACATGTACAGTGCATTCAGAAAGTATTCAGTCCCCTTCCCTTTTTCCACATTTTGTTACATTACAGCCTTAAAATGTAGGAAATAAATATTTTTCTTCATCAATCTACCCACAGTACCTCATAATGACAAAGCGAAAACAGGTTTAGAAATTTTTGCAAATGCATAAAACAATTTAAAACAGAAATACCTTATTTACATAAGAATTCAGACCCTTTGCTCTGATACTCGCAATTGAGCTCAGGTGCATCCTGTTTCCACTGATCATCCCTGAGATGTTTCTACAACCTGTGGTAAATTCAATTGATTGGACATGATTTAGAAAGGCAGCTACCTGTCTATATAAAGGTCCCACAGTTGACAGTGCATGTCAGAGCAAAAACCAAGACACGAGGTCGAAGGAATTGGCCGTAGAGCTCTGAGACAGGATTGTGCTGAGGAACAGATCTGCGGAAGGGTACCAAAAAATGTCTGCCGCACTGAAGGTCCCCAAGAACACAGTGGCCTCCATCATTCTTAAATGGAAGAAGTTTGGAACCACCAAGACTCTTCCTAGAGCTGGCCGCCCGGCCAAACTGAGAGATTGAGGGAGAAGGGCCTTGATCAGGGAGGTGACCAAGAACCCGATGGTCACTCTGACAGAGCTCCAGAGTTCCTCTGTGGAGATGGGAGAACCTCCCAGAAGGACAACCATCTCTGCAGCACTCCACCAATCAGGCCTTTATGGTAGAGTGGCCAGACGGAAGCCACTCCTCAGTAAAAGGCAAATGACAGCCCACTTGGAGTTTGCCAAAAAGGACTATCAGACCATGAGAAACAAGATTCTCTGGTCTGATGAAACCAAGATTGAACTCTTTGGCCTGAATGCTAAGCGTCATGTCTGGAGGAAACCTGGCACCATCCCTACGGTGAAGCATGGTGGTGGCAGCATCATGCTGTGGGGATGTTTTTCAGCAGCAGGGACTGGGAGACTAGTCAGGACCGAGGGAAAGATGAACGGAGGACCGAGGGAAAGATGAACGACCTCGACCCCTTGGTTTGTGCTGTGGTGGAGATCTTTGTGGGCTATACTCGGCCTTGTCTCAGGATTGTAAGTTGGTGGCTGAAGATATCCCTCTAGTGGTGCGGGGGCTGTGCTTTGGCAAAGTGGGTGGGGTTATATCCTTCCTGTTTGGCCCTGTCCGGGGGTATCATCGGATGGGGCCACAGTGTCTCCTGACCCCTCCTGTCTCAGCCTCCAGTATTTATGCTGCAGTAGTTTGTGTCGGGGGGCTAGGGCCAGTTGGTTATATCTGGAGTACTTCTCCTGTCTTATCCAGTGTCCTGTGTGAATTTAAGTATGCTCTCTCTAATTCTCTCCTTCTCTCTTTCTTTCTCTCTCTCGGAGGAACTGAGCCCAAGGACCATACGTCAGGACTACCGGGCATGATGACTCCTTGCTGTCCCCAGTCCACCTGGCCTTGCTGCTGTCCCAGTTTCAACTGTTCTGCCTGCGGTTATGGAACCCCTACCTGTCCCAGACCTGCTGTTTTCAACTCTTAATTATCGGCTATGAAAAGCCAACTGACATTTATTCCTGATTATTATTTGACCATGCTTGTCATTTATGAACATTTTGAACATCTTGGCCATGTTCTGTTATAATCTCCACCCGGCACAGCCAGAAGAGGACTGGCCACCCCTCATAGCCTGGTTCCTCTCTAGGTTTCTTCCTAGGTTTTGGCCTTTCTAGGGAGTTTTTCCTAGCCACCGTGCTTCTACACCTGCATTGCTTGCTGTTTGGGGTTTTAGGCTGGGTTTCTGTACAGCACTTCGAGATATTAGCTGATGTACGAAGGGCTATATAAAATAAACTTGATTGAACGGAGTAAAGTAGAGAGAGATCCTTGATGAAAATTCTGCACCAGAGTGCTCAAAACCTCAGACTGGGGAGAAGGTTCACCTTCCAACAGGACAATGACCCTAAGCACACAGCCAAAACAACGCAGGAGTAGCTTCAGGACAAGTCTCTGAATGTCCTTGAGTGGCCCAGCCAGAGCCCGGACTTGAACCTGATCGAACATCTCTGGAGAGACCTGAAAATAGCTATGCAACGACACTTCCCATCCTACTGGTCTGACTGGTCAAAGAGCTCTATTACCATGTTATCCAACTGGTCTGACTGAGCTGAATTACCATGTTATCCAACTGGTCTGACTGGTCAAAGAGCTCTATTACCATGTTATCCAACTGGTCTGACTGGTCAAAGAGCTCTATTACCATGTTATCCAACTGGTCTGACTGGTCAAAGAGCTCTATTACCATGTTATCCAACTGGTCTGACTGAGCTCTATTACCATGTTATCCAACTGGTCTGACTGGACTAAAAACTGCATTGTTAGTTAAAGGCTTGCAAGTAAGCATTTCGCGGTATGGTCAACACCTGTTGTATTCGGCGCATGTGTCAAAAAAATCGATTTGATTTGAAATAATGTGAGATCAATTAAAAGTAGTGCCAATCATGTTGGAGGTTAATTAAAATAATCAAACTTGTTGTTTATGCTTTACATACCAAGTGTTGCCATTGATTCCTTGTAGAGACGCCACACCGCTGCTTTTGTCACATGAGATGGCAGCAGCTTTCCACCGAAGGGTTTATGTCCTGGGTGGCATCCTGGTAATACTATTGCATTATCCTCTGCATAGTTATTGATAAAGTTCACAACTCGCTGAAAGTCCTCATTCTTCAGATGTAACCTGTGCTTGCTTGGGCCGGCTCTCTTTTTGATGAGGCATTAGACCATTCTCCTTGTATGACTTGTGGAGGAGAGTCAGGTGTGTTCTACTGATGCTGAAACTATGCCACTTTATGTTTATATACCCTACAGTACTCATCTCATATGTATATACTGTACTCTATACCATCTACTGCATCTTGCCTATGCCGTTCTGTACCATCACTCATTCATATATCTTTATGTACATATTCTTTATCCCTTTACACTTGTGTGTATAAGGTAGTAGTTGTGGAATTGTTAGGTTAGATTACTCGTTGGTTATTACTGCATTGTCGGAACTAGAAGCACAAGCATTTAGCTACACTCACATTAGCATCTGCTAACCATGTGTATGTGACAAATAAAATTTGATTCGATTTGATTTGATTTGAAAGACAAATTCCAGATAGAAATATGTTAGCATTATTAGATGAGGCTTACCCAGACACACTTCTCTAAATTGATGGGTCATGTGAAAGAGAGGCTATAACTACCCCCCAGCCACATCTATGTAAGTGGATGGGTCTCTATTGTCTAGACCTGTTCAAATGTTCATGAAATACAATAGATGGCCTTAATCACCCCAAGACACACCTGGCTAACTTGATGGGTCATGTAATCATCTGGCAAAGTGGAGAATTTTGTTTAGACATGTAAATTAGCTAAACAATATAACCATAATCCCAACCTTATACAGTACTAGCAATATAAATTGATTGTCATAGCTAGCCGCCATGCATGAAATGCTGTATGAATCTGCAGGTTGCTAAAGCTAACCAACTAGGTTTGATGTTAGGCTAATGATAGCTAGCTATAACTAGCAATGCAAATTGATTTCTGAGATACAAATTATATTACCAACAGTAGACAGATCATACATGTAACATTAGCTAGCGAGCCAGCCAGCTAACATTAGCTAGCTAGCTAACAGTATGCTTTAACTTGCAATGAAAACAATTTTGACAAAACTAGAAAACGTCACTGATTTCAAAACTCTGTTGATCTCCGCTCCTTTTCCATCACTGTTATAAGAAGACTCTGCAATGTCTGGTTAAATGAAAATGTTTTTACCTAAATAAGGGATTTCCTCATCATCTTATTCATTTTTGGGATTTCCTCATCATCTTATTCATTTTCAGAATCAGAGAGAATCAGCATGGCACAATTGTCCTCCAGAAAGTAGTTCATCACAACTTGTTCCCACTGATAGCGCCTGCTAAATTCAGGGCAGCAATGTTGTTGAGAGCAGTAGCAACACTTTTGCAGTTCTCCATGATATATTAAAAAAAAAAAAAGCAGTGGTAGCAAGGATTATCTACACATACTGAGCAGCTCATGTTATAGACAGAAGCATGCTACATGGCAAACCAATCCAAACTCATCTCTCGGCATGTCCAGCCCATTCATTATCTCAGTCAATCATGGCTACAGGGAAGGTTCCTGCCTTTTTCTGTGGCTAAACCCACTAGGCTTGTAATTTAACAATTGCATATTTACAGATGGCATACAAGTTTGTAATTATGGTACATGAGAGTTCAATTGTTCCAGAATGCATTTCTGCCAAAAATTCTTTTTTTATAAAAAATATACAGTATTAGTCAAAGGTTTGGATACACCTACTAATTCAAGGGTTTTTCTTTATTTTTACAATTTTCTACATTGTAGAATAATAGTGAAGACATTAAATCTATGAAAAAACACATATGGAATCATGTAGTAACCTAACAAGTGTTAAACAAATCAAAATTTATTTGATATTCTTCAAAGTAGCCACCCTTTGCCTTGATGACAGCTTTGCACACTTGGCATTCTCTCAAACAGCTTCACCTGGAATGCTTTTTCAACAGTCTTGAAGGAGTTCCCACATATGCTGAACACTTGTTGGCTGCTTTTCCTTCACTCTGTGGTCCAACTCATCCCAAACCATCTCAATTGGGTTGAGTTCAGGGGATTGTGAAGGCCAGGTCATCTGATGTAGCAATCCATCACTCTCCTTCTTGGTCAAATAGCCCTTGCACAGCCTGGAGGTGTGTTGAGTCATTGTCCTGTTGAAAAACAAATAATAGTCCACTAAGCGCAAACCAGATGGGATGGCATTTCACTGCAGAATGCTGTGGTAGCCATGCTGGTTCAAAGTATGCTTTGAATTCTAAATAAAATCACAGACAGTGTCACCAGCAAAGCACCCCCACACCATCACACCTTCTCCTCCATGCTTCATGGTGGGAACCACAAATGTGGAGATCATCCGTTCACCTACTCTGCGTCTCACAAAGACACGGTGGTTGGAACCAAAGTACAGCATCAGACCAAAGTACAGTTTTCCACCGGTCTAATGTCCATTGCTCGTGGTTCTTGGCCCAAGCAAGTCTCTTCTTATTATTAGTGTCCTTTAGTAGTGGTTTCTTTGCAGCAATTCAACCATGAAGGCCTGATTCATGCAGTCTCCTCTGGACAGTTGATGTTGAGATGTCTCTGTTACTTGAACTCTGTGAAGCATTTATTTGGGCTGTAATTTCTGAGGTGCAGTTAACTCTAATTAACCTATCCTCTGCAGCAGAGGTAACTTTGTGTCTTCCTCTCCTGTGGTGGTCCTCATGGGAGCCAGTATTATTATAGCGCTTGATGGTTTTTGTGACTGCACTTGTCAAGAAGTTTTTGAAATGTTCCGTATTGACTGTCCTTCATGTCTTAAACTAATGATGGACTGTCGTTTCTCTTTGCTTATTTGAGCTGTTCTTGTCATAATATGAAATTGGTATTTTACCAAATAGGGCTATCTTCTGTATACCACCCCTACCTATTTTCTAAATGTAATCCGTTACAGTTACTAGTTACCTGTCCAAATTTGTAATCAGTTTTTGGATTACCCAAACTCAGTAACGTAATCTGATTACATTCAGTTTCTTTTAGTTTACTTTCCCCTTAAGAGGCATTAGAAGAAGACAAAAATGTATGTTACCAATTGAACGACATCTACTGCAGGATAAATCAATGCTAAAGTTTACATAGCTGGCCATATATGGATGTAACATTTTACTTTATGGGTCGGTAATGTAGGCTTCTTCTAACCCATCACTTTCTACTACATATGATAATACAATTAAATTCTATCAGAATTCCAGTCATTCCAATAAATGTATACCCCTTGATCTTCAAGAATAGGACTTGGAAATATGGAAGTATAGATTAGCCATATTGTTTTACTGGAGCATAACCCCAAAACGAAGGACTTAATAGCCAGCCCTACTCTGTTGTTTATGATTTTGTTGTCATGGAATACTGATTGGGCTCATTGATTCGAGATGAAAAATAAATGCTGTGCTCATGGAATGAGCACTACTGAAAAGTACTATTTACATGTGAAAAGTTAATGCCATATGCTGCATTTGCTATAGGCCTATTGTTTACTTTTTTATTGGTGACATTTTGACATCTTGATAATATGCAGCTGTTTAAAAGGCAAATCCACAGATGAAACAATAACAAAACTGACGCCCCGCCTCTGTTTTGTTAAAAAGCTGAGCGATGGGCCTGGAGGAATGTAACCACTCTCAGATTAATAGACAGACCTACGGATGCGAGGCCTGACCATCCATGATATCAAAATTATTGTTTTAGAAAAACAAGCTTACATTTTGGGTTCTCATGGAGTGCAAACATTGATGTACCAACTACAGAATGCTAGTTGGACTCGGGAGAGGCGAAGGTCGAGAGCCATGCGTCCTCCGAAACACAACCCAACCAAGCCACACTGCTTCTTGACACAATGCACATCCAACCCGGAAGCCAGCCACACCAATGTGTTGGAGGAAACACCGGTCAGCGTGCACTACACCCAGCCCGCCACAGGAGTCACTAGTGCGCGATGAGACAAGGACATCCCTGCCGGCCAAACCCTCCCCTAACCTGGACGACGCTGGGCCAATTGTGCGCCGCCCCATGGACCTCCCGGTCGCGGCCGGCTGCGACAGAGCCTGGGCTCGAACCCAGAATCTCTGGTGGCACAGCTAGCACTGCGATGTAGTGCCTTAGACCACTGCACCACCTGGGAGCCATACGTTCTTCATGTCAGACAAGTCCTTCAGCGCCTCCTGGAGAACCAATTGTTTGTGAAAGCCAAGACGTGTGAGTTCCACCGCTCTACAATTTCCTTTCTGGGATATGTCATCGCTGATGTAAATGTCCAAATGGATCCTGAAAAAGTGAAAGCAGTGGTAGGTTGGCCTCAAGCTACATCCAGGGTGCAGTTACAAAAATTTCTAGGGTTCGCTAACTTCTACCGCCGTTTCATTCGGGGCTACAGAACCCTGGCGGCCCCCTCTCTGCACTCACCTCTCCCAAAGTACCATTCACATGGTCTCCAGTTGTTGACAGAGCCTTCGTGGACCTGAAGCAGCGGTTCACCACAGCACCCATCCGGATCCGTCCCGTCAATTTGTGGTAGAGGTTGATGCTTCTGATGTTGGAGTGAGGGCCAACCTGTCCCAGCTACCTGCCCAGGACCAAAAGCTCCATCCCTGTGCCTTCCTGTACCATCATCTCCACCCTGCAGAGGAACTACGACATTGGCAACTGAGAACTCCTGGCGGTAAAGATGGCGCTGGAAGAGTGGAGGCACTGGCTGGAAGGAGCAGAACAGCCATTCTTGGTTTGGACCGACCATAAGAATTTGGAATATCGCCGTACAGCCAAGCGCCTTAACTCCAGGCAGGCCCGGTGGGAATTATTGTTTACAAGATTCAACTTCACCATTTCCTACCGCCCAGGGTCCAAAAATGTGAAGCCTGACGCCCTCTTCCGCCTATACAGTTCCTCTGCCACACCCTCGGTCTCCGAAACCATTCTCCCTACCTCATGCCTTGCGGCTTCAGTGATTTGGGGTATTGAAACCTTGGTCCGCAAGGCACAACATTCCCAGCCTGAGCCTGAAGGGGGGCCCGGCTAACTGGTTGTTTGTCCCTATCTCGGGCCCTGGAATGGGCTCATTCCTCAAGGCTGACCTGTCATCCAGGTTCCCGTCGTACCCAAGCCTTCCTCTGACAACGTTTCTAGTGGCCCACAATGGTTACTGACGTCTCTGCCTTCGTCGCCGTGTGCACTGTGTGTGCTCAGAACAAGACTCCATGGCAAGCTCCTTCTGACTTCCTTCAGCCACTACCTGTCCCTCATCGTCCCTGGTTCCATATCTCCGACAACTGGGCTCCCTCCGTCTGATGGCAACACTGTCCTTCTGACGGTAGTGGATCGGTTCTCCAAGGCCGCCCATTTCATCCCTCTCCCCAAACTACCCTCTACCAAGGAGACGGCCCAGCTTATGGGGCAGCACGTCTTCCGGATCCATGGACTCCCGGTGGACATGGTCTCCGACCGGGGTCCTCAGTTCTTGGCTCAGTTCTGGAAGGCGTTCTGCACCCTTATTGGGTCGTCGGCCAGCCTGTCCTCCGGATTCCATCCCCAATCCAACGGCCAGTCGGAGCAAGCTAACCAGGACCTGGAAACCACCTAAGATGCCTGGTCTTAACCAACCCCACTACCTGGAGCCAACAACTGGTCTGGGTGGAGTATGCCCAGAACATCCTTCCCTGTTCAGCCGCGGGACTCTCCCCTTTTGAGTGCTCTATGAGGTAGCAGCCTCCGCTCTTCCCAGAACAAGAGCAGGAGGTTAACGTACCCTCGGCCCAGATGTTTGTCCGCCGCTGTCGATGTACCTGGAGAAGAGCTCGGGCAGCACTTCTCAAGACCATCTCCAGGTATCGTCGACAAGCGGACCGCCGCCGGACTCCAGCTCCCGCTACAGCATTGGGCAGAGGGTATGGCTTTCCACACGGGACTTGCCCCTTCAGGTGGAGTCCCGCAAACTGTCCCCCCATTTCATTGGCCATTTTCCCACCTCTAGAGTCCTTAGTTACACTGCTGTCCGTCTTTTTGTTACCCCGTACCCTCCGTATTCACCCAACTTTCCATGTGTCTAGGATTAAGCCCCTGTCTCACAGCCCTTTGTCTTCTATCTCCAGAAACACCTCTCCTCCCTGTGTCATTGACAGCCATCCGGCCTACACAGTGAAACGACTCCTGGGTGTTCAACCACGGGGCAGGGGTTTCCAGTACCTGATTGACTGGGAGGGTTACGGCCCGGAGGAGAGGCGCTGGGTTCCCGCTAGAGACATCCTGGATCCAGCACTCATCGCCGACTTCCACCGCTGATACCCCGGTCAACCAGGTATGCGTCAAAGTAGGATGCCAGGTGGCGCCCCTAGGGGGGGTACTGTCAAGCCCTGATCTGTTGTACCTGTGCTTGTCTCCACCCCCCTCCAGGTGTCGCTTATTATCCCCGGTGTATTTATCCCTGTGTTTCCTGTCTCTCTGTGCCAGTTCGTCTTGTTTTGCCAAGTCAACCAGCATTTTTCCTAGATCCTATTTTTCCCGGTCTGTTTTTTTCAAGCCCTCCTGGTTTTGACCCTTGCCTGTCCTGACTCCGAACCCGCATGCCTGACCACTCTGCATGTTCTGACCTCGCGCCTGCCTAGCCCCTTGTACTGTTTGGACTCCGACCTGATCACTGAACCCCTGCTTGTCCTGACCTCGAGCCTGCCAATAGCCTGGTGCTGTTTGGACTCTGACCTGGTTATGAACCTGTCACCCAACCTGCCTTTTGCCTCCCCCTTTTGTTATAATAAATATCGGCGCTCAACATCTGCCTCCTGTGTCTGCATTTGGGTCTCGCCTTGTGCCCTTATAAGCGAGGCTATATACACGGGGTACCGGTACAGAGTCAATTTGTGGGGGCACTGGTTAGTCAAGGTAATTGAGGTAATATGTACATGTAGGTAGAGTTATTAAAGTGACTATGCATAGAAAATAACAGAGTAGCAGCAGCATAAAAGAGGAGGGGGGTGCAATGCAAATAGTCTGGGTAGCCATTTGATAAGCTGTTTCGAAGACTCTTGAACCTAGACTTGGCGCTCTGGTACCGCTTGCCATACATGTCATCCGTTACGCCCAACCCTGCTTGTCACAACACAACTGATTGGCTTAAACGCATTAAGAATGAAAGAAATTCCTCAAATTAACTTTTAACAAAGCACACCTGTTTTTTAAGTTATTGTCCTGCTGAAAGGAAAATTAATCTCCCAGTGTCTGGTGGAAAGCAGACTGAACCAGGTTTTCCTCTAGGATTTTGCTTGTGCTTAGCTCCATTCCGTTGCCTTTTTATCCTGAAACTCCCCAGTCCTTAACGATTACAAGCATACTCACAACATGATGCAGCCACCACTATGCTTGAAAATATGAGGAGTGGTACTCAGTAATGTGCTGTATTGGATTTGCCCCAATCGTAACACTTTGTACTCAGGACAAACAGCAAATTGCTTTGCCACTTTTTTTGCAGTATTACTTTAGTGCCTTGTTGCAAACAGGATGCATGTTTTAGAATATTTTTTATTCTGTACAGGCTTCCTTATTTTCATGCTGTCAATTAGATTTGTTATTGTGGAGTAACTACAATGTTGTTGATACATCCTCAGTTTTCTCCTGTCACAGCCATTAAACTCTAACTGTTTTAACGTCACCATTAGCCTCGTGGTGAAATCCCGGAGCGTTTCCTTCCTCTCCGGCAACTGAGTTAGGAAGGACGCCTGTATCTTTGTTGTGACTGGGTGTATTGATACACCATCCAAAGTGTAATTAATAACTTCACCATGCTCAAAGGGATATTCAATGTCAGCTTTTTTTTTACCCATAGGTGCCCTTCTTTGCGAGGCATTTGAGAACTTTCCTGGTCTTTGTGGTTGAATCTGTGTTTGAAAGTCACTGCTCGACTGAGGGACCTTACAAGTATCTGTATGTGTGGGGTACAGAGGTGAGGTAGTAATTTAAAAAATCCTGTTAAACACAGAGTGAGTCCATGCAATTTATTATGTGACTTGTTAAGCACAATTTTAGTGAGTCCATGCAATTTATTATGTGACTTGTTGAGCACAATTTTACTCCTGAATTTATTTAGGCTGGTCATAACAGAGGTTGAATACTTATTGACTCAAGACATTTTAGCTTTACATTTTTTATGAATTCGTATAACAATTGAAAAATGTAATTCCACTTTGACATTATAGAGTTGTAACGAGTGCGATGGGAGTTGAGAAGCAAATTCAGGGAGTGTTTTAATAAATAAAAGAAACAATGAACACACAACACAAACAACGCACCGACATGAACACAGAATCAATAACACCTGAGGAAAGAACCAAGGGGAGTGACAGATATAGGGAAGATAATCAAGGAGGTGCGCTTGATGATGGTGACAGGTGTGCGGGATAATCAGCAGCCCGATGACCTAGAGGCCAGAGAGGGAGTATACATGACAGTACCCCCTCCCCGACGCGCGGCTTCAGCCACAGGACTCCGACAAAGGGGACGAACCCGGGGATCAGGAGCGGACAGGTCACCCCTGCTGAGCCGGCTGGGGCGCGGGGACCTGTAGAGCCGGCTGGGGCGCGGGGACCTGTCGAGCCGGCTGGGGCGCGGGGACCTGTCGACACTCCCTGATGCTTCCCATGGGTGAGGTACAAAACATTTAAATTGAATCATTTTTATATTCAGGCTGTAACACAACAAAATGTGTAAAGAGTAAAGGGGTGTGAATACCTTCTGAAGGGACTGTACTTATGTATAATTTTTATTGCTAATTATTAAAAATTAAATGGGGAATGTGTTATTCAATACCATGACCAAATCATCCCAGCTTTGATATTTATCCCCTCTATTAAGGATTAAAGGGGGAATGTGTTAATAACTTTCAACACCATTTATCTTGGGGCTGGGTTTTGCATTAACTAAGACCATGACCAAATCATCCCAGCTTTGATGTTTTTTTGTTTTCTTTACTTTTGAATTCAAGATGAAGGGATGTGGTTGTTGGCCTACAGTTGGTAATATTAGTCCTACAATTGGTTATAGCTCTCATGACAAAAAATATCCAAAATCAATGGCCCAAAAGTAAATGTATATATTTCTCTCTTCACTCAAAGTAAGATGTTTCAGAGAAACCATGGCAAAGGGAACCCAGCTAAGGAGTCTGAGTGTGGGTGCATCATAGGCCCAAACACGGAGGACCCTCTGGCAGACTGCGCAGGCTTCTGAAGATGTACCAGCTGCTCTGTACAGAGACCAACAGCCGTGCCAACACGCCCTTGGTACAGGACCTTCTCCAGAACATTTGTTGACCAAGGTGTGCCTTAGGCTGTATTTAGTGACCACTAACACAATCATATTCAGACCATGGCCTCATCGAGTTCATCAAACCCCAAACATATTGCAAACTTAGTAAGCACTTTCATCCAACTGTCAAACTGAATTATGTTTTGTACTTTTGAAAGAAACTTAAACAATGTATGTTGTTTTATTGTTGCCTTGAGATGAGTTGGAAGTAGGAAAAGTAACCATATTTTCAATTAAATCTAATCTTTGGCAGTGCGGCCAATGGCCATCCCTATTACAGGGCTTTCAGTCAATTCAATTAACTTCCAGGTGTCTAAATGTATGGCCAGTTGGAAGTCAAAAGAAAAAAGAAAGCAATTCTTTATGTATAAAACAGGATTTATCATGGTTTTAGATCCATCATCAATCTGGATCAACTAAACAGAATGTAAGAGTATTACTGGGCAGGGATTGATTGGAATAACTAGCAAATAGCAGCCTTCATCACAGCCCACTGGCCAAAAACTGGTTGAATCAACGTTGTTTACATGTCATTTCAACCCCCCAAATCTATGTGATGACGTTGATTCAACATAGAAAACAGATTGGATTTGCAAAAAGTCATCAACGCAAGGGCATTTCGTATTTTTTTTCACCCAACTTTTTACCTAAATCCAATGCCATGTTGACATTTTTGTTGATTTCACATTGAATCCACGTTAGTTGACATTGAACTGATGTCTGTTCCCAGGTGGAGGTGCTTTCATTCAGCCAGAACAGACAGACAGACAGACAGACAGGACAGAAGGAGAGAGAACTCTGTATTTCAGATGCTCAGCATATGTTTGTCTCTGCTGTACATTACTAGCATTTCCTGATAAGGAAGGTCAAACGGGTGAAGCCCCGCCCAGTCTGCAGCCTCTACTCAGAGTAGTACAGAGAGAGGGCTACACCTGCGGACGACAGCTCCACATCTGGAACCTCTCTTCGGGACACAGGGACATTGCAGATCTCGTGAGTCACTCACTAACTTTCTCACACGCACACACACACATTCCATCTTTACCTCTGTGTATTAGCCAGGACTATTGCTTGTGATCTGACCACATCCTTCAGACACATGATAAATGTAGCGGTAGAATAACCTGGAAACGTACAGACATTTTTAAAGATGAGTAGTCTTGAGGTTAATGAATTGGATGAGTCCACTGGTGGTTGATCATGTCAAAGATATCCAGATTAAAAACATATTTAAACACTCTTGGAGGACAATAGAAAAACCCTTATTTATTATTAGAGGCTGAATATCTTTCACACACATCCAGTTTGCTCCTTTATTCATGGAACCAGAAGGACAGGCTATCATCATGACATTTTTAAACTAGGCTATGTGTAATTCAAAGAAAATAAAATCCTGCACACTGTATTAACAAAGCGTCACTCATGTGCCAATATCTCGGCCTCATGGCCAACAAACACTGTCTCTTTACATTTACACAGACGTTGGTGCTAAGACAAAGTTGTTTTACACACAGACACACATCCATAAATACTCTTAAACTTTGAGCAGCCAGTACTTCACAAGACACAAAACCTAACGAGACAGAAATGGGGAAATGAATGGGATATAGTATGACTGTTCGATGAGTGTGCAATGAGTTGGTTCAATGCTTTTCAATAAACGTTGGTGAGATACCCAATAGATCTGAAGTCAGTCCAGCTCTCAAGGCTC
Organism: Salvelinus namaycush; assembly: GCF_016432855.1. NCBI lineage: Eukaryota > Metazoa > Chordata > Actinopteri > Salmoniformes > Salmonidae > Salvelinus > Salvelinus namaycush. The sequence continues at coordinate 31,145,667 of NC_052329.1, forward strand.
TTTTTTATCCCTTTTTTCATGAGTCATGTTTTGCTATTTCACTGCAATACATCCACATTTTACAAGCCAGCGGGGAGCTCTTGAGCAGTCTACTCCCAGTCATTATCAAGCTATACTCTGTATGATGCTCTGATGTTCAATACACTCACAAACCACATGTTTACTTCTGCATGGGATAAGTGAAGTAAAGCCACAAAGGGATGCTTACGTAACCAAGAGGTTTGTGAATATGTCCTGTGAATTGAAAGGTTTGGATGAATAAGAATACCTTGCCTGTTGTCTGATTGATAGAATTACTTTCATTTAAATTATTAAGTAGGGATAACAAGGGGATTTTCTTTCTTTCAGTCCTGGCTCTCTCATTAGATTAGCAATGCATCTACAATGATTATTACTGCTCCTTGTTTGTCCAATGACAAAGATAAATGATCTGGAGGGATTACAGTATGCATGGAGGAATGGTCTAACTCATTCTCCAACTCATTTTAGAAAAAGACTCTAGTGCCGTTATCCTTGCAAGGTGAGGTATGGAAAGGTATTGAAAACAGGGGTGTCAATCATTACGACCCCTTGCTTTTACAGAAGTTTTTTTTTTTTTTTGCCTGCCTGCCTGCCTGCCTGCCTGCCTGCCTGCCTGCCTGCCTGCCTGCCTGCCTGCCTGCCTGCCTGCCTGCCTGCCTGCCTGCCTGCCTGCCTGCCTGCCTGCCTGCCTGCCTGCCTGCCTGCCTGCCTGCCTGCCTGCCTGCCTGCCTGCCTGCCTGCCTGCCTGCCTGCCTGCCTGCGTGCGGTCCTGCATGCATGTGTGTTTATGTGAATATGAAAAACAGCTGTCATCCAGTATATTGTCACGTTCGTTGAAATGAGCGGACCAAGGCGCAGCGTGCATAGAGTTCGACATGTTTATTTAAATGAAACTCACCAACAAAAACAATAAACAGCAAACGAGACGTAACGACTGGAGTGCTCACAGGCACTACACAAAAACAAGATCCCACAAACTAAAGGTGGAAAAAAGGCTGTCTGAGTATGATCCCCAATCAGAGACAACAATAGACAGCTGCCTCTGATTGGGAACCATACCCGGCCAACAAAGAAATAGAAAAACTAGAATGCCCACCCAAATCACACCCCGACCTAACCAAATAGAGAAATAAAAAGGCTCTCTAAGGTCAGGGCGTGACAGTACCCCCCCCCCCAAAGGTGCGGACTCCGGCCGCAAAACCATGACTCCATGGGGGAGGGTCCGGGTGGGCATCTAGCCTCGGTGGCGGCTCCGGTTCGGGACGTAGACCCCGCTCCGCTCGCTGATCCCTCCGCTTCCATGGAACCGGACCGTTGATCGTCGCCGGGGACTCCGGTCCGCGGATCGTCGCCGGGGACTCCGGACCGCAGATCGTCGCCGGGGACTTCGTACCGCGGATCGTCGCCGGGGACTCCGGACCGCGGATCGTCGCCGGAGGCTCCGGACTGCAGACCGTCGCCGGAGACTCTGGACTGCAGACTCCGGACTATGGATCATCACTGGAGGATCCGGGCCATGGATCATCACTGGAGGCTCTGGGCCATGGATCATCACTAGAGGCTCCGGGCCATGGATCATCACTGGAGGCATCGGGCCATGGATCATCACTGGAGGCTTCGTGCGTGGAGCAGGCACAGGATGTACCAGGCTGGAGACACGCACTGGAGGCCGGGTGCATGGAGCTGGCACAGGATATACTGGACCGTGGAGGCGCACTGGAGGTCTGGAGCATAGAGCTGGCACAACGCGTCCTGGCTGGATGCTTTAGCCCGGCAAGTGCGGGGCGCTGGCACAGGACGCACTGGGCTGTGAAGGCGTACTGGAAACACAGTGCGTAGAGCCGGCGCAGGATATCCTGGTCCGAGGAGGCGTACTGGAGACCAGGAGCGCTGAGCCGGCACAACCCGTCCTGGCTGGATGCTCATTTTCGCACGGCAAGTGCAGGGAGCTAGCACAAAATAGACATTTTGAACACAGATGTGCCCGCACACAATAAACGCCTGACAAATAACAGACTTCTTGTTCCACCAATAGAGGAGTAAAGTATCTTGGTCCGACTCAGGAGGCTAAATGAGATGTGAGAACTCTATAAAGAGTTATATTCCTATGTCAGATGATTTACAACAGAGTGGAATGTGATTCAAACAGTAAACTATAGTCAAAGTTATATTCTATGAAATCAGACACTGAAGGAAATATACAGTACAGGGTGTGGCCAACTGGTTAGAATAATGTATGCTAGTGTAGTATAACACCACCTTCCTCTGTGCTGAAGGACAAGTAATGTTGTTTCAGGGATAAGCTTCCCACACTCTGAGATGTTTGTCATCAACCACATAACCTCACAGTGTTGTGTTCGAGACCACCTAAAGCGAGACCGATTCAAGACCAAGACTGGAGCAAACTGAGTCCAAGTCAAGACCAAGACCAGAGGGGTGGGTGAGAATGAGTCATGACCGAGACCGGGAGGGGGACAAGGGGTCTGAGAGACCAGAAAAATGTGGGTCTAATTCAAGACCATGACTGTAATTTTGTCAAATCACCACCATAATAAGAGTTCAAAATGTCCAGTATTTCTGTGTTCATATTTCAGAACAACATATGGATTCTTTAGACATTCAGAACAGTGAAAAAATGCTGCTGAGGGAAAATAGAGCCACTATACAAATGATTACTAACCCAAACACAGTGGGGAACAATGGGCCTTCTACGCCTTCAGAGAAGGGCTAAGGATATATGAAAATGATTATAATAATACAATAATGATAGTTATATTATTATTTTCAATGATGTTCTGATTTATCCCTGAAACTGAATACAGTTATCCCTGAATCTGTATTCAGTTTTTGTTGGAAAGGAAAGGGTTAACACTGAAGAGAAAAAAAACATCCAATCAGGATTTTTCTTTGCTGGTCTCTGGGGAGACAAATCTAGCTACTTAGTTAACCATTGGCTAGCTAGGCCATCACAAGCTAGATAAATGCATCTGCCATTCAACTGTATTGGGTAACATTTTGGAGTGAATCAACCAATCACATTTTGACTTAATGGATGGGACAGTTTTTAGAAAACATATGGAAACTTCTCCCTTCTTGAAGGCCAACAGGTCACTGTGCAATAATGAGCAGTAGTTTTCCCACGATCTAGCTAGCTAGCTTTTATTGACGGCTAGTTTGCAGCGGCTGCAGCAGGTGTTATCAAAGAGGATGTTGTTGCTAATTTATTACCGTCTCCCCTTTCAAGAATAACTTTCCACAAGAAGTTAAGTTTCAAATGATCATCATCTGGTGAGTGAAACTGTGTTTTTTTATTGCAGCACGCTTCCTGTTAGCCATCTCTTTTAAAATAACTTATGTGTGTGAAACATTGTTACATTTAAAGTGGAGATTACATAATTTTAGCAACATGAAATCTTATTAAAATATATTCATATTCACCCCCAGGAAGAATATTACACTTTTTAAAACATTTTCTGACAAGCGACCACTTATATACGGTAATTTCACGTTTTCATACATTCTTAGAATGTATGGGAATACGTATACTAAGGCATTTGTGAAAATTCAATAAAAATATAGAGTGGGAAAGCGGCTGTGTGTTTGAACAATTAAGACACTGCAGTAAATAAAACTTAATTAAAACATCTGTCTTGACAAGGATCTGAGTCTGCACAGACAGATGCGCTATAGCCAATCAGAGGTAGAGTAAGCCTTTACACAAACAAGCCATTTGTACACACGGGCCTGCCATCATTCACTTTGAATTGGACTGTATGGTTATATGTTGGTTATATGGTTATATGCAACAGCGCAACTTTAGATCAATAGAACGCATTCGCCAAAATCCACAAAATACATCTGAAAAAAATTCTGCAAATATGTAAACACCGTGGGAGTCCTCTTACATTTGGGAACTTTACAGTCCTATTGATCGAACAACCATGAAAGGGTAGGCTCTCTCCCTCAGTTATGCACAACAACAGTTATCAACAACAACAAGATCAACAACTAATGCTAGCCAGAGCAAGATGATCTCAAATCTAATGAAGGAACATTAGATAAACCCTCTCAAACTTTTTCAGCTAGTTGGCCATCAAAATTGCACGGATAAACGATGGGGAATTGTAGCCTCCTCGTCCTACTGCAGCTTGCCTGCCAATGCATGCTTGTCCAAGCCAAGCACCCAAGCTAACTAGTTAAGTTGGCTAGCTAGCTACTTTCAGACACAAAACACCTCACTCTGAAAATTTTACTCGCTGTGGCAGAGTTGGTTAGGCAGTTTACATTTTATCTAGAGTGTTCTTGTCTATCTATAACTTTTTTGTCTACGTTTACTGACACCGGTCATATTAAGTGGGTGTTGAGCATTCATCAATTCATCAGTTGTTCTGTGCTCTGGCATATTCAGAAAAAGAAAATCAGAGTAGATAGCCAGAGTGAATTTGCGAACGCAAGAGATGTTGTTCAACAGTTGGTCACCATCCCGGATCCGGGAGCATCCTCATCAGTAAAAAAGCTGACTAGCATAGCCTAGCATAGCGCCACAAGTAAATACTAGCATATAAATATCATGAAATCACAAGTCCAAGACACCAAATGAAAGATACACATCTTGTGAATCCAGCCATCATTTCCGATTTTTAAAATGTTTTACAGCGAAAACACAATATGTATTTCTATTAGCTAACCACAATAGCAAAAGACTCAACCGCATATTTTCACAATTTTTTTACCGCATATCACAAAACCGACCAAATAGAGATATAATTAGTCACTAACCAAGAAACAACTTCATCAGATGACAGTCTTATAACATGTTATACAATAAATCTATGTTTTGTTCGAAAATGTGCATATTTGAGGTATAAATCATAGTTTTACATTGCAGCTACAATCACAAATAGCACCGAAGCAGCAAGAATAATTACAGAGAGCAACGTGAAATACCTAAATACTCATCATAAAACATTTATGAAAAATACATGGTGTACAGCAAATGAAAGATAAACATCTTGTGAATCCAGCCAATATTTCAGATTTTTTAAGTGTTTTACAGCGAAAACACAATATAGCATTATATTAGCTTACCACAATAGCCAACCACACAACCGCATTCATTCACCGCAAAGGTAGCGATCGCAAAAAAACAGCAAAAGATATAAAATTATTCACTAACCTTGACAAACTTCATCAGATGACAGTCCTATAACATCATGTTACACAATACATATATGTTTTGTTCGAAAATGTGCATATTTAGCGGTACAAATCGTGGTTTTACAATGTGAATACGTAGCCAAACTGCACAAAATTATCCGGATATATTTCTGACACTCACCTAATCTAATCAAATAACTCATCATAAACTTTACTAAAAAATACATGTTGTACAGCAAATGAAAGATACACTAGTTCTTAATGCAACCGCTGTGTTAGATTTTTAAAAATAACTTTAGTACGACATACAGCTTACGTTATAGCGAGACAGCGCCCAAAATAAGGGCGGAAAATATGACTAAACATTTTCCACAGAAATACGAAATAACATCATAAATGGTTCCTACTTTTGCTGAGCTTCCATCAGAATCTTGTACAAGGAGTCCTTTGTCCAGAATAATCGTTGTTTGGTTTTAGAATGTCCTCTTCTCCTGTCGAATTAGCAACCATAGCTAGCCATGTGGCGCAAACGTGGCCAACTTCACATGACGCAAAGAAAAGAAAATTCCAAAACTCGCAATAAACGTTCAATAAACTGATATAACTCGGTTTAAAAAAACTACTTTATGATGTTTTTAACACATATATCAAATAAAATCAGAGCCGGAGATATCTAACGTGTATACCGAAAGCTTTTCAGAACGCAATTTGGGGTTCCTTCTCGCGCCTTCCAAGACAATGAAATTTCCAGACACGTCATTCCAAAAGCTCTTGTTCGGCCTCAGATCAAGCTAGACACCCCATTCCACCTCTCACTGCCTGTTGACATCTAGTGGAAGGCGTATGTATATCCATAGATTTCAGGCAAATTAATAGGAAGGCCCTGGAACAGAGCCTCGATTTCAGATTTTTCACTTCCTGTCAGGAAGTTTGCTGCAAAATGAGTTCTGTTTTACTCACAGATATAATTCAAACGGTTTTAGAAACTAGAGAGTGTTTTCTATCCAATAGTAATAATAATATGCATATTGTACGAGCAAGAATTGAGTACGAGGCAGTTTAATTTGGGCACAATTTTTTACAAAGTGAAAACAGCGCCCCCTTATTGTAACGTCCTGACCAGAGTTCTTATGTGTTTTGCTTGTTTAGTGTTGGTCAGGACGTGAGCTGGGTGGGAATTCTATGTTGTGTGTCTAGTTCGTCTGTTTCTGTGTTCAGCCTGATATGGTTCTCAATCAGAGACAGCTGTCAATCGTTGTCCCTGATTGAGAATCATATATAGGTGGCTTGTTTTGTGTTGGGGATTGTGGGTGGTTGTTTCCTGTCTTTGTGTTTTGTCTGCACCAGCTAGGACTGTGACGGTATGTTCTTTTGTTCTTTTGTATAGTGTATTGTTTTGTTTGATTAAATTCATTATGGAAAATTACCACGCTGCGTATTGGTCCTCTGATCCTTCTCGCCTCTCCTCGTCCGAGGAGGAGGAAGAGCTAGACTGCCGTTACACCTATTGAGAAAAGGTTTTAAGTTCTTTCTAGCTAACCAAATGACACCTGCATCTTTATGTGTATAGCCACCAAAAAACAATAAGGCATGACATAACATTATCCTAGAAGCTAGCTATCTAGCTAATATTAGGCTCCGTGTTTTTAGATTGCTACATAAATAGATACGCTAGCCTATTATCCAAGTTATGACTGACTTGTGATCATTGCCCTTGCTAGTTTGATTCTATTGACAGTCCCAGCCTTTGTTACATTCGCCCGCTTTTGTCCAGAATATTGAGTCATTGAAACTAAAACACTGCATCCCAAATGGAGGCAGCAAACTACCAGGCCAGCTGTGATTTACATCCTGATAGCAATATTTTTTGGACTACCAAGAAATGTATTGGTGAATTATATTAATCATGCATTGAACTGCATCCATTTATTCTGCCAACAATTTCTTAGTGTACGTCATTGAACGTTGAGTCAAATAGAACCTATTTATAAAATCTCTTATAAAGTTGGTTTTGTAGCTTAAACTGGGATTTGAGATTTTTGACTGATATTATGCTTGTCTGTTTGTTTCATATCTGCAAAGTAGTTAAAACGCTGTCAGTTCCACTTTAAACGTTAGGCCACTAGTTACTTTGTGTGCTAAATGTGAAATGTTTTTTGCAATGGGAAGTAATAGTTGTACATTTTGATTGGGAAATGCTTAATGGTTGTGTTTTTGTATTCTTATGATTGGGACCTACTAGCTTATTATGCTCGAGTTTATGGACTGCTTATCCTTTAACATCATGCTGTGATTGTTGTCTTTCCATCGGCCCAATGCAGTGGTGTAGTGGGTATACTCAAATTTAGCTGAAAAGTTCCCAAATGGCCTGCCCAAACAAGGAAAGGCACCCTGTGTGAAAAATCATAGGATTTCATATAGATTTGTTTGATTTTCACTCTCAAAATCATACCTTTTTTTATTAAAAAAATACCACCAATTTATGGTCTAAGTCCACAACAATGCCTAAACCACATCAATCTGATTGGGTGGGCCTGTCAGGGTCTGGCTCCCCAGTGGGTGGGCCTCTGTCCACCCAGGCTCATACATGTCTACGCCCCTGATGCAAACACCACATTATGTAAATTGCGCATAACTAATAGCCTACTAACCAACACTAAAGATTCAACTTTTCAATACCTGGTTTGCATACCATTGTTGCCTTAGTTAGCTTTTACTGGTAGATATCATAAGTTGAAATGTCTTTCCTACCCTACAAGTTACCGATGTCATTTTTCTGTGAGCTGCTCCATGCCTAAACCTAGACTCTTGCTACCTGAAACTAGGCCATGTGTGCAGCACACATATTAATATATTTCACGTGCTTTGCGATTGTGTAGGCTACTTTGTGCATGATTTCTCTATTGTACTACATTATTAATAAATCGTATAACTCCACTACACTACTTGATACTCATCACTGCCTGGCAGAGGTGTGGACTCGAGTCACATGACTTGGACTCGAGTCACAAATACGATGACTTGCAACTCGACTTTGACACCAATGACTCGTGACTTAACTTGGACTTGAGCCTTTTGACTCGACCTGACTTGATACCCTACCCAAGCCCAAATATAAAAAATTATGCTATTAAAAAAAGTGTACAGCGCATCAACTCTTCATTTAACGGATTACAGTTTGAATCGGACAGCAGCCAATCAAATTGTGCCAGCTGAGAAAAAGTTGTGCGTGGCAGTGCAGAGGAACGTCGGCGGGTGAATTCAGATGGAGCCCTTGGAAAGATGATACTCCAAATAATTATTTTGGGATATAAAGACGACGCTATATCAACAAAAAACTGATTGCAACTTGCAAAAGATGCGGGAAGAAAATTACAGATGGAGGAGCAACAATTTCCAACTTTGTTCGACATTTGAAGCTGCACAAAGAACGGTAAGTTGTGGCTAATATAGCCGACAGCTATATATTTTATTACTTTACTAGTGTATCATGTAGGCTACCATAACGTTAAATCAATGAGCCTCCATACAGTCAGTCAGTGCGGGAACGTGATCATTGCACCCAAGATTAAGCTACAACTGGCTAGGCAAATCAAATGGCTACCCAGACTATTTGCATTGCCCCCCCCCCCCCCCCATGCTACTCTCTGTTATTGTCTATGCATAGTCGCTTTATTAACTCTACCTATATGTACATATTAGCTCAATTACCTCGACAGCGGTGCCCCTGCACATTGACTCTGTACCGGTACCCGCTGTATATAGCCCCGCTATTGTTATTTACTGCTGCTCTTTAATTATTTGTTATTCTTATCTCTTCCTTTTTTTGTAGGTATTTTCTTAAAACGCCATTGTTGGTTAAGGGCTTGTAAGTAAGCATTTCACTGTAAGGTCTACTACACCTGTTGTTTTTGGAGCATGTGCCAAATAAAATTTGATTTCGATCAATTGGGATTAAGAAGTGAGTGTTTTCAGTTGGAATTCTATATAAAGTGGGTATTTGACGTAGACCTGCATACAGCCTCCACTACACCACTGGCTCTCTGTGTTTTACAAAATGTGCACTCTCCTACATGAGTGTGCTGGTATTACAGTTGCTGTCCTTTCAGAATCACAAACCTGTCCCACACACTGAAGGCCTATAGGTTCGCCACTGCGCAAACATGTCTATAATAGATATGAAGGCTGTTAAGATACTCTATTGATGTTTCAATAAATGAGTGTATATATTTGGCCAGGCTAAGCGGTTTTATGCACTGACTGAATGGAAGCTGATAATTATGAGTTTTTTACTCGGATGGTCTTGTAGTACAAATGTATCTGACACAAGAGAGACAAGACATAGTCCCAAGACTGGACTACACTGCAAACCAGTGCATCTGGCAAACCGGTGCGCCATACCCCTTTCAAAGGCACTTAAATATTTTGTCTTGCCCATTCCCCCTCTGAATGGTACACATACACAATCCATGTCACTGCATCTGTACATAGCCCATCTGTAAATAGCCCATCCAACTACCCCATCCCCATATTGTATTTATTTATTTATCTTGCTCCTTTGCACCCCAGTATCTCTACTTGCACATTCATCTTCTGCATATCTATCACTCCAGTGTTTAATTGCTATATTGTAATTACTTCGCCACCATGGCCTATTTATTGCCTTACATCCCTTATCTTACCTCATTTGCACACAATATATATAGACTTTTCTTCCTACTGTATTATTGACTGTATGTTTGTTTATTCCATGTGTAACTCTGTGCTGTTGTATGTGTCAAACTGCTTTGCTTTATCTTGGCCAGGTCGCAGTTGTAAATGAGAACTTGTTCTCAACTAACCTACCTGGTTAAATAAAGGTGAAATAAAAATAAATAAATAAATGTCTCAAGGCTTAAAAATACTTATTTTTACAGACGATTTCATAAGAAGACTGATTTTTGGGATGTCTCATGGTCTGACAAACGCCACTGATGTGGAAGACCAACACAGGCAGATCCGGTGGATTGAGACACAGCCCATACAAAAAAACTGATATCTCTACTTTAAACTGACAGATTTTGAAGGGGATGTTAGATTGACGCACAGGTTCGTCAATAGACTCTTCAGGATTAAAGGGATATTTCACCCATTAAGTATTTACATTTTTGCTTCCTTACCCTGTATGTCAGTGGTCACCAACTGGTCGATCACGAAAGTGTCTGAAAGACAAACTGCAAAACCGGCAGACTGGGAGAGCTCTGGCTAAATACAGTGTGCCTACTGCCCTGGCCAATCGGATAGCTCAAATCACCGTGCCTACAGCCTCCACAACCCTGGCCACAGCAATGTTTGATACTAGCCTACTTCACATTTCATAACTTTTAAAACAATGAAGAGAGAAACTGTCAAAGAATACAGCAAAGCGATGCTGTTTTTATGAGTGAGTTCATGTTTTTATTCAACCCTTTTACAAAACATTACACTGCTCCCTACTTCCACTTGTGCTACAGCTGAAATAGCCAAGTGTATCGATAGGCCTGCGTTTTTATTCTTAGCAGCTCGTCATATCTATTTTAATATCAAGGAATATTTCACTTTCTCTGGTTATAGGAACAACATGAATTTGTGCATGATGCGGATGCGGTGCGACTCGAGTTTCGCCAACAGGTGGAAGACGGTGTCCCCTCTCTATGGTCAGTCTCACCAGAGACAAGAAGAGAGCAGGGTCCGTGAGAGGCCAACCTTCTGCTGCTCCCTTCCTCCGCTCAGACTAATACTAATGTGTTCAAAACAACTGGGAACTTGGAAATCTCAGACTTCAGTGTGTTCAAGACAACTGGGAACTCAGGAAAAAAAGAGCTCAGACTGGAAGAAATTGTTTTGAACGTTCATCCAACTCAGAATTCCAAGTCAGACACTCTGGCATGTTTCTAGAACTCTGACCTGAAGATCACAGACATCATGATTTGACCTCGTTCATTTTCTGAGTTCCCAGTTATTTTAAAAGCACCATGACCTTGAAATGCAGGAACCATTAGTCCAGTAAACTAAAAAAGCTAATTATTTGCAATTTTGTTCAATTTATGCTCAGCAAATGCTACATGACCTGATCTATTTTGTTATCAAAGCTTGAGTTTTAAAATATGATCTGGTCAAGAATATGATGTGATAATGATTAGGCCTACTGCACAAACCTCATTCCTACAAAACAGTTTTTATAGGTTAATGTTAAATTTTTAAGGTCATGTTTAAAATAAATTCTGAACTGTAGATCTCGGCTTGCTTTTAGACTGTGAAAGTAATCTTGAAATTATGAAAGAATGATGCAGGAGGAGATGGCTGCCGTTTTAAGGGCTCCTAACCAATTGTGCTATTTTGTGTGTTTTTTTCACGTTGTTTGTAACTTATTTTGTAACTTATTCTGCCACCATCTCTAATGACCTAAAATAGCATCTGGATATCAGAACAGCGATTACTCACCTCGAACTGGACAAAGATTTTCCTTTAACGAGTCGGATGCAAAGGATTTACTCCAGATACCGAACCAGGCCCAAATCCCCATCATTCGCATGAAGAGAAGATGCCGATACAGGGGACGCAGGTCCGGGTGCCTTGTGAAAACTGCAAACTATTATGGACTACAAAGGGAAGCCCAGCCGCGAGCTGCCCAGTGACACAAGTCTACCAGATGAGCTGTATGACTTATATGCACACTTTGAGACAAGCAACACTAAAGCATGGATGAGAGCCCAGCTGTTTTGGACGACTGTGTTATCACGCTCGCCGTAGCATGCGCTGACCAACTGGCAAGTGTCTCAAATTACATTTTCAACCTGTTCCTGGCCGAGTCGGTATTACCTACAGCTTCATTAAATAGTACCCTCAAAACACCAGTCTCAACATCAACTGTGAAAAGGCGATTCTGGGATGATGGCCTTCTAGGCAGAGTTACAAAAAAAAGCCATATCTCAGACTGGCCAATAAAAATAAAATATTAAGATGGGCAAAAGAACGCAGACACTGGACAGAGGAACTCTGCCTAGAAGGCCAGCAACCGGAGTCGCCTCTTCACTGTTGACGTTGAGACTGTTGTTTTGCGGGTACTATTTAATGAAGCTGCCAGTTGAGGACTTGTGAGGCATCTGTTTCTCAAACTAGACACTCGGATGTACTTGTCCTCTTGCTCAGTTGTGCACCGGGGCCTCCCGGTTAGAGCCAGTTTGCTCTGTTCTGTGAAGGGAGTAGTACACAGCGTTGTATGAGATCTTCAGTTTCTTGGCAATTTCTCGCATGGAATAGCCTTCATTTCTCAGAACAAGAATAGACTGACGAGTTTCAGAAGAAAGTAATTTGTTTCTGGCCATTTTGAGCCTGTAATCGAACCCACAAATGCTGATGCTCCAAATACTCAACTAGTCTAATGAAGGCCAGATTTATTGCTTCTTTAATCAGGACAACAGTTTGTTGCAAAAGGGTTTTCTAATGATCAATTAGCCTTTTAAAATTATAAACTTGGATGAGCTAACACAACGTGCCATTGGAACACAGGAGTGATAGTTGCTGATAATGGGCCTCTGTACGCCAATGTAGATATTCCATTTAAAAAATCTGCTGTTTCCAGCTACAATTGCCATTTACAACATTAACAATGTCTACACTGTATTTCTGATCAATTTGATGTTATTTTAATGGACAAAAATGAGCTTTTTTTTTCAGAAACAAGGACATTTCCACGTGACCCCAAACTTTTGAACGGTAGTGTATATACAGTGGGGAGAACAAGTATTTGATACACTGGCGATTTTGCAGGTTTTCCTACTTACAAAGCATGTAGAGGTCTGTAATTTTTATCATAGGTACACTTCAACTGTGAGAGACGGAGTCTAAAACAAAAATCCAGAAAATCACATTGTATGATTTTTAAGTAATTAATTTGCATTTTATTGCATGACATAAGTATTTGATACATCAGAAAAGCAGAACTTAATATTTGGTACAGAAACCTTTGTTCGCAATTACAGAGATCATACGTTTCCTGTAGTTCTTGACCAGGTTTGCACACACTGCAGCAGGGATTTTGGCCCGCTCCTCCATACAGACCTTCTCCAGATCATTCAGGTTTCGGGGCTGTCGCTGGGCAATACGGACTTTCAGCTCCCTCCAAAGATTTTCTATTGGGTTCAGGTCTGGAGACTGGCTAGGCCACTCCAGGACCTTGAGATGCTTCTTACGGAGCCACTCCTTAGTTGCCCTGGCTGTGTGTTTCGGGTCGTTGTCATGCTGGAAGACCCAGCCACGACCCATCTTCAATGCTCTTACTGAGGGAAGGAGGTTGTTGGCCAAGATCTCGCGATACATGGCCCCATCCATCCTCTCCTCAATACGGTGCAGTCGTCCTGTCCCCTTTGCAGAAAAGCATCCCCAAAGAATTATGTTTCCACCTCCATGCTTCACGGTTGGGATGGTGTTCTTGGGGTTGTACTCATCCTTCTTCTTCCTCCAAACACGGCGAGTGGAGTTTAGACCAAAAAGCTCTATTTTTGTCTCATCAGACCACATGACCTTCTCCCATTCCTCCTCTGGATCATCCAGATGGTCATTGGCAAACTTCAGATGGGCCTGGACATGCGCTGGCTTGAGCAGGGGGACCTTGCGTGCGCTGCAGGATTTTAATCCATGACGGCGTAGTGTGTTACTCATGGTTTTCTTTGAGACTGTGGTCCCAGCTCTCTTCAGGTCATTGACCAGGTCCTGCCGTGTAGTTCTGGCCTGATCCCTCACCTTCCTCATGATCATTGATGCCCCATAAGGTGAGATCTTGCATGGAGCCCCAGACCGAGGGTGATTGACCGTCATCTTGAACTTCTTCCATTTTCTAATAATTGCGCCAACAGTTGTTGCCTTCTCACCAAGCTGCTTGCCTATTGTCCTGTAGCCCATCCCAGCCTTGTGCAGGTCTACAATTTTATCCCTGATGTCCTTACACAGCTCACTGGTCTTGGCCATTGTGGAGAGGTTGGAGTCTGTTTGATTGAGTGTGTGGACAGGTGTCTTTTATACAGGTAACGAGTTCAAACAGGTGCAGTTAATACAGGTAATGAATGGAGAATAGGAGGGCTTCTTAAAGAAAAACTAACAGGTCTGTGAGAGCCGGAATTCTTACTGGTTGGTAGGTGATCAAATACTTATGTCATGCAATAAAATGCAAATTAATTACTTAAAAATCCTACAATGTGATTTTCTGGATTTGAAGTGTACCTATGATAAAAATTGCAGACCTCTACATGCTTTGTAAGTAGGAAAACCTGCAAAATCGGCAGTGTATCAAATACTTGTTCTCCCCACTGTATATATATTTACCCCAAAAATATATGGGAGATTGGAAAGGATGCAGACAATTACACTGATGGGAGCAACAATCTATCCGCAAAATTTAAGCTGATCCACCCCTTCATTAAAAAAAAAAAAATTGTCAGTTAAGAAAAATACTAATATTTACTAAATAAACTAAAGTAAACAATAAAAGAGCAACAATAAAATAATAATACGTCTATATACAGGGGAGAGTCAATGTGCTGGAATACAACCACAAACCAAAGGCGGTAAAAGTGGGCAACAACACATCTGCCATGTTGATCCACAACATGGAGGCCCCTCAGGGTTGCGTGCTCAGTCCCCTCCTGTACTCCCTGTTCACCCATGACAGCATGGCCAATCACGACTCCAACACCATCATTAAGTTTGCCGACGACACAACGGTGGTAGGCTTGATCACCGACAACGATGAGACAGCCTATAGGGAGGAGGTCAGAGACCTGGAAGGACCTCTATACCAGTGACTTTACCCCTACCTACAGTACATGTACATATTACCTCAATTACCTTGACTAACCTGTACCATCGCACATTGACTCAGTACCGGTACCCCCTGTATATAGCCTCGTTATTGTTATTTTATTGTTGCTCTTTTATTTTTTACATTAGTTTATTTAGTAAATATTTTTCTTAACTCTTATTTTTCTTAACTGCATCGTTGGTTAAGAGCTTGTAAGTAAGCATTTCCCGGTAAGGTCTACAACAGTTGTATTCGGCGAATGTGACAAATACAATTTGAGTTGACTTGACTCAGAAAAAGTTGGTGACCACTGCTGTAAACAGTCTTTTGACAATGAGAGACAGCATTCCATGCTTTGGCAGTCCCTTCTAAGATTTCGCAGCGATTCTTTGTGATATTTGCAGGCAAAAATGTTTGATTTTGCTGCGGAAATTCTGACATTTTGCATATTGATGTGATTATTTTGCCCAATTTGTTGCAAAAATGTGCTGAAGATGGGAAAAGTTTGTTGACAAGTGGCTTTATTTAACCGTATTAGGTGGTAAATATACGTGATTGGTTGAAATTGCGAGCCCTCTTTTTGTACTGTGGTAATGGGTCTGTTTTATGAGATAATACTGCGATGAATTGACTGTTTTGATGTGGAAATAGTGCAGTGATTGGTCAAATTTGATTGGCTCGCATAATATAATTGTTGAATTTGCTCCCAAAAATTCTTAACTCAGAATCCTGGAATCCTGGAGGGACTTCTTTGGTTTTGTTTATCTGGCTGCTGATACCAAATTATAACTTTAGTGTGTTTGTCAATAAAGCAATATTTTATCAATATCCTCCAAATTAGCATGTTTTTAAATATCCTGAATTGACAGTAAATTGGGAAAATGTCAGACCTGGTCTTGAGATGTGACATTGCTGCCATTTGTGCCTCCTTGTGTTATGATACTGCTTGCTACTTGAGAAGCGAGACAGTTTGGAGTATCCCTTCAGAAACCTGCAGCTGTTAGACTGTGAGCTGGACACCTGGTCACTGGAGAGGCTGGGTAGGGCCATGGCTCTCCGCTCCCTCAGCTTTCTGTATTTCAACTACACAGACAATTAACTTTTGGACTGGTATGGACAGCTCAGGGCTTCATGCACTCTTCTATCCCTCTTCTCATTGTACCTGTAGAAGGTGAGGCTTGGCAAGGTGGGGGTGGAGGGGTTCTCCCTTTGTCTTCCTCGACTCGATTTGATTAAAAAAACTTTATTAAATTAGGATGGGGTTGGGATTAGGATGCAAACCAGGTTTAGGGTAAGGGGTTTGGGTTGGGGGAGGGGGTAAATAATAATAAAAAAATTGAAAGTGGGGGGATGGAAAAACTTGCTCTTCAGAATATTGGGGAAGGGGGTGCTTTTTGATTGTGAGTGATGGGAGGAGTGGTTGAGGTTGTAATGAGTTTTGTTTTCCTTTTTCCAACAGGAGTGGGCAGAGAGGATTACGCACAGGTCTGGGCCTCATCAGAACAGGTAAGTATTCATGTTTAAAGGCCATTCAAGGTAAGTATGTTTTTTAAAAGCCATGCATGTTTAAGAAGTATATTCTAGGATAGACTTTGTTAGGGGTTAAAAAGTGGTGTGTCTGTTTGCATTTAAAATTACCTAAAAACAGCAGAGGTCATCAGCAAACTGGGAGACGTCCCTCTCTTGGGTGGGAGTAATAAATACCACATATATACATTGAAAACAGTAAAGGGCCGAGGGCGGAGCCTTGGGGAGAACCTGAATGATGTGGTTTCTCCCACCTCCCACCCTCTCCCACCCTCACCGCTATCTTCCGACAATTAAAAAAAAAAACTGTGTAAAGAGTGACCATCTGAGTGGGTAGTTTCAGGTTTGTATCCTTCTCAATGTCAAAGAACACCGCTACTGTGACCACTTTCTTGTTAAATCCTCTCCGTACATCTTTGGCCAGCCGAATGTGTTCTTCCTGAAGCTGGCATGGTGCACCCCCCCCATTTTTTGCCAGAATGTTTTGGGGTTGAGATCAGTGTTGAGGTCAGAGTAGAACAAGATACAATATACTTTATTGCCATGCAACCAGGGTTGGTGGCATTTGTTTACGGTACAGCATACATATACGTATATATATATACCCTAGCCTCACCTCATACAACAAACATTCACCCACATTCATTTAAACTTGTCCCATGTGTTCTCCCTTTTCTTTTTCATTTCTGTTCTTATTTGTGTTTGTAGTTGCTTTACTCTGTTTGACCACCCCTGAAATCGTTTTCATGAACTCTTGTGCTAGATGAGGCGGAGTAGTGAGGTTCCAGTGAGGTTCCTGGGGTGCATGGGGCCACCCCTGGGCTTCCTGGAGACCTCTCTGGTTTGGAGGAGGATTTGGCCCATCTACGCCACCCTCTGCTCCATGAATAGGTGGTCTGGGTCACAAGGGGTCAGATAAACCCACTGGGCATAGATGTCAGTTCAACGTCTAGTTTTGATTTAGATTCGGTTGAGTTGTCAACTAACGTGAATTCAACGTGAAATCAACCAAACATTTCACCATCTCATTGGATTTAGGTTCAAATTTGGGTAGAAAAAGACTAAATGCCCTTACGTTGATGATTTTACAAATCCATTCAGTTCTCCATATTGATTTTTGGGGGTTGAAATTACGTGGAAACAACATTGATTCAACCAGTTTTTGCCATAGACATTAACCAGTAGATTGTGATACCGCTGACGTCATCCACGTATTCCTATGGAAAACTCCTGATGGCGCATGAAGCCGGAAGTATTTGAATTTGAAGTCTGCCATATTGCTGAATGGGGCTGAATGGCACCCCCAAAAAATTGCTAAGGATCATGGTGAAAGTGGCCGTGACTAGCAAAGGATCATGGGTGATATAGTCATTTTCATCCTACCTAAGAGAGTCAACCTTAATGTCTATGGCATGAGGGAGCGAGCCTCCTCATTGCCTGCCGGCCCGTGATTGGTCTGTATCAGATCGTGGTCCTATGTGGCGACAAATGTAAACTTTTAAATAATTCACTGTGGGGATTGAGCTTAATTATAATAAACACATTTTAGAGCACAAAACATTGTAATTTACATAGGCTTTCTAGGGCAGACCAGGGCTTTGGCCCCGCTAGGTTGCTACGCAGTAGCCAACCAGCAGAGCTTGTGACTTGCTCCAGACCAGTCACTGGAGGCCCGGTGGTAAGGCTCTGGGTGGTTGTGGTGAGTTTGAAGGTTTCCCAGTCTGCAGCTTTGTAGTTGTATTTTATTCTTCTGCTTCTAGACTGGGCTTGGAGGCAGAGGAGGGTAGGATGGGGAGGTGATCACTCCCCATATCTCCACATACTTAGAACATGGTGACCTTCGCTGCTATTGGGAGGGTGCAGAGGCAGAGGTCTAGATTGTTGACAGAGTTGTAGGAGGATGAATAGTGGGATGGTTTATCACTGTTGATGAGGACATGGTCGAGCTGTTTGAGGATGGTGTTCAGTGCTGTGCTGGCTGGGTTTGTGGTTATATTATTGAAGGTGGGGTGTTTGGCATTGAAGTCACCCATGATGACGACCTTGTGGGGATGGGATCAACCCCGGGGGACAGTAGATGGAGTCAGGCTTGTTCTGTTGGACTGCATGACTCTGGCTGTGATTAAGTCATTTTGTTTAGTTTGATCCGGGTTATTGCAATGAAGGTCTTGTTATATGAAACACACTTGTTATATACGACTACACCGCATCCGTTTCGTAGGATTTATGAGTCTTTGTTATTGTGTGGGGGTGGATGGCTTGGGGAGGGTGTGTGTTTGCCTGCCTGCCTGCCTTCGTCTTTCTCTCACACTGTGTATTTGACTTTGTGTGTCTGTCTGCTGGTCTGTCTGTCTGCTTGTTTGTTTGCCTGTCTGCTGGTGTGTCTGTCTGCTGGTGTGTCTGTCAGTTTACCATCTGTCTTTCTGTGTATCTGCTTCTGTCTCTGTCTGTTTTGAGTCTTTTAGTCATTGTGTGTTTGTACAGTCATGGTCAAAGAGATGCCCCTCCCAGTGTACTCTGTTCTCTGAACATGTACAATGCAGTAAGGGGGCTGTACTTCATGCAAGACCATTATTTTGGCATCTCCATATTGTATACACTGCATTGAGGTTCGGATGGCTCTACTGGTGCCTTCAAGGAAATTCCTATAAACAAATGTACAGATGTTTGCATAGAAGAGGGGCCTCCCAAGGCTGCTGATCATATTCACATTCTTCAATAACAGCCTCAGTCTTATGGTTCAGATTTGTATTGCCTCTCTATTGCACTCTGTGATTGTAGAATGTATGATTGAATAGGTGATGAAAATGTGAAGATGAATTGGCAACTATTTTGGGTCATCCTTCTCCCTCCCTCTCTCTTTCAATTCAAATATTATTTGCATGAATGGGTACCACTGTTGCCAAAGCAATGCAATTATAGTATTATAGTTTGTGCATACATTCAGTTCAATTCAACAAATGAAATTACTTATGGTAAATACACTATATATACGAAAGTATTTAGACACCCCTTCAAATTAGTGGATTGGGCTATTTCAGCCACACCCTTTGCTGACCGGTGTATAAAATCGAGCACACCGCCATGCAATCTCCATAGACAAACATTGGCAATAGAATGGTCCATACTGAAGAGCTCAGTGATTTTCAACATGGCACCGTCATAGGATGCCACCTCTACAACAAGTCAGTTTGTCAAATTTCTGCCATGGTAGAGCTGCACCTGTCAACTGTAAGTGCTTTTATTGTGAAGTGGAAACGTCTAGGAACAACAACGGTTCAGCCGCGAAATGGTAGGCCGCACAAGCTCACAGAACGGGACGCCAAGTGCTGAAGCGCGAGGCACGTAAAAGTCATCTGCCCTTGGTTGCAACACTCACTACCGAGTTCCAAACTGCCTCGGGAAGCAACGTCAGCACAACTGTTCATAGGGAGCTTCATGAAATGGGTTTCCATGACCGAGCAGCCGCACACAAGCCTAAGATCACCATGCCCAATGACAAGCGTCCACCGAGGTGGTGTAAAGCTCGCCGCCATTGGACTATTGAGCAGTGGAAACGTGTTCTCTGGCAGACCGACAGACAAATCTGGGTTTGGCGGATGCCAGGAGAACGCTTCCTCCCCAATGCATAGTGCCAACTGTAAAGTTTGGTGGAGGAGGAATAATGGTCTGGGGATGTTTTTCATGGTTCGGGCAAGGCCCATTAATTCCAGTGGAGGGAAACTTAAAGCTACAGCATACAATGACATTCTAGATGATTCTGTGCTTCCAACTTTGTGGCAACAGTTTGGGGAAGGCCCTTTCCTGTTTCAACATGACAATGCCCTCGTGCACAAAGCAAGGTCCATACATAAATGGTTTGTCGAGATCGTGGAAGAACTTGACTGGCCTGCACAGAGCCCTGACCTCAACTCCATCGAACACCTTTGGAACGAATTGGAACGCCGACTGTGAGCCATGCCTAATCGCCAAACATCAGTGACCGACCTCACTAATGCTCTTATGGCTGAATGGAAGCAAGTCCCCGCAGCAATGTTCCAACATCTAGTGGAAAGCCTCTCCAGAAGGGTGGAGGCTGTTATAGCATCAAAGGGGGGTCCAACTCCATGTTAATGCCCATGATTTAAGAATGAGATGTTCAATGAGCAGGTGTCCACATAGTTTTGGTCATGTAGAGTATGTATGAATGTTATCAGGGTTTCTCTCTCCATGGCCCCATCACAACAATCCTAACCGATTCCTCTAGCATTGGCGTAGTAGGACTGAGGTGGCTACAGCTGGCATGGACGGAAACACCCATTTGCTGTCCCTGAATGTGTGTAACTGTGATTTTAATGCAGGGCAGGCTGAGGATCTATCCTGGCCTCTCTGGTCACTACCAGCGCTATAAAGGTAGAGATGACCACAATCCACATCTGTTGTTATTTTATGCTATGAACTTGTTTTGAGTGTTATTTACTGGTAACTGACTGGTTACTAACTGGTTATTGGTTATAAAGACACAATCTGAATATTGCCATGGATGGACAGTGAAGGGACATTTTAAGACGGAGCTGTTGCTATGGTTACTCACTGTAAAAAAAGGCCATCCTGCTCCTCTCCTTTTTATTGTCGACAGTGACACAAATGTCTGAATGTTGTGCGTGCATCGAAATGTAAGTTGCAGGGGGGTTTATTGGGGATTTTATGAATTACTTCATGTTACTTTGATAAGTTTCAGCCATATGTCCTACTGTATGGCTGTTAGTATTCTTTAATGTTAGAGTTGGCAATGCTGCTTTGCGTATTGTTTATCTATGTAGTATTATTCCGTACTGCCACAAGTGTTATTATTGCATTGGTTGCACTACTTTTGCAGAAGGGGTTTAAATTGTTGTTGGTGGACATGGAATTTTTCATGTACACGCTACCACAGCGTTTTCCATAGTGTTAAGGTGTTTTATTGTGCTGCCATGGGCAAGCTTCTAGAGTAATCCCAGCTTGCTCATGCTCAGAGTAATTTATGACCATATGGCGCCAGTGCAGATCGTATACGGTCAAAGCCGGGCAGATTCTTACACAAGGCTGGAGAGAGAGGGTGCCATAAATCTTGACCCTTTGTCAATCCAAGTAATTTGTTTCTCTCTGTCTCTCCAAGAGGTGAATGTTTAAAAGCGAGTGACAGACAGAGGAGCAGCTAATGGATTTACTAACAGAGGAAGTTATTTAGGGTTTTTGGCAGGGTCGTGCTCTAAATTTGGCAGAAGCAATCCGGGCTGTGTAGGGTAGGGCTTGAATGTCACGGGCAATGGGTAGAGCTCGGTCTTAAAAGTCATGCCCGTGCAGCAGGGCTCTAACCCACACTGAGTGCCAAGCTCCTAGTTAAAGGGTGCTTGCTAAGTATATAAATAGTGCAATGATTAATATGGAGTGGTGGGTGTTTGACACAGACACAGCAAATCAAAGAGGAGCGGGGCAGGAAGAGCAAAGGCAAAGACCAAAGGTAGTGCTGAAGAATCCCCGCAGGACCCAGTTCCCCCTTGGCAACCCGACATAGGGCTGGGGAGATGGATCACAACAGGGTCAAAGATTTACTGAAAAACAGTCATGCCTACGTTCTGTTGTGATTACAGCTTCATATAGCATTACATGATGGAAAGGTTCAAAGGGTTTAAATGAATACACTTATAAAACACTTAAAAACTACACACCTGCACACACAAAAACACACACATTTACTTGCACACACAGTTGAGTGGAATTGGAAAAAACTTGATCTCTGTCAACCACTTCTAACGTCACTGAACCTGTTATCCACTGGCAAGTGCAGACGAGACACAGATACTCTTTCCCTCTACTCAAGACTGTCAGTGTGGTTCTCTCTTATCATTCATCAAATACCAAGCTATATTGTATGCAAAAAAGGGGGAAATTATATTATCTTATACTAATACAATTGCTCAGAGAAAAAGTAAGTAAAAAAAAATGTAACATCGAAAAAGATAGAGGTGCCAATCATTTTGACACCTAAGATTGTTATAAATTAAATCAAACAATTTGATCCGCTTCAACAAGCACACCTGATTCAACTTGTCAACTAATCATCAAGCCCTTGAAGAGTTAAATCAGGTGAGCTTGCCTGGGGCTAAACAAAAATGTGTGCTGTTGAGAGTACTCGAGGACTGGAGTAGGGAAACAAACAGTGCTTCAAGGAACTGTATTGTGGCCTTCTATGGCTTCCTGTTTTACTGGGGTATAAAAACCAGGTAACCTTTGTCATCACAAATTAAAAGAGAAAAATGGTTGCTGACATTCATCAATCAGACAATTGGTTAAAAAAAAAAAACAAGATCAAAATCCACAAAGAAATGGTTAATTGACCACAAAATCTAAATTTTGCAATGGCCATTTCAGTCTCCGGACTTGAAACACATTGAAGACTGGTGGTTTGAATTGAAGAGGGCAGTCCATACGCGCAGACCAACGGATATCAAGGATCTGGAAATATTCTGTATGGAGAAATGGTCTAAGATCCCTTCCAATGTGTTCTACAATCTCATAAAACATTATAGAAAAAGGCTAAGTACTGTTATCCTCGCAGGGGGAGGGTGTCACGCCCTGACCTTAGTATTCTATGTTTTCTGTATTATTTTGGTCAGGTCAGGGTGTGACGAGGGTGGATATGATTGTTTTGTATTGTCTAGGGTTTTTGTATGTCTAGGTATGTGTGTGAAGTCTAGGCATATGTAGGTCTATGGTGGCCTAGATTGGTTCCCAATCAGAGGCAGCTGTTTATCGTTGTCTCTGATTGGGGATCCTATTTAGGTTGCCATTTTCCAGTTCGCTTTGTGGGTTATTGTCTATGTGATGTTGCATGTCTGCACTCAGTGTTTATAGCGGTCACGTTCGTTTTGTATTAGTTTGTTCAGTATATTTCTTTATTAAAAGAAGTATGTATTATAATCATGCTGCGCCTTGGTCTCCTCTCTACGACGTTCGTGACAGAGGGTGCACCACATATTGAAAACACGGATTCCAATCATTTTGACCCCTATCGTTTTCTCCGCGCAATTCTATTAGAATATAATAACATTTTCCCCAAAAAATGCACATTCAATATAGCTTGGTATTTGTATTATTTATTTTATACTGTCTTTTTTGCTCATCTTTATCAAGGGTGCCAATAATTTTGGAGGTGTCTGTATTTCACCAACCCCTCCTTAACCCATCTTCGCTAAGCATGTAGACGTAGGGCTGGGAGGCCAGATGAGCCAGATGTCATCTGTGTGAAAGGTGAGAGAGAGGGGAAGCTTCCTCTCTCTGCAGTGGGGCCAGGTTGAGACCAAAGGTCCTCTTCCTATCTTAGGAACACAGAGGTGAGGTGAGATACAGTACAGGCAAGGCTTAAAGAGATTGAACAGGATCTTAAGCACTTACAAATTCGTAACATATTGTGCGAATTGGAATTTGTAACATAAAATATATATTTTTTTGCAGGATGTAACATATGGATGACGTTGTGCACAATTTTCAGGGATGCATTTTAGCTTGTGAGCGCTACTTTCTAAACTACTGGTTGAAATGATACAAAACCTTTATAAAACCTTTATATTAGGGAGAGAGGCATCGTCTGTCACCCAATGAACAGTAATCTGTCTCAACAGGTTGCAGGTGTTTCTTTCTCTCGAGGTCTCTCTTGTTGTACTCATGTAATATTTTCTTCAGTAGAGTTTGAAGCCACTGCATCCTGTTCCGTGCCCCTCTGGAAAGCAGCGGGATCATCTTTCATTCCTACAGAATCCTGTCCAAACAAAGCGACCCAGGGCTTTAAACTGTTCCTTTTTTTATTTTTTTATTTTTTTAAATCACGCAGAGGTCTCATCCCAGACCCTCCCACTGTTACTGGGAAGCATTTCTAACCCATGGTGGACCGTCGTCTGCTTTCATTATGATCTATGAAGATCCTGATTTTAATATCCTGATTTACAGCTCAAACAATTCATGTTAAATAAGGTTGAACAGAGCGATTACAGCGTGTTTCTGTTCAATTCTGTCAGAGGTACCAAGATTGAACACTTGTTTAGACAGATGCTTCGGGGCGTTAGCCCCTCATTCAATTAGGGATTCAACGTCTTTATTTGACCATCAATCAGGATGATGAAGTGGTTTAACACCTGCGATGTTGACAACCTAGTTTGTTCTCATGGCAACATGACCTTGGTTTTATTATTTCGGTATTAAATCATTTAATGAAGGCTAATGTTTTGAGTCACTGTCTAAAGGCAGAGGAAGAAAGCAAAGAAGAGGGGGAGGCCTACAGAAGTTGGTCTTTGACTTGAGAAGCTCCACTTAGTCTGGACCAGAAAGTACCAAGGGACTACTGAACTTTATGCAGGTTATCTGCCGGTGAGTGTATGAAATATCATCACTTTTCCAGGACATGACACAGACGCACATGTAACTCCCAAGCATGGCTTATTATTTGTGGTGTGTCATGAGGATCAGAGGGGCATACATTTCTGTCAGAGATAGTCTGAGAGCCATAACTCTTTTTATGGTCTTCCAGAGGGAGAAATCCAGAGGAACAAAACAACAGCATCATTCAGGGACTGAAGACCTTAACTCATCTGCATCTCCATACCAGGTGCACTCCTCTGTGCTCCAAAAACACTTAAACCAATTTACCTCCACTATAGTGTTCTTACAGGAAATGTCTGATGCAATTAATCTGGTCAGTTTTTGTTACTATCCAGCTAGACGTTTTCCTTCCAATGGCAGGAGGTTAAGACTTGCCTAGTTAAATAAAGGTTAAATAAAAAATAAATAGTGTTCTCAGGGCACTCGTAGCATGCTCTGCAAATTACCCTATTCCCAGAGCCAATGTGTTATTTATTATGGCCCCAACTTCAGCACATGGATAGGAGCTGCACACTTACATCCAGAGGCTTCTGCTGCAGGCACGTGCACAGATAGGGCGATACCTGTGCAGAGCACATGCCCCTTTACCCTTCCAGTCTCCAAAGAGCCCTTTTTGGTGGTGGTATAATTTCACCAATTAGTATTTTTTATAAATTCACTAAATTCTCATCTATGCTTCAGAACCACAAAGTTGAGTGTCTTGATTGTTGACCAATGCCCAGTCATTTGCATTGGGTGCACATATCCAGATTAGTGGCCAGAAAGAACTTATTTACCTGCCAAAAAACAGAGTAGTTCTACGTTTATCATCCATATAAAATACAGTTTAGCAATCTACTACTCTCTCATTTTGACAGAATAATAGGCTACCTGGCAATTTGACAGAACATGCTTTCCATCTGATCCTGCAACCTCCACTACAAGTATGCCATATGATTGTGTTTGCTCTGAACTCCAGAGAAGTTACATGATAGGCCTACACTGAGTATACAAAACATTAAGAACACCTGCTCTTTTCATGATATAGACTGACCAGGTGAAACCTATGATCCCTTATTGATGTCACTTGTTAAATCCCCTTCAATCAGTGTAGATGAAGGGGAGGAGACAGGTTAAAGAAGGATTTTTAAGCCTTGAAAAAATTGAGACATGGATTGTGTATGTGTGCCATTCAGAGGGTGAAATAGGCAAGAAAAACATTTAAGTGCCTTTGAATGGGGTATGGTAGGAGTTGCCAGACGCACCGGTTTGTGTCAAGAACTGCAATGCTGCTGGGTTTTTCCACGCTCAACAGTTTCCCGTGTGTATCAAGAATGGTCCACCACCCAAAGGACATCAAGCCAATTTAACACAACTGTGGGAAGCATTGGAGTCAGCATGGGTCAACATGGGGGGGTGCAACTCAATATTAGGAATGTGTTTCTAATGTTTGGTATACTCCGTATCTCCCCAGTTAATATCTCCCCAGTTAATATTGTCTGCTAACATGAATGACTTTCAGCTCCCAATGCAGGTGTAAAACAAAGTTTATATATTGGGTTTTTATGGCAGTAATGGCAAGCTACATTTGCTCAGCAATTGTGCGTGCATGTTTGCGTGTGCGCGCATGTGCGTGCACTGGGGTCGCAAGTTTTGTACAACTCCTTTTTTAGGGTTCCAGGTCAAAATGTTTGAAACCCACTGGGATACATGACAGTGGCAACAAATGGAGTTGGGTTGGATATAGTCATGGTAGGCAACAGTATTTCATACAATTATCTATTTTCACTGTAAATGTGTTGGTCATTGTTAATAAGTGCAGCATTTATTCCAGTTCAAAATAGTTTTGCAGATGTTGCTGCTTTCCTCTCTTCTTATAATAATTGCTCAAAGAGTCTGTGACCGCTAGTTGCAGAACAATTTTTTGGGGGGGGTGCCCTTTTTTTTGTTTGCGCATAAGGTCTGTGCATGGCCTTGTTCTACTGTGACATGTGTATTGTGTTGCTGGTATTTAAATTGTTCTGTATGCGTGATTTAAATCTTGCTGAGGAAATTGATATTGTACACATGTTAAATGTTTAGATTCTGGGCTGGTTTACCCTACCCAGATTAAGGCCATTTCTGGGACTAAAAAGCCATTTTAATGCATGAAGATTCTCCAAGGAGAATGATTTTAGTCCGCAGTAGGCTTAGTCGTGGTCTGGGAAATGGCACTATAGCTGACAGTAATTCAGATATGCCCTATAAAAACATAATGGTCTGATGCTATTCTTCTTTGCAGTGGTGGAAAAAGTACTCAATTGTCATACTTGAGAAAAAGTAGAGATATCTTAATAGAAAGTGACTTAAGTGAAAGTCACCCAGTAAAATACTACTTGAGTAGAAGTCTAAAAGTATCTGGTTTCAAATGTCCTTAAGTACAGTGGTGGAAAAGTCCTCAGTTGTTATACTTGAGTAAAAGTACAACGTAAAAGTAAAGCTATACATAAAATTCCTTATATTAAGCATACCAGATGGCATGATTTTCTTGTATTTTTTATTTACGGACAGCCATGGGCACACTCCAACACTCAGACATCATTTACAAACGCAGTATGTGTTTAATGATTCTGCCAGATAAGAGGCAGTAGGGATGACAAGCCGTTATATTTATAGGTGTGTGAATTGGACCATATTGCTGTCCTGTCTGAGCATTCTAAATGTAACGAGTACTTTTGGGTGTCAGGGAAAATGTGTGCGAGCAAAAGTACATATTTTCATTGGGAAGGTATTGGAATAAAAGTTGTAAAACATATACATTGTATAGTACAGATACCCCAAAAACAACTTAAGTATTACCTCAAAGTATTTTAATTTGGACCTAATACTTGGACCTAATTGGACTTTACTGAGAATGACATTGGAGATATTGGAGGGAACTGCTTCTAAATGCTCTTAAAGAAGGTAAGGCTACAGCTGGCTGGCTGATGAGCTGACGAATCACCTGGCAAGATGGAGTGGACTGGCTTTTGTACTCCAGCAACAATATTATAAATACTGTGAGCATGCGTTGGGTGGAGACTCTTCAGAGCCTTTAGATAGGTTTCTCCAGTTAGCCAGCCTGATTTCTCATAGTGTGTTGTATTTTGTAATACACCCTGGCTTTCACGAGCTAAACTGCATCCTTTAAAAGTCAGCCACCCCTCGAATAAGCACCAACATATTTGCTACCATTTCAAAGATTTCACATAAGAGGGAGAGAGAACACGACTGAGATCAAAACAGAGCTGAGTGTATGAATAATACCAAGCGTGTGCAAAGCTGTCATCAAGGCAAAGTGTGGCTACTTTGAAGAATCTCAAATATATTTTGATTTGTTTAACACTTTTTTAGTTACTACATGATTCCATGTGTTTCCATAGTTTTGATGTCTTCACTATTATTCTACAATGTAGAACAGTAAAATAAAGAAAAACCCTTGAATGAGTAGGCGTGTCCAAACTTTTGACTGCTACTGTATTGAGACGAGGGGTTAATACTGATCTAATCAAGATGTTTTATTTTTTACAAATGTTACAATTATTCCACTTTGCCATTGAGTTATTTGTGTAGATCATTGACAAAATGACATTTAAATCGATTTTAATCCCACTTTGTAAAAAAACAACATATGAAAAAAGGCAAGGGGTGTGAATACTTTCTGAATGCACTGTATTGTTTAGATATGGTTACATCTACATAGTGGCAAATGTTTGGAAAGGCCTTTGCAACAATCAGCCTTACAGAAAATACAATACCGAATAGCACAGACAAATGACTTATATCATGTCTCCTCATCATATCAGATGTGTCTTGCACTCTATTGTTTCTTCCCATCCACAAAATTGACATCCAGAGAAACATGAACACTCCTTTAATATGTTTGTCTATATAGTATTTGACTCAGTTTCCCACCCAATTTGCCCACATGCTCAGAAAATGCTACAGGGGTGAACCCCATGTTCATCAAACAGTTTATTTATATTACCCTCTCACTAGTAGGATTTGAGTACACAAACACCATGTTTTAACTAAATGTTACACATTTACTTTTTTTATAGTTCTTTATTTATTCTAGGCTAAAAGCAAATGAATGAGTTAAACTCTGTGGGAAGAAGTCCATCGAGGGGTCTCAAGGGACCGAGGCAACAGGATACTTTAAAAGCACAGTGCAGAGCATTACAGAGTCATGTGGTACTTTGCGATTGAGTAGAAGACTTGGAGGAAAATGGGGTGTAATTGCCTCAAAAGTATACAACCCTGTGAACTCAAGACCTGACTCAGCTGTACATCAACATTCCTAGTCATGCTATGTTTTGGAAAATAATAAATTGGCTTATGGCACGTATGTGCATCAGGCTGGAGGTTTTTTTGATGAGATTGAAGTTTTGATTGCCTTCTATTGACGTTTTTTCCTTCATTAGGACCCTGCATAGATAAACTAGGTTATTGGAAATACTTTTCCAGTTGCTCTACAGTGACTTTGAAAGCCAGCATTTCCTGATTTAAATAGCATGTTTTGGTTATTTCATACATATATAATTTCACATAACAGGGAGAGAGAACACCACTGAGATCAAAACAGAGCTGAGTGTATGAATAATTTGAGAACTGTGGTTAGATTTAATTGAATTGTCTCAATGTTGTCCAAACATCTGTATTGGATTTTGAGAAAGTCTGGTATAGATACAGTATTCTCTGTTAAATAAGAAAATATATATTACTTAAAAGTTTAGTGCCATTATTAGTTTAACCATAGGCATTTCAAGTGTTTGTTTTTTACTCAATTCATTGAAAAAGTACAACTGAGCAACAGTAGCCATACAGTATATAAAAAACAACATACACACAGCAAAATAACCAGAACAGAAGGGTGCACAATACACAATAAGAGCATCTGTTACCTTTTCTTAGCTTCTTGAGACCTACAGTGAAGTATTTTACCTTCATTCGCAGTAGCCTACCTTTTAATCTTTGGCTCCGCCATGTGTTAGTTTGTTAGTACTGCAGATGTGTTTTAGCGCATGAGCGCCTCTTGGTTTGTTTGTTCTGCTGGGCTGGTTTGTTTGCTCCACGGACTAGCTAGACTGCTTATTTCGTCCATTTTGTTTTACCTTTAGCTAGATTATTCTATGGCAAAGATGGAAGACGGTGAAGAGCCGGGTTTAATTCACTCTCACAGCTCTACTTCGGGGTCAAAATCGAGCAGTGACAAGATGTTTTCCCTCAAGAAATGGAATGCTGTGGCAATGTGGAGCTGGGATGTGGAGTGCGATACATGCGCCATCTGTAGGGTCCAAGTTATGGGTACGTTTGTTTGAATCAGTGATTTAGCTAGCTAGCCAGCTACAGTAACTAGTTATAGTAGTACCACCCATAGGCAACTCTTGGTGTGCATGAAGCTAGCTAACAACAACAAGATAAATACAGTAGCTTAGTGGTCAGACAGTCACCTAACTAAGCTGATTAAGAGATGACCATCATCATGTCATGAGCAGACTGACCGATAATGGATCCTAATTGGATAGCTTAGCTTGCTAGATCATATCTAGCTACAAAACAGACAACTAACGTTAGCTAGCTAATATAGCTAACGTTAGAATTCTGAAAACATGACTCAAGGCATTGCAAGGAATCAAGCTAGTTACAGTAACCAACTAACCTCGCATGGGAGGACAGAATCGCTAGCCAGCTGTGTCAGTCCATATGTCACCATGCAGGAATGGTCAACGACAGCTGTGCACCAGTATAGCTAGTTGGTTAATACGTTTCCTTGATATATACCTTCTCTCCGCAGACGCATGCTTGCGGTGTCAGGCTGAAAATAAACAAGAGGACTGTGTCGGTAAGCTACTTTTAAACGTCTTAGCCAAACATTTATATAGCCCCAAGACACCAGACAGTTCAATCTGGTGTTATCAGACCAGCGGTAGGTATGGGTCTGCTCCAGTGTTGGGGTAACCTGGATACACATTTTATAGATCCAGAACCGGGCCACAACTCCTACTGGTCTCACACCAGGAGATGTGCATGTGACAGATATACCTGGGTTTCTGGTCTAGTATATGGGGTTACAATTTGATAAAGCCAGGGTATCTTAACCTTGGTAAAGCATAGTTTGTACTGTGTATGCATTAGGATACAAATATTGATTGTGTGTGTACCAATATGCTTTACCATCTATTCTGCTCTTCTGCTGACATGCTGAATTTGAAAATACCATGTAGCACACAATTTCATAGTGTGTTTCTGTCTCCCCTCTTTCACAGTGGTATGGGGAGAGTGCAACCACTCTTTCCACAATTGCTGCATGTCTCTCTGGGTGAAGCAGAACAATCGCTGTCCACTGTGCCAGCAGGACTGGGTCGTACAGAGAATCGGCAAATGAAGTCCCTCTAACTTCCCCATCCTTCCACTGCAAGTTTGGACATTAGACCGGACTGAGAAACTGCGACCTTCTATGTACATGTGTGTGCATGCCGCTGTCATTCCTTCGATGTTAAGATATAGAATGAATGGCCAATATCCAGATGAAGACGTCCTTGCCCCACTGTTTGATGGAAACACTGGCAGGTGCAGGGCAATGCTGAAGAACTCTGAGGATAGGTGCTGCGCTTAGTGTCTTTGTTAACTTTTTTTTGTGTCGTCCAAGATGTTTTTGCGAGAGAAAAAAGTTAGTTATTAAAATAAATCTACACTTAGCTTTGTTATTTCTTCCTTTTAGCATTTTAATGTGATGGTTTATGGTTATGGTTGCATCCCCTCAGACCATGAGGTGTCTGCCTTTCTTGCTACCCGTAAGAGCCCATTTAATATGTCACCTACTAATCAAGATAATGTTTACAGAATACTACTGCCTCTGCATTATGTGTAGGCTATTGGGGTTTGGATCCATGATGCTGCAGGGACTGTGTTTAGTCCCGGGCAGAGGCAACCAGTAGGAGAGGAGCACTCCGTGTCAGTCAACCAATCAGAGAACTTCCCATATTGCATAATTGTGGCATTGTAATTGCATAATACATGCCAATCAGACACGTTACACTTGTCTATAAGAATAGTCACATTCAACTGATGAAATAATGAGTTAAACTTGAAATATTATATTCTGCTTAACATGCATTTCATGTGAAATACATGAATGGTTTGGCAAATGTTTTGATGGATATTTGTGTGGCTATAGCCAAAGTTTGGAAGCCTTTTCCTTCCTGATCTTTTCTATGGTTACAAGCAGCCTTGTATAGGAATGTAACACCCTGTAGCTTCTATGTGGGAAACAAGGAAAATTAGACCTATAGCAATGGCCACTGTACAAACACACCTTTTCCTATGACTGAACATGCCATGTTCTGCTTTTTCAGCAACTTAATGTAACAGCTCAGATAAACTATTGAATAATTAACTTTGTGTATACATGCCAACTCATTTAAAATCAGCACAACTACAGGAGCTGTTTTGGATGCAAGGAGTTGTGCAAGAATATATGACACGACCTGAGTTGTGTAATTGCTGAGATGATGTATATACAGTGCAAAAACAGGAAGAAAAATCTTTTGTGTATCACTCTGATACTGTACAGACAATACCTGTCAAAAGTTTGGACACCTACTCATTCCAGGGTTTCTCTTTATGTTGACTATTTTCTACATTGTAGAATAATAGTAAAGACATCAGACTATGAAATAACACATATGGAGTCATGTACTAACCAAAACAATTTAAAACAAATCAAAATATATTTATATTTGAGATTCTTCAAAGAAGCCACCATTTGCCTTGACAGCTCTGCACACTCTTGGCAATCTCTCAACCAGCCTCATGAGATAGTCACCTGGAATGCATTTCAATTAACAGGTGTGCCTTGTTAATTTGTGGAATTTATTTTCTTCTTAATGCATGTGAGCCAATCAGTTGTGTTGTGACATGGTAGGGGTGATAGCCCTATTTGGTAAAAGACCAAGTCCATATTATGGCAAGAACAGCTCAAATAAGCAAAGAAAAACAACAGTCCATCATTACTTTAAGACATGAAGGAAGGTCAGTCAATCCGGAAAATTTCAAGAACTTTGAAAGTTTCAAGTGCAGTCGCAAAAACCACCATCTCATAAAGACCGCCACAGGAAAGGAAGAGCCAGAGTTACCTCTGCTGCAGAGGATAAGTTCATTAGAGTTACCATCAGAAATTAAACCCCAAATAAATTCTTCACAGAGTTAAACAGACACATCTCAACATCAACTGTTCAGAGGAGACCGCGTGAATCAGGCCTTCATGGTGGAATTGCTGCAAAGAAACCATTATTAAAAGGACATAAATAATAAGAAGAGACTTGCTTGGGCCATGAAACACAAGCAATGAACATTAGACCATGTGGAAATCTGTTCTTTTGGAGTCCAAATTTGAGATTTCTGGTTCCAACCGCCGTGTTTGTGAGACGCAGAGTAGGTGAACGGATGATCTCCGCATGTGTGGTTCCCACCGTGAAGCATGGAGTAGGAGGTGCTTTGCTGGTGACAATGTCAGTGATTTATTTAGAATTCAAGGCACACTTGACCAGCATGGCTACCACAGCATTCTGCAGTGATATGCCATCCCATCTGGTTTGCACTTTTGTTTTTTTATTTAACCTTTATTTAACTAGGCAAGTCAGTTCAAAACAAATTCTTATTTACAATGACGGCCTACGAACGGTGGGTTAACTGCCTTGTTCAGGGGCAGAACGACAGATTTTTACCTTGTCAGCTCGGGGATTCAATCTAGCAACCTTTCGAATACTGTCCCAACGCTCTAACCACTAGGCTACATGCCACCCCACTTAGTGGGACTATCATTTGTTTTTCAACAGGACAATGACCAAACACACTTACAGGCTGTGTAAGGGCTATTTGAGGAAGAAGGAGAGTGATGAAGTGCTGCATCAGATGACCTGGCCTCCATAATCACCCGACCTCAACCCAATTGAGATGGTTTGGGATGAGTTGGACCGCAGAGTGAAGGAAAATCAGCCAAAAAGTGCTCAGCAAATGTGGGAACTCCTTCAAAACTGTTGGAAAAGCATTCCTGGTGAAGCTGGTTGAGAGAATAGCAAGAGTGCAAAGCTGTCATCAAGGCAAAGTGTGGCTACTTTGAAGAATCTAAAATATAACAAATATTTTGATTTGTTTAACACTTTTTTGGTTGCTACATGATTCCATATATGTTATTTCATAGTTTTGATGTCTTCACTATTATTCTACAATGTATAAAATAGTACAAATAAACAAAAACCCTTGAATGAGTAGGTGTGTCCAAACTTTTGACTGGTACTGTATATACACAGTTTACAGTGTGTGTATATATATATATATATATATATATATATATATATATATATATATATATATATATATATATACACACACTGCTCAAAAAAATAAAGGGAACACTTAAACAACACAATGTAACTCCAAGTCAATCACACTTCTGTGAAATCAAACTGTCCACTTAGGAAGCAACACTGATTGACAATAAATGTCACATGCTGTTGTGCAAATGGAATAGACAAAAGGTGGAAATTATAGGCAATTAGCAAGACACCCCCAATAAAGGAGTGGTTCTGCAGGTGGTGACAACAGACCACTTCTCAGTTCCTATGCTTCCTGGCTGATGTTTTGGTCACTTTTGAATGCTGGCGGTGCTTTCACTCTAGTGGTAGCATGAGACGGAGTCTACAACCCACACAAGTGGCTCAGGTAGTGCAGCTCATCCAGGATGGCACATCAATGCGAGCTGTGGCAAGAAGGTTTGCTGTGTCTGTCAGCGTAGTGTCCAGAGCATGGAGGCGCTACCAGGAGACAGGCCAGTACATCAGGAGACGTGGAGGAGGCCGTAGGAGGGCAACAACCCAGCAGCAGGACCGCTACCTCCGCCTTTGTGCAAGGAGGAGCACTGCCAGAGCCCTGCAAAATGACCTCCAGCAGGCCACAAATGTGCATGTGTCAGCATATGGTCTCACAAGGGGTCTGAGGATCTCATCTCGGTACCTAATGGCAGTCAGGCTACCTCTGGCGAGCACATGGAGGGCTGTGCGGCCCCACAAAGAAATGCCACCCCACACCATGACTGACCCACCGCCAAACCGGTCATGCTGGAGGGTGTTGCAGGCAGTTCTCCAACGTTCTCCACGGCGTCTCCAGACTCTGTCACGTCTGTCACATGTGCTCAGTGTGAACCTGCTTTCATCTGTGAAGAGCACAGGGAGCCAGTGCCGAATTTGCCAATCTTGGTGTTCTCTGGCAAATGTCAAACGTCCTGCACGGTGTTGGGCTGTAAGCACAACCCCCACCTGTGGACGTCGGGCCCTCATACCACCCTCACAGAGTCTTTTTCTGACGGTTTGAGCAGACACATGCACATTTGTGGCCTGCTGGAGGTAATTTTGCAGGGCTCTGGCAGTGCTCCTCCTTGCACAAAGGCGGAGGTAGCGGTCCTGCTGCTGGGTTGTTGCCCTTCTACGGCCTCCTCCACGTCTCCTGATGTACTGGCCTGTCTCCTGGTAGCGCCTCCATGCTCTGGACACTACGCTGACAGACACAGCAAACCTTCTTGCCACAGCTCGCATTGATGTGCCATCCTGGATGAGCTGCACTACCTGAGCCACTTGTGTGGGTTGTAGACTCCGTCTCATGCTACCACTAGAGTGAAAGCACCACCAGCATTCAAAAGTGACCAAAACATCAGCCAGGAAGCATAGGAACTGAGAAGTGGTCTGTTGTCACCACCTGCAGAACCACTCCTTTATTGGGGGTGTCTTGCTAATTGCCTATAATTTCCACCTTTTGTCTATTCCATTTGCACAACAGCATGTGTCATTTGATCATTTATTGTCAATCAGTGCTGCTTCCTAAGTGGACAGTTTGATTTCACAGAAGTGTGATTGACTTGGAGTTACATTGTGTTGTTTAAGTGTTCCCTTTATTTTTTTGAGCAGTGTATATATATAGTCATAATCCTGCCTGTCTTCTGCTCTTCAGCCAAAGCACACCCCTTTTGGCACAACAGCTTTAAATAGACCCAGCTTTCATCAAACTTGGCTACTCCTCATGGTTTTAAGCTACTACACTTGGCATTGATCTTGCCTATAGGGCTGTCTATGGGCTTAGCAGAATGGCAGTGATCTCCAAATGCAGCTCTCTGTTCCTTTTTTTACCTTTGCCCCCAATCCCAGGTCAGGACTAGCTCAGCGTAACAGTCTTTGTGGAAGTCATCCATGACTTCTGCCTGACTCCTGACCTGTGGCTAACCTTTACTAAACCTCTCAGAAAGTACTTGAATAATCTATACTTCACCACCATCATCACTAAATAACAGAAGCAGTATAGCCTAAGCACGAGCAATCTGCAGTTCAAAAAACAACAAAGTAAAACCCCTGCCACTGTTTCTGTAAACAGCTGAGGCATGGGGCTGTAGAAATGTAACCACTTAAAATCATAGCAAAGCTATGAATACAAGGACTGACCATCATTGAGATACAATGTTTGTTTACAATTACATTGTTTACAAACAATTGAGTTAAACAAGCTTATATGGGTTCTCATGGAGTGTGACAGTTGAACTAAGCTCATGATGCATTTATAAGTTATATTCTTCAATACTCAATGGGTACATACAGTATCATTAATTAGAAAGTCAATCACAGATTGCATACAGTAATGTTGTATACTGTACGTTAAAATGGTAATAAGGCCATACAATAAACTGGGCACGCCAATGCTAATATGTGTACCGGAAGCCAACGGATATAACGATTCATGATGTGGTTGTAATGCATTGTAAGACTTATCATAAGTACAGTATGTGTATGACCCCCTTAAAATGTATTAGTATCATTTTTTTTATACGCTGAAAATGTGCTACCTAGAGAGAGACATCGTTTATTATAAACCCTGTTATTAGACATAAATGATCATACATGGCTATAACAAGTCATAATGTAAAAATGTTACCAAAACGAGTATTTTTCTAACTGCCTTTTCCTGGTAAGACAATGAATATCTATGCCAATACCCCAGAGGTTAGTGGTACACAGAGGCACCGATTAAGTGGTGTGCCATAATGGTTGAGTGAGCTCATCCTTGAGTTTCAGTAAGAGCACTTCCATCAGAACAGCTCAGAGTAAATTTATTAAGCTTGAGTGACAGGTTGTATAACCTGAAGGTGAGATAGTGCCCAGTTGAGTGGCTAGCAGCCACAGGGTGCTGGAGAGGATCTTGCAATTATGTTTAGGCTACACCTAACAATGGATTACTACACACCGTAGCCTACACCAGAGAAATAGTGGGTCTCAGACACATTTGATCCTAGACCCTGGCCTGATCCAGGCTATGTATTCACCTTGATTACATCAGAGATTGTGATCTAGTGTAAAACTTGATTAATCCAAACTTGTTATCCTATGATTACATGATTTTTGGCATATTGTGATAAATAAAGAATAGGCAGAATATCAATATAATAAAAATGATTTTATATTAGAAGTCTATTAAAAGTAGTGCATACGGCCCAGTACATCACTGGGGCCAAGCTTTCTGCCATCCAGAACCTATATACCAGTCAGAGGAAGGCCCTAAAAGTTGTCCAAGACTCCAGCCACCCTAGTCATAGATTGTTCTCTGCTACCGCACGGAAAGCAGTACCAGAGCGCCAAGTCTTGGTCCAAAAGGCTTCTTAACAGCTTCTAACCCCAGCTTCTACCCGCCACCCCATTTTTTACACTGCTGCTACTCTGTGTTTATTGTCTATGCATAGTCACTTTAACTCTACCTACATGTACATATGACCTCAATTACCTCAACTAACTGTGCCCCCGCACATTGACTTTGTACCGGTACCCTCTGTATATAGCCTCGCTGTTGTTATTTACTGCTGCTCTATTTGTTCATTTAAAAATTTTAAAAATTACTTAACCAACAATGCAGTTTTAAGAAAAATAAGTCTTAAGGGTTTGTAAGTAAGCATTTCACTGTAAAGTCTACACCTGTTGTATTCAGCACATGTGACAAATAACATTTGATTTGATTTGATTAGTGGAGTAAATTAATGTGTTCTCTTCTCATAACGGAATAGAAATAGCCTACAGCTGAAGTGGTTATTCTAGAGAGATCTTTCACTACTTCTTGAGGGAATTGAATTCACAGTAGTGTTGCCCTATGTCTATGTCATTAAATCCATTACTCTCCTAAACCAGACATTGTCTTCTGAAATTGAATAGTCTTTTATCACCTCAATGTGTAGCCAAATGGATTTTAACTCTTAGTTTACATCTTTCTATCCATAATATTATGACACCCAGGTCAGCACCTCACTACAGTTACGCTGGCATTGTCCCCATCTAAGTTAGTATCCCGCTAAATATAGACCGACCAAAGCTTCTTAAGTTAGAAACCACATAAGTTCCTTTCCGTGAGCAGCGTCCATGAATGAGCACACAGACACTTACTTAAGAGAAAATCCCTCATGTGCTTTTTAATTCTAGATGAGGCATTACGTGATTGAGTCAGAGAATGTCTTCTGGCGTGACGCAGGTGTCGGAGGTGCTCAGTCACACCAGGGACCTGGAGAGAATTGGAAACACTACAGGGAAGCACACACAGGGAAAGAACACAGTCTTAGCATAATCTTACAGCGGCCTTAGCTCCCTGCTCAGCCACACTGTGTAGTAGGGACAACCCATCGCAGCAGCCGCCAACATGTGTGACATGGGGGGATTGGATAATCTGGTGGCAAACACGGCCTACCTTAAAGGGGGTGACGAAAAAGAGATGAGGAAGAGGCGGCGTAGCCTGTCCCTTCCCCAGCCAGAACAGTGCGTGTCCATCCGCGCCGCGGTTGGGAAAGAATTTGAGATGCTCTGCGAGAGGCAGCCCATTGGGAAGAAGTTCTTCCGGCAGTTCCTCCTGGAGTCCAACCCGCAGTACGTGGCGGCCGCAGAGTTCCTGGACGAGTTAATCGACTGGGATCTGGCAGAAGGCGCTGGCAAAGATAAGGCGAGGATGAACATCATCAACAAGTTCTGCAAGGCTGACTCCAAGAACTTCCTGTCCTACCTGACGGGAGAGGTAGCGGACAAGTGCAAGGCGGTGTCGGACAAGGACTTTGAAGATGTGATGATGGGCAAGGTGAAAGATGCCACGCGGGAGTACCTGAAGGAAAAGCCCTTCACAGAGTACCAGACCAACCCTAACTTTGACAAGTTCCTGCAGTGGAAAGAGTACGAGAAACAGAAAATCACTGATAAGTATTTCTATGAGTTCAGGACCCTGGGAAAGGGAGGCTTTGGAGAGGTAAGTCCACAAAAAGTATACAGTGCAGCTGCCTAACTGACAACGGTAGTGAAATATTACAGTTCTAAAATGTAAACTTAAAAACGGTTTTAGCACTTTTCTAAGGGTATGCAACAGTTACAGTGAGAATGGGGATGGTACAAATACAAATGATAAGGGATGATAAAGAAGTCACTAAAAGGGATAATTGTTTGTACCTCATCTAACTACATACTGCCCGGCTAACACATTTGGTTCCTTGAAAGTTATGGGAATGTTACGTTTTTGGTTTCCAATTGGTTCTGGAAACGAAGACATATGTTTCCTGACCGGTAAAACGTAATGTTTTTTTTTTAAGTTCTGAGAACGAAAAAAAAAAAAATCACCTGTTCTGGGAACATACATTTTTAGGTTGCAGGAAGGTTCTGAGAACAATTTACTATGGTTCCCTGAAAGTTTTCCCGGGAGGTTTTATTAACATGTTTCTATAAGACTTTTAATAACACTGCAAGTTTATTTTGAGTGTCCAAGCACAGATAGGACACATGGAAATTCCTTTGCTCAGGCATTAATCATGCAAACACGTTTCTTTTTTATTGTGACACGGCGTCAGTGATATTATATTGTTCTTCTGTTCTCTATCCATGGAATTCTTCCACAACTCATACAAAGCTGTTAATTTTAGTCTATTCAAACAGACCCCATTTCAAAGGAAACAAGTACTCATTAAGTGGGCGCGGGAAACCTGTAGGAAACGTTATGCTGTAATACTGAACAGAAAAAAAAATATTCTTAACATTCTCTGAACTATGAGAAAA
Source organism: Salvelinus namaycush (assembly GCF_016432855.1). Lineage (NCBI taxonomy): Eukaryota > Metazoa > Chordata > Actinopteri > Salmoniformes > Salmonidae > Salvelinus > Salvelinus namaycush. The sequence goes on from NC_052329.1 coordinate 31,185,696, forward strand.
TTCCCAATGTCAACCCAGTTGGAGAATCTTCCTAGAACGTTACCAACATTTTAATTAAATGTAACCGTGTTTTAACTTTTAGGAAATGTTCTGTTAAATTAATGAAATTAATCAAGAAAAGTTCTTTAAAAAAATCTAAAATAACAGCTTTAAACTATATAACTGATCAATGCACCAACATACCAGTTCATTTAATGCTTAAAAACAACAAAATGGATGAGTAAGATATTTGGCTACAGAAGTGCCATTTCTTACCGATCTCTACTGCTTCTGTCCAAAAACAAACCCAGTGAAATGACGTCAACATAGCTGTAACGGTTCTCCTCTTCATCCGAAGAGGAGGAGCATGGATTGAACCAAGACGCAGCGTTGTAGTTCGACATGATATTTATTAGACACGACAAAACAACGAAGACAAAAAACGAACTACACTTGAATTAACTAACAAAATAACAAAACGAATGTAGACAAACCTGGACGTAAGAACTTACATGAAACACGAAGAACTCACGAACAGGAAAATGACTACACAAAATGACGAACGAACGAAACAGACCCGTATGGTGCAACATAGACACAGACACAGGAGACAACCACCCACAACAAACAGTGTGAAAACACCTACCTTAATATGACTCTCAATCAGAGGAAATGAAAAACACCTGCCTCTAATTGAGAGCCATATTAGGTACCCATAAACCAACATAGAAACAGAAAACATAGACTGCCCACCCAAACTCACGTCCTGACCAACTAACACATACAAAAACTAACAGAAAACAGGTCAGGAACGTGACAATAGCTAACGAACTAGCGACGTCGGTCGCGGCGTGCATGATCAGAATGGCACATCGACGAACCACCAAAAACACACCCCATTTCTGTAAAAAAATTGTGCCCAAAGTTGACCATTAAATGTGCTGAGAATGTTCCAAAACTAAGCAACTATCCTGCACCATTCCCAGAAAGTTGTGTAAATTTGTATGCAAAATAACCATAGGACAACCACGCTCTCACCAAGCTCTAAGAAACATGTGATTCTCAGAACGTTTTGTGCTAGCTGGGTGATCTTAACATACATTTATCAAACATATTTGTTTTAGTCCCTCTCTATCTCTCTGCATAGGTGTGTGCCGTGCAGGTAAAGAACTCAGGGCAGATGTACGCCTGCAAAAAGCTGTGCAAGAAGCGTCTGAAGCAGAAGAATGGTGAGGGCATGGCACTGCTGGAGAAGCAGATCCTGGAGAAGGTTAACAGCCTGTTCCTGGTCAACCTGTCCTATGCCTACGACTCCAAGACCCACCTGTGCCTCGTCATGACCCTGATGAATGGCGGCGACCTCAGGTACCATATCTATAACATTGGTGAAAAAGGCCTTGAAATAGGCCGCATCAATTACTACATTGCACAGGTCACCACAGGTATCCTCCACCTACACGCCATGGATATAGCGTACCGAGACATGAAGCCAGAGAACGTGCTACTGGACAGCTTCGGCCAGTGTCGACTCTCGGATCTGGGGTTGGCCGTGGAGCTGCCTGGCGAAAAGACCATCAATCAAAAGGTAAGGGCTCTGATAGGCTAAGATGAACTCCATCCTTGTTTTGGGGCGGCAGGTAGCCTAGTGGTTAGAGCGTTGGGCCAGTAACCAAAAGGTTGCTGGACCGAATCCCCCGAGCTGACAAGGTAAAAATCTGTTGTTCTGCCCCTGAATAAGGCAGTTAACCCACTTCCCCGGTCGGCCATCATTGTAAATAAGAATTTGTTCTTAACTGACTTGCCAAGTTAAATAAATAAAAAATATGTTTAATGACTATGTTAACAATGATTGAGTTGTTTTTAGAGTTAGGGTGAGATGACATGCTATTTCATGTGAGATTACATAGGGATATATCTATGGATAGGGATCTATCCATAATACCAGGGTTTTACGTCATTACCATCCCACTGGGCACAAACTGGTTGAATCAACGTTGTTTCAACATAATTTGTCAACGCATTGTGATGTGGAATCTACGTGGAAAAAGTCACTGTTGTTTTGAGGGTGAAATTGCATCATGGTAACCAAATATCAACATAGACAAACCATGTATAAAATAGGTTGAGTTTGTACCTTTAAAACAACGTCAGATCTTCAAAGTTATATCCATTATCAGACTAAAACAATAGGCTGGGTCACACCTCCTACAGGAGAATTGATCTATCTACAGTTACCCTTTGGTCTCCCATCCAGGGTTTTAACTAAGCCTAGCTATGACATTTGTCACGGACTATTACCAACATGCTATCTTGAATGCTTGTTGAGAGATCTCCACTTAAAACCTAGATAGATTCACTGTTGCTATTGAAGTCATTCCAAAGGGTATAGATTTAACAGACAAATGAAATGTGACCATACTTTATCACTCATATGTTATCATGAATTATGCTATTTAGGCCTGTATAGCATTTGCAAAGTCATCAACGGCTATTGTTACAATTCAACCCAGAATTCAACTAAAAATAGATCAAACAATAGGCCTAAGGTTTCAGGCTCTGGTTGATTTCAAATGTTATGATATTTAGTGATACACAACCAAATATCAACATTTGAAAGAGATGTTTCTTCTGCTTGGATAGTTCCATCTATGCCACTGACTTAGTCTGGCTGTAAATCCAGTTTGTCTACAAATTAATCATTGACATTGACATCATTGATTCGCAAACAAAAATCTATTCAAGAATAGGACTAAATCACATCAAACTATTTCAAGTTTGATTTGATTTAGTATTCTTCTTCAACTTAGACGTTTGGTTGAGATGAAGACGTGAATCCAACAATAAATGATTCATTTGTAAACGAACAGCAATTAAATTCAGTGGCACAGATGAAACTATCCAATAAGAAGATACATCTCTGAAATACAACAAACAGCCTGACAAGTTAACAAATTATATGTTGAATTCACGTCTCCAACTCAACCAAAAATAAAAGTTAAAGAATGGGATTAAGCCAGTGGCTCAGATGGAACTATCTCCTTTAAATGTTGATATTTGGTTGCACTGTCAACCAAACACTAATCAATATTACTTTTGTAATACACTAAATAGCCTAAAGTTAAGGCTTTCTTACAAGTTAATGTAACATTCAACCTTAAGATGAATAACACATCCATGGCCACATTTTGAGGTTACTGTAAAGATAGTATACTATTACTTCTTATGTAATCATATAAAGCGTGCATGTTTAATATAGCATGCATAGGGCCTTGCAGGTCTGTGGAGATCTTCACAATTGCTGTAATAATCTGTGAAGAATCTCAAACGGAATTGATCACTTGCACCATGTAATTGTAATGTTATCTCCACTGCAATCCAGGTCATTTGGTTCTGCTATTAGATTAAGCGCAGTGATAACACATTAATCTGAACTAATTATCTAACATTGTATTCCCATTTGAACTTTGCTGTGCTTTTAAGTGGTTGAAAGCGCAGTGACATTTGGATGACAACTATACCAAAATGTTTTTCCATTGGATTTTGGTTGTGCTTTTAGGTGGTTGAAATAAAGCATAGTGATAACACATTGGAAATTCAACTAATGTTTGCCTGTCTTTTTGAGTTGGTGAATATAGGTTGTAGTCTCACGTCTCAACCAAATATAACTAAATTATCCACATTGAAATGACGTGGTGTGCCCAGTGGGATGTGACCTGTTCCACGTTAGTTACATCCATGACATTGACCTCTCTGTCACTGTCTATGACTCAGGCTCCCTATTGATCCATAGAAGGGACACGTCTATCCTCACTCATATACAGTCGACTCCTGATTAATGCAATGACCTACAAATATCTGAGGAGCCAATAAAAAGGTTTGCCTATATTTGAATTGGAACTGGTCCGTAAACTACAACACACTTCACTCTCATTAACCTTCAGTCACTCACTCACTGTTGAGTGACACATTGGGGCCTAAAACAGGCTTGTCCCATTGGGGATTGGCCTTGGTCAAAGGGCTCAGTGCGTTAGCCCCCAGCCCACTAATCTTAGCATTACTCAGAGGTGGCTGGGATCTGTCTGCGAGGAGAGGCTCAGTCCCAGTAGGTATCCACTCAGTGGAGAGTGGTGCAGCCCAGGGGGGGCTCAGGTCAGGACATGGCCTCAATAGAGGGCCTACTGGAGGCTAGTGCAGGGGAAACCTGGTGCAAGCATGTGGTGCTGATGTAACAAAAGAACGTTGGTAGAATTCAGGAATATAAGGTCCCTGATAAAAGGCATGAGGAGCATAAGGGTAGATTGGCCTATGAAAGGGTAGAATTAATTAATAAATCAATCAAAAGTTGTGCTATGCCACAACCAATTTGCCACTTATTAGCGTAACTAAGTGAAGCATTGTGCTCTAGTCCAAAGTTGATTTAACACTGAACATTTATTTGCTATGATATGGAACCCTAGAACTAGGCCTAACCCCTCACTTCTCTTTCTCTGTTTCCTTCTCTGTCATCAAACCTCTGTCCTCTCCTCCTCCCTCTCCTCAGGCTGGCACAAGTGGCTACATGGCCCCAGAGATCCTGAAGAAAGAGCCTTATCGGATGTCAGTGGACTGGTGGGCACTGGGCTGCAGTATCTACGAGATGGTGTCAGCTCGCCTGCCCTTCAAGGACTATAAGGAGAAGGTACAGAAGGAGGAGGTGGCAAGGCGCACCCTCGAGGATGAATGCAAGTACGAGCACAAGAACTTTGACGAGGGCACCAAAACCATCATCGACCTCTTCCTCAAGAAGAAAATTGACGAGCGTCTGGGATGCAGGACCAAGTAAGAGCTGACCGCAGTTTCAGCCCAGAGATATTCCCGACTACATGGCCGGACCAGGAACAACTCTAGGGCCCTCTAGAGGTTTTCCTGGTCAGTTCTAGGTATCATATAAGGTGGTTTTTTGGGGGGGGGGGGTATATTTCTCTGACTTCAGTGTGTTCCTCTGTTATCCAGGAACGAGGACCCAAGGAAGCATGAGTGGTTCAAGGGCATTAACTTCCCTCGACTGGAGGCGGGGCTGATCGACCCACCCTGGGTTCCCAAGCCCAATGTGGTCTACGCCAAAGACACGGGGGACATCAAAGATTTCTCCGAGATTAAGGGTGTCGTGTTTGACGACAAAGATGACAAATTCTTTAAGGAGTTCAACACGGGGGCGGTGCCCATTGCATGGCAACTGGAAATGATTGACAGCGGACTTTTTGACGAGCTGAACGACCCCAACAGGAAAGAGTCGGCCGCTGGATTGGACGACGAGGAGAAGAAATCAAAATCCTGCACGCTTTTATAAAAGCTCCTCTATACTATACTTAGCTTTGAAAATTACAAAAGTTCTATCTCATTAAGAACATTGTAACGATAATCATAGCCACAAAAAAGATGTGAAGTGGTAGTAAAATCCAGTGCCAGGTCAAGACACATATTTCCACCACTTCACACATTTTTTTGTGGATATGATTCTTCCTGTTCTATTACATTGTAATGATCATGATAAACCACAGCACTTACGATGATATCAGGAATCGATAAGGTGATTTTGTCTATATCAATGGGCAGGGTCAGTGTCTGTGGTAGAATCAACAGGAAAAAGCTAGACTAGAGGCACTGGCAGAGTTGCTGTAGCAGGCTTCTACCACAAGGTGTCCCCAGATATCTAGATATGTGGATATTCACAAGTCTTCTCAATATTGACCTGCGTGAAACGTCTTGCCTTTTTTAAGAATGCATATGGTAAGATCACCTGTGCATTTGAGTGAGATGTGGTTTTATTGGATTGCAAAGCTTTAACTCTTAAAGCCTTAGAGAGCATGAACTCTCACTCCTTCACAACTATATCCCAATGACCAACAAACTCCCAAATCACATTTTAACAAATGTATAATATACCTACAAAATGGATCTCACTGTGTTCAGTCTTATAAGCTATTTGTAATAGTGATATGTAGGGTTCTTTCAAGTGCACAATAACAATGTATATGCTAACTTATTTTCACCCATTAGTTACATTTAAAGGCCCAATGCAGCTGTGTTTATATCAATATCAAATCATTTCTGGGTAACAATGATGTACCTTACTGTAATAGTATTCCATTAAAATGAACAAAAATAGCTTTTTAGCAAATAACTATTTCTCAAGCAAGAATGTTGCTAGGACTGTCTGGGAGTGGTCTGAGTGGGGAGGGGAAAACTGAAAACTAGCTGTTATTGGCAGAGAGGTTTGGAACTCTCTTTGTAATTGGTCTATTCATTAATTTATCGCCTGGTGATGTCACCAGGCAAGCCAAAAGTCCCGTCCATGCAAACCTGCTGATTAGATCCTGTGTAGATTGTATTTTCAACAAGCAACTATCAGAAAATAACACTGATCAAACTGTGTTAGTTTCATCAGCTGTTGCACAATATGATACAAAACACAGGAAAAACATAATTTTGACTGCACTGGGTCTTTAAGAATGTGTGCGCACCATAATGCACCTTACTAATTAAGCATGTTTATTTAATTAAGAGACTGAGACGATCATAGAGGATTTTGGTGTCTCTATGGACATTATAGTCTTTGTATGAGTTGAATGGATCTCAGAAGAATGTTAAATCAAAAGCTGGTCCTCGTTTGTGCTTGTGTCTTTGTTACATTGAGCTTCTTGTAGTGACATTTGATTTGCAATTCTTACAGTGTAAATCTCTCTTTCTTTTTTTGAAAGGATTGGGGATTCTTGTGGTATGTGTATGCTGAATGGAAAGGTGATATGTGCAATAGGAAATTGTTGAAAATCATAGAAATAATGAATGCTTTTTATATATTTATCTTTGTGAATGTTCTTTTTATATCCCTGTATAATCTGTGTATTATCTGTTTAAATTTAACCTCAAGTACCCCTTTCTCTGCCTGAATGTCTCCAACTTGATTTGAGAGCCATTATGCTTAATGTCACAGTCTTTTGCCCTAGCGAATTTATCTCCAACCGCCTCAATACTCACAATACAGATATAATCTAACCCTGCTAATTGCATCTATCTTCCCCCATTCAACACTCATATCAGATGTCAACCCGTTTATGTTTTCATAACATATTACTGCCAGGGCTCCATTTTTAATCCGATAAATATCCTTTACTAACGGATGGAAACCCAGACTCTGGCGTGTAAGTCTTACAGTTCGGCGAAAAAACAGACACATTTGTGAACAGGTTTTGAATGTGTGGGACATAAACATGTGCGGTGCTAAATCCTGAGAGAGGCGACCTAACAGGACTGAGATGTTCTGTTGGTGTGTGTCTTCCTGGGAATTAGAAGGGGTTTAGATAGAAACCCAAGACACAGCCGGAGCCTCATCACACTTAATGGCAGACGAGGGAGTCATCTGTGGATGACGTGTTGACAACAGCAACCCGTCGTCAGGTCTCGTGGAGACATGTTTTTACCAGGCGCCTATGACCTTCAACAAATGTTTAGTCCCTGGGCCTTTTGGAGCAAGGAGTGCAACTGTGGCCTTCCAACGCTGCACCTGCTGTGACCTCGGCCTCCACATGTACACACTCCTGTCCTACACACACACACAGACACGCACACTTGTTACCTCTGTTGTGGCAGTGGGTATTAGAGATCAAAGCGGGACAGGGTGTAATTTGGGATGTGTGTTTGGTACATGCTTATGCACAGGATTAACTTCAAAGGGCTGCAGCACACTTCAGCTCTGGCATCTCCAGGGTGTTACCCCCTTTTCCTCCTGAGGAATCAGTGTGTTTGCGTGTGTGTGTTAGCCCCGTGTGTGTGCACTTGCGTGTGTGTATAATATGCACATACGTGTGTAGTGTAGGTGAGAAATGGGTAAACAGTAGACACAGAGCCTATTGTCTGTCCAGAGGGAGAGCCCAAGACAACCGCGTGGGAGGATGAGGAGGAGGGCAGGTCATGGCTCCCTGTCTGACACTCCACTCCAGGCAGTTTACTTTACCACAGGGAACTGTTTAGCTTTTGGTTTACATTCAATTTATCCAGCTTCATTGCTTGAATTTTTTATATTTCCACAAATAAGTGAATTCCAACGCGCCATCCAACAGAAACATGGTGTCTGTGTTTAACGTGCTTCCCTCCAAGGCCTAATGTGCTGTATCCATGGATCCAGACCCCAGAGCCCCCTGCCAGTATGGACAAGAGGTAGGAGTAGCAGGCCTGGGAGACACAAAAACACGCGTGTGTGCATACACACACACACACACACTGCATCCTCTCTCTACCACTGTCCCAAATGACATCCTCCTTCTGCCACCATCACCTGTCACATACAATAGAGACCTTTCCATCAAACACCACAACCCCAAGGAAACAGGTTGGTTGGAGCTCATCATAAGTTATTTATTGAATCCTGAAGTCTGAGTGTGCTGCAGTGTACCACTTACTACTCTGTCTTGCCTCCAGACTGTAGGGTGGCAGAGGAACAACACATCAAAAGAGTGAGAGAGGATATATAATGATAGAGATACGTTATTGAGGAAATTGTACGACTTATTCTCCTTTTCCTGAGTGCTGAGAAATGATGATGCATATGTTAGTGTAGGCATCATCAACATGCTACCTCTAGGGTTACTAGCAGAGCATTCTTTGGCAGCTAAGTGTGTGTGTGGGAATTTGATGGAAATGAAATTAATGAGTTTAAAAAAAAGTTTTAATCTGTAATCTATAGATAATTTTCTGTGCTTGAATAGATTTCATCCCATCTCTGAGCTGTTTCCCATGTCCACGGGTGAAAGCAAGTAGGCCAAAGTTGATGATCCTCAGCCACCCTTTAAGACTTTATAGTGCAGTACCGTGCCCCAGACCTGGATTCAAAAACTATTTGAAACCTTTCAAATACTCTGAGTGTTTACTCTAGCCGGCCATTAGTGCCATGTGGGTGGGGTTTGCCATTTTGGGAATAATCTATTGGTCTGTTAAGCCAGGGATGCTCAATTAAGCTCAGATAAAGTATTTGAAATTATTTCTAATTCTATTTGAACCCAGGTCTAATCCTCAGTCCCCTGTTAAATTTACAGTTGAAAGGTCAGGTGCAGTACACTGCCCTCACTCTGTCTTATTTTGACAGACACACTAATTTAAGAATCACTAGGTATCTGTGGCCCCATCTCGCTAGACTGTCGATCAGTTGGTATTTAGGTCCAACTGAGCTCAAGTTGCCTTTTCAATCACTGTAGCCGAACGCCTGTTGTAAATACTTTCACTGGTAACATACCAATACCACATATCTAAACTATGTGTAACTCAATCTGTCATATTTATAGTTCTGTTAAATGACATTTTACATGCAAAGGCAAGCAAAGATACAGTAGTGTGCGCTACAGATGAATGAACTAGACAGACCATTTTAAATGAGAAACCACACACACACACACACACACACACACACACACACACACACACACACACACACACACACACACACACACACACACACACACACACACACACACACACACACACACACACACACACACACACACACTGAGCCCAGATGTTACTGTTGGCCTGTTGGCTTCCCTTACTATGTTTATCCCAGCATGCATAGTTGACTCTCCATGTCCTGCAGAAGATTATTCGGCCCTGTGCACTTTTCCACTGTTCCTTGTTTTTCACTACAACTCCCATCCGGTCACCATCCATGCCTCTTAAAAGAATGCATTCTCCAGACAGCAGCTCTAGTCACATGCTTTGTCAAGCTATTATCATATAATAAGTATGTACAGCCATTCATAACATAACACCATTCCTTCACTGCAATATTCCAGGTATTGTTGTGACAAGGACATCTTAATGGGTTTCTTGCCTGAGAAGTTGGAATAAAAAGTGTACTGGATGGATCAGTTGGGCAGGGCACACACACATGCATGCACATACACACATACACACAAGTACACACGCACAAACTCCCCTTCCCTGCTCACTACACACACACACACATGCCACGGCCCTGGCACCTCTGAAAGCAGCCATTTGATGGCGCGGTTTCTCATTTGCCGTTTGGGTTGGCATCGGACAGGCTCTCCTCTCCCATCCCGTGTGGGCCCAAGGCCCCTCCGGCCCCCCTCTGAAAGATTCATGGAGCCTGCAGGGAGTCAAACTGCTCTCACCTGTTGTCTCTGGCAGCTTGAGGGGTGACGATTAGCACCCCTGGCGGACAATATGCTCTTTGTTCCCCTTACTCTCTCACTCGTTTTCACTACCATCGCGCTCGCTTCTCGCACTCTGTCTGCCTCTCACTCTCTCAGTGTCACTCTCTCTCCCTCTCTATTACTCTCTGTCTCTCTCTCTCGCTCTCATTGACTCTCTCTCTCTGTCCTTTCCTAATGCCCTTGTGGGCAGAATGTGCAGTGTGTGGAAAACAGTTTATCAGGGTAATCCTGTACAAATAGATTGTGTGACGGGGCCACCCGTGCTGCGGAGGTCTTGCCATTCGGCCAATCGTCTCACCCAAACTAGCTTTAACTCATCTCCGTGCAATTATATGAAGATTTAGAGGTTGAACGCTTAGTTTCATCATACATACAGTAGATTAGTGCATTAGCTTCCATTAGAGGGTACCACCAGGCCTCCCATAGACCTCTATGTGGTGGGAATGTGTGAAAGGGCCTGTGTTCCTTATGGCCAGGGAGGGCATGAGGGCACACACACATACACACACACACACACACACACACACACACACACACACACACACACACACACACACACACACACACACACACACACACACACACACACACACACACACACACACACACACACACACACACACACACACACACACACACAGAGGTCAGGCTGAGCATGCATGTGTGTTGTGCTGAGAGCAGGCAGTGTGTGACACTCCCACTGCAAGGGGTCAAGACTTCACAGCTGTGTAAGGAAGAACTCTGTGAGATCCGGGTAAACTGATAGGCTCCTCTTTACATATAGTGGATAGAGCATTGTGGAACCCATGGAAGGATGTTGTTCCCTAGAGGAACATACTGCATTGAAGGAGTGGGTGTGGCACATTAAGGAGAGACTTGTCTGATGTCAGTCTGTTACCACCCTCAAAGTAGTGTTGTGTGAATGTATGTCATACTGTACATGTTATCAACATTATCCCTCTTTCACAAGTTATTGTCCCCCATGATGAAATCGGGGAGGGGACTGTGAATCTATCGCCATCCGTTAGTATGTTCGTTCGTCACACTCCATATCTCAGACAGCACTGGGACGATTTTGACGAAACTTTGATGAATGATGCGTCTTGGCATAGAGATCCGTCATTTACAAAATTACACTGATTGGCCCAAGAGCAGCGCGGCATCATTCGTGGGGGAAGAAGTGTTTATTGTTGCCTTGTTTACCATTTTGAGAGTTCACATTACTCGTGTGGCAACCCTATGGCCTGTATACAATGTACATCGACGTGACATTTCATTGTAGTGATCAGGGTTAGTCAGTATGGGTTAGAATTGTATGATAGAACCTCACTCACTGTTATATCATTTTACTGATTAGCCATTTGTGTTACCAGATCTCCATGCTGTTTGTGGAAGGATCCGCAGGCCTTCCTCTGAGTGGAGGAGTGCAACCCAGGAGAGGCAGTGCCAGATCTCCTCTCAGCATCACTCTGTAACAAACGTTGCCCCTGTGGGCCATTAGGAATGCAGCCATCGCCATGCTTTAGGGTGCAGCTGATAGGCCCTGACAGATTGAGTCCCCCTCTGGAGCTCAGCCTCTCTGCTCTCAGACATAATGGAGCTTTATTAGAACTCCAATCTCCCCAGAGAAACCGCGTTTCCCAGCATGACCTGCTCCACTCTTGGCCCCTGATTGGCTGACGGCCCCTGCCGCGCTCCCGCCCATGCTCTGATTGGTCGGGGGCTATCCCGCGGCAGAGGAAACCAATCCCGCGGCAGAGGAAACAGATAGTACACATGCAGTAAATCAGATGGGCCTGGGCATACCTCCAGCCAGGACAAAACACCCAAGGAAGCAAATTAGGTATTCGGACTCTGTAAAAGTCTCCAGTTTGCACAGCGGCATATAATCTCTTTAACTGAGATACACAGATGTCTCTGTATGAAGTTCTCTCTAAGCCATACTGTAGCACCTACAGTACAGCTATGCCAAAAACTACTTTGAGTGATCAAACTACCGGAAATCAGTCAATTTCAATGGAGGACGAAAACGCAAGGAGACATTAAGCGATTTAACCGTGGGCGACAAGAGACCAGTTAACCACAGTTTGTCAAAGCTGAACTTCATGAAATGAACAGCGATAAGCCCACTTGATAACCAATCGGAGGAAGGAGGGTCTTACAAATGAGCTTTGACACTATGCTGGAAAGGCCTACAACCACCATGCTATTTTTATCCTGTACCCACAAAGGGAGATCTTGGAGGTTCCTTGCTACAAAGCATAGCTTCTGGTATAGCCGTACTGTTAGGAGGGTTTCGCCCATTTAGACTGAAGTGGGTGTCTGGCCTGATGACAACCTGAGCCGTGACTGATTAATGGGCAGCGTTGATATGATCCTATCTCTGACAGGAAGGTTTAACACAGACACACTGAGCTGTAGGGCCCACTCACCTAAACAGGATAGACCACAGAGTGACAAATCTATTGGATAGACACTTTAGTCTGTCATAAGCATAGAATTATGCTTATACAATAATACTTTAATAGGATCTCTATGGTCATAAGCTTGATCTCTGTCACCTTACCAGGATCTGTGGTCCATCAGATGGTAACTTCTGTTCAGGAACCTCTGGGGAGTCACAATGGAAGCTACACTAACACCCAGAGTGGTCAGGATGTGAGCAAGTCTTGCTTTCCTTCCTCTCTCATTGACTCTCTGTCTCTCAGGTCCTCTGTCACATATCCAGTCTCTCTTTGTATACTGTAGGCCTACTGTATCATATGTGTGTAAAAAAACAGACCATGATATGCAATGCTATGAGGTTTGTCTGCCAAGGAAACCTGAAACTGCAGCCTTTAAGCCCACTGTTATCTCTGAGATCTGCTTCCTGTGTTGTACAGTATGTTATAGGGGTGCTCTATCTCCCTCTACCTCTATGGTGGTGTGTATGGGAGGAGGGGATGACGGTCGGAGGAACTTTCTTACATGCTTCACGCTAGACCTCCCTCGCTGCACTCACAAGGCTTAAAAATCCCTGTTCTGCTCTCTGAGCGGTTAGTTACATAGTTACTAACAGATTGAACACCTGAGGGGTCATTGCTCAAGGGCCTTTCCGAGTTAAGACACCTCTGAATTACAATGGCTTATGATGGATATGTTTAAGGAACAGTCAAAGCTATGTTGTGGGCACTCTGTGCTGGTACAGCGGCTTCCGCTCCTTTGATGTCTGTCTGTCTCTCTCTCTGTATGTGTGTATGTGTCTGTCTCTCTCTCTGTATGTGTGTATGTGTCTGTCTCTCTCTCTGTATGTGTGTATGTGTGTATCTCTCTCTGTGTATGTGTATGTGTGTATCTCTCTCTGTGTATGTGTATCTCTCTCTGTGTATGTGTATGTGTATCTCTCTCTGTGTATGTGTATGTGTATCTCTCTCTGTGTATGTGTATCTCTCTCTGTGTATGTGTATCTCTCTCTGTGTATGTGTATCTCTCTCTGTGTATGTGTATCTCTCTCTGTGTATGTGTATCTCTCTCTGTGTGTATGTGTATCTCTCTCTGTGTATGTGTATCTCTCTCTGTGTGTATGTGTATGTGTATCTCTCTCTGTGTGTATGTGTATGTGTATCTCTCTCTGTGTGTATGTGTATGTGTATGTGTATCTCTCTCTGTGTGTATGTGTATGTGTGTATCTCTCTCTGTGTGTATGTGTATGTGTATGTGTGTATCTCTCTCTGTGTGTATGTGTATGTGTATGTGTATCTCTCTCTGTGTGTATGTGTATGTGTGTATCTCTCTCTGTGTGTATGTGTATGTGTATGTGTGTATCTCTCTCTGTGTGTATGTGTATGTGTATGTGTATGTGTGTCTCTCTCTCTGTGTGTATGTGTATGTGTATCTCTCTCTGTGTATGTGTATCTCTCTCTGTGTATGTGTATCTCTCTCTGTGTATGTGTATCTCTCTCTGTGTATGTGTATCTCTCTCTGTGTGTATGTGTATGTGTATCTCTCTCTGTGTGTATGTGTATGTGTATGTGTATCTCTCTCTGTGTGTATGTGTATGTGTATGTGTATGTCTCTCTCTCTCTCTCTCTCTCTCTCTCTCTCTCTCTCTCTCTCTCTCTCTCTCTCTCTCTCTCTCTCTCTCTCTCTCTCTCTCTCTCTCTCTCTGTGTGGAGGGACGAGGGGGTGCTGCATGTTCTATAATCATGAGAGATTGATGTATATATGATTTCTTGCAGCTAAGTGGACTACGGCATAACTAGCCATAGGGAAACACATTCTTAAATAAAGGCTTTCTGTATAGCAATACCTTTGTGGCAATCCTGTATGTATGGGGATTGTAACCGTGGCTGTCAATAGTTCCTTCGGAGGTGGGTTTGATGTGGAGGTTTCAATAATCAGTCATACAAACACTACCTGGAACAAGTCAGGGGAAAGAGATTCGGTTACACATACTCAATGTGAGGTGTAGTTTTTCCAGGAGGAAGTTGAAGGACAAGGATGAGGTGCGACTAGACCAAAGCATCCAGCAGGCTTTGGGACAAAATAAACAGTCTAAAGTAGATTTCCTATGTCCCCATGCAACCAAAATACCCTGTGTCCGTTGGCTGCCACTGAATGTGTGCTTTATACTCTCACACCTAAAAGAATGAACCACATATTAATGGTGGGGGTGTGCTGCCAATCATAGGTGTCCATACTTTGGAACGAATAGAGAAGTTGTCAGTTAACGCTGGGTATTGTTCCACATTTGGAATATTGGGATAGATTCATTTGGGATATTTGCAAAGGTAGAGATATCAATTGTGGCATGTCAACAAGGGATTTTTCCTCTTCAGATAATTCATTGATTTAGTCGCACATTAAACCTAGAGGTTATTGTTGTTCCACCTCGCTAGCTCTCTCTCTGAGGAAGCCTGTGCTGACTCTGTGGTAATGCTCACAGGCACAGCGGCAGTAAAGTGATCCACAAGCTATCAGCAGGCGATCAGATAGCAGGAGGGATATCAGTGCCATCTCAGGTATGTTCCACCTCCTGGGTTGGGCTGCATTCTCTCCATTACACTATACTGTATTTTGGGTAATGTTACGTCACTACAGTACAAATCAAAATCAGACCGCCAGACTGCCTATCAGGAGAGTGACTGTTCATTTTGTGTTTTGTAGTTGTTTTTTGTTTTTTGTTTTCTCCAAGTTTCCCTCCCTCTATGTCACCCAAACCAGATGTAGCAGCGCTATCTAGCATTCCCTGTCAACACAAATCAAAGAAAATTACTCCGAGATGCGGAGTTTCCCGAACCTGAAATATCCAGTCCCGTTGAAACACAAACTGCAGCTCAGATTCTATTTAGATGGTATAGGCCTGGTCTTGAATAAAACACAAACTTCTTCTGCTCCAAACTTTTTTTACACTTTTTAAGAACAAGGCATAACACTGTCTGACTTGGCCCCCACCCCCCTATGCCAAAGATGATCATACAAGTTTCTCTCTGTATCCATTTTTAAACATTAAGGAAAAGAATTGAGCCTTTGTATGAGGGAGGTTGTTTATACAACAGCGGCATCACCAGGAACAAGAGAAAGACCCCGCTCGGAGTCTGGGGACTGGGGACTGGGGGCTGGGGGCTCGGAGTCTGGGGGCTGGGGACTCGGAGTCTGGGGGCTTGGAGTCTGGGGGCTGGGGACTGGGGGCTGGGGGCTGGGGACTGGGGGCTGGGGACTGGGGGCTGGGGGCTCGGAGTCTGGGGGCTTGGAGTCTGGGGGCTGGGGACTGGGGGCTGGGGGCTCGGAGTCTGGGGGCTGGGGGCTCGGAGTCTGGGGGCTGGGGACTGGGGGCTGGGGACTGGGGGCTGGGGGCTAGAGGTGGAAGAGGGAGAAAAAGGAGCTCTTTGAGTGACAGTAATTTAGGAACCTGGGCTTTTTATGATTTTCCTGCTTTAAGGAAAACATGCAGTTCTGGGTACAGCACTTGGGACCAAATCAAAGGCATATTTTTCCTTGTCAGATTTTGTGTGTGAGGGTTATACATCTCCTGTCTATTTGTGTGCGACTGTGTGCGACTGTGTGCGACTGTGCGTGCGCTCGGCGAGCGTGTACATGCATGTGTGATGTGTGTGATGTGTGTGTACTCAAAGAGATTAAACACTTTGTCAAAGAGAGTGGAAGCATGAAAAACTCAATACTCACATTATCATGTTCATCTGGGTCCTCTGGTCTGGAGACATCAACATGTAAGCATGTACTGTACCACAGTTCTCTGAGTCATGAGAGGTTCACACAAACTGCTTGCAAAATTGTAATAAATCTGAGGGTTTTTATCCTAGCATAATCACATTGTGTCCCTCACTAAAGTGGAAATGTTTTGACCCATGTCCTTGCCCTCAGCTGTCCTGAAGAAATATATTTTGTTTTCTATTATCTTGCAGACAACAGAGATTATTTTGCTCACAACCCAATGTATTTTGCTTACAGCCCGACATATATATAAGATGAGATATATTTTTTAAGTCCAGCATGTTCATGCCTACTGACAGTGCAAATCGGATTTACGGCACAAAAGCCCTGTATAATCTCACAGCAAGCTGTCACAACCTCCAACAATGCAAATAAAATGTTTCAATTCCACCGCCAACAAATGATCGTGCTGGGGAACAGTGTGTAACAACAAGACGTTCCCTTAATGGCTCCATTGATTGATTTATGTTTTCATTCACGTCGATGTGGCGCAAGAAATTAACAGGAGCCCTCATGACCCTCTCGCCTTAGCCCGCCTCAGTTTCGTGCATACAGCGCTCAGGGAGGCTTGAGGTTTGGAGGTTTCAAAACCACAGTGACCTTTGTTCTCCCTCCGCTTAATTTCTGGAGTTTTTCCTCCAGAAACGAGACACTGGATAAATTATGTTCAGCATGAAGGCCTCCTTGTTCACTCAAAATAAAAAAGGAAGCAAGACACCCTGGTCTGTTAACAGAAATTCCAGAACCTTCAAATAAATTCCCCTGAAGCATGTACTTTTGGGTGCTCTAGTTGGCTGCAGTATGACTAGTGGCTGGCGGACATGAGATGGAGAGGACTAGTGGTGGAGAGGAGAGAAGAGGAGCCGGTCTCATTTCATCATGATGGATGAGCCTATTAGCTGTTCGAAGTAAGTCCAGGTTTAGCCTTACACCTCACAACCAGCGCCTCGTGGCAGACGTGTTGATTATGGCAGGGGAAATGAAAGGAGGATGAATGCAGTGGTTATGGAGGTTTGGACAATGCAAACAGTTGGCTTTATACTAAGATTGGGAGAGCCCTTCAGTCCGGTGTGACATATGACAAACAGACCCAACTAAACAGATTCAATATTATACTGCAGTGCCTTCAGAAAGTATTCACACCCCTTGACTTTTTCCACATTTTGTTGTTACAGCCTGAATTTAAATGGATTAAATTGATATTTCTGTCACTAGCCAACACACATACCACACAATGTCAGAGTGGAATTATGTTTTTCGAAATTGATACAAATTAATAAAAAATTAAAAGCTGAAATTTCTTGAGTCAATAAGTATTCAACCCCTTTGTTATTGCAAGCCTAAATAATTTCAGGAGTAACAAGTTTCTTTAACAAGTCACATAATAATTTGCACGGACTCATTATGTGTGCAATAATAGTGTTTAACATTATTTTTGAATGACTACCTCATCTCTGTACCCCACAAATACAATTATCTGTAAAGTCCCTCAGTCCAGCAGTGAATTTCAAACACAGATTCAACCTCAAAGACCAGGGAGGCCTCGTAAGGAAGGGCACCAATTGGTAGATGGGTAAAAACATAATAAAAAAGCTGACATGTAATATATTTTTGAGCGTGGTGAAGTTATTAATTACACTTTGGATGGTGTATCAATACACCCAGTCACTACAAAGATACAGGCCTGTTTCCTAACTCAGTTGCGGCCAATGGTGACTTTAAAACAGGAGTTTTTTTGGCTCTAATAGGAGAAAACTAAGGATGAATCAACAACATTGTAGTTACTCCACAATACTAACTTCATTGACAGAGGGAAAAGAAGGAAGCCAGTACAGAATAAACATATTCCAAAACCTCTTCGCAACAATATTTTGGGGGGTATTTTATTAGGATCCCCATTAGCTGTTGCAAAAGCAGTGGCTACTAAACACTAAAGTAATATTGCAAAAAACTTCTTGTCCTGAATACAAAGCGTTATGTTTGGGGCAAATCCAAAACAACACATTAGTAATCGCTGCCAAAGGTGATTCTAGCATGTGTTATGTTAATGAGATATTTTTTGTATTTCATTTTATAAAATCATGTTTTCATTTTGTCATTATGGGGTGTTATGTGTAGATGGGTGAGAGAATTCAGGCTGTAACACAACAAGATGTGGAATAAGTCAACAGGTATGAATAACTTTATGAATACTTTCTGAAGGCACTGTATATATTCATTAAATTAGTCTATGCTGCTCATGTGCCATTCAGTCATGCACACATATCCATGTTAATTCTCTTTCTGTTGTTCCTCTGTAATATAATAGTTGATACTCAAATAATTATCAAGGTTTAAGGTTCCTCTCCGGGAGATGTTGGTGGCAGGTGCCACTACCCTCAGTGGGGGGTCTGAGAAGAGGGTTCAAAGATAGATGCCGTCCCCCCCACTGCTTGTCCTCCAGCTGATCCCTCCCTCTGCCCTCTACTCCTTTACCCCCTTGCCTCACTGTTGCCATTTTCCTCCAGCTGGAGATGGTGCTAGGCCATAGGTGATAACAACCATGAGAGATTACACTGTTGGTTACACTGATATAGTATCTATCTCTATGATATTGTACCTCTCTGTAAAGGGAGATACTGAGGATCATCACAGGATCTGTGAGAACACTCTGACTGCTTTGATTGCCATGGCATAGTCTTCCAGACTTTTACACCAATAGGAAGGGAGTGGGGGCAAATTATGTCATTCAATCGCCACATGATTGGCTTGTTGACCTGTCTGTCAACCTTTCACTATATAGAAATCCTCAGATATAGTTGAAGTCCTCTGATGTCCTTTTATCTCCCCAGACATCAAAGTGGGAAAGTATGATTGAAGAAGGAGTACTGGACACATAGATATTAGAGTGGCCTTGTTTTCCCCATGTACGCTGCCAGGTTGTGATGTATAAATAGGTGGGCTGTGTGAGTGTGTGTGACCACGGCACCAAGGGGGGTTGTGTGTGTGACATGGGGGAGGGGGCTGGGGAGTTGTGGCAAGGGTCGGGGGGGCTGGCGGTGCTCTCTTATGTGCTGAGACCCGAGAAGCCGCCCCAGGAAGGTGGTGACGGGTGGCCAGATGGGCACGGATTCAGAGTATTTGGGTGTTAATTGAACTTCTTGGTCCGCTATTCACAGCCTTGACGTGACGGTGATTTAAGAGACTAGTGTGAGAGAGAGTGGGATAGAACAGGCTATCTAATGATCGCGGCTCCTCAGAGGTGACTGGGGCACAGCAAGGCTGGGAGGGCGACGAAACGTAGCCTCCATTTTGTTAGCGACGAGATAAGGAAATAACTTACTTACTGCTTCATGCCACTCTGATAGTACACTGAGTGTACAAAACATTAGGAACACCTGCTCTTTCTATGACATAGACTGACCAGGTGAATTCAAGTGAATGATCCCTTATTGGTGTCACTTGTTAAATCCACTTAAATCAGTATAGATGAAGGGGAGGAGACAGGTTAAAGGATTTTTAAGCCTTGGGACAATTGAGATGGATTGAATAGGCAGGGGGTGAATGGGCAAGATATTTAAGTGCCTTTGAATGGGGTATGGTAGTAGGTGCCAGGCGCACTGGTTTGAGTGTGTCAATAAATACAATGCTGCTGGGTTTTTAATGCTCAACAGTTTCCCGTGTGTATCAAGAATGATCCACCACCCAAAGGATATCTAGTCAACTTGACACAACTGTAGGAAACATTGGAGTCAACAAGGGTCAGTGTCCCTGTGGAACGCTTTCAACACCTTGTAGTCAAATTGAGGCTGTTCTGAGGGCAAAAGGAGGTGAAAAACAATATTAGGAAGGTGTTCTGAATTTTTTTCTCTCAAACTCAGGTTCATTCTAAAATACAAAGGAGAGAACGGTATTTAGAGGGGATATTAGAAACTAGATGTTCATTCGAGATGTATCGTTTTTACTATGTCTGGGATTTTTAAAGCAGTGGGTGACAGGTCTTGTGAAGAGAGGTGGCAAATGCTAGTTTTAGATTGATTTAGGAATATTGCTTATTACTTTATAGCTGCACCTGACCTTCTTGGCTCCATTCCCTTCCAGTCCAATTTTAGTCATTCCACCTCAGCCTTAACACTGGAGTAGTTTACTCCTGTACTCCGACCCATAGTGAAATCTAACCAAGCCTAGGATTCACTATAACGGAGAATGCCTGCTGAGAATTCATATTCCAGGAAAGCAGAATATAACATATTCTCCAGTTATACGACCTTGGCAAACAGGCATAGTTTTTCTGTTACCCGTCCACAGAAATGTGAATAATCCAAGTTTGCGAGTTGCATCAACAAACTACCCAATATAATTTGCAAGCCCCCCATCGAAAAGTTATCTTTACACTCTTCCAAAGCCTTTCTAACCCCACTTTACCGCCTTACAACCACCCAGTCACTCAAAACACCCCCGTTCCCCTTTCACTAGGCCTGCGACCACACAGTAGTATTGCTTTCCATTGCATTTCTCCCCCAGGACCAGTGAAAGTAGACGTGTGTATGCCCAGAAAGTTCAGGTTTTAAAAACAAGAGGGGAAAGGTTAACTCTCACAAATTGAGCTATTCAACATCAGGCTTCCCTTTCCTACCTCTCTTTATTACATATATCTGTCACAGACGACGCACACACACGTACACAGGCAAACACACACAAATGAATGAATGCATGGACACACACAATTAGACATGTATTGCATAACTCCGCGAACACACACACACAAACACACATTCTCTCTCTTCCTTTCACTTTGGACATGGTTAACGGATAGATGAGAGTCAGGGGTTGTGGATTGGAATCCCTGTTTGTAGAGAGATTATATTAAATCTCCTTTAGTTTTCTCTACAGTATCTGATATCACACGTATCTTGACATAATAATGTGGTTGGATGCTTTGTTTGGACCCTTTGAATGAATCCCTCTTAAAGGACTGAGACCCCCGTTTATTTTTGAAATCCGTCAAAAATATTTGCTTTGCTTGGCACCTCACATTCTAACCATTCTTCTGAGGAGCCTGTCTGTGCTGCCTGGGTCCCTTGACTTGGAAAAGTGCTGGGTTTTGCCTACCTCATTAAGTGCCTTGTTCCCTCCCCGCTCGATCGAGGGATATGAGAGAAGAGGACAAGGAATAGAAACCCATTCGCTCATTTTGTCTCCCTGCCACCACCAGAGCTGTAAAGAACATTATCTTTCCACATCACTGAGAGATGGAGAACACAGATGGGTTGTGATGATGAAAGAATTCATTCCTTTCAATTCTCTTACAATTCTCTTAACCAGTTAAAGAATAGCAGGACAATAACAGTCCAATACTGTTCATGAGAGTTCAAAATATTCATAGTGCAGTAGAGCGGTAGAGCGTAACAGTGGGTTCGTCACTTTTGCACTCACCCACTGCAGTAAACTAAATAACCTATTTCCTGCTACTGAAATGGTTCTGAAACTAACTGAGCGCAATGCCCAAACATTCAGTGAACACTCTACCCCACCCAAACCTACAAGGGATGGTCCCTCATTCTATACGGTGAGACTAGGGTATCAGAGCAGTAGAGGATTGGGACTGAATGAGCAAAGAGTTAATTGCATGATTAAAAAGCATTTCGCAACACCCGCAATAACATCTGCTGAATATGTGTATGTGACCAATAAAATGTGACTTGATTTGATCCGACCTCCAACCATATGCCATTGTGCTCCCTATCAAGAGCAGTATTGCTGTCCAGATGTAGATCTTTAAGGGAGAGGTGTCTCTTATTACACCCATAACAACCTCAGACAGCCAGTGTCTCTGGGAGAGTAATGTCAACCCAAGCTGTGCCAAGCTCTCCCATTGTTCTCCACAGTGTGTTTATGGCTTGGTGTCTGATATATGATAACCAATAAGTAAGAGAGTAGTAATTACAAGGCCCACATGTTGGATCATCTGATTACTGTATGTAATACAAGATGGCGGGTTTGTTTGAAGGCTAGTTACTATAAAGACATACAAAAACCTGGCAATGGCAAGCTTTGTTTTAATGCAGTGTTGGAAAAAGGGGAGTGTGTGTGGGGTGGGGAAGTGTGTGTGTGTGTGTGCGTGTGTGCGTGTGTGTGTGTGTGTGTGTGTGTGTGTGTGTGTGTGTGTGTGTGTGTGTGTGTGTGTGTGTGTGTGTGTGTGTGTGTGTGTGTGTGTGTGTGTGTGTGTGTGTGTGTGTGTGTGTGTGTATGAGGGATTAGAATTAACCTCAACATTTGTACTTTCTTCCAAAAAGTGGGAAATCAATTCTCGGATTAGGTGACACCCCCCACCTCTCTCATGCCCCCCTGTTTGATAGGTCATTCCAGTCACTGTGTCTTTCTAATGGCTTCCATGGACCTACAGTAGTATTTCAAATGGACTCACAACGGTTCTGCGGTGTGCACTTTACCCCTTGAGAAGCTATATCTAAATAAATATATTTTTGTTAAGCCTTTTGACTCTTAGGCCCCGTCACTTTGCCTCAAGGCTTTGAAACCTGGGCCTTTTAGAAGGGCTAACACATCTGAATGCATAAGCTAAACAATGACATGAAAGAACTGTGAAGTATCATACTAGATTTACCAAAAGCATCATGCTGACGTGGAGCAAGATAACATCTCTGTGTCTGGAATGCACTTCCTCTCTGGCTAGATGAGTATCAAGCCCCAATTTGAATTTGAAGGCAAAGTGACAGCATATTTTACCAACTGCCAAATCTGATACAGCACCACATAACACCAGGGGTTACGTGGTTTTATTGCCTACCTTCACCACCATTTGTCTCTCTCTCTCTCTCTCTCCATCTATCTCCCTCCATCTCTCTCCCTCTCTCTCCCTCTCTCTCTCGATTAAGAGGAGTTCAAAGACAATCCAGGTTTGGACATTGCCTTTGATGCAGAATAAGCACTGCTGCAATGGACCAACTACAAAAATGCATTCCTTCACATCTAAAATGACTTCTTGATGAGATCGCTTTCAGATATTTGTGGCTGTTTTCAGGGAACCTTTTCATAAACTGAAGTGTTGGTGAAGCTGCCTACTTAAATATTTGATGCATTTTGTACCTATCTTTCATTTAGCCTTGAAAGCTCAAACATCTCAGATTTAGCACCTAGTTCATGGGCTAATGTGCACCTAGTTTTTGAACATGTCTGATATTTCTACCAAGACCATAATTTATTATGCTGTGTGTCACTGTCATATTATAAGCTGTTGGATCATACTGTCTCTTTGATATTTTATGGTCTCTTTATGGTCTCTCAATGGGATTTTGTGCATGAGTAGAGTGAGCTATATCACATAGTGAATGAAAAGATCAAACACTTATTTGAGCTGTCAAAGGGGGCAATTGTAGCCTACCATTCAGCCACTAGATGGTAACAATAGTCTTTTTCCTAGGCACAAACACTGACCACATAACATGTGCCATGTTAGTGATACCAAAGAGAATAATATACATTGTGATACTGATATAGTGACGAATTCACTCCTCACTTAAACCATTGCAGAAGCAGAAGATTTGTAGCCTCTCATAAGATGCCTTATAAACTATTTGGACATTTAAATTGAACTACACTGGACGACGCTGGGCCAATTATGAGCTGCCCTATGGGACTCCCAATCACGATCAGATGTGATACAGCCTGGTTTCGAACCAGGGACTGTAGTAACGCGTTTTGCACTGATATGCATTGCCTTAGACCGCTGTGCCACTCAGTAGCCGGTAGCCCAATAGAACATAGCCTATTGTAAAAATAAAACAGTAGCCTAAGGATTATGATCACTATTAAAAGATTAACATTTATCCTAACCTCACTCACCACTTTCAAATTCCTAAATAAAGAAATGTGGAATTAATAGAGTCGTGCGTGCGCTTAAAGACGCTTCTCAGGTCAGTGGTGGGCGGTGCGAGATGGAAGCGTCGCGTCATGGAAATGCCCACCCTTGCATCGGGTAAGAGCCGCAGATAGAAGAGAAAGTTCAGTGTTCTCAAACGATGGGATGGAGAGCGGTTGTCCGGGGTAGAGTGAAATATATCTACTGCTGCAAATAGATGCACCGATTCAGCTTTAAACTGTTTTTATTCCAAACTAAGAAGTCAAGGATAAGGAGTAAACACTTTATGTAATGAACGTTATTTAAGCTCACCACCGTTATTTTCTCATTTCATTGCGAACTTCATTTTCTAGATTGAACTCTGCCTTCCTCAAATTGGCTCTGAGGCTGCCTTCTAAGAACATTTAAACATCTAATTCTGGGGAAGCTTTATTTTTTTACCTACTGGAATTATTTTTGTTATATTTTACCTGCATTTGCGTTGTGTAACAGCATGGAATGCATTTGTAACAACGGATTTTTAACGCTACTTTTTGGGGCTGTGCTTACAATGGTCAAATAATATGGAAATATCCTCTTGAATTTACATTTTTGGTTTGAACAAATACAACTATTTGTTAGACTAATCATATGACTGAAAATAAGCATGGAGGGGTCTCCTTTGAAGATACTGATTTCTCTCTGGTGTCAGTTGGTGGTTGCTGCCTACAGTGTGGAGCTAGGAACATACGACCTAGAACGAGGCAGACCAGCCAAATGCGAACCCATAGTAATTCCCATGTGCCAGGGCATTGGCTACAACATGACCAGAATGCCCAATTTTATGGACCATGAAAACCAAAAGGAGGCTGCCATCAAGCTGAATGAGTTTGCACCTCTAGTGGATTACGGCTGTGATGTGCACCTTCGTTTCTTCCTCTGCTCTCTCTACGCCCCAATGTGCACTGATAAAGTGTCTACCTCCATCCCAGCCTGCAGGCCCATGTGTGAGCAGGCCAGGCAGAAGTGCTCACCCATTATGGAGAAGTTCCACTACGCATGGCCTGACTCTCTGGATTGCTCCAGGCTCCCGACTAAGAATGACCCCAACGCGCTGTGCATGGAGGCTCCAGAGAATGACACCAAGACGGATATCAAGAAGGGAGAGGACATGCCTTTTGTTCCCCCTCGGCCCAGGCAACCGGGTAGCAGTAATGGGCGCTCCATGGGCAGTCTTGGTTCCTGCGAGAACCCAGAGAAGTTCCATTACGTGGAGAAGAGCCAGTCGTGTGCTCCCCGCTGCTCCTCTGCAGTGGACGTGTTCTGGTCCAGACGGGACAAGGACTTTGCCTTCATCTGGATGACGGTGTGGTCAACACTCTGTTTTGTCTCCACAGCCTTCACCGTTCTCACCTTCCTCCTGGACCCCCACCGCTTCCAGTACCCTGAACGGCCCATCATCTTCCTCTCCATGTGCTACAACGTCTACTCTGTGGCCTTCATCATCCGCTCGGTGGCCGGGGCCGAGAACATCGCCTGCGACCGGGAGAATGGCGAGCTCTACATCATCCAGGAGGGGCTGGAGTCCACAGGCTGCACCATCGTCTTCCTCATCCTCTACTACTTCGGTATGGCCTCGTCCATCTGGTGGGTCATCCTCACCCTCACCTGGTTCCTGGCCGCTGGTAAGAAGTGGGGCCACGAGGCCATTGAGTCCCACAGCAACTACTTCCACATGGCCGCCTGGGGCATCCCAGCTCTGAAGACCATCGTCATCCTCACCATGAGGAAGGTGGCAGGGGATGAGCTGACGGGTCTGTGCTACGTGGGCAGCATGGACTCTGGCGCGCTCACCGGCTTTGTGCTCATCCCTCTCTCCTGCTACCTGGTCATTGGTACGTCCTTCGTCCTCACCGGCTTTGTGGCGCTATTCCACATCCGCAAGGTGATGAAAACCGAAGGCACCAACACGGAGAAGCTGGAGAAGCTGATGGTGAAAATCGGCATCTACTCCATCCTGTACACGGTGCCTGCCACCTGCGTCATTATTTGCTACATCTACGAGAGGCTTAACATGGACTACTGGAAGTTCATAGGTCTGGAGGTCAAGTGCGTGTCGTTCCCCGGGCGCCGGAACGAGGACTGCTCCTTGGAGGCATCGGTGCCCACCGTGATGGTGTTCATGCTGAAGATCTTCATGTCTCTGGTGGTGGGCATCACCAGTGGTGTGTGGGTGTGGAGCTCCAAGACCCTGCAGACCTGGCAGGGCCTGTGCAGCAGGAAGCTGGCATCAGACAGGACTAGCAGGAAGCCCTGTGGCAGCGTGAGCTGCAGCAGCACACACTGTCATTACAAAGCCCCTGCCGTGGTGCTCAACATGGCCAAGACAGACCCTTACTCAGACAGCCCCACACATGTCTGACGCTGACAGTCAGTATATTACCAGTATGCAGTTCATTCAATGCTCTGTCTAAACGCAAGGAGCTACTGGGGTGACATTGTAATATATAGAATAAGATTGAGATTGAGAGGAAGGAGAGAAGTTATAATTCAGCTGTCCATTGTTTCTTTTCTGTGCAACTTTCCTTATTTCAGTATTGATGGGAAATGTCCATCATTGCTCTCTATAAACACACAAGATGTGTGGACTGTACTGCATAGAGATGCTCAACTGTAATGCAGAAAAGGACTTGCATGGACATTTTAAAGGAGAGGCATTGTTCTCCCCTGAACTGGGTATAAATAACTACATAAATATGTTTAAATGTTAAACAGTCTATTTATTGTATATATATTTAATTGAAGTTTACTTTGGTTTCTCACAAGTTTTGATTGGAGTGAACATGCATCCATTCGGCTAAAGAGTAAACTACTGAGCATCAAGGACAATACAGTGCCTCTTATTAAGTTCTTAAGAATAATAAAATTGGGTATACATTTTCAAACTGCCTTTTAATTGTATGTTTTTGGTCATGGTTTATTTACTATTATTAAATTGAGTGTGAATCCTATACATTTTTCAATATGGCTTAGCTTCATTGGATTGATTGAGAAAATTATATTGAGAGACTTGGGAGGAAAATGCATTGCAAAAAAAGATTGAATTTTACATTATCTTTAATAATATTTTGGCTCTATAATAAATAAATATAATTCTTACAAAATGAGAACTTTGTTAGATTATATATGGCTATAAATATCCATGATTCATTCATTTCATTATCCCAGGACGACCAGAATGAATCAGATGTGCTAGATTGGTTGAAGTAGAATGTAGTAGAGTTCATTATCTTTTAGGTGAAGTAGACTGTAGTAGGGTTCATTCTCTTTTAGGTGAAGTAGACTGTAGTACGGTTCATTCTCTTTTAGGTGAAGTAGACTGTAGTAGGGTTAATTCTCTTTTAGGTGAAGTAGACTGTAGTAGGGTTACTTCTCTTTTAGGTGAAGTAGACTGTAGTACGGTTCATTCTCTTTTAGGTGAAGTAGACTGTAGTAGGGTTCATTCTCTTTTAGGTGAAGTAGACTGTAGTACGGTTCATTCTCTTTTAGGTGAAGTAGACTGTAGTAGGGTTAATTCTCTTTTAGGTGAAGTAGACTGTAGTAGGGTTACTTCTCTTTTAGGTGAAGTAGACTGTAGTAGAGTTCATTCTCTTTTGAGTGAAGTAGACTGTAGTACGGTTCATTCTCTTTTAGGTGAAGTAGACTGTAGTAGGGTTCATTCTCTTTTAGGTGAAGTAGACTGTAGTAGGGTTCATTCTCTTTTAGGTGAAGTAGACTGTAGTAGGGTTCATTCTCCTTTAGGTGAAGTAGACTGTAGTAGGGTTCATTCTCTTTTAGGTGAAGTAGACTGTAGTAGGGTTCATTCTCCTTTAGGTGAAGTAGACTGTAGTAGGGTTCATTCTCTTTTAGGTGAAGTAGACTGTAGTAGGGTTCATTCTCTTTTAGGTGAAGTAGTCTGTAGTAGGGTTCATTCTCTTTTAGGTGAAGTAGACTGTAGTAGGGTTCATTCTCCTTTAGGTGAAGTAGTCTGTAGTAGGGTTCATTCTCTTTTAGGTGAAGTAGACTGTAGTAGGGTTCATTCTCTTTTAAGTGAAGTAGACTGTAGTAGGGTTCATTCTCCTTTAGGTGAAGTAGACTGTAGTAGGGTTCATTCTCTTTTAAGTGAAGTAGACTGTAGTAGGGTTCATTCTCTTTTAAGTGAAGTAGACTGTAGTAGGGTTCATTCTCTTTTAGGTGAAGTAGACTGTAGTAGGGTTCATTCTCTTTTAGGTGAAGTAGACTGTAGTAGGGTTCATTCTCTTTTAGGTGAAGTAGACTGTAGTAGGGTTACTTCTCTTTTAGGTGAAGTAGACTGTAGTAGAGTTCAT
Organism: Salvelinus namaycush; assembly: GCF_016432855.1. NCBI lineage: Eukaryota > Metazoa > Chordata > Actinopteri > Salmoniformes > Salmonidae > Salvelinus > Salvelinus namaycush. The sequence goes on from NC_052329.1 coordinate 31,214,297, forward strand.
TCTCTTTTAGGTGAAGTAGACTGTAGTAGGGTTCATTCTCTTTTAGGTGAAGTAGACTGTAGTAGGGTTTATTCTCCTTTAGGTGAAGTAGACTGTAGTAGGGTTCATTCTCTTTTAGGTGAAGTAGACTGTAGTAGGGTGCATTCTCTTTTGAGTGAAGTAGACTGTAGTAGAGTTCATTCTCTTTTAGGTGAAGTAGACTGTAGTAGGGTTCATTCTCTTTTAGGTGAAGTAGACTGTAGTAGGGTTCATTCTCTTTTAGTTGAAGTAGACTGTAGTAGGGTTACTTCTCTTTTAGGTGAAGTAGACTGTAGTAGGGTTCATTCTCTTTTGAGTGAAGTAGACTGTAGTAGAGTTCATTCTCTTTTAGGTGAAGTAGACTGTAGTAGGGTTCATTCTCTTTTAGGTGAAGTAGACTGTAGTAGGGTTCATTCTCTTTTAGGTGAAGTAGACTGTAGTAGGGTTCATTCTCTTTTAGGTGAAGTAGACTGTAGTAGGGTTCATTCTCTTTTAGGTGAAGTAGACTGTAGTAGGGTTCATTCTCTTTTAGGTGAAGTAGACTGTAGTAGGGTTCATTCTCTTTTAGGTGAAGTAGACTGTAGTAGAGTTCATTCTCTTTTAGTTGAAGTAGACTGTAGTAGGGTTCATTCTCTTTTAGTTGAAGTAGACTGTAGTAGGGTTACTTCTCTTTTAGGTGAAGTAGACTGTAGTAGAGTTCATTTTTTGAGTGAAGTAGACTGTAGTACGGTTCATTCTCTTTTAGGTGAAGTAGACTGTAGTAGGGTTCATTCTCTTTTAAGTGAAGTAGACTGTAGTACGGTTCATTCTCTTTTAGGTGAAGTAGACTGTAGTAGGGTTCATTCTCTTTTGAGTGAAGTAGACTGTAGTAGGGTTACTTCTCTTTTAGGTGAAGTAGACTGTAGTAGGGTTCATTCTCTTTTAGGTGAAGTAGACTGTAGTAGGGTTCATTCTCCTTTAGGTGAAGTAGACTGTAGTAGAGTTCATTCTCTTTTGAGTGAAGTAGACTGTAGTAGGGTTCATTCTCTTTTGAGTGAAGTAGACTGTAGTAGGGTTCATTCTCTTTTAGGTGAAGTAGACTGTAGTAGGGTTCATTCTCCTTTAGGTGAAGTAGACTGTAGTAGGGTTCATTCTCCTTTAGGTGAAGTAGACTGTAGTAGAGTTAATTCTCTTTTGAGTGAAGTAGACTGTAGTAGGGTTCATTCTCTTTTGAGTGAAGTAGACTGTAGTACGGTTCATTCTCTTTTAGGTGAAGTAGACTGTAGTAGGGTTCATTCTCTTTTAAGTGAAGTAGACTGTAGTACGGTTCATTCTCTTTTAGGTGAAGTAGACTGTAGTAGGGTTCATTCTCTTTTGAGTGAAGTAGACTGTAGTAGGGTTACTTCTCTTTTAGGTGAAGTAGACTGTAGTAGGGTTCATTCTCTTTTAGGTGAAGTAGACTGTAGTAGGGTTCATTCTCCTTTAGGTGAAGTAGACTGTAGTAGAGTTCATTCTCTTTTGAGTGAAGTAGACTGTAGTAGGGTTCATTCTCTTTTGAGTGAAGTAGACTGTAGTAGGGTTCATTCTCTTTTAGGTGAAGTAGACTGTAGTAGGGTTCATTCTCCTTTAGGTGAAGTAGACTGTAGTAGGGTTCATTCTCCTTTAGGTGAAGTAGACTGTAGTAGAGTTAATTCTCTTTTGAGTGAAGTAGACTGTAGTAGGGTTCATTCTCTTTTGAGTGAAGTAGACTGTAGTAGGGTTCATTTTTTGAGTGAAGTAGACTGTGTGGGGTTCATTCTCTTTTAGGTGAAGTAGACTGTAGTAGGGTTCATTCTCTTTTGAGTGAAGTAGACTGTAGTAGAGTTCATTCTCTTTTGGGTGAAGTAGACTGTAGTAGGGTTACTTCTCTTTTAGGTGAAGTAGACTGTAGTAGGGTTCATTATCTTTTAGGTGAAGTAGACTGTAGTAGGGTTCATTCTCTTTTGAGTGAAGTAGACTGTAGTAGGGTTCATTCTCTTTTAGGTGAAGTAGACTGTAGTAGGGTTCATTCTCTTTTAGGTGAAGTAGACTGTAGTAGGGTTCATTCTCCTTTAGGTGAAGTAGACTGTAGTAGGGTTCATTCTCCTTTAGGTGAAGTAGTCTGTAGTAGGGTTCATTCTCCTTTAGGTGAAGTAGACTGTAGTAGGGTTCATTCTCTTTTAGGTGAAGTAGACTGTAGTAGGGTTCATTCTCCTTTAGGTGAAGTAGACTGTAGTAGGGTTCATTCTCCTTTAGGTGAAGTAGTCTGTAGTAGGGTTCATTCTCTTTTGGGTGAAGTAGACTGTAGTAGGGTGCATTCTCTTTTGCAAATGAAAGGTAGCCTAATTCCTATGGTAATGCCAACATGCAAATATCAACTGTAATCATTTGGAGAATTTTTCTCAATATAAGGATAAATGCAACAGTTTATATTCCTAACTTTTGTAGCCTAATACGCCCATTTCTTCTTACTCCAAAGTCGTAGCCTCTTTGAACACATTTATCACAGGACAATAAGGCCAACATTTGTTGTTTATTTTCCTGTCGACCATTTGGTCCTTAATTTCCTCTCTTGCTTTGATGCAATTTTCTACAGTGAGAATCGCGTGCCATATGTTCAACTGCATAGGCTGCGTATAGGCTACATCCTGGAAGCAACATCGACACACTATTCCTCAAAGAGAATTGGAGATGAATAGAGTGGCAATCCATGGTAAGTAGTCTCAAGGTTCGAGTGATCATCTTTAAAGAGATACTTCATGGTTTTGACAACGAAGTCAAAATCATTCCAGTCAGATGAACTCATGGATACCATTATGTCTCTGCATCCAGTATGAAAGAAGTTAGAGGTAGTTTTGTGATCCAAGGCTAACCAGCGTTAGCGCAATAACTGGAAGTCTATGGTATCTACTAGCATACTAGCAGTTACTATAGACGTCCAGCCATTGTGCTAACACTAGTTAGCAATTGCGCTAACGCTTGTTAGCAACTTTCTTCAAACTGCAGGCAGAGACATACAAATGGTAGGCCTATTCAAGAGTTCATCTGACTCTGGGGAAGTAGACAAAGGCTTCATTGGCAAAACCCTGAAGTATCCCTTTAACATGCGGGAGCTGTTCACAGAGAAATATATTTAATGGGTGTGCTAATCCTTTCCCTGAACCACTATTGTGCCCTCTCCCTCTCCTCCTCTCTGTTTGATCCCCATGCAAATACACGCACTTTGATCCAGGAGGACGAATTTGAAGTAGGCCAACTAGATCTCAGCAATAGTCCAACGTTTTACACCTAAATTGGGAGGAAATTAATTGAAGATTTCTATTTGACCAAAAAGTTTCACAAATTTCATACTACATCCTACATATTGGTCATTGGTTGCATGATTTTGTCTCAGTTTGAATTTGGTACATTCAAGCCTTATGTTGGCAGCAACTGTTCTCAGTAGATTACACACACACACAATTAGGGTGTCAATGTCAATTATAAGCACACACGAATATAAGAGACCATTTGTTTCATAGCAGGCTTGCTGGGATGCATGGTGTTCAACAGAAAATGTAATTGTTTATTATGTCTATGTAATTGTGTTCCGTGTCAGGCAACATATGGGGTGATGGCATGGAAAGATGTGAGGACCAGGGGTCACATTTCACTTGTGGTGTCATTAAATCATCAGACTGCTGCTCACTTTAAGGTTTAGATTTGGTCAAGCTTTATAGACGGTTGTGTTGTGTTGTGGTTTTTAATTTAACCTTTGTTAGACACCATCAACTTTAAGATTACAGCAATTTAACAGAATAATTTAAATTGAGAAGACAGTCTTTGCAGAACAGAGTATCATATTGTATTATAGTGTGTGTGTGTGTGTGTGTGTGTGCGCGTGTGTGTGTGTGTGTGTGTGTGTGTGTGTGTGTGTGTGTGTGTGTGTGTGTGTGTGTGTGTGTGTGTGTGTGTGTGTGTGTGTGTGTGTGTGTGTGTGTGTGTGCGTGTGTGTGTGTGCGCGCATATGTAAGGAGGGAGAGGTAGATGGGGGTTAACCTCTGTGTTTTCCTTGCTTGGCCATTATAGACATTGCCCATTGCTTAGCAGAGAGAGCTGAAGTCTGACATTGCCAACCACATTTAACTATTAAAAGTGAGTGTGAGTTTCCTTTGAAGCATGTTGCTGGGACACAATAACTGGAGTTAAAGCCACATGCACCAGTTCACGTACGGTTGAATGAGCTGCTGGCTTCCTCTCGGGTTTACGCTCTGTGACATGACCCAGTGAGGTGAAACACTTGCTATAAAAAAACAGCCAGCCCCACCTGTGTTTTCTGTGAATAGATAGGAACTGCAGTCTGTTTAGGACAAGGGCTGTTAAGAAATATGGAGGTACTTGCTGTATTTGTGTTGCTGGACAGAGAAAACAAATCCCCAAAGACAACATGCAGTGATTGGAGTAACAGGGAGCGTTCGCAACCGTTTGTTGTTTATAAACCTTGTTCAATGAGGCTTGTTCCATGATTGAATGCTGTCCGAACATGTTAGTGCCAGTAGCTTGTGTATTTTCTAGCTGTCTCCGGAGAAAAAACTTGTTCATACTCACAACAGTACTGAACTTCTATGTAGATGGAAGAGAGTTTGGTGCTGGGCCCAGAATACCTAAAACAGAGTTTGTTTGAGCTGTGTGTCCTGTGGGGCGCCATACCTGTGGTCAACAGCGTAAAACTGAATTTAAATACAAACGAAGTGGTAGCAAAAAGAAATTGAAATTCATCGGAGGAATCAGGTAAAAAAGCATCCGACGTGCCGACTGCTCCGAACTCTACTTCATATATAGAGCAAAACACACACCTCTGGTAACACCTGCCCTTCACACACACACACTCCTGAGGTCAGCACTCTAGAACCTGTGCCAGCCAATCAGCACAACCCTGGAAAGAATCCCCACACCCTTTTTTATTTACAGAAATGCTCACTTTCAAGAGTGAGTAAGCTTGGTCTTGGTCGAAAGATTTTGCTTGGCCAAGGCACTGTTTTTTTTTTCAACCACAAGGCTCAGGGGGTTAACCTGAGTTAATATCTTTCTATAACGGCAGTCTGTGGGACAGAACGGGTCTGTCTGTTTCTGCACCTATCTGAAAAAGTTCAAAATTAAAGGGGACTTCAACATACTGTATCTACCTTGTCTATGTCTCTAGCTATGCTACAGTGTTTCGACTCAGACTGGATAAGCATGGCATAGGGATCTGTGATTGGTTTGTTTTTGCGTGGGAGAAGGTTGATTTATCAAACAGTGGAGTATTACCTTAACTATTTAGGCTGGGTGAATAAGATTTATTTTCAAGGTGGGTTTATTAAAAGTTAAGGTACTATTGAGCTGACAGTGTTTATGTGATTGTCTGGCCGGGCGGTGTGAATAGAAATCCTCCTCTATGGTCATGCGTCTGATTAGAGAGGCGATCGTTATGGCACCGAAGCCCCTCCCTCCTGGCCCTAAACCGCTGCCTACCCCTCAGGGGGTGTGGGGGGGAGAAAAGAGAGAAAAGAAAGCATCCTTCATTACCCTGTTGCTGTTCCCTCCTCTGCCCTCCCCCACTCCGCCTCAGCACTATCCCTTTCCTGGGCCGTTTTTGATGTGTAAATGAGTGTATTGAAAACCTGCAGACCCCAAAGAGGTGCTTTCCATGAAAATGCCCCAGTCTGAGAGGCGCAGCAGAGTTCACACAGCTCAGACCCTTCACTACCGGCCTCCCACTGGGCTGCCTGTCTGAGAGCAGCAGAGTTCACACAGCTCAGACCCTTCACTACCAGCCTCCTACTGGGCTCCCTGTCTGCCAATTCAACACCGTCTCTCTCGCTCTCTCTTACCAACACAAACATACATTCGCTAACCAACACACACACACACACACACACACACACACACACACACACACACACACACACACACACACACACACACACACACACACACACACACACACACACACACAAAACGTAAAGATTTTCATATATACAGCACATGCAACTTCCAACAAAATCCAATCGAAACTTCTGATAAAGAGACTAGTGTGAAAGAAGAACCTTACTGTAGCTTGGGTTGAAAAAAGAGCAGAATTTGAGAGACAAGTCCATTGCTGAAAATTGTGATATTTACCATGTAAATGTTATTACATTTTATTAAATCAGAGGAAAGCACAAAGAATTAGAACATTCATTTTCTGCTGTATAGGGCTTTGTCTGTATTTTTTCAATGCCTTGCAATTTCAGAAACATTTCAGATATTCTTGAGCTATTTAGTAAGTAGGAAGGATATTGCTGCGACACAGAGCTATTATCTCTGTTATAACAGATGGTTACCCAAAACATCTATGTCTTTAAAATATGATGCTGTTTTCCCAACTAGACGATAGGTATGAACAATCATAACTCATTATAATGTAATGTCTTCATCTCTGTTATTTTCTGGCTTGCCAGTGATGTATCATATCATTGGTATCATTAGTTGACATTTTCCAGTTTTCCATCTTTCCATTTTTATTTTTTGCATGTTTTTTTCACAGTCTTTGATCAACAAATCAGAGACAGAACTCTAAAAGCGTCTCATCCCTTTTTCTCCTGCCTCTGGACTGGTGGATGAGTCAGAGAAGAGGGAGGTTCCGCCTCTCTTGCTGTGAAACCGCAAATAAACTAATAGCATCGCTGAGATCATAATCGTCATTGCCTTCTTCTCAGAAACATTGATTTCATTGCATGTTTATTTTATTTCATTGCATGTTCATTTCATTTTAGTGTTGCTTATACTCATCCTTTGATACGACTCGGGGTGCAATGACTCGGGGTGGAGGCTAACAATGGCAAGCATTTGTTTTTGAGGGTTAAAACATAATTTTGCCCCTTTCATCATGTTGTTGTGTTGTGCCATATATCAGAGGCTTGGGATAATGTAGGTCAGGCGTTTGAGAGAGAGAGAGCACCCCTTTTGTAGCTTCCATTTTGAATCGGTTGCTAGGCAGCACCCCTCTCTAATCGCCAGTACCATAGAGTCTCCTTTGAGAGGAGGTAAAGAGAGCAGGAACCACAAAAGACAACCAAATCAACAACAGCGACAAAGAACACAAACCCATGCTGCATTACGACCTGCTTTATAGAAACTCTGAAAAGGAGAAGGGAAGTGTAAAGGCCAGGATGTGATTCTGAGTCGTCACCCTGCACGCCTCTCTCCACTACCTCGTCACCCTGCACGCCTCTCTCCACTACCTCGTCACCCTGCACACCTCTCTCCACTACCTCGTCACCCTGCACGCCTCTCTCCACTACCTCGTCACCCTGCACGCCTCTCTCCACTACCTCGTCACCCTGCACGCCTCTCTCCACTACCTCGTCACCCTGCACGCCTCTCTCCACTACCTCTTCACCCTGCACGCCTCTCTCCACTACCTCGTCACCCTGCACGCCTCTCTCCACTACCTCGTCACCCTGCACGCCTCTCTCCACTACCTCGTCACCCTGCACGCCTCTCTCCACTACCTCGTCACCCTGCACGCCTCTCTCCACTACCTCGTCACCCTGCACGCCTCTCTCCACTACCTCGTCACCCTGCACGCCTCTCTCCACTACCTCGTCACCCTGCACGCCTCTCTCCACTACCTCGTCACCCTGCACGCCTCTCTCCACTACCTCGTCACCCTGCACGCCTCTCTCCACTACCCTGCTTCGTATGTCTGTCTGCACTTTACGCCTCTCTCTGTTTGTCCCCATTACTTTCAAATGCGAGAACACAACCCTGTCTGTCACACTAACTGTCTCTTACCTCCTAATCCCAGAAAACAACATGACACACCATTTCAAAATGGCTGGCAGGTGTGTGTTGACAGGTGGGTGAAGAGGATGAGAGCTGCTTGCATCTCTGTTGGCTTGCAAGTGTGGCTGTCACACTGTTACTCTGTCTAAAAATGTGCTCATGTCACGCTCAGCCATCAAAGGTTCCCCCCACGGGTCTGTGTTCCTCTTAGAAAGCCAGCCCAGCACAGCCTTCCTCATCTCCCCAGGGTAGACTAAACTCTTCCAAGTTCCTCTCCCTTTGAATTCACTCCACACTTTTAACTTGAACTTTTTAATCTCTGAGCGTTGTTTCATATTTATGGACTCCAAAGAACATTATTTCAGTCAGAGCATTTTCATAACCACCTGAAAAAAACACCTGAGAACTAAGGTCTACATATATTCTGACATATTTTATAAGGTTACCTTGGCACGCTGACCCAGCAGTGTCGCTAACAAACCAGAAAGAACAATGCATTGCGATTGAGTGACTGAGATGAATGAACTGCAGTGGTGTGATGTTCAGCATAGCAGAGGTGTGTGTCGGTTGATTGGGATCTCCCAATGGGGGGCACACACACACACACACACACACACACACACACACACACACACACACACACACACACACACACACACACACACACACACACACACACACACACACACACACACACACACACACACACACACACACACACGCACACACAGGAGTGATTTTTCCCACTAGACCTGGAGGACTATAGACCCATTGTGTTCTCTGGCCCATTGTGAAGCGGCTGGTAGCTTTATAGAGGGGTGTAATGAGAGCGACCTCCCTCACCTCAACAATACCAAACCCCCAATCACTCCAACCCCAACCCCCTAACACCGGGAGGGCAGAATGGGGACTGGGGAGGTGGGGCGCCTACTTAATTAAGCACACCCCCAGGTGGAAGGAAGGGGGGGTGATTGTCGTCCCCCTGCACCAATTTAATTTAAATTTTATTTCACCTTAATTTAGCCAGGTAGGCCAGTTGAGAACAAGTTCTCATTTAGAACTGCGACCTGGCCAAGATAAAGCAAAGCAGTGTGACACAAACAAAACAGAGTTACACATGGGATAAACAAACGTACAGTCAATAACACAATAGAAAAATCTATATACAGTGTGTGCAAATGTAGTAAGATTAGGGAGGTTCCATAGTGGCGAAATAATTACAATTCAGCAATTAACACTGGAGTGATAGATGTGCAGAAGATGAATGTGCAAGTAGAGATACTGGGGTGCAAAGGAGAAAAAAATAAAAATAAATAAATATGGGGATGAGGTAGTTGGGTGGGCTATTTACAGATGGGCTGTGTACAGGTGCAATGATCGGTAAGCTGCTCTGACAGCTGATGCTTAAAGGTAGTGAGGGAGATATAAGACTCCAGCTTCCAGGATTTTTGCAATTCGTTCCAGTCATTGGCAGCAGAGAACTGTAAGGAAAGGCGGCCAAAGGAAGAGTTGGCTTTGGGGATGACCAGTGAAATATACCTGCTGGAATGCGTGCTACCGGTGGGTGCTGCTATGGTGACCAGTGAGCTAAGATAAGGCGGGGCTTTACCTAGCAAAGACTTATAGATGACCTGGAGCCAGTGGGTTTGGCGACGAATATGAAGCGATGGCCAGCCAACGAGAGCATACAGTTCGCAGTGGTGGGTAGTATATGGGGCTTTGGTGACAAAACGGATGGCACTGTGATAGACTACATCCAATTTGCTGAGTAGATTGTTCGAGGCTAAATGTAAATGACATCGCCAAAGTCAAGGATTGGTAAGATAGTCAGTTTTACGAGGGTATGTTTGGCAGCATGAGTGAAAGATGCTTTGTTTTCGAAATAGGAAGCCGATTCTAGATTTAATTTTGGATTGGAGATGCTTAATGTGAGTCTGGAAGGAGAGTTTACAGTCTAACCAGACACCTAGGTATTTATAGTTTTCCACATATTCTAAGCCAGAACCGTCCAGAGTAGTGATGCTAGATGGGCAGGAGGGTGCGGGCAGCGATCGGTTGAAGAGCATGCATTTAGTTTTACTTGCATTTAAGAGCAGTTGGAGGCACTGGAAGGAGTGTTGTATGGCATTGAAGCTCGTCTGGAGGTTTGTTACACAGTGTCCAAAGAAGGGCCAGAAGTATACAGAATGGTGTCGTCTGCGTAGAGGTGTATCAGAGAATCACCAGCAGTAAGAGCGACATCATTGATGTATAGAGAGAAAAGAGTCGGCCTGAGAATTTAACCCTGTGCCACCCGCAGGGGAGGGACTGCCAGAGGTCCAGACAACAGGCCCTCTGATTTGACACACTGAACTCTATCTGAGAAGTAGTTGGTGAACCAGGCAAGGCAGTCATTTGAGAAGCCAAAGCTGTTGAGTCTGCCGATAAGAATGCGGTGATTGACAGAGTCGAAAGCCTTGGCCAGGTCGATGAAGACGGCTGCACAGTATTGTCTTTTATCGATGGCGGTTATGATATTGTTTAGGACCTTGAGCATGGCTGAGGTGCACCCATGACCAGCTCGGAAACCAGACTGCAGAAGGTACGGCGGGATTCGAAATGGTCGGTGATCTGTTTGTTAACTTGGCTTTCGAAGACCTTAGAAAGGCAGGGTAGGATATATATAGGTCTGTAACAGTTTGGGTCTAGAGTGTCTCCCCCTTTGAAGAGGGGGATGAATGCGGCAGCTTTCCGATCTTTAGGGATCTCAGACGATACGAAAGAGAGGTTGAACAGGCTAGTAATAGGGGTGGCAACAATTGCGGCAGATAATTTTAGAAAGAGAGGGTCCAGATTGTCTAGCCCAGCTGATTTGTAGGGGTCCAGATTTTGCAGCTCTTTCAGAACATCAGCTATCTGGATTTGGGTGAAGGAGAAATGGGGGAGGCTTGGGGAAGTTGCTGTGGGGGGTGCAGAGCTGTTGACCGGGGTAGGGGTAGCCAGGTGGAAAGCATGGCCAGCCGTAGAAAAAATGCTTATTGAAATTCTCGATTATCGTAGATTTATCGGTGGTGACAGTGTTTCCTAGCCTCAATACAGTGGGCAGCTGGGAGGAGGTGCTCTTATTCTCCATGGACTTTACAGTGTCCCAGAACTTTTTGGAGTTTGTGCTACAGGGTGCAAATTTCTGTTTGAAAAGGCTAGCCTTTGCTTTCCTAACTGCCTGTGTATATTGGTTCCTAACTTCCCTGAAAAGTTGCATATCACGGGGGCTATTCGATGCTAACGCAGTACGCCACAAGATGTTTTTGTGCTGGTCAAGGGCAGTCAGGTCTGGAGTGAACCTTAGGGCTATATCTGTTCTTAGTTCCATTTTTTTTTGAATGGGGCATGCTTATTTAAGATGGTGAGGAAAGCACTTTTAAATAATAACCAGGCATCCTATACTGACGGAATGATGTTAATATCCTTCCAGGATACCCAGGCCAGGTCGATTAGAAAGGCCTGCTTGCAGAAGTGTTTTAGGGAGCGTTTGACAGTGATGAGGGGTGGTCGTTTGACAGAGGATCCATTACGGACGAAGGAATTGAGGCAGTGATTGCTGAGATCCTGTTTGAAGACAGCAGAGGTGTATTTAGAGGGCAGGTTGGTCAGGATGATATCTATGAGGGTGCCCGTGTTTACGGATTTAGGGTTGTACATGGTAGGTTCCTTGATAATTTGTGTGAGATTGAGGGCATCTAGCTTAGATTGTAGGACGGCCGGGGTGTTAAGCATATCCCAGTTTAGGTCACCTAACAGTACAAACTCTGAAGGTAAGTGGGTGGCAATTAATTCACATATGGTGTCCAGGGCACAGCTGGGGGCTGAGGGGGTCTATAACAAGCGGCAACAGTGAGAGACTTGTTTCTGGAAAGGTGGATTTTTTAAAGTAGAAGCTCGAACTGTTTGGGCACAGACCTGGATAGCATGACAGAACTCTGCAGACTATCTCTGCAGTAAATTGCAACTCCACCCCCTTTGGCAGTTCTGTCTTGGCGGAAAATGTTGTAGCTGGGGATGGAAATTTCTGAATTGTTGGTGGCCTTCCTAAGCCAGGATTCAGATATGGCTCGGACATCAGGTTTGGCGGAGTGTGCTAAAGCAGTGAATAAAACAAACTCAGGGAGGAGGCTTCTGATGTTAACATGCATGAAACCAAGGCTTTCATGGTTACAGAAGTCAACAAATGATAGAGCCTGGAACTGGGGGCTACGGGCCTGGGTTAACCTCTACATCACCAGAGGAACAGAGGAGGAGTAGGATAAGGGTACGGCTAAAGCCTATAAGAACTGTTTGTCTAGTGCGTTGGGGACAGAGAGTAAAAGGAGCAGATTTCTGGGCATGGTAGAACAGATTCAGGGCATAATGTACAAACAATGGTATGGTAGGATATGAGTACAGTGGAGATAAACCTAGGCATTGAGTGATGATGAGAGAGGTTTTGTCTCTGGAGGCACCAATTAAACCAGGTGAGGTCTCCGCATGTGTGTGGGATGGGACAAAAGAGCTATCTAAGGCATGTTGAGCGGGAATGAGGGCTCTACAGTGAAATAAAACAATAAGAACTAGCCAAGACAGCAGTAAACAAGGCATATTGACATTAGAAAGATGCATAAAGCAATCACAGGTGTTGATCAGGAGAGCTAAGACAACAACGGGTAAATGGTGATGAATGGGCAAAGCGGGTCTGTTAGGTACATACAGGACCTGAGTTTGAGGCTGGGGCCGACAGGTAAACAAAATGAGATACCGTGTTATTGAAACAGTCCAGGGGGCATCAGCTGTGTAGCCGAGTGATTATAGGGTTAAAAGACCAGCAATAGGTGAGTCAGGGTGCCGTTCGGTAGTCACTGCTACGCTAGGCGAGCAGGGGACACAGCGTTCAGAAAAGCTAGCGGGCCAGGGCTAGTAGATGGTTCTTCGGCGACATTGTAACAGAATAGCCTGTTGAGACCACATCGGGCGATCACGTCGGCAGTCCAGTCGTGATGGATCGGCGGGGCTCCGTGCCGACAATAAAGGGTCCAGGCCAATTGGCAAAGGAGGTATTGTAGCCCTAGAATTAGCTTGTATATGGGCCTAGCTCGAGGCTATCTCAAGGCTAGCTGGTGCCTGCTTCGGGAGAGAGGCGTTAGCTAACAGTAGCCACTCGTTTGCAGCTAGCTAGCTGCGATGATCCGGTGTAATGATCCAGAGTGGCAGGAATCCGGTATGTGGTAGAGAGAAGCAGTCCGATATGCTCTGGGTTGATATCGCGCTGTGCAGACTGGCAGGTATTGTCCGAGCTAAGGCTGGCTGGTGACCGAGAAAAAGGTGAAGACCGCTAGCCGTGGCTAACAAAGACGAGACCAATCAAACCAACCAGTGGAATATGGCTGTTCCTAGACATGCTCTGCGTTATGTTCTCTGTTCTATACCACTACCAGTAAACATCCTACATCCTACATCGTTTAGCCCAAAGCTCTCCTTAAATACCCCCAGCCATTTCACCTATTTGGTCTATTTCAGTACCAGCACACCTGATTCAAGGGTTGGATGATTAGTTGAACAGTAGAATCAGATGTGATGGTGCTGAAGGTGCTGAAGTAGATCAAAGTGGAACGGCTAGAGGTGCTTGAGGAGGTTGGGAAACATTGCTTTAGCCCAACACAATGCCTCTTCCCCCTGCCAATTTCCCCCTGTCTGTGTTTACTGGGCAAAGACAACCTGAGAATTCAATAGCTCCGTTTATACCTGGTGCTAACATGGGTCCTTTGTCCTGATCGAATCTACATTCTAATTGTGCCCACATTTCCAGAAATGTGTCTACACATGGTATTTAAATGTTTCTGTTATCTGTCCACTGTGTCTGCAAAGTGATCAGATTTCCTGGTCCCTTCCTTCATGGAAATTATTTCACAGCTGTTCTTTCAGAATAATATTTATTGTAAGACACTTATTGATGTAATTAGTCAATGGTGCCACCTGTCAATGATTTTAGAGGGCAGAATAATTATGATTGACTGGTTTTCTCTGTCCAGATCTGTCTACACTTGTAAGATATCCAGACACAATGCATGTCTGACTATCTCCGGAGGTGGGCAGGATGATCTGATCACAATCAGATCACAATGTGTCTTTTGATTGTCTACACATACACTAAAATTGTAGGCACAATCAGAATATGGACAAGATCAAGACAAAGGATGCAAGTTAGAACTAAGGCTGGGGCGGTCCCGAAATTTCATCAGCCAGTGATTGTCAAGCAAATAACTGTCGGTCTCATAGCAATTGACCGTTAATTTAACATAAACACATTTAGCATCAGCTGGCTTCCAGACATAGCTTACAAGCCACTGAGACAGACTTTAGGAACATCTACATTTTAATAAGTAGAATAAATCCATATATATGTTTTGATTTTTAATACATTCTAAGGCTGCATGAAAAAAGTTGCATGTAAGGTATGAGCTCTGCTTAGTTTTTTTGTGCAGTGATACTTCATCAGTATCTCATTCACAATTTGACAAGCACTTGATAATGCCTCGATTGTGCTGCGGGCTCCGAAGCACCTCTAACGCACATGGCTCTCCAACAAGTGATCGGGTCTTTCTCACAGGCTACAAGTGAAGACAGACACATCTGGGACGCAATTGCGCGCGTCCTTATCCAATTCGGAGGTGCATATTGAGGATATTGGAAGAACTGTCCACGTTTACTTTTCGGCAGCCAACAAGATAAGTAGGGCTAACGAACAGCAAAAGCACTAACTTATGTCAATCTACTATCCTCATAGTACAAAAGTTGTCCTATTATATTCTGTGTGAGAAATAAATATTCCAAACAGTCTGGGACAGTTGTGGGACGTGATAGATCCCAAATTAATAAAACCACTGGCATCAAAACACTTTTTTTAGGCAATAAGGCTTATTGATCAGAACGTTTAGCTTGAAATGTTGATAAACTATTAGGCTATTTCTTCACATTATAAGCACAGCAATGCGCACACAGCAGTAGGCTATAAGTGCGACTGTGCCATTAGCAGGAAAGCAATTATCAGAAGTGACCGCAAATGTGATTATGCATGTAATGCTTTTATAAAGGTGCATTTTTATGGTGAAAATTATCTTCCCCAAACTTGAAACTCACACGCTGCCTATGTATGCCAGTTAGGCTCTACACCTGTTGTAAAGCGAATTAATGTGCTTAATTTTAAGAAGTTATTTGGCCACTTTAGTTGTGATACAAACTTTATCAAAACATATAGGTATATGGGCTAGGCTACATGAGGTGTGCGACCATGATTTGAAAAAGTCACAAAAAAAAGGTATGCATTGTTTCTTGCCTTACGCTGGGCATCATTCAAAAGTGATTATATATAATTCACAAGTGATAGGCTAATATTGTCACCTTTGCCTTAATGACAGCTTTGCACACTCTAGGCATTCTCTCAACCAGCTTCATGAGGTAGTCACCTGGAATGCATTTCAATTAACAGGTGTGCCTTGTTAAAGGTTAATTTGTGGAATTTCTTTCCTTCTTAATGCGTTTGAGCCAATCAGTTGTGTTGTGAAAAGGTATGGGTGGTATACAGAAGTCCATATTATGGCAAGAACAGCTCAAATAACCAAAGATAAATGACAGTCTATCATTACTTTAAGACATGAAGGTCAGTCAATGCTGTACATTTCAAGAACTTTGAACGTTTCTTCCTGTGCAGTCGCAAAAACCATCAAGCGCTATGATGAAACTGGCTCTTATGAGGACCGCCACAGGAAAGGAAGACCCAGAGTTACCTCTGCTGCAGAGGATAAGTTAATTAGAGTAAACTGCACCTCAGACTGCAGCCCAAATAAATGTTTCACAGAGTTCAACAGACACATCTCAACATCAACTGTTCAGAGGAGACTGCGTGAATCAGGCCTTCATGGTCGAATTGCTTCAAAGAAACCACTACTAAAGGACACCAATGAGAAGAAGAGACTTGCTTGGGCCAAGAAACACGAGTAATGGACATTAGACCGGTGGAAATCTGTCCTTTGGTCTGATGAGTCCAAATTTAAGATTTTTGGTTGCAACCGCCATGTTTTTGTGAGACGCAGAGTAGGTGAACGGAGGATCTCCGCATGTGTTATTCCCACTGTGAAGCATGGAGGAGGAGGTGTGATGGTGTGGGGGTGCTTTGCTGGTGACACCGTCGTGATTTAGAATTCAAGGCACACTTAACCAGCATGGCTACCACAGCATTCTGCAGCAATACGCCATCCTATCTGGTTTGCGCTTTGTGGGACTATCATGTGTTTTTCAACAGGACAATGACCCAACACACCTCCAAGCTGTATAAGGGCTATTTGACAAAGAAGGAGAGTGATGGAATGCTGCATCAGATGACCTGGCCTCCACAATCACACGACCTCAACCCAATTGGGATGGTTTGGGATGAGTTGGACCACAGAGTGAAGGAAAAGCAGCCAACAAGTGCTCAGCATATGTGGGAACTCGTTCAAGACTGTTGGAAAAGCATTCCTCATGAAGCTGGTAGAGAGAATGCCAAGAGTGTGCAACACAACACTTTTTTGATTACTACATGATTCCATATGTGTTATTTCGTAGTTCTGATGTCTTCACTATTATTCTACAATGTAGAAAATAGTACAAAATAAAGAAAAACCCTTGCATTAGTAGGTGTCCAAAAATTGACTGTTACTGTATATTAAATAATATATGTGTGAAATTTCTGTTGATTTAGAATGGACCATTATCATACACCTGTCTCGAAACAGGGGCAGGGGGAAAATACATATCATATATTCACTTAAATAGTGAATGGAGGATGCTTTTCCTATGGTTCATTTTCATTCCAACCAGGTAGGCTATACTCCTGTTATAAAGAGAAGCAATGTGCTTAATATTAGGAAAGTTGAGAAATAAATATTGTAAGCCTGCAGCACGCTGATGGGATCCTCTTCTTTTTAATAGAGGCCATCACTCTGTTTTCTCATGAAATTGCATAGCCTATATAAATGCTGCTCAACATGAGCTCATGTGCTCTCATGAAGTTTTTTATTTAATTTTTTATTTCACCTTTATTTAACCAGGTAAGCTAGTTGAGAACAAGTTCTCATTTACAACTGCGAGTGTTTGATTAGATTTTCGATTACATTTGTATTGATGTCAGAGTGATTAGAGGGACAATAGAGTGCTGAGTACCAGGCAGTTAGCAAGTTTGGTAGGCTACTAATGACCATCAGCAGCATCAGAGTTTGGAGATGCCTAATTATCGTGACTAAACAGTCACATGGAATTTGACTGCTTTCATGACTCGTGACCGCCGATGTGGCGGTCAGGGTTGGGTAGGTTACCTTCTAAATGTAATCTGTTACAGTTACAGTTACTACTTACCTGTCCAAAATTGTAATCAGTAATGTAACTTTTGGATTACCCAAACTCAGTAACGTAATCTGACTACCTTCCGTTACTTTTAGATTACTTTCCCCTTAAGAGGCATTACAAGAAGACAAAAATGTATGTTTCCAATTGAACGACATCTATTGCAGGATAAATCAATGTTAAAGTTTACATAGCTGGAAGTATATGGATGTTACATTTAATTTTATGGGTTGGTTATGTAGGCTTCTTCTAACCCATCAATTTATACTACAGATAATACGATTAAATTATACATTTCTATCAGCTAAAATGGCGCCAGAAGAAATGGCAGCAGTTTACGGGCGCCCAACCAATTGTGCTATTATGTGTTTTTTTGCGTTATTTGTAACTTATTTTGTACATAATGTTTCTGCAACCGTATCTTACGGCAAAAAAAAGAGCTTCTGGATATCAGGACAGCGATCACACACCTCGGATTAGACTAAGTTTTTTTCTTCAACAAACAAGACGCACAAGACATTCCCAAACACCCGGCAGGGCCGACATCCCCATTATTTGCAAGAGGAAGCGACGCAGGTACAGAGGACAAAGAGCCGGATGCCTGGTCAAGACCCGGAAAGGCGAGTGGGAAAGCTGCCGTTACCATCAATACTACTCGCCAACGTGCAATCATTGGACAATAAACTAGACGAGGTACGATCACGAATATCCTACCAACGGGACATCAAAAACTGTAACATCCTATGTTTCACGGAATCGTGGCTGAATGACGACATGGATATTCAGCTAGCGGGATACACGCTGCACCGGCAAGATAGAACAGCACACTCCGGTAAGACGAGGGGGGGCGGTCTGTGCATATTTGTAAACAACAGCTGGTGCACGAAATCTAAGGAAGTCTCTAGATTTTGCTCGCCTGAAGTAAAATATATTGTGATAAATTGCAAGCCACTACTTGCCTAGAGAGTTTTCAGCTATACTTTTTGTGGCTGTTTATTTACCACCACATACAGATGCTGGCACTAAGACCGCACTCAGTCAGCTGTATAAGGAAATAAGCAAACAGGAAACCACTCACCCAGAGGCGGCGCTCCTAGTGGCCGGAGACTTTAATGCAGGGAAACTTAAATCAGTTCTACCAAATTTCCATCAACATGTTAAATGTGCAACCAGAGGGAAAAGACTTCTAGATCACCTGTACTCCACACACAGAGACGCGTACAAAGCTCTCCCTCGCCCTCCATTTGGTAAATCCGACCACAACTCTATCCTCCTGATTCCTGCTTACAAGCAAAAATTAAAGCAGGAAGCACCAGTGACTCGGTCTATAAAAAAGTGGTCAGATGAAGCAGATGCAAAACTACAGGACTGTTTTGCTATCACAGACTGGAACATGTTCCGGCATTCTTCCGATGGCATTGAGGAGTACACCACATCAGTCACTGGCTTTATCAATAAGTGCATCGAGGACGTCGTCCCCACAGTGACTGTACGTACATACCCCAACCAGAAGCCATGGATTACAGGCAACATTCGCACTGAGCTAAAGGGTAGAGCTGCCGGTTTTAAGGTGCGGGACTCTAACCCGGAAGCTTACAAGACTTCCTGCTATGCCCTGCGACGAACCATCAAACAGGCAAAGCGTCAATACAGGGCTAAGATTGAATCATACTACACCGGCTCCGACGCTCGTCTTATGTGGCAGGGCTTGCAAACTATTACAGACTACAAAGGGAAGCACAGCCGCAAGCTGCCCAGTAACACGAGCCTACCAGACGAGCTAAATCAATTCTATGCTCGCTTCGAGGCAAGCAACACTGAGGCATGCATGAGAGCATCAGCTGTTCCGGACGACTGTGTGATCACGCTCTCCATAACCGACGTAAGACCTTCAAACAGGTCAACATACACAAAGCTGCGGGGCCAGACGGATTACCAGGACGTGTGCTCCGGCTATGTGCTGACCAACTGGCAGGTGTCTTCACTGACATTTTCAACATGTCCCTGATTAAGTCTGTAATACCAACATGTTTCAAGCAGACCACCGTAGTCCCTGTGCCCAAGAACACAAAGGCAACCTGCCTAAATGACTACATACCCGTAGCACTCACGTCCGTAGCCATGAAGTGCTTTGAAAGGTTGGTAATGGCTCACATCAACACCATTATCCCAGAAACCCTAGACCCACTCCAATTTGCATACCGCCCAAACAGATCCACAGATGATGCAACCTCTATTGCACTCCACACTGCCCTTTCCCACCTGGACAAAAGGAACACTCATGTGAGAATGCTATTCATTGACTACAGCTCAGCGTTCAACATCATAGTACCCTCATAGCTCATCACTAAGCTAAGGATCCTGGGACTAAACACCTCCCTCTGCAACTGGATCCTGGACATCCTGATGGCCCGCCCCCAGGTGGTGAGGTAGGTAGCAACACATCTGCCACGCTGATCCTCAACATTGGAGCTCCCCAGGGGTGCATGCTCAGTCCCCTCCTGTACTCCTTGTTCACCCACGACTGCATGGCCAGGCATGACTCCAACACCATCATTAAGTTTGCAGACGACACAACAGTGTTAGGCCTGATCACCGACAACGACGAGACAGCCTATAGGGAGGAAGTCAGAGACCTGACCGGGTGGTGCCAGAATAACAACCTCTCCCTCAACGTAACCAAGACTAAGGACATTATTGTGGACTACAGGAAAAGGAGGACTGAGCACGCCCCCATTCTCATCGATGGGGCTGTAGTGTAGCAGGTTGAGAGCTTCAAGTTCCTTGGTGTCCACATCAACAACAAACTAGAATGATCCAAACACACCAAGACAGTCGTGAAGAGGGCACGACAAAGCCTATTCCCCCTCAGGAAACTAAAAAGATTTGGCATGGGTCATGAGATCCTCAAAAGGTTCTACAGCTGCAACATCGAGAGCATCCTGACTGGTTGCATCACTGCCTGGTACAGCAATTGCTCTGCCTCTGACCGCAAGGCACTACAGACGGTAGTGCGTACGGCTCAGTACATCACTGGGGCTAAGCTGCCTGCCATCCAGGACCTCTACACCAGGCGGTGTCAGAGGAAGGTCCTAAAAATTGTCAAAGACCCCAGCCACCCCAGTCATAGACTGTTCTCTCTACTACCGCATGGCAAGCGGTACCGGAGTGCCAAGTCTAGGACAAAAAGGCTTCTCAACAGTTTTTACCCCCAAGCCATAAGACTCCTGAACAGGTAATCAAATGGCTACCCGGAATATTTGCATTGTGTGCCCCCCCCCCAACCTCTCTTTTTACGCTGCTGTTACTCTCTGTTTATCATATATGCAAAGTCACTTTAACTATACATTCATGTACATACTACCTCAATTGGGCCGACCAACCAGTGCTCCCGCACTAACCGGGCTATCTGCATTGTGTTCCAACCACCACCCGCCAACCCCTCTTTTACGCTACTGCTACTCTCTGTTCATCATATATGCATAGTCACTTTAACCATATCTACATGTACATACTACCTCAATCAACCTGACTAACCGGTGTCTGTATGTAGCCTCGCTACTTTTATAGCCTCGCTACTGTATATAGCCTGTCTTTTTACTGTTGTTTTATTTCTTTACCTACCTATTGTTCACCTAATACCTTTTTTGCACTATTGGTTAGAGCCTGTAAGTAAGCATTTCACTGTAAGGTCTACCTACACCTGTTGTATTCAGCGCACGTGACAAATAAACTTTGATTTGATTTGATTGAGCAATAAAAGCCACACTTTTATTCCATAAACTGGGATCCGCGCTATGCAGCTGTTACAAGAGCGCATTTTTCACTGGCTGTCCACTGGTTTCAAAAACAATGATTGATAGTCAGCTTAAACTTCTTGAATTCAACCATTATTGGGGTCAAATGCACATTTAGATTTGTGAACAGCCATCCACAACAACCACAACAAACAGTTAAATGAGAGAGCAGCAGTGTGATTCACATCAATACGCTGTGTAGATATCAATAATAAGTGATATCCGTATCGCCGTAGACTACACCACTGCTGTCATCCTTACCTCCAAGCGTTTATTCAAATTGGATAATTTGAATGTCGACAGAAATCTCACAATTGGAAGACATAGCTTGGACTGTAGCCTAAAAAAGCCTATTTCTGCTCTTTTACCGCGATAAATCAAACACATTTGGTGTGTCATCATAGTGATCTCTGACTTGTGGTCAGACTCACTCTGGTGGAACAAACTTAAACTTGCGCCTTTTTCCAATGGTGATTTGAATGTCATTGAGAAAACAGAGTGTCAAAGACTTTCCTTCACAAACATCCTTTCTGAATTTAAAAGTAATCCTCGAAGTAATGATCTAGTTTTTCAAAAGTATCTGTAATCTAATTACAATATTTTTGCTGGTAACCTAACGGATTACAGTTACTGTTTTTTTGTAAACCCTTATATGGAACTGATTACATGTAATTCGTTACTCCCCAACCCTGGTGGTGGTAATATGGTCACCGTAACAGCCCTAGTTAGAACCAGGTATAGATGGGGCTATTGAGACAGTTCTTTAGGCAGTTCAGACATACTGGCTCCAATTTTTCCTATCATCAATTAAGCCCGTTCTCCGGCCAGGGGTGTTGATTTAGGCTGATCACTGTACATTAGACTGCCCAGCACTACGCGGAACCAGCTTGCGGCCAATAGGCCACAGTCAGTCATACACACTAGACCTTTTTTGTACCGGAAATGAAGGAATGCTCAACCACCCCAAACCTAAAGAAAAAAACTGTTCTTGCATGAGAGGTGTTCTTTATGTTAAGATGAATATGGTTCTCCATTGTGGCCTGTCGAACATTACATGCCAGCTCGATGTAGAACTGGAATCAACTGCCAACCAATATAGGCTTTGGAAACAGTGAGGTGGTTGATCGGTGATGATTTTGGCGGCAAGTGATGGTTGGGTGAATTTCCAGGTCTAGCTGCAGCACTTGCGATCACTAAGTTCGATACCTCAGTCTTCATTTTCTCTGTCGTCACAATTCATCCTGCGTTGGCATGAGGCATGACTTGCCTTGTTCTGGTAATACTACATTTCCTGTGTAGTTGGTCTGCTCTGCATCTGGCCTTGTTTACAGGCCAGAGAAGAGCCTCATTAAGGCTGACACACCGCTGGGCGGATATGTCCATAAAGTACCTATTAGTGGCTCCAGACTGCATGCCAGACCCACAGTCACACTAGGCCAGGTGCTCATCAACACCGGTTGGCCTCTAGCTCTATTACACCATGCCAGGCCCTTCAGCACCAACAGGGATCATGGCTAATATTGTTGTCCAGCTGCAGGGTGTCAGGGATAGGGCTGCATTTCTCTTGTTAGGTCAAGCGTGTGTGTGTGTGTGTGTGTGTGTGTGTGTGTGTGTGTGTGTGTGTGTGTGTGTGTGTGTGTGTGTGTGTGTGTGTGTGTGTGTGTGTGTGTGTGTGTGTGTGTGTGTGTGTGTGTGTGTGTGTGTGTGAGATTTCCGAGTGATACCCTGAGAAAGAAAGATAGAGAGGGCACTCTGAGACAAAGCCCTCAGTGAAGCCTATGAGATGAATTCCACAAGTGTTTTCAGTTTGAAGTGTCACAAAATAGTTCCTTGGACGGGAGACCAAGGGCGGAGACAGAAGGGAAGGAGGGATTAGCAGTATCCCTTGCGCTCTCACGAGCTGCGGTCCTGCTCACACACACACACACACACACACACACACACACACACACACACACACACACACACACACACACACACACACACACACACACACACACACACACACACACACACACACACAGTGTAATCGACAGCACTATCTAACACTCTCAGAGTGTGTGACACGCAACACAACCAAACACTCCTCCAGGGGCTCTGCTACTAAAACAAATGGCCGCGGGGGAGCCGGGAACTCTGCAGCCACAGAATGCTGCAGCAGAGGTGGAAGTGATCCCCACATTTGACTCTTAACACAGGGGCCTCTCAGGGGTGTGTCCTCAGCCCTCTGTTGTTCACCCACGACTGTGTGGCTTTGCAAAACACCAACTCCATAATCAAATTTGTTGATGACACCACGGTTGTAGACCTGATAATCAACAGCGACCAGTCAGTCTATAGGAAGGAGGTACTTGAACTGGCATTGTGGTGCCAGGACAACAACTTCTCCATCAACTTCAGCAAAACAAAGTAGTTGACTTCAGGAAGCTGAGTAGGGAACATGCCCAGATCCACATCAATGGGACTGCAATAGAGAGAGTCAGCAGTTTTAAGTTCCTCTGCGTCCACACTGAGGACTTGACATGGACCAAAAACTCCACCACTCTTGTTAAGAGGACACAACATCGTCTCTACATCTTAAGGCAGCTGATGAAATTCGGCATGCCACCCCGGGTCCTCTCCAAATACTACTACTGCACCATCGAGGGCGTCCTAACCGGTTGCATCTCGGCCTGGTACAGGAAATGCTCCGTCCACGGCCGCAAGGCCCTCCAACATGTGGTGAAGACAGCCCAGTCCCTGGGACCGTGCTCCCACCCATCCAGGACATCTACTCGAAACACTGCCTGAGGGAGGCCCGCAGCATCATCAAGGACTTCTCACACCCCAGCCACGAGCTGTTCACTCCATTACCGTTGGGCAGACGGTATCGGAGCATGAGGTCTGATAACAACAGGTTAAACACTTGCTCTCCAATCCCTCCTTCCCCAAAAACACGTGTTAATATTGAACATTAAATTGGGCCTTCTGTATTATACTTACGTAAAAATGTTTATTCTATTCTACTGAGCCATTTACTTTATGTTCGTATTCTTATCTTTTCTTATTTCTTATTGTTGTTGTATTGTCGAGAAGGAACCTGCACGTAAGCATTTCATTGGACGCTGTGTACCATGTATATCCCGTAAATACAACTAATAAAACTTGAAACTTGAAGTGAGGGGAGGCTGAGGCCTGGGGTGTTTACACAGAGCGGTTAGAGAGAGAGAGAGTGGGAAATGCCACGGGAACACAATCCCCATGTTATCCTTACCCTCGTTAATCCGACAAACGACACAGCAAGCAGATTGCCTTACAGAGAAAGCTGGCACTTGGATATTTATCCGAACTAAGGCGAACATCTGGCCTACCGGCTCCACTTTCTCCATGAGGCAGGAATGAGGGGGCAGTGGGGTGGCGATCCGCTCGGCCAAATTTATTTTGGGTGTTAAGTTTTAATTCAAAGTGATGCCCGCTGAGTCCCATCTGTGTGGAGGGACAGGGGGGCATGAGGAGAAGTTTGTGTGTGTGTGCATGCGTGTGTGGTAAGGGATGGGGGGACGGTTATTACACGGAAGGTGCTGATGGTGTGAAACTTCTCTCCTGGTTGTTTGTTTTCATTATCGGTCAGGCGAGGCGGGACATCTTGGGTCACAGACCAGGCACAATAACGTCTCTCGTGCTAAATAGGAATTATAGCCCTCCCATTCTAACCTCATCCTTCATAGGTTTGATCTGTAACTGAACATTTTACTAGAGATATCTTCACAAGAGTGAGACCTGTAATATTACTACTGATGTATCGTATTTCACTGATTGTCCCATACTTCACTGCTTTTCCAGATCAAAGGAATCACAGGATTAAAATAACTTCAGTTTGTTTGTACTTCGTAAGCGAAGGTAGTTGTACAGTACAGCCAGTGTTTATTGTACTCTAGTCAGAGGTGTTTGAATCATCTGTCTCCCCTGTGATCTCCTGGCCAGTGACCCTATTGACAGATGAAAGTGTGTGAGACGGAACAGTGTTCAGGTTATGGTCTTCTCAGATGATCTCACGTAAGCGGCTCAGGTCAGACGGCGAACATATTGTGTGTAACCTGGCCATGCTAATGACATGAGGATGTTAATTGGGCAAAAGGCGCCCTCCTAGCCCCCGCTGGCATCAGAGCCAGGAGATGTGGCATAAAGCCTGCATAATGCTTGGACCTCCAGACTCGGTGGGTCCAGGGAACCAGAGTGTTTGCCCGCCATCTGCTGCCTCCCCTGGACAGGGCTCCTGTCGCCTGGCGGCGGAAGGCCACTCAACCTGGGCAGATATTCTTTCATCCACATCTGCTGTGCATTAGCCAGTGCCTCGCCATTCAAAGGATCCTTTATGGAACCGTCAGCAGCCCCTCTGACCGCTTCCTATTAAAACACACACACAAGCACACACGCACCAGAAGGGCTCTGTTGCACATGCTCACACCTCTGTAAAAGCCCTCCCTTATCTTTTACAGGAATCTGACCTCCTGCAGGACCCAACAGCTGCAGCCTGTTTTTTTAATGAATCACCAGTGTTTAGTTCTGCTGTGTAGGAGGTGAGAGTCCTGGGGTGGTTATTACGCTGTTGCAGGCTTTAATGGTTTTCTTTCTGATTGAAGTCTTCTATCTGCCGAGAGCACACTCAGGATTAGTTTAACTCAGGACTTAG
The DNA here is from genome assembly GCF_016432855.1 of Salvelinus namaycush. Lineage (NCBI taxonomy): Eukaryota > Metazoa > Chordata > Actinopteri > Salmoniformes > Salmonidae > Salvelinus > Salvelinus namaycush. The sequence continues at coordinate 31,239,959 of NC_052329.1, forward strand.
TGGAACTAAATCCGCAGACAAATAAGATGAAGACTATGTTGAAGACTAGATGTGTTTCTCATGACACGTGTAGTGTCAAATGAAATGAAATGAAACACTAGGAAAATGTTGAAGAACAGAAACCATTTGACAAGTGAAGAGACTGGTCTAAAAACTGTACTGAAACTTTTGCCATTTGTTTTTACAACTTAGACAGACTTTCAATAGCAACCTGAACTGCTATTCTAATCCTGCCAATACAACAGCTGCAACATGTGACATGTCTAAAAAGCCCCGCCAAATGATCAAAGTGCCAAGATGTAACATGCAAAACCAGTAAACACCACAGCACTTCCAGGACAGGAGTGTACCACTTCTCCGTTCAACTTTTCAAATGGAATGCAAAATGGATTCAGCCAGTAAGCAGGCCAAGACTGTTTGAGCTGATGAGGGCTGTTTATTGTCTGTCACTTTATTCTTAGTTCTATGTACATATCTACCTCAACTACGTCGTGCCCCATGTATAAAGCCAAGCTTTCATTACTCATTGTGTATTTATTCCTCGTGTTATTTTTCTATTATTTCTCTCTGCATAAGTAAGCATTTCACTGTTAGTCTACACCTGTTGTTAACGAAGCATGTGACAAATACAATTTTATTTTATATTAGTGTCTATTTCCAGATCCAGCTGCAGCAGAGCATATATTAGTGATGTAAATTCTGGGTGAGTTTGAACTAGTCTGGGATGAGGGAGGAAGATTTCAGAGAAGAGCAGACTCCCATCGGGATGATCTCCCTGTCTTTCCCCAGGAGGAGGCTCAGCCTCAGAACTTCTCTATTTCTGCACTCTGCTGTTTTTTATTTTTTATTTTGGTTTTTTATCATCAAAGGGAGAGGAGGACGTACTTTTGTCAAGAAATTTGGGGTAAAGGAGTATGTTTTGTGAATAATGCATTAGTACTCCTCTGAGCTCGCATTGAAAGGGAGAAGAGGATTCAATTGGGTGCATTGATGTTGCTGATACAGAGGTCAGGGGAGTTGATTCTGTCTCTTGTTTTCAGGTCCTTTTTGTCCCTCTGTATGGTTCTGTGGCTCAGTCTGGCTTCACAGTCAGGCTGTCAAGATTTTTCTTGTCTGTTTATTTTGTTCCAAAGCAAACGTTTCATCACCAGCCCTTACATGAAGATTTATACCCACCAAACCACAGCCACATGACGCACAGACACAAACAATCCCCTGTGGATTCACCTATGAAATATTTTTGGTTTGCTGCTGCCCAATGCCCTCCGCACTGAGCAGGACCTTGGACAGAAGATGTGGGTCAATATTTGCTGGGCGCCACACTGCCCCCCCACACGCACAGTCTGTGGCTCGCTCGCTCCAATTGGCAGGTTGCACAAGGCATGGTTGGTCAAAGGTGACTCTGCGCGTGGTGAGTGTTTACTTGTCGATGGTGATATCAAATCAAACTTTGTCACATGCGCCAAATAGAACAAGTGTAGACCTTACCGTGAAATGCTTACTTACAAGCCCTTAACCAACAGTGCAGTTCAAGAAGAGTAAAGAAAATATTTACCAAATAGACTAAAGTTAAAAAAAATAAAAAATAATAATAATACAAAGTAACTGCCTCAAATTAAACCTGGGTATTGTTCATTAACTATTAAGAAACACACATTTTCGCTTTCCGTTGAGTGCCCTAATGAGCACAACTTGTTGTGTAAAACTTTAGATTTCATGATGTCTGCAGCTTGAAGCCCTGCTCGTGTGTTTCCATACTTTAAGGTACTGTTTGCTTTAGCCCCGGGGACCTAATGGTGTAGTCACACTTTCAGATGGAGAATATTGTTCTGACTGTACTTTATAAGGGGGTCACGTTCATGTAATGAAGATAACATTGACATCGATTATCAGTTTAATAACACCCTGTGGAGAGTGAAACCTCAACCGACACAATATCCCTACAGGGCAAACACCTGGTCATTAGAATGTTATGCTGAGTCTAGTCTGGCCACAGCAAAACATAGAGCCTGGAGTGACCGAACACAGAAAAACTCTGGGCTCTATTCTAGTTATATAGCCTGTAACATAAGAGTCTAAAATTGTTCCTGGTCAGGTCACATCAAGGTCAACCTACCTAAAGGCCTATAACCAGAGAGCTGTAAGCTACAGGTTTGTTTGCTCCGTCCTCTCATTACTGGAAGATGTATGTAGACACTGAGTTTAGAAATGAGCATGCTGTCTGAGGATACACTTTTCCAAATTTCATCTAAGCTAATTTACAAAAAAACTAGAGTGTATTCGGGTACTGTACATTCCATCTGAGTTTGGTCAGTTTGGCTGTTCTGAGGAATCACAGGGCTTGTCGTCATACCAAGATGCTCAAAAGACATGTAGAGCAGGTCCACACCGACGCAAGTGAGCAGACTCAAGTGTACACCGATTGGTCTGGCCTGACCAGGTAGAGTATAGTCGCTCTAGACAGGCAGGTTGTCTTCTACAATATACTGTTTCCCTATGTCAGGGGTTTCTGAGATTAGAGTGAATATGGCTGAAGGTATTCCATGGCTGAACCACAGTACTGGATGAGGACAGAGGAATGCTCTTACCTTTGTAAAGGAGTCTTTCAGATCAACTGATACATCCCAAAGGTTTTGGGGAGGTTGGACAACCCATCTTGAATATAAACAGAAGCCATGATGAGCTTAACCAGATACAGAACACTTGAAGTATATCAACAGTGGTCTTCATACGCCCTTGGACAGTCAGGTCAAATATGTGTACTGGCAATACACTCAAACAATCTGGATTTAGTATCAGAGTACAAAATGACCTTGTGTCTGGATAATTCCCTGTATGGTTAAACATTCTTGAGTCTCCAAATAGAAACTTGGGAGCTATCACTTCCTTAACCACATTATCCACTCCATAGCAGCCTCTCCCCACCATCCCCTCTCTGCCACAGGCCCTATGCCCACAGGCCCTCTGCCCACCATCTCCCCAGGCCCTCTGCCCACCATCCCCACTCTCTGCCACAGGCCCTCTGCCCACCATCCCCACAGGCCCTCTGCCCACCATCCCCCCAGGCCCTCTGCCCACCATCCCCACTCTCTGCCACAGGCCCTCTTCCCACCATCCCCCCTCTTCGCCACAGGCTCTCTCCCACCCCCTCTCCTCACCATCCCCACTCTCTGCCACAGGCTCTCTCCCACCACCCCCCCTCTCCTCACCATTCCCCCTCTTCGCCACAGGCTCTCTCCCACCCCCTCTCCTCACCATCCCCACTCTCTGCCACAGGCTCTCTCCCACCCCCTCTGCCCACCATCCCCACTCTCTGCCACAGGCCCTCTACCCACAATCCCCCCTCCCACCACAGGCCCTCTCTCCCACAACCCCCCCCAGGTTCACTACCACCCCCCCTATCCTCACCATCCCCCCTCTGTGCTACAGGCCCTCTTCCCACCCCAGGCCCTCTGCACACCATCCCCACTCCTCCCTCCACAGGCCCTCTCCCCACCATCCCCCTCTCCCACCACCACCCCTCTCTGCACACCATCCCCCTCTCTGCAGCAGTGGAAAGTCTGGAGCCTGTGTGCCTCACAAGTGACTAGGGATAATTACCTGGTGCCTCCGGAGAGGTCCAAGAACAACACAAGTGTCTGTAATTAAAAGAATGACATGCTTCTCTGGGTGAGAGAGTGCAAGCCTAGTGAGACCGGACCAGAGAGCCCGACCGCAGACAGACTGATGAAGCCCCACATCAGTGTTCCAGCCGTCCTGACGAGGCAACGAAACCCTACAAACAAGAGTTTCACTTGACTCCACAAAAGCTGCCTTAATAGGACAGTGTTTTAGGGAAAGTCTTGTCCCCCCTCAGATGACTAAAAGCAGTTTTAATTCGGCAAGTTATCTTCAAACTAAGCATAGATGTACTGGGTTGTAACCATCTTTCACAATGCATAGGACCTTTATCAACATTTACATTTCAGTCATTAAGCAGACAACTTAGAATCAGTGCATTCAACCAAGGAAGGTAAACCAACCAAAGTATAAAGACAGAAATAAGCAAGACACTAGAAAAGCGATACCATTGTATGATGTTTTATTAAAAAGTAAAGAAAACATACGTCAGCCTGGCTAACTCCTCCCCACAGGCAATGATGGATCAGAAGGTGTACCATTGGCAGTGATGGCTGGGGGAATAATATTTACCTCAAAACAACAAAAAGAGAAAAAAAGGGGGGGAGATCTAAACTCCCATATCCTTTATTGGGAATTCTTTACATGTGAGCCCCACACCTGTCCAACCAATCCCGACCTCAGCTGAGACTATTAATATATATTAAAAAAAAAGAGGTGTAAAATACTTTAGTTCCTCCAGAAAGAAAGCATTTACAACAGACGGGTATTCTACTGAGGGCAGTCACTTTTGCAGTCATTTAGATTTGCACTTACATCTATATATTCAATGTAATTGAACAGCCAACAATGAAATCCCAATCATCTCAGATACAGTAGTTGAGAAGTACAAACAAAATCCTCAAAGCGCTTTTTAAAAACTACCCAAATTATAAGAACCAAAATTAAATCAGATCGTAGGATTGAGGATTCAATGACTAGGTTTTCCAACACAACGTACTGCATAGAACAGCACATAACTGCATATACAGAACAGGGCAGTCAAGAAATCTGCATTGTAGATCACTACCTAACCTGCAACCTGTACATAGATACCCCAACACCCCTTCTGAGAATTACTATAAGGATCTTAGCCACTTTCCAAGGTGTCAGTATGGTACACACTCTAGTGATAGTAGAATGTGCATGAGGTTGTTTAGGAAAGGGATACGAACAAGACAAGAGGTTCTCATGAGACCATGGCTTGCACTATGCTGGTTAAACATGCAGGAGTATAGTGCCACCTGGTGCTAATGAATGGAAACAGACAAAGGAATTTGAAGCATAGGCAATAACCTGCTGCTGAAGAATGTGAACCTAACAACACGACCAATGGTTCACGAACCCTCCTCCACACACAGATCGCCTACCCCGGACTAGACCCTAACCAGACCGCGTATGGGTGGCATGGCATAAAGATGACCGCTGACAAATCTTTGTGAAGGAGGAAGTGGTTACAGCTCACAAGTATTTCTCATACACTGCCTTCGAATCAAATTCTGCCAGATGTGCAACAAAACAAACACTGAACGTGAAAATCACATTTAAAATCAACAAGCACGTTTCCATGCATTTAGACCATGGTTATCCTTGTATGTGGTTTAAACACTGGTTTCAAATCATAAAAGCCTATAATGTTCAATGAGACAGTAGACATGTGAAAATAAAGGCAGGCATAGTTTTACAGGGAGAGAACTACAGGGCTGAGTTGAAGGAGAATCAACTACTCAACCTGAGGACATTACGGAGGTGAAAGGTTGGGTACCGCGGTGGACCAGGAATGAGAGACTGCAGATAAACATGTGTTTCTGTATCCAGAACAGAGCCATCTGGAGAATGAGGGGACTAAAGCGTACTGTTGTTTTTGCAATAGGTCTTTTCATTGTCAATAACACTGGAAAATGAATTGCATATGTAAAAACCTGGATAATCTGGTTCAATGCTTAGGCAGAGTGATGGCTAGGCAGTGTGTGTGCGGTCTGAAGAAATAATTTAGACGTATACGCCAAGGACTTTGGTGGCCTCACACGGCTGGGTTGCCCAAAGGCCAGTGTTAAGTCACGTCAAAAAATGCAAAACCAGAGAATGATGACTGTACATCGATTAGTTCTATCCTGGACAACGGTTACCAGCCCATCTATCACAGCCCAAGACGCAACTTTAAACCTGGGAGGATTTGGGGGGGGGGGGGGGGGGGGGGTCTCTAAGCTCTGACAAATCCTCTCTTCTTAAATGTAAATTTCTCGGTTTGAAAAATGTCAAATATTAAATCGCATTACAAATATAAATCAGTTTCTTTTTTTACTAAAAAATATTAACAAAACCAAAATCACAAAAAACTCAATCTGAGAAGTTGAGCCCCATTTCCTCAGAATTGGGAGGTGGGTTCTGCTTCATTTAGGGGCAGAAATTTCAAAAGACAAAACAGAAAAAGCACCCTGGACTTCATTATGAGCGTTTTTGCCGCTTGGAATGTTGGTGGCCGCCCCTGTTCTCGTCACTAACCCTGCAATCAGCCCCCCGCTGCAGAGTTCTCCGGTTGTCGCACTCCTCGCCATCGCTCTCCTGCTCCCGGTAGTCCCTCCGGCAGGAAGAGGCTGCTGCCCGCTTGTTCTTCCTCTTCGCGCTTCGCTCTTCCTCGCTCTCCTCCTCCTCTCTCCTCCTTTGCTCCACCACTGCTTTCCTGGGCCGACCCACCTTGCCTTTCCCATTCGGCATCTTCCGAACCTTCGGCGTCTCCTCTTCCTCATCCTCTGAGACCTGGGGGGTCCGACTGACTCTCTTGCGCTGGCGGCGGCGCAGGTAGCTGAGGCCGGGCAGCAGCTTGTGGAGCAGCTCGGTGAAGCTCTGCTCCGTCTTGGCCATGCAGGAGAGCACCGAGCTGCCCGGCTGGTTGTACTCCTCGGCGTTGGAGAACACCAGCTTGACGTCCTCCAGGAAGTCCTGGGCGTGCCGATACTGGCCCTCGCTGAACTTGGCCTGCATAGTCTGGAAGTCCATGGGGCTGGAGATGATGTCAAAGTAGTCCTCCGCCTCCTCTACTGACACCGGCTCTCTGGAGAGAGGACGGGGAGGTTAGGGGTCAGGTCTACCATCTCAGATCTAGTTAGTTTGTTACCATTGCCATGGAATTCACATGGACACCTACATTGAAAACCTAAAATCAACTGTCTGATATCTATATAGTTAATGTATGTTGTTACATTGAGATAGGAGTATAAGTCCAAAGTTAGTTGTACCAGTCAAGCCATAGTTTAAACACTTTCAGGAGGCATTTCCCAGCTTCACAAATGTTTCACTGCATGCCAGTCTAACAGACTAGTAGTGCATCAGTCTCACCTGAACGGCCAGCTGTAACGGAATTTGACCAGTTTCTGCAGGATCTCCTCGCACCTCTCCAGCTCCAGGGTCTGCCGACGCACACCTGTCTTTGAGCTCTGATGCACCTGCAGCAAACCAAACACACCATAGTGTTGGGAAGGGGTCAAATTATCTGCATAGAAGCTGGCTTGCACCAGTGTGTCGGAGTCACCAGACCAAAGTCTTCATAACCATGAGCCATAGGGTGTGTTCTCACCAGCTCATCGAGGTCTGCAGGGCTGCTTTGGGCAGCCCTCTGTTTCCTGGGTTTACTGGGGGGAGAGTGCTTCTTAGATCCACCCTTACTGGATGCCTTCGATGCTTTAGAGTACTTGGTCTTCTTCCTTGATCTCACTGGGAAGAAGAGTCTAGTTAAATACACACACCAGCAGGAAAAAAATTCAGTCAGCCACATTTGTTGTACCTGTATGAACTGTGAGAATAGGGATCAAGATATAAATCACAAGTTAAATGGTCAAACAAATTCAGATTTTAAAAAATAAATCTTTCAACAGACATCCTAAAAACAGATCTCCTCTGGTCTAATAGGCTCATCAACGAGCCCAACTTAGAGGGAGGGAGCTGTGCCTAGTCAAGAGACCTCAAAATGCACAAGGCCGTATCCTCTGTTTGGTTCGCAATGTTATTGCAGCACTATAACCACCCGTCTTCCAAACCCAGTTGTGTGTGGTTACCTTACGTGCATGCCTAAACTCAGAGGATCACTCTGCCACATACTGTCAAGCCAAGCCGGGGGTGAAAAGCCCGCCAGATCAAAAGGGGGTAGGGGACGACGACAACACTCAGACAATCAAGAGGGGAGAGAATGGGCTCAGAATACTGCACCACATTCCTGTCATTCCCATCTCTCTCTGCACACGTGAAATGGAAACGTGTCCATTGTTCGAGCTGTTCAGAGTTTTCCCTGGTCTGCTGGTCAGGATAGTAGACAATCTGGGCCCTGGTATTTATGTAAAACCACTGCTCCACAACAGGCCCTTCCCACTCAGTCTTAGACCCCTAGTCAAAAGTTTTTCACTTCAGAATGTATGGGCTTCTGTGTCAACTCTGCACTTACACCCAATTCAATAAATATACAGTGGGTGTCATAGCGAAGTATTCACCCTGCCTTGGATTTTTTCACATTTTGTTGAGTTACAAGGAGGGATTGAAATAGATTTAATTGTGAATTTGTCATTGATCTACATAAAATACTCCGTAATGTCAAAGTGAAAATAATTCCACAAACGAATACAAATTAAATAATGAAAACAATAAACCCCTTTGTTTAGGCAAGCCCAAAATAATTCAGGAGTAAAATGTGGCTTAACAAATAAAAGTTATGGGCTCACTGTTTGAAATAATAGAGGTTGACAGGATTACTGAATGACCACCCCTTCCTCTATCCCTACCCCATACATACAGTGCCTTCAGAAAGTATTCATACCACTTGACTAATTCCACATTGTGGAAGCTCTATTCCATTTATTTTTTATCCTGAAAAACGATTAAAAGCATACCCATAACATGATGCAGCCACCAATATGCTTAAAAATATGAAGTGGTACTCAGTAATGTGTTGTATTTGCCACAAACATAACACATTGTATTCAGGACAAAAAGTTAATTGCTTTGACATTTTTTGCAGTATTACTTTAGTGTCTTGTTGCAAAAGGATGCATTTTTTGGAATAATTTTTATTTTCCCTCTCAATTAGGTTAGTATTGTTGAGTAACTACAATGTTGATCCATCCTCAGTTCTCTCCTCTCACAGCCATTTTAAAGCCTTTTAAAGTCACCATTGATTGGCATGAGCAGATTCCTTCCTCTCCGGCAACTGAGTTAGTAAGGACACCTGTATCTTTGTGGTAATTGTGTGTATTGATACAACATCCAAAGTGTAATTACTAACTTCACTACGCTCAAAAAGATATTAAATGTCTACTTTTGTTTTTACCCACCTACCAATAGGTCCCCTTCTTTGCGAGGCATTGGAAAATCTACCTGTTCTTTGTGGTTGAAATTCACTGCTCGACTGTGAGACCTTACAGATAATTGTATGTGTGGGGTACGGAAATTAAGGTACTCATTCAAAAATCATGTTAAACACTTATTGCACACAGAGTGAGTCCAAGCAACTTAACCACATTTTTACTCCTGAACTTATTTAGGCTTGCCATAACAAAAGGGATGAATACATATTGACACGAGTCATTTCAGCTTTTCATTTGTAAAAATTTCTAAAAACATCATTCCACTGACATAGGGTATTGTGTGTAGGCCACTGACAAATCTAAATTTTATCCATTTTAAATTCAGGCTGTTACAACAAAATGTGGACGAAGTCAAGGAGTGTGAATCAAGTATTGAATTTCAAGCACAGATTCAACTACAAAGACCAGGGAGTTTTTCAGAAGTGTCAAAGATGGGCAGTTATTGGTAAGTAAATGGGTAACAATAACAAATCAGACATTGAATATCTCTTTAAGCATGGTCAAGTTAATAATTATGCTGTGGATGATGTATTAAACCACCCAGACACAAAGATATAGTCATCCTTCTGAACTGAAGGACAAGAAGGAAACTGCTCAGGCATGTCACCATGAGGCAGTAGGTGATGGGAGAAAACTGAAGATGGAACAACAACATTGTAGTGACTCCACAATAATGACCTACATGACAGAGTGAAAAGAAGAACACAAATATACATAATACAAATGCATCCTTTTATCACAGCAAAGGAATACACTGTTTGGCCTAAATGAAAAGCCTCGTGTTTGGGACAAATCAAACACGTCACTGAGTAACTGCCTCCTTATTGTCAAGCATGGTGGTGGCTGCAACATGGTATGGGTATACTTGACATCTGCAAAGACTGGGGAGTTTTTCCAGATAAAAATAAATGGGATGGAGCTAAGACCAGGCAAAATCCTAGAGGAAAACCTTCTTCAGTCTGCTTTACACCAGACACTGGGAGAGAAATTCACCTTTCAGCAGGACAATAACCTATAACAAAGCCAAATCTACACCAGAGTTTCTTACCAAGAAGACAGAATGTTCTTTAGTGGCCAAGTCAGTTTTAAAGCAAGACTCCCACTAAAATGTAATAATACAATTTTATTTATTTTTTATTACCAAGGGGGTGAATACTTATGATAGGCACTGTAGCTAGGTTGGGAAAAACCCCTGCACATGTTGGCCACCCTGCTCTCGTTAGTACTGTTACATTGGGTTATGATAAGGCTCCTCACAAGGGTCAATAATACTCACAGCTGTGGCCCACGGCCTTGTAATCAGCATCCTCCTCGTCATCTTCATCAGAGTCCTCCGATTTAGACTCCTCTTCTTCCTCTTCATCCTCCTCTTCCTCAGTGTCCTCATTGTAGTTTCTGGAACAACAAGTAGCCACCAGCATTCTATGTTAAAGAGAATTCATCCAATTGGTACCCAACAACCACCCAACCAGTACAACCGGCTTCTTTCTTTACACGCTGTAGGTTTGGAAGAACATCTGAAACTAGAAACAGAATTGTATGATTTTGGGGGGGGCTCATCAGTGGAGTCAAAATAATAAAACAAGTATTTTCCAAGTGGCCTGTACAGTACCATCTTCAGATTGAAACGGCTTGCTTGTCGTGTATGGCGAGGAACAAGAAAGTTTAGACAGCTAAGTCTTTAATCCTCCAGTGAAGTGATGTGTATTATTGTGTGACCCCCTACCTTCCACGGGAGCAGCGTCTTTGTACGGCAGGCTGGCAGGCGGGGCACAGCCACTCCCCCTGGGGGATGCGGTAGAGGGCGGGGCGCAGACAGAACAGGTGGAAGGCCTTGTTGCACTCGTCACACAGGATGAGCTTGTCATCCTCACCTGAAGACAAGATGGAGATTATCATCACAAACAGACTCAGTAAAGAGTCATTAACTCAAGACAATGAAATGTGTATACATAAAGTCACTAAGACCAGCTAAAGTTATTCATATGAAATAAGGAGAAGCCTCTGTACGGAATGCGTGTGCAAAAGCGCCAACTGAGCAAACCAAAAAATACCCACGCTGCATCCCTCATAGCCCAGGACTCACACCTACAAGTTAGGACCAGAGGTGGTTACTGGTTAGAGGTGGAGGAACTATTTTGACAAGGACAGGTGTGACAAAGAAAATCTGAGTGGTACACAAAAAGGGCTAGGGAGTAGGGGATGATATGGGATTGGACCAAGAAGATGCCCTGAGACATTCAGGGTCACTTGGCTAGGGCTCAGCTTGCAATGAGACAGGTGGTCAAACCCACAGGGAGAAGGGGCCCAGAGTGACTTTTGTTTCACTCATTAGCTCACCCATTAGCTCTATCAAAACAAGCATTCATCATAATAATTTATAACCTATTTTAAATCAGTCTCATTTCCAAATATTTGCATCTCAAGATAAGGCTACAAGTCATGGCTAGCCTGAAATCACTGGGTAGGTTTCCACTACACCAACTCTGCTAATGTCAAATCAGCAACATGGATAGGAGGGAGTAGTGTATTTTTATACAGGGCCTTGAGTATTGTACTTCTACTTACAGTAATTGGTACTTATATTACATCAATACTTACAGGGCCTTATATTGTAGTATCCTACTGCTAGTTCACCTGTAGTGACACTACCCTGTCCCTGCTCTGGGCTCATCCCCCTGCCCTGCCTGGGACTGGAGCTAACTATGTCCCACAGAACAAGGACAGGAGGTATCAGCCCTCTCCCTGGAGAGAGTACAGGTTGTTATTGGAAGAGAGAATGTGTTCCAATAAGATAACTGGTTAAATAAAGGTAATATATGAACTAAAGCAAAGCTCAACACTTAGCTGATAACTTCTCTTCCGTCATTCAAAGACTCCATATATTAGTTAATCATGTCTTTCTGCCTGTTCGAGGTCTGACTCCAAGGCCAAAATGTGAAAAATATTGTCCTATATACATCGCTTTTGGATTTTTCTATGCTACCCGACTGTCTAACTTACATTTCGATGACTGTAGCAAGCTTCAGAGTAAAACACATTTCACTGTAGCTATCGGATGTATGTGACAAAAATATATACAAAAAAATACTTATTTTCCACCATAATTTGCAAATAAATTCATTAAAAATCATACAATGTGATTTTCTGGAATTTTTTTCCTCATTTTGTCTGTCATAGTTGAAGTGTACCTATGATGAAAATGACAGGCCTCTCATCTTTTTAAGTGGGAGAACTTGCACAATTGGTGGCTGACTAAATACTTTTTTGCCCCACTGTATATATATATATTTTTAAAAGAGACTAAATCTAGGTCATTATTTTAACCCCTTTTTTGTGGTATCAAATTGGTAGTTAGTCTCCTCTCATCACTGCAACTCTTGTACGGACTCGGAGAGGTGAAGGTCGAGAGCCGTAAGTCCTCCGAAACACAACCCAGCCAAGCCGCACTGCTTCTTGACACAATACCCACTTAACTCGGAAGCCAGACGCACCAACGTGTCGGAGGAAACACCGTACACCTGGCGACCGCGTCAACGCAGTGGGACAAGGATATCCCTGCCGGCCAAACCCTCCCCTAACCCGGAAAACGCTGGAACAATTGTGCGCCGCCCCATGGGTCTCCCAGTCACGGCCCAGCTGCGACAGAGCCTGGACTCGAACCCAGAACCTCTAGCGCCACAGCTAGCACTGCGATGCAGTGTCTTAGATCACTACACGTGAGGCCCAGGTCATTATTTCTACAGTCTCCATTTAATTCTAGTAATTTCAATGTCGATTGTATTTCCCCTGAAATGTTTATTCATTTTTTACTCAAACCACCTCGCAGTCCGGATTGAAATGGGCTTGTGGGCCTTGTTTGACACCCCTGCTTTAGTGGGTCGTTGTTTGGATGCAAGTCTTCACAGGACTTTGCTCAGGCAGATCATCTCCAACAGGCAGGAAATGACAGTCAAATGCTGTAGTGTAGACCAGGGGTTCCCAACCTCTGTCCCTGGGCCCACCCTGGGTGCCTGTTTAGGTTTTTGCCCTAACACTACACAGCTGATTCAAATAACCAACTCCTCATCAAGCTTAGATTATTTGAATCAGTTGTGTAGTGTTAGGACAAAAACCAAAACTTGCATCAAGGGGGACCCCAGGACCGTGTTTGGGAAACCTGGGTGTAGATGACTCAATACTGTGAAAAGTGTTCTTAATGAGACGTTGGTGCACGGTGCTCTACCGCCACCTAATGAAAGCACTACATACTTCATATTTTTCTTTCTTCAGATACTATCTTCAATTGTTTCTTACTAATTAGAATGCCGTTTTTCCATTGACACCATTTAAAATTCCCCCTTCAGTTTTCAGACCGCTCCAGGACACTGAGGATCACCCACCTCTCCTGCGGCACACCTTGCAACGGGCGTTCTCCGCCGACATGTCCCACTTGATGCAGGCGTCCAGCATGCCCAGCAGCACGTGCATTCGGGAAAAGGTCTGAGCCTCGCGGATCGCCGTCTTCCACTTTTCTACTGCCGTCGCCACCTGCACAGCAGACAAATGACTATTATTGACTTTATTTATTTCATCTCTTTTATTGTATCGATTTTCACAGAACAAATTGTTTAAAATGAACTTTAAATAAACATTTATTTGATTTGAAAAGACAGTCCTCCTTAAGCTCAAATACAGCTTGGGGGTAGAAGCAGCCCTTTAAAACCAGATCAAGGAACAGATTACCCTGGCTTCAATCCTATCCTTAACCATTAGCAGGATGAAGAAACATCGGATTTTGGATTAGTCGTTAGGAATACCCCTTTTATATACAGATCACACTTTACCATACCATCCTCTTTATACCATATTTTACTTATACCTGAAAGAGGTAAGGGGTAAAAATAAAATAAAAACATGCTACATTACAACCCACCTCGAGACCTAGTCATGAAACCTGTATTTTCAGACCCTGCAACCACATGGGTCTGTGAGAAAAAATCTGTTTTACGTGGGTAAATTCAATAACAATATTGTTTAATACCTTCATAATATGAATTGCAAACAGGCCCCATGGTTTAACCCCCCCCCCCCCCCCCCCCCCCCCGCCATACAAATTGCCAGTTACGCACTGATATGTATAAAAGGGGTTATACTTGCAAGAAAATAGTAAATAAGAGGCTGTTTGAAAGGGGGTTGCCTTGTTTTTAATGACAGGTAACATACCATGTTCTGTCTAAAATAGGTATTACTCACCCTGGCCTCCTCTGCCAGCTTCTTCTCCTCATCCACCTCCTCAGTCTTCCTGCTCTCCTCCCCTTCCTGCTTCTTCTTCTTCTTCTGCTTGGGGGCCATGAAGCCCTGAAGGAACTTCTTGATGACACAAGCCTGGAGAGTGATGACACACTCCCCAAAGTCCTTCAGGTTCTCCAGGTCACGCACCTGAACACACACAAAGAGAAAGAGGTCAGAGGGGAATGGTAAAGTTCAGAGGTCATATTTGCTGAATGTGCGAGGCACAAAGTCAAATACAGGTAAACAGGCATTGAGGAAGATCTTGAAAAGTTGGGTGAACAAAATAATGTGTATGGCCATTAGTGTTTCCTGACCAGATAAGTGATCAGGATAAAGTACTGATTCCAAACATGTCAATTGATTGTATGAATAAATAGTTACCTTCTTCTCAAACTCATCCATGCTGTCGTCCATGTAGCCCAGGCCTCCCTTCTGGAGGCGCGAGGCCACCTCGATGACGTCGCTGCGCATGTATTTGAGCAGCTCCTGGTGGCCGTCGCAGCTCCTCAGCCCCGGGTTCCCCTTGCGGGTTAGGTTGATAGAGTGGAGGATGTCCTGGTACCTGTCAGCATACAACACCCAGTCAGTCAGTCACACTAACTCACGCACATATACCTGTACCATGTGACCTAACCAGGAAAAACCCTGGGCTATTTGCAAAGAAATGTAAAGTGTGGAGTCGCTCACAAAGCAGTCATTGGTGAGTGAATTGGTGGAGGGAATGTAGAATGTAACACTCATGTCTCCTCACCTGACTTGCAGCTTGGTCTTCAGCTCGCTTTCTCTCACACCCTGTGCATGGAGGCTCTCCACCAGGTCATCGAGGTCCCGTGGAGCATCACACACAAACCTTCAACACAACACAAGCTAGGTGTAATCACATAGTATGTCCTAGAACAAATATAATCATCTGCTCTCTGGTGTAAGTACCGTCTCAACATTGTTATTGAAAGACAAAAATCTTTTTAGTTATCAAGTCAACCAACGACCATCTCTGCCAGTGAGTTTCTTACCAGAGGTTCTGTCCCTGGTTGGGAGTGGTGGTCTCTATGCAGACGGCGGCTGGCGCCCCCTGGTGGGCTCCCTCGCTCAGAGCACCATCTAGACTGCCACAGTCCTCAACATCTGCAGGACCAGCAACAGAATAGGGTCGTGTTCAGTAGGCACAAAACCAAACTTGACCAATAGGAATAGCTTATTTTTCTAGTTTTTCTACAGTGTGCCCTAATGTATATGACCCAGGTTTAACACTGCAACTACTACAAGACCATCTACTACAACTAATAATATGACTCAATTATATTTAGGGGTTCACAGCAAAGCTGTGAAACATTGTTATTCTCTGAATTCAAATCATTTTTGGGGACATGGTCAAATAACTCAAAGCATAGATTGGTAACGTTTCTAAGCACACAAACTACAGGACCACGAGTAATTTAGTCAAAAAGAATGCCACTGATTGGCCTATAGGTGGCACTGTTATAAGTAGAGACTACACTTTGTATGTAGGCGTCTTTTACATGCTTGACAAATTTGCCCCAAGGGCCCATAAACTCCGTCAGGATTGATTTTCCTCCACTTTGGAAATTTGGGGAAAGAAAATCAAATCAGGTACGTAGGCCTCTTAACGTCAGGGTTCATACACATTGACAAATATCCATGACCAACCGTTAGCGGCGTCTCTATATGTGCATGTAACAAAAGTATGTGTAATGTGGTATTGACACAGAGGCTACTGGGACATGAGGCACTAAACATAGTACAGCTTATGGTTTGCAGACTCTCATATGTGATGACAGTGTAATAACTCACCGTTAGTCTCCTCTTTGGTGGCCTCCTCGTCTTCAGGCTCGGCTGTAGGCTCTTCCAGGGTGAGGGTGTAGCTATAGTCAATGCTCTCGTGCACCCAGCCCTTCTCTATGTACAGGCCAGGCACCACATCAGAAAACAGCCAGTACCTAACACAGACACAAAGAGCTGGAATGTCACTACCGAAGGTAATATAAACCAACAGTGACATTAAATTAGTTTACATTTGACATAGTTGTTGATTTCTAATATATCCAATGTCTTGGGACCGTTGAGGATGCATGCACTAAACCATATAAGTGATGTGCATGTATCAAGAGTACACTGTAAATGAAACACCTGAACCTGTTGTTCAGGTTTTGAAGTTGAAGTGTGCGTGCTGACCTGTTATGGTTTCGATCAGTTCCCAGTGGGATTCTCCTCAGCACCCGTTTGGCTTTGGCGATGCCGTCCTGGAAGGCCCTCTCTGCTGCAGCCTTCTGCTTGCGGACACGTTCCTCCTCCGCCTCCTTCTCCATGCGCTCTGAGGAGAGAAACGGCATTATTTGAGCCGGTGACAAAAAAAATAAGTTTTGTTTTAAATAGGCACGTAACAGAGCATTCCCATTGCATAAATCACCTATGCAACCACGGACTCAGCATTGTTTGGCTCAAATTCAACCATAGTCATCTCATCTTTTCTAATTGTCCTCCATGACAAAAATCGGGGAGGACTTTGGATCTGTCTCCGTCTGTTAGTACGTTAGTTAGACGCGACGTCAGACCATATTCGCCCCATTTTGATGAAACTTGTGTGAATGATGAGTCTTACCATAGAGATCTGGCATTTACAAAATTACACTGATTGGTCAGATGTTGGCGCTGTAACAAGAGATTGAAAATGATAACGTTGAAAGGTCAAGCCCCTCACCCTGTTTGACTTACACAAGGAACATAATTGCCTCAGGCACTCATAAGATCTGTCATGATGGAAATTCCGCCATCTTGAATTTGCAAAAAACACTTCAACGCTATTTTTCTGGCACCAACTGATCTACACGAAACTTGATGTGGCATCTATGGACAAAGGTCTCTCCGCAGTATTTTCAAGACTAATGAGCAATAAACGTTCATGTTGTCTGATACAAATGCATATAAATCAGTCAAAGGACATTCATATTGTAACAATATTTGGTACACATGTTCCAAACACTGTCAAGACATAACATATGCAAGAACATTCATATCGACCACATGTTGGCGATATAAGAGACACGTTTAGCTCTCTTAAACTGTTTGACTCCGAGTGATGATATTTGGCACACATGCTCAGGGATAGGAGTCTAGCTAACCCACGAGATCTCAAACACCAACGGCCCGATTTTGACTAAACGTGAGAGAATGATGCGTCTTGCCATAGCGATCTGGCATTTACAAAATTACACTGATTGGCTCATGGGAAGCGCTGCATCATTCATGGGGGACGATATGTTTGCTGTTTACATGTTTCATATTTTTCTATAACTAGTGATAGGAGTATTCCCTTACCACGTGACCTGAACAGGAAAAATGGCCCAGTCTAATGACCTACAAAACTCCCAGCTGTCCTTACCCTTGTTCTGTTTGTCCTGCTCCTCCTTTTCCTTCTTGGCCTGGATGGACATCAGTCTCCTACTCTTCACCGTACTGATCATGTCTTCCGACTCCGTGGCCACCGGCTCCGTGGCCACCGGCTCTACTTTCACCTTCTTCACCTCTTTCTTAGCGCTACCCTCTTTCTTTTTCTCCACCTTGGCGGTGGCTGATGGCGTGTCGCCGGCGGTGGCTGATGGGGTGTCGCTACTGGCAGCCTCCTCGCCTTTGACCTCGGCTTGTTCCTTACGCCGCTGCTTCTCAGCCCGCTTGCGGTCGTTGACCTCCTTGAGTGAGGCCAACCTCTCCTTCCACAGCTCGGCCGAGCGCTGCTGCACGGAGTCCACGTGGTCCTCCACCGAGTAGGTCATTAGGATGCGGTGACACAGTGCTACCAGCAAGCTGGCCTTCTCCGTCGACGTCAGCTCAAACACCTCCACCGCCTCCAGCTGCTCGAGGAACTCACCGCTTACCACCTGGTCGAATCCCCCTAGGGGCCCCCAGTCATCCCCCCCAGAGCCCTGGCCAGAGTCATCACCGTGGGCGTCACACGGTCGCAGGCACAGGCGCACAAGCTCCGAGACAGAGTGGAGAGTGAGGGGGATCTCCGACAGGGGCATGTCGAGCTCGCTGTAGCCCTCAGCTAGCTCATCCTGCAGCAGGGTCTGCAGCAGCACCACCAGCACACGGTTCAGGTATAGGAAACCTGCTTCCTCCCCAGCCAGAGCCTCCATCAGGGCCACTGCCGTCACCGGGTACTGGTCATCGGGCATCAGCAGGCCCGCGTAGCAGTTGAGGAAGTCCGCTACCATGGCCACGTCTCCGAACAGGGAGTTGGGCAGGCCCTCTGGCATGTCAACCAGCTTGAAGACAGGAAGTGCCTTGCCGCCCTCAATCTCCAGGTCCTCATAGCGGCGCTGCTGCTCACGGCGCACCTGCAGCTCCTTCTCCCGCCGCTCCTTGGTCTTCTCCCGGAGTTTCTCCCGGATCTCCTCACGCCTCTTCCTCATCACGTCCTGCTTCTCCTCCTCACTCATGGCCGCCCATTTCTTCTTCTGCTCCAGCAGCTCCCAGCGCTTCAGGACCAGGTCTTGGAGCTCCTCTGGCAGCCGGCCCCGGTCCTCAGACGAGAGGGCCTTGGCTGCCTTGGATATGAGACAGGACATGGCATTCCTCTTGTCCTCCTTGCCCTTGTGCTCCTTGTAGTAGCGCAGCAGGTGCAGGGCCATAGGGTGCAGGGGCTTGCCCAGTTTGGGGGTCCCTGGGCCAGTGCTCCGGGCTCTCTTCTTGGGGCTTCCAGCGGAGAGAGGGTTCTTGGCCAAGTCCAACAGGGTCATCTGCTTCATCTTGGGCTTCTTGGCGCCTCCACCTTTTTCATCCTTTTTGGAGGATATCTTCTGGCCACTCTTGCCGGGGGTCTTTTTGCCAGCAGCAGATTTCTTATCTCTGGGTTTTTTGCTGGATTTTGGAGAGGAGAGGACAGAGGCCCCACCATCTCTTTTCTTGGGGGTTCCAGAATTCTTTACCTTCAGAGGCGAGCCATTCATTGTCATCTACAATATAAATGGATGCATTATTGATTCAATCCAATGCAACAGACTAAATCTGCTAATTCTATTGAACATTTAAATTCTCAATGGTCAAATAAGGAAAACAAACCCTGTGTTTATCTACCAACAGTCATATTCCACGTGAACTAAGATTCTTTATAAAACCACTAAGCCAGCTAAAAATATCTGCAAATCAGGTTACATCAGCATGTATAAAATTTGACAAACCTGCATGTGGCCCCAGATTGTGGGGCTCAGGGGCATGCCAAGAGAATCAGTTTTCTTCTCGTTCCCTGAATTCACTCCTCCCGGGGTGTTCGAGGTCTTCAGCTTCTTACTGGGTTTGCCCTCCGTTGAGCTCAGGCTCCTGCGCTTGGTTGAGACTGGATTCTCTGCGAAAAACTAGAAGGCAAAAAAAACTATTAGTCACATAATTAAAAACAAAATGTTACATAAAAACATACATACAATGCCTTCAGAAAGTATTCACACCGCTTGACGTAACTCGCATGGACTCACTGTGTGCAATAATGGTGTTGATGATATCTTTTAATGACCACCTCATCCCTGTACCCAACACATTCAGATAATTATAAGATCCCCCAGTCGAGCAGTGAATTTCAAACAGATTAAACCACAAAGACCAGGGAGTTTTTCAAAATCCTCACAAAGAAGGGCACCTATTGGTAGATGGGTAAAAGACAAAGCAGACAATGAATACCCCTTTGAGCATGGTGAAGTTATTAAATCACACTTTGGATGGTGTATCAATATGTCCAGTCACTACAAAGATACAGGCATCTTTCCAAACTCAGTTGCCGAAGAGGAAGGAAACCAGTCAGGGATTTCACCATAAACCCAAACAAATGGGGACTTTAAAACAGTTACAGAGTTGAATGGCTGTGATGGGAGAGAACTGAGGATGGATCAAGAACATTGTAGTTACTCCACAATACTAACCTAATTGACAGAGTGAAAAGGAAGCCTGTACAAAATACAAATATTCCAAAACATGCATCCTGTTTGCAACAAGGCACTGAAGTAATATAGCAAAAAATGTGGCAAAGCAATCCACTTTTTCTCCTGAATCCAAAGTGTTCTGTTTAGAGCAAATCCAACAACACATTACTGAGTACCACTCTCCATATTTTCAAGCATAGTAGAGGCTGCATCATGTTGTGTATGCTTTAAATAAAAAAAATAAAAAAAAGACAGAATGGACCTAAGCACAAGCAAAATTCTAGAGGAAAATCTGGTTCAGTCTGCTTTCCACCAGACACTGGGAGATGAATTCACCTTTCAGGAGGACAATCACCTAAGGCCAAATCTATACTGGAGTTGCTTACCACGAAGACAGGGAATGTTCCTGAGTGGCCGAGTTAGTTTTGACTTAATCTACTTAAAATCTATGGCAAGACCTGGAAATAGTTGTATAGCAATGATCAACAACCAATTTGACAGCGCTTGAAGATATTATATTAGAATGCAAATGTTGCATAATCCAGGTGTGAAATAGTTTTATAGACTTACCCAGAAAGACTCACAGCTGTAATCGCTGCCAAAGGTGCTTCTACAAAGTATTGACTCAGGGGTGTGAATAGTAATTTAAATGAGATATACATTTCTGTATTTCATTTTCAATAAATTAGCAACATTTTGAAAAAACATGTTTTCACTGTCATTATGGGGTATTGTGTGTAGACAGATGAGATTTGTATTATTATTTTGAATTCAGGCTGTAAGAACAAAATTTGGAATAATTCAAGGGGTATGAATACTTTCTGAAAGGCAATATATTTTTCAGTTTTGTCTTACTGTTGTATTCTATCTACATTTTCATTCTTCATCACATAATCCAGAGCTCCTACATCAACAGGAGATAATGTGGAGGTTGTTGGACAAACAAACAAAAAGTACAAAACACCATATAAATCCAGGTTTACCTTGTGTGGATCCAGGAGGAAGTCGCTGAATTTGCTGGGCAGGTTGAACTTCTTCACCAGTTCATCCTCCACCACCCAGGGGGCCGTCTCTCCCATCCCAAGCCGGAGTGCATAGTGGCGGATGAAGTAGCGCATGATCTCCTTGGTTGGAGGGCGCTCAGTCCGGAAGAGACTGTCCACTGGGACATCACTGATGACCTGTTGGTGTAGGGTTTAAACATTTATATAAATTACATAACAGACGCCAGTGTTGTGTTCATTAGAGTATGCAATGGAAAATGTTTTAAATCAATTTGGTAACGAAAAACAAAAGTGTGTCTCTTATTCAACAAGTTCAGGCAGCCTCTGTCTGTTTAAATCCATTTTGTTCCATTTTGTAACCAATGAACACGACCCAGTTACATAAAACGTGCACTTGATGGTCGGAGGTGAACAATAGACATTTTAAAACTGTGGAGAGGACACCAACCTTGTCCTCGCTGATCAGCTTCACGTCGTACTTGTGTGGCAGGAACTTTGGCATCACCCATCTCTTCTTCTCCTCCTTCATAGCGGTGGGAGTTTTCCTGGGGGAGCGCCGTGCTCGATCACCTAATGGCAAAAAAGCACACAGTATACTTTAACACATGTCAACAGATCAGGCCTGTGTGGATCCTATGCTATTTTTACATGTACATTTGAATAAAAAAAGAATAATCCAGGTTTGTCCAATAGACATCAAATCTCTTTAATATGTGAAAACAGCTGTCTCTGAACTAGCCCACATGTCTTAAAGCTCCATGTGCTGTGTTGTAGGGATGTGACATAAATAAATCATGGGTGTCAAACTCATTCCACGGAGGGCCTAATGCAGGGGTGGGCAAACTTTTTGGCTCGAGGGCCACGTCGGGATTTTGAAATTCAACTGAGGGCCGTATTTTTTAGAGGACCAATTGTTGGTTAAAATCAATTTGAGGGGACCTCCCGAGTGGCGCAGTGGTCTAAGGCACTGCATCACAGTGCTTGAGGCGTCACTACAGACCCGGGTTTGATTCCAGACTGTGTCACAGCTGGCCGCGACTGGGAGACCCATGAGGCAGCTCAATTGCCCAGCGTTGTCTGGGTTAGGAGAGTGTTTGGCAGGCCGAGATTTCCTTATCCCATCGCGCTCTATCGACTCCTGTGGCTGGCTGGGCACCTGTACGCTGACACGGTCTCCAGGTGAACGGTGTTTCCTCCGACACGTTGGTGCAGCTGGCTTCTGGGTTAAGAGGGCATTGTGTCAAGAAGCAGTGCGGCTTGGCTGGGTCGTGTTTCGGAGGACGCACAGCTCTTGACCTTCGCCTCTCCCGAGTCCGTACAGGAGTTGCAGTGATGGGACACGACTAACTACCAATTGGATACCACCAGAAAAAAAAAAGGTCCGTACTTTGCAGAGAAGTACGGCCAACGCTCTTAGTTGTTGCGTAAGTTGACCAACTATGTTGTTTCCTTTCTGCATTCACTTCATATCGCTGAGTCTACCTTTAAAAAATGTTCCCCAAGCCTTTATAGCCTATCGTCTAGTTAAGGCTATAACACAGAAAAAAATATGTTTTTTGATAAGTGCACCGTCATAAAAATGTTGTAGGGACATTGTTTAAGCTGTTTGGGATTTGTCTTAACGTTAAGGCTCCCAATTTCATTTAAACATTTACACCCCTACTATGTTGTGGATTTTGGTGCAGGTTACCCAAAATCGAATAGTATAATTTGTTAGCACAACATGACCCAAACGTGTTGTACTCACTGAGGCTCTCTCTCCTGCTTTCCCTGGTCTCCCTGGGGATCTCCTCTCTGGTCAGCTGTTGTTCCTTCTTCTGGTTCTCCTGGCTGGCATTCTCCTTGTCGCTGGAAGGAGAGTCGCAGGCTCCCTCTAGCTTCTTCTCCGACGTCTCCCCCTCAGCGTTCCCTTCAAGGGGATGTATCTTCACAACCTTAACCCGCAAACTCTTTTCCTTCCCCACCTAAAGACCCCAAAAGGAATTGGGGGTAAAAGGTTTTTCAGATCAATTACGTGCAAAAAAAGTGTAAAATTGGGCGCTTTTTATTTTATGTATCAACATATTTTACATTAAAAGTATTTCTTCCACCTTCATTGACTACTATCTCACCACATGAAAACAAACATTCACAGCATTCAACCAAAATATAAATAACCTCACCAGAAAGTCACACTCTTCGTCTACGGCGTACTTGGTGAGGATCTCCACCCAGGCCTGGTCCACCAGCTTGTCCAGGGAGACCGTGTTGTGATGAACCATCTCCAGGACGGGCTTCTCAAACCATAGTGGGTATTCCTCCTGAAGCCTGGAGATAAAACACTCATGTAAAACATCACATTTATCTAACACTCAATTGAAAATGGCAGCAATAAACAGAGTTCTTATGCTAACTGATTTGGGTTTATTGGTGCACATTCACACAATTAATTTTGACAGATGGTGGCTTTGTATGGCTATTGCTATTTGCACTGTTCAAGTCACCTGCAAATGCTTTCCGTAATTCATAAACATGCACGCAGCAGTCCGAGCCGAGGAATGAATACAAATGGTAACACCTCAATGAAACGGAATGCTGGGACCACCAATGCCTATCCTATCTGTACACAGTGTGCACAACCACTTCTCCAGCAGGGGAAGCAAATTCAAACCCAGACTTCCCTGCATAGTATAAATAGACATCTTTAAATACGGTTGCTGATCCTGCTTGGCTTGCGCCGAGGGTGCTGGTGGAGCACAGCCTGGCTGTGGCACTGCGCTGAGGTCATTCGTGTACACACGGAACTCAACTTTCACTCCCTCCCACAGTGCAGCACTCAATGCCACAGCAGCCAACCTGGACACACTGTCCTGAAACTTATCAAACGAGAGAACCTAGACCTTGTCTAAAAACATTCCCTAATCCAATCCCTTCAGATGGACACAAGTGCCTAGGGGGCGTGAAGTGCTAAGGGTTGTTTCTGGACCAGGCCACACACTTATTTTGCACCCTCTTTTCATTAAATAAAATAAAGGCATTCTCCCCATCATTGGATTCAAGGATGACTCAATCCATACGTCCTGCAAATAGAAAGGAAGGAGTCGCACGGGGAAGGTCCAATAACACAGCTGTGAATCATGTGACCTTCAACGGGAGACAGTGAGCAGTGTGTGCTACAGATCTTAATAGCCTCTGTATGTAATGACAATATATATTTATTTTGAGACAGAGTATTTCTGTTGTAATGTCACTCAAGCTAGACGTGCTTGTTACTCACAGTTCAGTGACTTCTTGCTCCTCCTCCCAGGCCTCCTTGTGTGTGAGCTGGTTGCTGCCGGTACTCTTGCATGTCCAGATGCGTTCGGCGTACCTCTGCAGGCGCGCCTCATACTCTCTGTAGCCATTTCATCAGGATAACAACATATATTCCCTTCAAATTATCATAGTATGAGTACTAGGATAGATGATAGGAACATCCGCTTAGTCACTTGACCCAGTTAGCAGCAATTGATCTCAATAATTAAAAGTCTGAGTGTGAGGGACGTCCCACACTATGCATATATTCGGGATCCTTTCATAACAGAGCCAAAGTGCAGGGTAATACCCAGAAACACTGTGCTCCAGCTGAAACAAAATCTAACAGTATTCCTGTCTGTAGAGGCTAAGCAATGTGTTAAGTCATGTCCCGATATCATTATGACTTTGGCATCTATAACCCCAATGGCTATAGGCTAGCTAGATGTTAAGCCGTACAAACTTCACCCATTATATTACACTTACTGACAAAATGCAGAGCACAAAGTTTTGGGTTGATGATGTTGTACACTGGGATAGTAGTATTAGGGTTTGCTTACAGGTGGCTCAATTTGCTTCTTATCAAATAAGGTTATTGTACTGTACCTTTAGACTAGAGAGACAAAAAGTGGTGATGATGGCCTAGTGAGTTATGCAGCCTCCAGGAGCAATACATTATCTCGAACTCACGCGGGGCACCAAAATACTTCTGTAACTATTGGTAGTAGGGCTAGGGGACCTCAAAACAATGCATTGAACTGCATTGTTACTACACAGTTGAGCAACCTGAACGATAACGTTACATGTTTAATATCAATCGGGCATGCCAGGCAGCCTGCACCGGCTACACTTGATTGGAAAGTGGTTCATGGCACAAACACGTGTGCTTTTTCTTACATGTCATAACAACCGGTGTATTTCCAACAAGTCAAACTTGCCAATTTTATCTGCATGTCAAATCAGACCGATTTGATCATGAGCTAGTGTCAGAACCGACGTGATGTAATCTGTGACGTTTTCTGTCTGTAGTTAGCTGCTTGCTCTTCCGTCTACTCTGTAAAGTTAGCTAGCTATGCTAACAAACGCGCCACAACAAACTTAAACAAATCTTGCGAATTACCCAAACCAGTTAGGCATAAATCAGCTCGGTAGATAGCTGGATAGTACTATTCTCAAATAAAAGTAGTAGTAGTTAACTTAACTACTGTTTGTCTAGTTAGCTAGTTTTAAAAAGAGCACAACTTTGGCTACGAAATAACACTGTGTGCTCATATTACGACAAAGACAGGGACAACAGTCCCAAAAGAAGCATAACAAATTCAACATAGCTACAGTATTTAGTTATTAATAAACATCAGAAGGTGAATAACATGTTAAAACACTGACAAAACGCGAAGTCCCAATAGTGTGCATAATGGTTGTGCTTTGATAGTCAGCTAGCTGGCGAACTGAGTCGGCTTTGCCATATTGTGAAAGGATACTCTTTGTTCCTGAAGGCCTCCTTGGTGTGTTCGATGATATAGACCTCCTCCTCTGGGCCTGGCGGCTCGGCTAGCGGCTTAATCAGCGGGTAGGGTTTCCGGCCCAGCAGTGGTGCCATCCTGAGTACGAAACGGCAGCGATGACGTCTTAAAAAATAAAACTCCTAGTACAAAACTACGCAAAATATGACAATATGGCCTTAGCATGTAGTCAAGTATCCCAAAATATTCCAGGAGCATTCAACGAGTAGCAAGCTAGCTAGCTATTCGGCTAAATCCTCGCTGCAAAACAATAACACAGCACTTCTTGCTATCAGTCAAATCGCATCCTTGTTCTGTTCGCCGGTAGTTGTGTCATTGTTTATCAAGACAAACTAGTCAAAAACAGCTGTTTAAAAGTGTGAACTGATAATGGACTCTTCGGGTAGGCTATACGGATAAACTTATGCTAGCTAGTCCTAAAGGAGGATGGAGAGGCGAGCTGACAGGATTCTCGAACTCGCGGCAACAGCGGAGGTTCCCGTCAGGGGATCTGGAGCGCTCTCTACACTCCGTTCTCCAAAGACTAGGCCTCTTCTAATGGAGCGATTTTTTTTTGACTCGCAGTTTCCGTCCTTGAAAGTTGAAGTTGTTACAATAATAGTAAAGGGTTGTAACAACTTAATAGAAATATGCAAGAGGTTAACACCTGGGTTGAAAAAATGGCGGGAGTTCCCGCCCGGCAAAATTCTGCACAACCCCAAAACTCAGTTTCCCCGGCAGCAAACAGCGTCGTATAGATTTATCCCGCCCCTCTCGCTTTCGATTGGTCTCACAAAGAGCGATCCTATTGGCGTGTTCTAGCATGTGTTTGCATATTTCCGTAACTCACTTCGCCCTTGCGCTCCTTCTAAACAACGCCATCTTTTAAATAAACTTTGGCAAAGGGTCAAATCTACTAAACCTAGTCCACTCTGTTCGTAACATATTTTAGTTTTGAGCACAGAAAACTGTATTGAGATTAAATGTTTCTTCGGTGAGAAAATTAGCATAATTTCGGCCAAAATCCATCTTGCTCCATCTTCTCCACCTGCCGGCCACTGGGCTTCCTCTCATCATATTTGGTAGGGAGTGGAAACGCCAACCGGATGCTTCATACGCATACATCCGGTGAAATATCTGTCTCCTTGTTCTATCCGTGACTACAAACTGGCGAGTTCTATCACAAATAGAACAAGGAGGCTGATATTTCACCGGATGTATAAATGTGAAGCATCCGCTTGCGTTGTTTAGAAGGAGTACAAAGGCGAATTGAGTTATTGCACACTCGCACATCACTGAGTAGGCGTTCGTTCACAGAAATATGCAAATTATACTAGAATCCGCGAATAGGATCTCTAGATCGTGCCCACCTCCTTGCTTGTTCTTCACAATGTGACTAATTTGTTCCCGTTTCAAACGACAGGCTGTGGTCTATCTTGGTTTATTCATAACAATCTTTGAAATACGGTTGGAAACAGTAGAGACAAAATGGTACCCTCCTCCGGAATGAAACGTCATGGAGCCAGATTCTTAACCCCAGTATAATTTGATTTGCCGCTGTTGTGTCAACACATTATTTCAAATGACAAGCAATTTTGGACACGCGATTTATTGATTTTAATTGTTCATTTGTCACTACCTGACCGAGCGCTTATATCCTATTAGAGGCGTGGTTTAGCAACGTGGGCTGTAAAGAAATTGTCAGGCAGTGAGTAATCTCGCTCCCTCTTTGCTTGTTTTGCCCACTATGACTCATTTGTTTCGATTTGAAACGTCAGGCCGTGGTCTATCTTGGGTTAGTTATAAAAAAAAATCGTTGTTGTAGTCCTAAACCCGGAAATGACTTAACTCTGGTTTGTTCAGCCACATTCGGGAACTCTAGCGATGAAAACTCGGCAGATCGGGGTTTAGGGAATGAGTGAAAAAGTGGAAAATCCTTCCTTAGTTGTTAATTTTCTTGAAATGTAAAGGCACAACATAGTTTCGAGCCAATGCCTTAAGTAGCTGAACATGTTATTACTCCCACCTCGTGCAAGTGACAAACGAACAAGTTTTAATTTTCGGCAAAAACAACTTCATATTGAGGAGTGCCTTTGATTTGAAGGCCTGCACATGCGCAGTTTGGCGCGATAGACCTTTACACCCGATGACGTGTTTCTGCGCATGAGTTTAGCAAGCCAACATCGCCATGACATCGCGAATAGGGATTTATATTGGAGAAGCAGTTTCTACATATCTTTATACTAAACCATCTTTGGTTCAGCCATCCCCATGGGAAAAATGAATGATGAAAAAAATTGGGTTTTGGAATAAACACGAAAATGATGTTTGAGGTTAACACAGGTTTCAAATCAAATCATATTAGTCACATGCGCCGAATACAACAGGTGTAGACCTTACAGTGAAAATGCTTACTTATGAGCCCCAAACCAACAATGCAGTTTTAGAAAATACAAATAACAATAAGAAATAAAAGTAACAAGTAATTAGAGAGCAACAATAGCGAGACTATATACAGGGGGGTACCGGTATAGAGTCAATGTGCGGGGGGCACCGGTTAGTTGTGGTAATATGTGCATGTAGGTGAATATGCGTAGATGATAACAACAGAGAGTAGCAGCGGTGCAAACGGGGGGATGTAAATAGTCCGGGTAGCCATTTGATTAGGTGTTCAGGAGTCTTATGGCTTGGGGGTAAAAGCCGTTTAGAAGCCTCTTGGACCTAGACTTGGCACTCCGGTACCGCTTGCCGTGCGGTAGCAGAGAGAACAGTCTATGACTAGGGTGGCTGGAGTCTTTGACAATTTTTAGGGCCTTCCTCTGACATTGCCTGGTATAGAGATCCTGGATGGCAGGAAGCTTGGCCCCAGTGATGTACTGGGCCGTTCGCACTACACTCTGTAGTGCCTTGCGATCGGAGTCTGAGCAGTTGCCATAACAGGCAGTGATGCAACCAGTCAGGATGCTCTCGATGGTGCTGCTGAGGATCTGAGGACCCATGCCAAATCTTTTCAGTCTCCTGAGTGGGAATACGTTTTGTTGTTATCAGGGCACAAGGTGAGACGCAGGAGGCAGATGGTTGGAGTCTTAGATGTTTATAGATCCAAAAAGGGGTAGGCAAGAGAATGGTCGTGGAGAGGCAAAAGGTCAAAACCAGTTCAGAATCCAGGAGGTACAGAGTGGCAGGCAGGCTCGAGGTCAAGGCAGGCAGAATGGTCAGGCAGGCGGGTACAGAGTCCAGAAACAGGCACGGGTCAAAACCGGGAGGACTAGCAAAAAGAGAATATAAAAGGCAGGAGTACGGGAAAAACACACTGGTTGACTTTGACATACAAGACAAACTGGCACAGAGAGACAGCAAACACAGGGATAAGTACACTGGGGAAAACAAGCGACACCTGGAGGGGGTGGAGACAATAACAAGGACAGGTGAAACAGATCAGGGTGTGACAGTCGTGCCCTCTTCATGACTGTCTTGGTGTGCTTGGACCATGTTCGTTTGTTGGTGATGTGGACATCAACGAACTTGAAGCTCTCCACCTGCTCCACTGCAGCCCTGTCGATGAGAATGGGGGCGTGCTCGATTCTCTTTTTCCTGTAGTCCACAATCATCTCCTTTGTCTTGAGATCTTATACGTTTTGTTCTGTGAGATAATAGCATTCAGTTAACATGAATTGTGAAGCCTTTGTGATTTTTATTATTACATAATTTCTTCAAAATTCACAGAAAGTGATATTAGCTGATGAAGATTATCTCATAGGACAAAATGTATAAGATCTTCTAAGTCTGTGTTTACCTCCAACCTTATTTTCTGACATTTATTCCAAAACCATATTATTTTCCCATTCATTTTTCCTGTAGGGATGGCTGAATGAACCAGAGGTAGCTAATTTCCGGGTTTTAGGACTACAAGCTGGCGAGCTCTATTACAGCCGACTTTCAAGTCAAGTCGAGATTGCCTGATCTACAAATCACCTGGCTTGCATTCTAAATAACTGCTCAATATTATTTGTAGATCAGTCGGTCAGTCACAATTTACCCATGCTACATCATGGTATTGATGCTCTCGAACACAGCCAATGTCGATGGTGTATGCAGATGGCACTCTAGTCCTATTTAAGACCCAGACACTTTGAATATTTTTATATGTCATCAAATGAAAAAATATATTGTACTGTAGCAGCTGCTACCATACTATAAAATTCCATCAACCACATTATAATGTAATAATGTTGTATCTACAGTGTAAGTACCATAATCAGGATTTGAATAGAGAACCACAGTATGTCATAATACTCATAAAAGCTAGCGATCAAACACGGAAATGGTTCCAATCGATTTTAGAAACACTTCAAATAAGGGCTGTGTTTCGTGTAGGCTTACACTGACGTGACGTTTTGATAACTGTAAATCTCTCTCAGACAAGGTGACTATTATCGAAGAGGAAGAGAGAGTTTTTTTTGTTTTGCCCACCCAGCAAGAATTTTTTTATGGAGGTCAATGACAGAGTGTCAAATTTCCTCAACAAAAAAATGAATGGCTTATTTGCTATGTGAGGTTTATTTGATCTGATAGAAGTTTTGTAATGCTTAAGATGTTACAAGTGTAGTAATAGTGTACTTTG
Source organism: Salvelinus namaycush (assembly GCF_016432855.1). Classification (NCBI taxonomy): domain Eukaryota; kingdom Metazoa; phylum Chordata; class Actinopteri; order Salmoniformes; family Salmonidae; genus Salvelinus; species Salvelinus namaycush. Next base: position 31,270,577 of record NC_052329.1, read on the forward strand.
TGAGACAAAATACTTTATATCAGAGTTGTCTCGAGATGACTATGCATTTTAATGTCGTGAGGCTAGTAGTATAGCATTTCTCTCCGTTGAATACTGGCGGTTGACGTCAACAACCCTCATCAAAAAATTTAAAAAACATTACACTAATGAGATGTATCCACCAATCCACCAAAGAAAGGATAAGCGGGAGCTGAGACAGCCCGCTGTGGCGTTTCGTGGAAAATCACTCCCATTGTTAGGGTGGAGATATGTGTATTTTGTCAGTATATCCATAATCTTTGCTTTTATCAATATAACTTAGATGGTGACACTAGGCGTTCTTGAGAGTATGTTTTGGGGTCTGTGGGTGAGGGGTGGGTAACCTACTTCATTACTACTTGACTTGTAGCTGCCCTAGCTTGCTGTATTATTTTGGTTAGTGGTGGAAAAAGTACCAAAATGTCATACTTGAGTAAAAGTAAATATACCTTAATAGAAAATGACTCAAGTAAAAGTGAAAGTCACCCAGTAAAGGTATTTTGTTTTAAATATACTTAAGTATCAAAAGTAAATGTAATTACTTAAATATACTTATAAAAGTATAAATAGTTTAAAATTCTTATATTAATTTAAAAAAATACAGTAACGGATAGCCAGGGGCAAACTTCAACACTCAAACATAATTTACTTCAGATCTACTTCAGAGGAAGTAGGGATGACCAGGTATGTTCTCTTGATGAGCATTAAAAATGTAACAAGTCATTTTGGGTGTCAGGGAAAATATATGGAGTAAAAAGTACATTATTTTATTTAGGAATGTAGGGAAGTAAAAGTAGTCAAAATGTTAAATAGTAAAGGAAAGTACAGATACCCTTTTCAAGTATTTTTACTTAAGTACTTTACACCACTGATTTTGGTCTGGCTTTTTGAGAGGTTTCAGAGATGGATTTATTATCATCCTCTCTTGAGTCAACAGTATGCTTACTTTACTACAGGAAGGAATTGATCTGTTTGCTGTTACCCTCTGGAAAGCATATCATTAGTATAGCTAGTAGGCAAGGTTATGTAACGTTATTTAGTCCTGCCTGCTATGGTGGGTTTTAAATGAATTGGTATTCACATGTTCTTTTTTTTAGGTAGAATTACTGTCATGTTATTGATACCAAATTGCAAACCTTATTTGCACCTTTTTTATTCCATAACCAATGGGTGTGCCTGAGTCTTATTACCTCTCAACTAGGTAAGCTGTTTCAACCTGGAACACTGTGCTCCTGATTTGGTCTGTTTCAGTCATTGCAGGAAGTCCTGAAGAGCAGGAGTGTGTGAAGGGTTTTGTCCCAGCCCAGCTCTAACACCTGACTTAAATAATCAAAATAATGAATCACCGCGATAGGCTATGTTTTGTAATCAGGTATGAACTGGGCTGGAACAAAAGCTTATACACACTCCTGCTATTTGTATCTGGAGCTGTCCACCCATTTAAGTCATTATTCTGTACTATGGGTACAGTTGAACTTGTTGACTGATACCGGCCGCTGCTAAGAAGCACGGAGTAGCTACGGACCAGAAGACTGCAGCCAAGGCAGCACTGGTCCACACCTGCCTTGTCTGTTGGGTGAGTAGTATTGGTTGGTACTGTATGTGCTTTTAGGTTACTCTCTATGTGTAGGCTATTGTACTGGCCTGTGTGGTACAGTCTTTCATATGTATAGTAGTTTTTTGCATCATATTGCTTAGTTTATCATTTGTGTCAACTTTGAATTCAATCTAAGCCACAGATTGTTAACTTCCTCCATTTTGTACTTGACCTTTATAGAGTAAATACAAACCCGAAGACGTTCAAGCAGCACTCTGAGAGCAAGCATACCAAGTCTCCAATGGTCCCAGTACTGGTTGATGTGCAGGCCTAAGTGACCACACACACTGAAATGGACCTACATCCGGGGTAAGACTCTTCCATCATTCACACACAGTGAATAACTGGTGGGGATTAACAACTCACGTCCTGTTGTAAATCAAGGGAGATCCAGGCCTGTGCTCTCAAAATTCACCAAAGGAATGTGCTTTGTCTCAACAGACTTGTTCCCGCTGAAACTCTAACACGTTCAAAAGCGAATACTGGACAATATTTCTAACGTAGAATGTGGGGAATGGTCAGAGGCGATCTATAGAACACTAATGTTGTTTTGTTTGTTATTTTGTGATGTCATTAAAAATGTTATAAAGGAAATACTGTAACTTGGAAAGTATACCCACTACATGGATGAAGTTTACATACTATGGGTTGTGCATGTAATATGGAAAATTATGAACGTGTTTTTGTTAAGAGAGGGATGTGATTTGAAAAGTTATAACAGATAATTGTTTCCATAACTTTGCACACCGCCCCGGAGTGACGTCATGGAGCATGCCAGCCTGCCAGAACCGCCAGTTTCGTGCAAAAGTTATAAATGATGGGTTATGAATTAACACATGGGACCAGAAAAGCGTGAAGCTGGAGCTGCGTGTTTAAAATGGTTTGAACTTTGAATCTCAAGTCGAGGTGGAGACGATAAACTCACCTCCCGGAAAATCACTGGTACGGCTGTCCTAAGTAAAGTATCTTCAAAAACGAATTTAAGTAGGACCAACCTGTTACTCTGCTCAAACCATCGTATTACGCTACTCTCATCACCTCACTGGGGAACCATAGATACGGCTGGCTAGCCTATCTTCAAAGAAGCTTCTTCACAGACAGTTTTCCCGACTATAAATCCTGACTATCAACACGAGGAGGAAGAGGCGAGAAGCTCACCTCAGACAATCACTGGTACAACTGATTATCTGTCCTAAGTCAGATATCGAGAAAAGCGAATCTAAGTGAGACTATCCTACTACGCTCATCACCAATGGGAATCTTGCTCATCACCAAAGCTATCTTCCAGAGTGAAGAACAGTAGAAGAGATGGATCCGGACCATTTCAGACAATCAGAGCCTTGCAAGCGTGCTGCTGAAAGGCCAACTCACATCCTTCCTAAGAAGGCCTGGTTCCGACAGAGATAAATGGAGAATAAAGGCACTCACACGTAAATACATGAATGATTTCATATTCCAAATGGGTGGCGGTTCGTGTGCAAAATATATGATTAATGTGAGAATAGTTCTAAAATGTATCCATGATAAATGTCCCTTTTTCTCTCTCTCTCTCCTCCCCAACCCACTTCGTTCGTTGTGTATAAGCCGCCATATTTTGTCAGTCCACTAGGAACCTTTGTCTCATGTAAAGGGTGTATTTTTAGTCTGTGTTATTATTTAGTTAGCTAGTAAATAAATTATTAAACCAATTTGTGTAGTACTGAATCATGAGTGAGGCTGTTTTTTTCAGATGCATGAGGTTACGACTGTTCAGAATGATGATATGATAAGAGGTAATGATTAATACGTAGACTGTTTAATGGATGTGATAGGTAAAGACCTTTAGAGTTTAATTCAGGAGATGGTAACTCTTTAAACAACCTCTTCCGTGGTGCCACAAATCCTAATGAGTTAATTGTTGCATGATTAATTTAATTGGGTGTCACGCCCTGGCCTTAGTTATCTTTGTTTTCTTTATTATTTTAGTTGGGTCAGGGTGTGACATGGGGGATGTAGGTGTTTTTGTCATGTCTAGGGGTTTTGTATGTTTATGGGGTTTTGTCTAGGTGTTTGTATGTCTATGGCTGCCTAGATTGGTTCTCAATTAGAGGCAGCTGTTTATCATTGTCTCTGATTGGGAACCATATTTAGGCAGCCATATTCATTGGGTATGTCGTGGGTGATTGTCTATGTCATTGCGTAAGTTGCCTGTGTCTGCACTTGTCGTAGTATAGCTTCACGGTCGTTTGTTGTTTTGTAAGTCTGTTTAAGTATTCTTCGTTACGTTATAATAAATAGAAGAATGTATTTATATCACGCTGCGCCTTGGTCCTCCTCTCTTCCACCATATAACGATCGTGACATTGGGTAACAATTAAATGTAGTTAGTTGATTAAATAAATAACAGTCATCAGATTAATGAAAGTAAAGTCACAACAATGGTTACTGTAGGTGAGAGAAGCTTCTGAATGTGGCAATGTTAAGTGTCTCTGTGTCACGCCCTGACCATAGAGAGCTGTTTATTCTCTATGTTGGTTAGGTCGGGTTGCGATTAAGGGTGGGTTATCTAGGGGAATTATATATCTATGTTGGCCTGGTATGGTTCCCAATCAGAGGCAGCTGTTAATCGTTGTCTCTGATTGGGGATCATATTTAGGTAGCCATTTCCCCATTGTGCTTTGTGGGATCTTGTCTAGGTATAGTTGCCTGTGAGCACTACTTTGAGCTTCACGGTTCGTTTGTTCGCGTTATTGTTTTTTCCCTTTGAGTTTTCTATTCCAAATAAAAGGATGGAAACATACCACGCTGCGCCTTGGTCCAATCATTATGACGAACGTGACAGAAGATCCCACCACAAACGGACCAAGCAGCGTGGCCAGGAGGAGCAGACATCCTGGACATGGGAGGATATCTTGGACGGTAAGGGATCCTGGACATGGGAGGAGATCCTGGCTGGAAAGGATCGCCTTCCATGGGAGCAGACGGAGGCAGCGAGGGAGGAACAACGACGACACCGGGGTTCGCGGCCACGACGGAAGCTCGAGAGGCAGCCTCAAAAAAAAATTGGGGGGGGGGAACACGGGGTGGTTGGCGCAGCCAGGTTTTGAACCAGAGCCAACTCCCCGTACTCACCGTGGGGAGCGTGTGACCGGTCAGGCACCATGTTTTGCGGTGATACGCACTGTGTCTCCAGTGCGCATTCACAGCCCGGTGCGTTCTGTGCCAACTCTGTGGGTATCTGTCCAGGACGGGTTGTGCCGGCTCAGCGCTCCTGGTCTCCAGTGCGCCTCCTCAGTCCAGGAGATCCTGCGCCGGCTCTACGCGCTGTATCCCCAGTGTGCCTTCACAGCCCAGTGCGTCCTGTGCCACCCGTTTTCTCTATGCTGCTTCCTTAACTTGTTCTTCTCCTGATTTGATAAAATCTAGACTAAGTAACATGTTTAAAAGTGGCCAGCAGAGATAGGTGGGATGGGCTGAGGGAAGCTGAGGGTTGGGAGTGGAGATGCTGGGCGGGGGATAGAGTGGCGGTCAAAGATAAAAGTATAAAAAGTCAAAATAAAACATAACAAAAAGTAAGTTTGAATGACACTGAGGGGCAGGGTTTTTACAGCTAATGCCGGTTTGCCTGAAGCTGATGCCGTGCAGGTGTTTGTACACATGCATATACACACTCTCATTCAAATGCACACATGTGCACATACATGGACACACACACATGTAAATAGGGCCATATATGCACTCAAACATATTCAGTTGGCCTTGCTTGTTATGATTTTTTGTTGTCCTTGATGTCTTTTGTTTTTTGCATTGTTGTTTTCTGTTTTTCCTTTGTCTTTCTCTTATTTCTCTTTTGTTCTTTTTCCTGGTTATTGGGGGGGAGGGGTGGAATTATTATTATTTTAAAATCTTACTTTCTCAGGGAGGGGTCTCGGGTGGTTGAGGGGCAGCTCTTGGGTAACTGTGGGGAGGGGGATCTTGGACGACGGTTGAGAATTTGACTTTGTGGAACATCTGTCGACGTGCCCTTGAGCTGGCCGTTGACCCTGGTTGCTTCTGTGTGTCGCTCTGGATGGGAGTCTTTTCGATGACTAATGTGATGTAGTTGTTGAGCGGCTTCCCTGTGATGTAGTTGTTGAGCGGCTTCCCTTCAAGTATATTGTATGTTTTAAATATTCAATTTAAAAAATCAGAATGAAAAAAAAAGGTTTAAAAGTGTTGTGGTGTACTGTTTTTGTTACCTTTTTTCACCTGTGTAATTCTGTCCTGCTATTTCTGGGGTTCCGACTGAATGCAGTGATAAATATTCTGCTCACAATTGACAGCAGCAACATTACATTGACAAGAAGGCTGTTGATATAGCTGTGTTTAGGCATGGCTTCCTTGTTTTGTTTCTCATTCTGCCGGAGTTGACCTAGTATTTTATATTAAACCTACCTTACGCATCCAGTTGTTTCTCACCCACCAAAAATCACAATACGCTGTTTTACATTGTGTTATTTTTGCTGGTCTAATTTCTAAAATGGAAAAGCAGAAGAATCTGTGCGCTCTCTGATAGTAATACTCGTTCATATGGTGATCTTCGATGTCCCAGGTTTGTGGCATTGATTAATAAATTGTTTAATGTTTACTTTAAGTAAGATGTTTATTTGTTATGTATTAAAGGCTTATGTATGCATTGTTCATTTCTTTAAAACAATGTAATTGTTGGAGTTCAGTTGTTTGAAGTGATTGATGGGTGACTAGGTGCATTCTTGTCAAACAAATATGCTTATTCATTCATGATTATGTATACATTCTGCAATTAATTAATCTCGCTTTGAATTGCAAGAATTTTCAGAACATGTCCACAAGTTAGTTCTGAATTGCTTTAATACAGCAGTGCATTCTGACACCATTAATTGAAATAGATTTCTCCTCATTCATATAGTTGGCAGAAATGTTAAGGGATTAAATATAGACCTCCACTGGCTGAAGGAGAAGAGGATCTTGTAAAATAAGGGAATGTTGCTAGTATTCATTTACGTAGCTGGTTAGCTAGCTTCTTTGCAAAAAAATTGCCTAGTATTCATGGCACATTGCAAATATCTGACTGCTACTAGAATAGTATTCTGTACACGACACAAGACCAGATGCATAAATAAGACAACTATTAGTCATATACAATTTGGAACAGTAAATGAAAATGTTCAATATATATTTTGTTTTGGATCAAGGTTGCTAGTAGCTAGCTAGCTGACAGCAAGAAATTAAGTGCAGGAGCTTGTTGTCTTGCATGTCTACTTTGATGCTAATTAGCATTTTCGAATCGGCGAGTAAATAGAGCCAAATATATTGTTAAAAGTCACCTTGTCTGACAAGAGTTTACATGGTTATCAAAACGTCACGCCAGGGAAAGCCTACATGAGACACAGACCTTGTTTGAAGTGGTTCTAAAATGCCCTATGGAAAAAATTAATGGTGAAAAAAAAGGTTTGGGAAATATTTCCGTTTGACCGCTAGGTTTTATGATGCATTCGCTGTGGGGCTCTATGGCAGTGGTTCCCAACCAGGAGACTAGGACCCCTGGGGGTACCTGGCCTTTCCACAGGGGGTACTTGAGAAGACTCATGAGACCATAGGCCTACTGGTAAAATGCACATGTGGGGGTACTTCAGGGGTACTCCTGGCAGAGCAAAATTAATTTGATGGTACAGTAACCGAAAAGGTTGGGAACCACTGCTCTATTGCTTGGGTGGGCTGGTCACCTCCATAACTGTCAAATATATTGACATTGTTGGGCCCCTTCTAGAAAGAGAAAAGATTTTTTGACAATGTCCCGTTGCATTTAGATTCAGTATCCCTGTCTGAAGACATTCTATGCATTACAATTTTGAAAAGTCACCTTATTCCCCTATAATCCACTTTGTTTTATTTTGAGTGAACTATCCCTTACATTCAATAACAAGCAATGGAATATTTCTCATGAAAATGTTTAGTATGACAGGAAAATAGTATTCTTTACAAATAACAAAAACACTAAAATCAGATTTTCACAAGAATTTATACTGAAATTAAATTTCCTACAGTGATAGGAGTTTCTTACTTCCCATGGATTTTAACATTCAACCAAGAATAATTATATAATCTCTATCAGGTGTCAATTTCATGGACTTGTTAAAAACCCACAGTGCTAAGTCTGGAGACTTATGGTCAGTCACGGCCCAACCCTTCTATGTACAGATTGAGGGCTCAAGGCCATGGATTTGCAATCCAATAATTTCCATGAAACAGTGTTGATAAAATACAACCAGGTCAAGTGGTCATCCTATATGGTGAAAAATATTTTAGCCAATTATTTGAGAGTATGGGAGTCAAAAGATGCAAAACACTGCAAACAGAAAACACAATATCTACAACCATATTTTACTATGGAGCAGCGTATATTCCAGCATGTGCATCACTTTTGCAGCACAAAAATAAGCACTTGAGAGCATGACCATAAGAAACATTCTCTGAATTACAATACAAGTGTATTTACACCAAGGTCTTTAACTACCTTTCAACCTCGTTCACCATTCACTTTCAATGCCCTATGAAAATTGAACAAGCAAGATAAAGTATATCAAAAAGGATAGACATGACAAACAGTTTTCTAATCTTATTTGCAAAGCAAAGTACAAACGTAAAAAATGATTTTAAAAACTTCAGCCCATATTCAATCAAATCCAGTGACCGTAATAAGTTTCCCCTCATACTTCCTGTGCTGCTTGGATAAATATATTTAACAAAACAGCACTAACATTGTGAAACAAAAGAAACTCAACCGAACATGAATTAAGATGTGCTCCACTTCATCCCTCAGGATTAACAAACTGATTTGATTGAATAGGGGCCATAATTATTTATATCTGTGCAACTTATACAAATAGCATAATATATGAGACACTTGCCTGACAGAAAATAAATAGTGTATATTTCAGAGCAATAGGCACTTTCTGTGAGCACGACTTTATGTACAGTGTAACGCATTAAACGGCTTAAGATTCCATTTCAAAGCAGAGAAAGTAAAATTGTATTTTAAAAAACAACTTAAAACTGTTAAAACAATAACTTCAACGTTCTTTTTAAATGTATTCCATTTGTAATAACTTGATTAACAGAAATGCATATTTTATAATCATCTATCTACAAATAACTGCCAAAATGAAGTAACCACCAACATAAAGTGTCTTAGTAGGGCGTTGGGCCACCACGAGCCAGAACAGCTTCAATGCACCTTGGCACAGATTCCACAAGTGTCTGGAACTCTATCGGAGGGTGGCGACATTCTGCCACAAGAAATTGCATCATTTGGTATTGTCATACAGTACCATAGGGGCATTTCCATGGTAGCCATAATGGCCTGCCCCAGCATTTTTATACATGACACTAAGCATGATGGGATGTTAATTGCTTAATTAACTCAGGAACCACACCTGTATGGAAGCACCTGCTTTCAATATACTTTGTATCCCTCATTTACTCAAGTGTTTCTATTATTTTGGCAGTTATTCGTATGTCCCATTTGAAGCCTTCAATAAAGCAAGTGCATGGGATGCATGCATGTCCATCCAATCAACTAGTTATCTCAGTACAGCCTTTTTTTCAGTGCAAACCTTCTTCAGTGGAGGGGCTCCTGATCCCTCTTCTTCCTGTTAGAAATATTGGTATTTAAATAAATTGACTATGGTGACTTCTTTCATATTATTAAGAGCTGAAGCCGTTATCAATAATAAAAATTGCAGGAAAATAAAAAAGGTAATATCCTTTATTAATATAGATAACAACTAACCTCTGTGCATGGAGCTTTTACTCAGACACCAAGGGGCAAAACCAGGTCCTCTTTGATCAATGTTGGAGGCTCATCAGCAACTTCATGTGCTGGCTGGGATGGTTCTGCATATAGAGTGATAGACTGAGTGAAACACTTAAAAGGCATTGAGATATTAACTGTAATATAGCCAATAGAGTATACCTCATGTTACATGAGTGACATAATAGCTAGGGCCCAGAGTTTTTCCTAGTCAGGTTACAGGGTCTGGAAAAGCTCCTCGCCCTACATGGGTACAGTGTGATGGTGTAGTATGCTAGGCCAACTGTACCGTCCACACTCTCCTGGCCCAGCATGGGTGGTTGAGCGTCTTCGGTCGTGCGGAGGGTTGTGGTGTGGGGAAGAGGACTGACTGCCTCACTGGCATGCTGGGAGCTGGAGCTGCTGCTGTCCATTTTGGGCTGGTAGATATCAGACAGGAAACTCTGGTTGCTGCATTCATCTGTTTTGAAGAGAACAGGAGCAGTCTTGAACGGTTTCAGATCAATATCATTTTCAATTCAGGAGGTAAATTGAAATTCCATTTAAAAAGTATGTAAAATTGTTTTAATCTGCATTGAGTGAATTTCCACAGAATTGCCCCAAACCCTGTTATATAGAGTATTGCAGTGCTCTAAAACCTGCTCCAAATACAGTGCTGCTTGTGCTGCTCATAGTCAGTCACCTTGGAAATCCAAGGTAGAGCTGGAGTTTTCCAACACCACATCTTTTAGACCTCGAACCTCTCCAGTTATGGATTTGCTCCGGTATACCTGAAAGAGAGGAGAGAGAGTAAAATAGAGCCAGCGTAGTTCCATACACAAATCCATTAAATTCATGAACCATATAATGGCCAGACGCAGCATTATAAGATAACATACCGGTTTAGTGCCTGTCACAGGCACCCACTTGAATATTCGTAGGGATGTGTCTCCCACTGTTACCCACTTCTTCTCCCTGAAAATGAATGTAACAGAACAGAGAATAGATTTACTACATTCAGTAATCAAAAGCATGAACCAAAGATTCTGCTGGCGTTGGCTCATTTACTGGTGGCTATGCATAGGGCTAGGCTATGTAAATAGCCTGTGTGTGATATTATTTTATTTATATGTGCAAGTGCATTTTCTGCCAAATATTCCTGAAAGTCGCCGAGGGAAACTGCTCAGATGGACGATGGATATGTTCAATGTGGGTCACAGTTATATCAGAATGCGTAATATTGTAACAACATATGGACAAGTGTAGCCATTTTGACAGATTGTGAAAAATTCCGTTAGTTCCGCCCATAGCATTACCGGGCTTCGGCAGCCCAGTCTCTCTATTGGCTGTTGTTTCAATCACTCACCAACCCTTCCAATATTTTACGAGTGAAGTTTGATGTGTGGCGTTGCAGATGTTTACATTTCATTTACGTAATCCCCGCGGTTTTACTTACCATTTACGCACTTTTTCAATTGCTGCCAGCACCTTTTTAATATCATCTTTAGCACGACTTCGTGTCTCCGCGCGACCTGACCGTCCGGACATCTTTTGTTGTTGTTACTTTTTGGAGATGTCTTTTCTTGCAACTCCAAACTTGCAGTGTGCCTACTCTTCCATTATACTAATATTCTCGCGAGGTTTTAACACCCATTCTCTTTTCCTAGTGGTTGGTCTGTCTGTTTTCTCCATCCTCCCATCATCTTTGAACCGACGTCATCACATTACCATTGACAGTAAAATAATAGGTTGTTATGATGGGAATGATGAAAATCTGGATATTTTAACCGCATAAATGACATAAACATAATGATTTACATGGTTCATTATATCAAATTGGATATGAGATGATAATCCTTGGGTATGAGAGGAAGTGAGGGGGATGAAGAAACTACAATAGAGAGGGAATGATCCAATTATATACAGTATGTGTTATTATGGGCCTATCTTTTTAGTCTTGCAAGAGGGTTGCACTGACCAATAAACACTGATATGGCATGCATTTGTAAGCTTGGTTCTATTGAGCAAACCAGTGCTTGACGTGGACTGAAATTGGTGCCGGTACTCATTTTGTGTGCCAGTACTGTTTATATTTAGGTGCAGGAACTCTGCAATAGTTTTAAACCAATATTTTATCGGAGGTGCAGGAACTGAAGCAGTCGAACATTTTAGGTACTGGTACTCAGTTCCGGTGAGCTCCTGCCCAAGTCAAGCACTGGAGCAAACAAATATTGGTTGGCAGGCTCAATCAGCAGGGTGAGATATTTTGTGTAACCTTTATGTATTCTGATCTTATAGCTGTGGCTAACTACCTTAATTAGTGGCGCAGCGGTCCAAGGCACTGCATCTCAGTGCTAGAGGCGTCACTAAAGACACCCTGGTTCGAATCCAGGCTGTATCACAACCGGCCGTGATTGGGAGTCCCATAGGGCGGCGCACAATTGGCCCAGTGTCATCCGGGTTTGGCCGGTGTAGGCCGTCATTGTAAATAAGAATTTGTTCTTAACTGACTTGCCTAGTTAAATAAAGGTTCAATAAAATACATTTGCTAAAATTTCTAAAAACCTGTTTCGATTTGGCATTATGGGGTATTGTGTGTAGATTGATGAGAGAAAAATGAATTTCAAAAATTTTAGAGTAAGGCTGTAACATAACAAATGTGGAAAAAGGGAAGGGGTCTGAATACTTTCCAAATGCACGGTACATATAACTAGGAATAAAGGGACAGATAGTAAACAGTAGCAGCAGCGTATGTGATGAGTCAAAAAGAATTGGGCAAAAGGGTCAATGCTGATAGTCCGGGTAGCTATTTGGTTAACTATTTATCGAACTATTTACAAGTCTTATGACTTGGGGATAGAAGCTGTTTAGGGTCCTGTTGGTTCCAGACTTGGTGCATCGGTACCGCTTGCCATGTGGTAGCAGAGAGAACACTATGACTTGGGTGGCTGGAGTCTTTGACCATTTTTAGGGCCTTCCTCTGACACTGCCTGGTATAGAGGTCCTGAATGGCAGGGAGCTTGCCCCCAGTGATGTATTGGGCCGCACGAAGAACCCTCTGTAGCGCCTTGCAGTCGGATGCCAAGCAGTTGCCATACCAAGCAGTGATGCAGCCTGTCAAGATGCTCTCAGTGGTGCAGCTGTAGAACTTTTTGAAGATCCCATGGGAGTGCCCATACCAAATCTTTTCAGCCTCCTGAGGGGGAAGAGGCATTGTCATGTGTTGGTGTGTTTGGACCATGATAGATCCTTAGTGATGTGGACACCGGCAAACTTGAAGCTCTCAACCCGCTCCACTACAGCCCTGTCGATGTGAATGGGGGTGTGCTCGGCCCTCCGTTTCCTGTAGTCAACGATCAGCACCTTTGTCCTGCTGATGTTGAGGGAGAGGTTGTTGTCCTGGCACCACACTGACTTCATCCTTATACACTTTCTCATCATCGTCAATGATCAGGCCTACCACCATAATGTTTTCTGAAAACTTAAGGATGGTGTTGGAGTTGTGCAGAAGTTCACTAGCGTGGCGGATGTGTTGTTGCCTACCCTCACCACCTGGGGGCGGCCCATCAGGAAGTCCAGGATCCAGTTGCAGAGGGAGGTGTTCAGTCCCAGGGTCCTTAGCTTAGAGATGAGCATGGAGGGCACTATGTTGTTGAACGCTGAGCTGTAGTCAATGAACAGCATTCTCACATAGGTGTTAATTTTGTCCAAGTGGTAAAGGCCAGTGTGGAGTGCAATAGAGATTGCGTCATCTGTTAACTTTTTGGGGTGGTATGCGAATTGAAGTGGGTCCAGGGTGTCTGGGATGGTGGTGTTGATGTGAGTCATGACCAGACATTCAAAGCATTGCATGGCTACGGATGTGAGTGTAAATAGTCATTTAGACAGGTTATCCTGGTGTTCTTGGGCAAAGGGACTATGGTGGCCTGCTTAAAATATGTAGGTACTACAGACTGGGTCAGGGAGTGGTTGAAAATATAAGTGAAGACACACTGAGTACGCGTCCTGTGAATGTTAACCTGTTTAAAGGTCTTACTCACATTGGCTATGAAGAGCATGATCACACAGTCGTCCGGAACAGCTGATGGTCTCACGCATGGTTCAGTGTTGATTGCTTCGAAGCTAGCATAAAAGGCATTTAGCTCCTGTGGTAGGCTGCGTCACTGGGAAGCTCGCGGCTGGGTTTCCCTTTGTAATCCGTGATAGTTTGCAAGCCCTGCCACATCCGATGAGCGTCAGAACCGGTGAATTAGGATTCAATCTTAGTCCAGTGTTGAAGCTTTGCCTGTTTGATAGTTCGTCGGAGGGCGTAGCAGGATTTCTTATAAGGGTCCGGGCTTGTGTCCCACTCCTTGAATGTTTGCAAACCCAGATCAATGTCCATTAAATCTTGCAATTCTGTTTCTGTTAGGTATTTTTAAGATTATGGACACACACACACACACACACACACACACACACACACACACACACACACACACACACACACACACACACACACACACACACACACACACACACACACACACACACACACACACACACACACACACACTACTCACACACACTATTTTATTCTACATCATAGCATATTACCTAATGCATCATCATGGCTCTGCCTGATAATGAGGATGCATATCAGATGTAGGTGGCCTAGGGCCAGTAATTTGCTCTTGTCAGGTCATAGATATAGCCTAGCCTTACTCTTGCCCAGAGTTTTTTCTGGTCAGGTCACAACCCATCTTTCCTCAATAAGAGGATATGAGAGTTCTTCACATGAGAGAATAAGTAAACATACAGCACATTCCTGGAGATTCAATCCCAGTTGACAAACAAGACAGTAAGATAAGCACTACTGTCAAAGTACTGTACAGAAAACCAGCCTGTTGCCAGCTATCAAATATGAGAGGGACAGCAGAAACCATGAAAACTATCTAATTCATTGCCCACAGGGGTGGACTGGTGACCTGCAAGCTCCTGTTACCTACAGTACCAGTCAAAAGTTTGGACACAGATACTCATTCAAGGGTTTTTCTTTATTTGTAATATTTTCTACATTGTAGAATAATAGTGAAGACATCAAAACTATGAAATAACACATATGGAATCAAGTATTAACCAAAGAAGTGTTAAACAAATCAACATATATTTTAGATTTTAGATTCTTCAATCAGTTGTGTTGTGACAAGGTATGGGTGGTATACAGAAGACAGACCTATTTGGTAAAAGACCAAGTCCATATTATTGCAAGAATAGCTCAAATAAGCAAAGAAAAACAACAGTCCATCATTACTTAAGACATGAAGGTCAGTCAATACACAAAATTTCAAGAACTTTGAATCAAATCAAATTTATTTATAAAGCCCTTCTTACATCAGCTGATATCTCAAAGTGCTGTACAGAAACCCAGCCTAAAACCCCAACAGCAAGCAATGCAGGTGTAGAAGCACTGTGGCTAGGAAAAACTCCCTAAAAACTCCCTAAAAACGCCAGAACCTAGGAAGAAACCTAGAGAGGAACCAGGCTATGAGGGGTAGCCAGTCCTTTTCTGGCTGTGCCGGATGGAGATTATAACAGAACATGGCCAAGATGTTCAAATGTTCATAGATGACCAGCAGGGTCAAATAATAATAATCACAGTGGATGTCGAGGGTGCAACACGTCAGCACCTCAGGAGTAAATGTCAGTTGGCTTTTCATAGCCGATCATTCAGAGTATCTCTACCGCTCCTGCTGTCTCTAGAGAGTTGAAAACAGCAGGTCTGGGACAGATAGCACGTCCGGTCAACAGGTCAGGGTTCCATAGCCGCAGGCAGAACAGTTGAAACTGGAGCAGCAGCAAGGCCAGGTGGACTGAGGACAGCAAGGAGTCATCAGGACAGGTAGTCCTGAGGCATGGTCCTAGGCTCAGGTCCTCCGAGAGAGAGAAAGAAAGAAAGAGAGAGAGAGAAAGAAAGAAAGAGAGAAAGAGAGAGAGAGTTAGAGAGAGCATACTTAAATTCACACAGGACACCGGATAAGAAAGGAGAAATACTCCAGATATAACAGACTGACCCTAACCCCCCGACACATAAACTACTGCAGCATAAATACTGGAGGCTGAGACAGGAGGGGTCGGGAGACACTGTGGCCCCATCCGATGATACCCCCGGACAGGGCCAAACAGGCAGGATATAACCCCACCCACTTTGCCAAAGCACAGCCCCCACACCACTAGAGGGATATCTTCAACCACCAACTTACCATCCTGAGACAAAGCCGAGTATAGCCAGCAAAGATCTCCGCCACGGCACAACCCAAGGGGGGACGCCAACCCAGACAGGAAGATCACGTCAGTGACTCAACCCACTCAAGTGACGCACC
This sequence comes from Salvelinus namaycush, assembly GCF_016432855.1. Lineage (NCBI taxonomy): Eukaryota > Metazoa > Chordata > Actinopteri > Salmoniformes > Salmonidae > Salvelinus > Salvelinus namaycush. Next base: position 31,286,343 of record NC_052329.1, read on the forward strand.
CCTCCTAGGGACGGCATGGAAGAGCACCAGAGAGCCAGTGACTCAGCCCCTGTAATAGGGTTAGAGGCAGAGAATCCCAGTGGAGAGAGCGGAACCAGCCAGGCAGAGACAGCAAGGGCGGTTCGTTGCTCCAGAGCCTTTCCGTTCACCTTCACACTCCTGGGCCAGACTACACTCAATCATAGGACCTACTGAAGAGATGAGTCTTCAATAAAGACTTAAAGGTTGAGATCGAGTCTGCATCTCTCACATGGGTAGGCAGACCATTCCATAAAAATGGAGCTCTATAGGAGAAAGCTCTGCCTCCAGCTGTTTGCTTAGAAATTCTAGGGACAATAAGGAGGCCTGCGTCTTATGACCGTAACGTACGTGTAGGTATGTACGGCAGGACCAAATCGGAAAGCTAGGTAGGAGCAAGCCCATGTAATGCTTTGTAGGTTAGCAGTAAAACCTTGAAATGAGCCCTTGCCCTAACAGGAAGCCAGTGTAGAGAGGCTAGCACTGGAGTAATATGATCAAATTTTTGGGTTCTAGTCAAGATTCTAGCAGCCGTGTTTAGCACTAACTGAAGTTTATTTAGTGCTTTATCCGAGTAGCTGGAAAGTAGAGCATTGCAGTAGTCTAACCTAGAAGTGACAAAAGCATGGATAAATATTTCTGCATCATTTTTGGACAGAAAGTTTCTGATTTTTGCAATGTTACGTAGATGAAAAAAGCTGTCCTTGAAACAGTCTTGATATGTTCGTCAAAAGAGAGATCAGGGTCCAGAGTAACGCAGAGGTCGTTCACAGTTTTATTTGAGACGACTGTACAACCATCAAGATTAATTGTCCGATTCAACAGAAGATCTCTTTGTTTCTTGGGACCTAGAACAAGCATCTCTGTTTTCTACGAGTTTAAAAGTAGAACATTTGCAGCCATCCACTTCCTTATGTCTGAAACACAGGCTTCCAGCAAGGGCAATTTTGGAACTTCACCATGTTTCATCGAAATGTACAGCTGTGTGTCATCCGCATAGCAGTGAAAGTTAACATTATGTTTCCGAATGACATCACCAAGAGGTAAAATATATAGTGAAAACAATTGTGGTCCTAAAACAAAACCTTGAGGAACACCGAAATTTACAGTTGATTTGTCAGAGGACAAACCATCCACAGAGACAAACTGATATCTTTCCGACAGATAAGATCTAAACCAGGACAGAACTTGTCCGTGTAGACCAATTTGGGTTTCCAATCTCTCCAAAAGAATGTGGTGATCGATGGTATCAAAAGCAGCACTAAGGTCTAGGAGCACGAGGACAGACGCAGAGCCTCGGTCTGACGCCATTAAAAGGTCATTTACCACCTTCACAAGTGCAGTCTCAGTGCTATGATGGGGTCTAAAACCAGACTGAAGCATTTCGTTTACATTCTTTGTTTTCAGAAAGGCAGTGAGTTGCTGCGCAACAGCTTTTTCAAAAATGTTTGAGAGGAATGGGAGATTTGATATAGGCCGATATTTTTTTATATTTTCTAGGTCAAGGTTTGGCTTTTTCAAGAGAGGCTTTATTACTGCCACTTTTAGTGAGTTTGGTACACATCCGGTGGATAGAGAGCTGTTTATTATGTTCAACATAGGAGGGCCAAGCACAGGAAGCAGCTCTTTCAATAGTTTAGTTGGAATAGGGTCCAGTATGCAGCTTGAAGGTTTAGAGGCCATGATTATTTTCATCATTGTGTCAAGAAATATAGTACTAAAACACTTGAGTGTCTCCCTTGATCCTAGGTCCTGGCAGAGTTATGCAGACTCAGGACAACTGAGCTTTGGAAGAATACGTAGATTTAAAGAGGAGTCCGTAATTTGCTTTCTAATGATCATGATCTTTTCCTCAAAGAAGTTCATGAATATATCACTGCTGAAGTGAAAGCCATCCTCTCTTGAGGAATGCTGCTTTTTAGTTAGCTTTGCAACAGTATCAAAAATAAATATTAGATTGTTCTTATTTTCCTCAATTAACTTGGAAAATAGGATGATCGAGCAGCAGTGAGGGCTCTTCGATACTGCACGGTACTGTCTTTCCAAGCTAGTCGGAAGACTTCCAGTTTGGTGTGGCGCCATTTCCGTTCCAATTGTCTGGAAGCTTGCTTCAGAGCTTGGGTATTTTCTGTATACCAGGGAGCTAGTTTCTTATGGCACATGTTTTTTGTTTTTAGGGGTGCGACTTCATCTAGGGTATTGCGCAAGGTTAAATTGAGTTCTTCAGTTAGGTGGTTAACTGATTTTTGTACTCTGACGTCCTTGGGTAGGCGGAGGGAGTCAGGAAGGGCATCTAGGAATCTTTGGGTTGTCCGAGAATTTATAGCACGACTTTTGATGATCCTTGGTTGGGGTCTGAGCAGATTATTTGTTGCAATTGCAAACATAATAAAATGGTGGTCCGATAGTCCAGGATTATGAGGAAAAACATTAAGATCCACAACATTTATTCCACGGGACAAAACTAGGTCCAGAGTATGACTGTGGCAGTGAGTAGGTCCGGAGACATGTTGGACAAAACCCACTGAGTCAATGATGGCTCCGAAAGCCTTTTGGAGTGGGTCTGTGGACTTTTCCATGTGAATATTAAAGTCACCAAAAATTAGAATATTATCTGCCATGACTACAAGGTCCGATAGGAATTCAGGGAACTCAGTGAGGAATGCTGTATATGGCCCAGGAGGCCTGTAAACAGTAGCTATAAAAAGTCATTGAGTAGGCTGCATAGATTTCATGACTAGAAGCTCAAATTGAAATGTGCTATCATAAATGTTAGCAACACCTCCGCCTTTGCGGGATGCGCGGGGGATATGGTTACTAGTGTAACCAGGAGGTGAGGCCTCATTTAACACAGTAAATTCATCAGGCTTAAGCCATGTTTCAGTCAGGCCAATCACATCAAGATTATGATCAGTGAATAGTTCATTGACTATAACTGCCTTGGAAGTGAGGGATCTAACATTAAGTAGCCCTATTTTGAGATGTGAGGTATCACAATCTCTTTCAATAATGGCAGGAATGGAGGAGGTCTTTATTCCAGTGAGATTGCTAAGGCGAACACCGCCATGTTTAGTTTTGGCCAACCTAGGTCGAGGCACAGACACGGTCTCAACGGGGATAGCTGAGCTGACTACACTGACTATGCTAGTGGCAGACTCCACTAAGCTGGCAGGCTGGCTAACAGCCTGCTGCCTGGCCTGTACCCTATTTCATTGTGGAGCTAGGGGAGTTAGAGCCCTGTATTTGTTCGTAGATAAGATGCGAGCACCCCTCCAGCTAGGATGGAGTCCGTCACTCCTCAACAGGCCAGGCTTGGTACTGTTTGTGGGTGAGTTCCAGAAAGAGGGCCAATTATCTACAAATTCTATCTTTTGGCAGGGGCAAAAAAACTGTTTTCAACCAGCAATTGAGTTGTGAGACTCTACTGTAGAGCTCATCACTCCCCCTAACTGGAGGGGGCCAGAGACAATTACTCAATGCCGACACATCTTTCTAGCTGATTTACACGCTGAAGCTATGTTGCGCTTGGTGACCTCTGACTGTTTCATCCTAACATCGTTGGTGCCGACGTGGATAACAATATCCCTATACGCTCTACACTCGCCAGTTTTAGCTTTAGCCAGCACCATCTTCAGATTAGCCTTAACGTCGGTAGCCCTGCCCCCTGGTAAACAGTGTATGATCGCTGGATGATTTGTTTTAAGTCTAATACTGCGGGTAATGGAGTCGCCAATGACTAGGGTTTTCAATTTGTCAGAGCTAATGGTGGGAGGCTTCGGCGTCTCAGACCCCGTAACGGGAGGAGAAGAGACCAGAGAAGGCTCGGCCTCTGACTCCGACTCGCTGCTTAATGGGGAGAACCGGTTGAAAGTTTCTGTCGGCTGAATGAGCAACACCGGTTGAGCATTCCTACAGCATTTTCCTCCAGAAGCCATGAGAAAGTTGTCCAGCTGCGGGGACTGTGCGAGGGGGTTTATATTACTATCTGTACTTACTGGTGGCACAGACGCTGTTTCATCCTTTCCTACACTGAAATTACCCTTGCCTAACGATTGCGTCTGAAGCTGGGCTCGCAGCACAGCTATCCTCGCCGTAAGGCGATCGTTCTCCTGTATATTATGAGTACAGCGACTACAATTAGAAGGCATCATGTTAATGTTACTACTTAGCTTCAAGTTTCTTCAAGTGCAGTCGCAAAAACCATCAAGCGCTATGATGAAACTGGCTCTCATGAGGACCGACACAGGAAAGAAAGACCCAGAGTTACCTCTGCTGCAGAGTATAAGGTCATTAGAGTTACCAACCTCAGAAATTGCAGCCCAAATAAATGCTTCACAGAGTTCAAGTAACAGATACATCTCAACATCAACAGTTTAGAGGAGAATACTTGAATCAGGCCTTCATGGTCAAATTGTTGCAAAGAAACTAATACTAAAGGACACCAATAATAAGAAGTGACTTGCTTGGGCCAAGAAACACGAGCAATGGACATTAGACTGGTGGAAATCTGTCCTTTGGTCTGATGATTCCAAATTTGAGATTTTTGGTTCCAACCGCTGTGTCTTTGTGACACGCAGAGTAGGTGAACGGATGATCTCCGCATGTGTGGTTCCCACCGTGAAGCATGGAGGAGGAGGTGTGATGGTGTGGGGGGGGGGGCTTTTCTGGTGACACTTTCTGTGATTTCTTTAGAATTCAAAGCACACTTAACCAGCATGGCTACCACAGCATTCTGCAGCGATATGCCATCCCATCTGGTTTGCGCTTAGTGGGACTATCATTTGTTTTTCAACAGGACAATGATCCAACACACCTCCAGTCTGTGTAAGGGCTATTTGACCAAGAAGGAGAGTGATGGAGTGCTGCATCAGATGACCTGGCCTCCACAATCACCTGATCTCAACCCAATTGAGATGGTTTGGGATGAGTTGGACCGCAGAGTGAAGGAAAAGCAGCCAACAAGTGCTCAGCATATGTGGAAACTCCTTCAAGACTGTTGGAAAAGCATTCCAGGTGAAGCTGATTGAGAGAATGCCAAGGGTGTGCAAAGCTGTCATCAAGGCAAAGGGTGGCTACTTTGAAGAATCTAAAATATATTTTGAATTGTTTAACACTTTTTTGGTTACTACATGATTCCATATGTGTTATTTCATAGTTCATATCATATAATGTAGAAAATAGTAAAAATAAAGAAAAACCCCTGAATGAGTAGGTGTCCAAACTTTTGACTGGTATTGTATATAATAACATATTATAACTATATCCCAAAAAACATATATTACACACATATTATTAGACCATACTATAACCACCATATTTTTCATTTAGTTCCTTAGTTCATTGTTTACTCTGAATAAAAAATGAATAGGCCCCTGGCATGCTGTGTCTATTATGTAGGCTATTGCAGCAAAAACTTAATTAGACACTGAATGTAAGCCTACAGTCATAAACATGGACTTTTCCTACAGGCTTGTCTATATCTACATTATCGTGATAAAGACTGTACTAACAACCCAAACGCTATCATGCGCCTTCAACAATGCGTAATTGAGCATAATATCAAAATCAATCATTTTCAAATAATAGGGCACCAGGATAGGGCTGTCTAAAAAGAAATCTTGGTCAATCGAATGTCATCTGTTCTTTCGACCAATCATTGCTTGAAATGTTTAAATATGTATTTTTCCATACATACATGTTTTAATAAAATCAATATATGTATTGAGCTTGTCTGATGCTTTAAGCTTACGGTTTCATGCCTCAAGAGGGCGCTAGAGATCTAGATAACCAGAAGAAGAAAAATCTTAACCTGACCCAACTATTCTCCTTCTGCTGGCTTTCACAGATTCTGCCATTACTCTCCTGAAGTTGCTAGTAATAGGCTACATGAGGAGTCGGAAACCATTCTCATGTGGAATGCCAATTTATCTTACTATTTCTACAGATCTGCGTGCAAGTTATGGTTTTCATACACATTTTCGTGAAACAGTTTCATTTAATTTATAATAACATCTTCATATGTCAAAATCATTGTCATGTGGTTAATCAAAATTCTATCCAAATCTAAATCAAAATGATACAAACCTAAAAAGTAACTTATATTGCTAACTATGTAAAAATAGCCTACATAAAGCCAACAAATAAAAACATTGCAGCATGCAGGTAGAAAATATCCTGATAAAAATAAATATCCTATAAATCACATTGGCTACACATGGCCTATCTGCAATGAACTAGAAACACTGTATCAACTTGGATCTTGCGCTAAACTTGTGCTAGCGAATTTACAACATTGTATAAAATATTCTGGGCCCTCAGTTTCCCGTGCAAGTGAGCTCGCGACAGACAGCTGTGGGCTATTTGCGCAAGGGATAAGAAGCAGTGCTTGACTTGGGCAGGAGCTCACCAGAGCTGAGTACCGGCACCTCAAATGTTCTACTGCTTGAGCTCATGTTCCTCTAATAGAATATTAGTTCAAAGGTATTGTGGAGCTCCTGAACCTAAATATAAACAGTACCAGCACCCAAAATGAGTACCGGAACCTATTTCAGTACAAGTCAAGCACTGATAAGAAGCCTATTTTATGACGTTTCCACTGGATCAGAGCATGACAATTTTCCCCTTTAACGCTGAGTGGTTATTGAAAGGGAAAGAACTGGAAAGATTGTTCAAATACATTGAGGAACTTTTGTCATTTTCAATGGATGTAAAAACAGACTGTTTGCTTGCTGTTTGAGGTGAAGAAAACATTACTTGAGAAGATCCACAGGTCATTAGTGGTGGTGCATTAAGAAATGTTTAACCCAATTTATCTTAAAAGTATTATTCAGTAGGAAAACATTTGGGAGGCCCATGATGATGCCGTACAGAGCTCGATTTGGCCTCTGCGTGCCTCTGGAGGCTCCCCAATTGCCTCACACCCTCCATATGGAGCGTACGACCACATTTTCAAATCAAGCATAAATTGGCATTTAGTCTTCGCCTCCGAAATGGATTAGTTCACTGAGATGGCCGCAAATATATATTTGTTACTACTCGACTAAAACAATCTCGGTCGACCAACAGCTTAACGACCAAACAATCGACCAGTCAACTAATTGGGGTCAGCTCTACAACAGCGGAATTCCAGCCAGTCATTGACATTTCTGTGAGTTGTCTGTTACGGTTGCATCTAGGCCATAGAGAATGATAGAGGCCTCTAGTGGCCAAAAGGCGTGGCCAAAATACCATATTAGTATGGTCAGCACCATTGAGGGCTTCCACCATTTTAATGTAGTCAACTGGGTGGGACTTTCCAGCCTGGTCTCATAGACTAGACGTAACATAGTAAATAATATTCTGGATACTCAAATCAGTATAAAATGTATAAGGCAAAGGTCTAGTGAACGTCTAAGAATCCAAAGGTTCCATGTTCGATTCTCATCATGGACAACTTTCACTTTTTAGATAATTAGGAACTTTTCAACTATTTACTACTTTTTATCTACTTTGCAACTGCTTAGCATGTTAGCTAATCCTAACCTTAACCCTTTAACCTAACCCTAACCCCTAACTTAGCTAACTTTAGCCACAACAAATTGGAATTTGTAACATATCATACGTTTAGCAAATTTGTAACATACTGTACAAATTACAATTCGTAACATATCATACAAATTGTAATTCGTAACATATCATACGACATGGATGATGGACAATCAGAAATTAATACCTACAGTACCATATGAAACCTAACATATCATACTAATTGGTGTGTCCCGGATTTACATGTACTATGTTATGTTGACCTCTGAGTCCAGGTTGGACTTCCAACTTCATTGGCTGATCCTTCCTGGTGACCCTGCTGGAGTCATGTCCAACCAGGTCATCAGGAAGGATCAGCCAATCGTGAAGAAGAACTACTACTTCAAAATGGAGATAGCCTCAATGGTGCTGCCACAGACGCTATAATGGTTCAATCCCGGGCTGGTTCGATCCCGGGCTGTATCACAACCGGCCATAATCGGGAGTACCATTGGGCGGTGCACAATTGGCCGAGCGGCGTCCGGGTTAGGGGAGAGTTTGACCGGGGTAGCCCGTCATTGTAAAATAAGAATTTGTTCTGAACTGACTTGCCTAGTTAAATAAAGGTTAAAACATAATAGCACAGATACAAAAATGAGTTATATCTATCTCTATGTTCTGGGCAACTCTATAGTTCATCAGTGTCAAAACAGTGCAACACCTTCGCAAAAAAGCTGATTTAGACTGCATAGGGAGAAAGGGTAACAACATGAGAGCATGGGGATTATATTTTAAAATCAGTTTAGTACAACCAGCAACCCCACTGTACGTCAGGCTTAATGCTGCTTTTATAACCAAGTGGGCAGTGGGAATTTACCACATACGACTGGGAAAAATCCACTTGAATGGCCTTCCAAATGGTAATTACCAGTGGGAAACTCTTATATCATCATGAGCTCCCATGTCTCTCACAAGCTGACAACTGACCACCTACTAAGAAAATGATCTCGATAACAGCATTTTGGCAGTTAAATGCAGAACACTGCATTATTTAAAAAAAAACAATTTATTAATATATTTTCTGAACACTATCGTTTGTTTACAAGCATAATAGCTGTACTTTTAGTTTATGGTCTACACAGCTTGTTGGGCATAAACCAATCTGCGTTTGTCAACGAATTAAAAGCACATGAACGCATCCATTGACCACTTCGCAACTAGTAAAATCCCACCTTCTACTTGGTTACGAACCCAGCTTAAAAACATGACATCGCCAACAGAGGGAGACGCGGTGGACAGGCGAAATTACCTCCTGAATTGGCCGACTGCATGGACTATTATTGTCAATTTTTTTTAAATAATTTGACGATGACTTTGTAGAAATATTATTTTTCAGTGGAAATTCTAAAGAGACACAATGGACCGAGTGAAGAGTTCCATGCAGCAAGTACCGAACCCAATTCACAAAGCGCTGATTCGTCGGACCGGTGGTGCGAACAGTTTCGAACTTGAAAAGGAGAACTTTGAACGCGGTCAGGTAAAACACCTGTTTAGTGGGAATTTGGGATTTCGTTTACAGAATTAGAAGGAGGACGTTGAACGCGGTCAGGTAAAACACCTGTTTAGTGGGAATTTGGGATTTCGTTTACAGAATTAGAAGGGACTAAGAAATGTTTAGATATTATAATAGTTCTGGTAAAGCTTCGAGTTGGAACCGTCCGTTGCGTTGAAATTGGCAATGATCCTTTCAGCGTGAGAACGTGCGGACATGTCATGATTCATCTGCTTGACTGATTGGTGCTGCCTCGCACGTTCGAATTTCCATGGATTTTTTTGTTAACATTGCTCATGATCCATGCGCGCCAATTTGACCTAAATCAGCGAGTGTTTACAGGAATGCATTGTTTACGATGTTTGTAGTACAATGCAGTACTATAGTACCACCACACAACAACAAGCCAACATCATCCCTCCTCATTCTTAGCAGGGGGTAACATCTCTGATATGAGTTTTTGATGGCTATGCCTCAAATAGCCTAGCACCCGTAGGAGCAGAGAGAAAATATGCCATCACATAAAATTGACATTGCAAAGATTATAGAGATATGACATCGGTGTTGGGTCTTCAGTGCAAGATCAAAATCTGTTGAAATGGGTTAGTCCTAAGAGCACAGATGTTGTCCTTTTGAGGAATTCTGCCTGATAAGAACAGGTCTGATTTACCATATCTCAGGAGAGGTGACGCCCACAACTGTGGCGAGAGAGAGGCTAAATTCTGTGTGTCTGCCTGGACTATTCAGAGAGGTAGGCAAAATGCTGTGTGTGTCTGCCTGGACTATCCATAAATACCACTACCATGTATCGAACTGCAGTAAAAGCCTATTAGTGACTCCTGGACACAGCACTAGAACTATTGACCCGGGATATTGTGATGGGTTCTGGAAAGTGCAATCAGCCAACATACTGGGGTGTGTGAGAGAGAGCTGGGTGGGACTATCATTGTTGCTATGATACAGGGAAATAAATTGTGCGAAAGGAAGGAAGAAATGGTGGAACTGAGCAGCACTGTTTGTTGATGCGGTTTAAAGGGGCAATCCACAGTTCAAACAATAAAGTGTTTCTGTAAAAAACTGAGGGGTGGGGCTGGAGAATTCATAGACAGAACTATGGATGCAAGGACTGATCATCCATGATATCACATTTTTTAGTTTTAATCATATTTTGAGGCTATATAGTGTTTGTTTACAAACATTGGAGTGAAACAAGCTTATTCTAGGTTCTGATGGGGTAGGACAGTTGAATTAAGCTCATGAGGCATTTCTAAGTTATATTCTTCTAGAATCAATGGGTACATAGTCATTTATAAAAATGGATGTAACAACTGCAGATCCCCCTTTTTTTTTTTTTATGATGGTTTGGATGTTCTATGAATTATCCATCCATGTAGCTGACAGGCTGTTACTCAAGAGCTGAAGTCCAGAAAAACGCATGCTAATTTTTCATGCAAGCTACTGAGCTGTGTGGACAAAACACTTCCTGCTTGGCGGTCTCTCCCCCCTCTTCCCAGACCAGTCAAAAAAGTAGGTCAGATGAATCAAGCCTCTAAATGACCATGCTCTGCTGGATTATTTATTTTTCAGCGGCGGCTGCAACCTGCTTTTCCCATCTTCTACTACGACCACTGCTAAATTAATCAGTAAGCTTTTGAGCACGCATTTACGGGACTGAAGATTGATCCAGAGAGCAGAGTTTTGCTGTCTCTTGTACACGTAGTGTGCTGTGACTGTGACATAGACAAGTTTAGGCTTTCACCTAAAATCAATCACACCACATTCCTCTCAAAATTGCTCAAATTGGATATGATTCCTAATCTGGTTATGGCAGTTGTTTTTGTTATGGTAGATTTTTGACAGCAGTCGTAAAGCTGTTCTGCAGCGCAGGGAGGAATCAGTGAAATCTTGTTTGTGCTTTAATACAGGGATCATCCCGAGTTAATCTGATCTGTTTTGGCTCGGATCTGCCTGAATCTGCTGGCTTTCACCACTGTCCCAAAACCACCAGTTTGGCTCTGCTCTAAGACCTCTTTCCAGCTCCTCTGTACAGGCACAAGCACTCTAATACAATCTAGCCTGGTCCCAGATCTGTTTGTGCGGTTACACAAATGACCGTAGGAGTTGGGAACATGCAGTCTTTTTATGGTGTATAGAAATGCATTGACACAGAACAAGTCTCTAGAGTTAACTGATAGTGGTACGGGTGAAGTTATGGGTCCCAGGGCTCCTATCTCGGCGAGGCTTAAAGCCTGAGAGTCGGGTAAACAAGAAGGGTGTGTTCAGACTCCGAGTCCTCGCTCCATCATTTTGTCTGCAGAGTTATAAAAATACCTCACCCAGGGCCAGGTAACACATACAGCATACATATAATGACATGTTTAGAGACCTGAAATTAGTAATGCTCTCTCTATTTGTGGATGGAATTAATCTATGGTGTGCTTGTTTATGAAGGACTGCCATGCCTCTCTCTGGAGTCACAGTTGTACTGCTACGTAAGATTTTCTCATCGGTCATGAAACATAATGGCACAGTTGTTAAAAAGGAGCTCAGTGACCATCTTGAGAAACTATTTTAGTCGTTTCAGCAGTCCACCTCCATTTGAAAACCGTACCACTTTAACTAACCTTTTAACTTCCAGGGGAGAGCTGCTATCCACCTCTTTCTCGTCTGGAAAGACAGACCTGACTTTGTCTTGAAACAGTAAAAGAGTCCTGGTTTAATTAGTTTCTATTTATTCCTGAAATGGGCTAGTAGGCCTAGACTACATGTTGATGTTTTTCCATCCATCTTCCCTGGAATGCACTATGGTGATGATCACCACTGTTGTGGTCAGAAACCATAGCTAAGTACTGCCTGCTACAATGACAGAGTGTCTGTCTGGATAGTCGTCTGAAATGAGAGAAACATGGCTGCGTCTGTGGGAAGGCTACTTCCGTTCAGCCCGGCACCCCACTTTAGAACCTCTCCTGGGCCTCCCAGACTGGGCTTTCTATTGTGGGATACATCCTGAGATTGACTCCACCACACAGCAGTGTGGCTTACATAATTAAGGCCTTACATTTAGATCCTTCCTGCCTGCTTCCTGCATCCCACAGCTCTCCAAGGCAGGCTGCCTCTGGATATTCAGTATGGGTCGTTCCATGTCATTTCAGCAAGCCATAACACCCACCATCTTAAATTGTTTCTGTTAGAAACAGATAAGATTAGCATTCCTGCAACATTATTTGGTTGAAATATAATTAGATCTGAGAAATTAAGCTAATTGATTGCACCAAAATTGGCCATTTTTTAATTTATAGGATTCATATAATATTCAATGAAGAATCCAAAGAAATTGTCAAAAGCCGCCTTTAAAATACGAGTAATCACCTGGAACAGCACCATCTAGTGGCCAGAACCTGGTAATATCAGGATTTAGGATGGGACATAAACCTAACAACTTCAATGACTTTCATTGAACAGTGGAAAAAAGATCACCAAATTCACTGGGAATGAAGACACAATACTCTGAGCTGCAGTTCCATACTGCTTGTCAGACATAGAGAACTGATACTATATACTTGTTATTGGGGTGGGGGGTCTGTGGGTGACAATTTCTTTGGATTCCTCATGTCTTACTCATTGTTAGAAAACCGTTTAGTCCAAATCTGATGTTAGGTACTATATTTATTGAATATTATGTGAATCCTATAAATTAAATTGGCCAATTTTGGTGCAATCAATTAGTTTAATTTCTAAATTATGCTTAATTTAATAAATAAAACGAAATGATGTTGCAGGAATGCTAATCTTATGTTTCTAACAGAAACAATTTCAAAACAATCTGAGATGGTGGGTGTTAAAATCCTCTGCTTTTTGAGAGTAAGAGTCATTCTGACACTTTTGGACAATGTTAACAGTTTAGTTCTTAGATCATATACCTTGGTTTGACTAAGAGAACGCCTTTGCCCCCTTTAGTGGTGCCCTGGCAGCTGTGGAATGTCCCTTGGGCACGAGCAGCACAGCAGGGTGGGCTCTCTAATCTCTCTGTCTGTTACAAATACTCTTGGTCTTCCTTTTTCTCTTCCTGCCTTTGTAAGTTACACCCACCTTGTGCTTGTACCCTGTCATTATAACCAGAGAGAGTTAGGTAGTTACATACACACATGCACAGGGAGAGCGAAAGCGGCCCGGGCCCACTAAAACCACTGAAGCAGCAAAAACAGTAGGCACTGGGCTGTGGCCTCATTGCACCGGCTGTAAATTAAAAAGTCCTGGACATGAGTGGCAGGTCAGCCATTGGAACAAAGTGCTGAGATGAGATCACAATGGCATTAACTCTGGCATTTAATTTGGAGTGGATTAGATATTTTACAAGCTGAAAAAAGTTAATTGGACATTGGATGCTTAGGTTACATCATCACAAGGACCTACATTTGTATTATTGAGTTCATTATTACAATAACACTTGTGATTTTTAGATCTAATTTCTATCGGACTTTATTGAGTAAAACCAGTATTGCTTAGTGGATACTGTTCTCACACACAGTAGCGATATGCCCTGAGTCTGGCCAACTGGCTAGAAGGGCCTACTCCGCAATGAAATGCCGGCGTGACCTACCAGTAAGTTGATTTTTGGTCTGGAACTGTTTTGTCTCAGCTGTGTTCAAGGCCATAATATGAACTTTGCCCACAAAATTGAGACAGAGGGAACTTTCACCCTTGAAACTTGGTGTGTGTGTGTTCTCGGCACCACCATCACAAAGGCGGAATCAATGTATGGGGACAGAAGTTTTGTAAACAATCAATATTATACAACTGACTACAATTTAAACATGATACTCATAAAGGCCCAGAGTAGTGTATGTGAGAATTGCAGCCTCTCCATAAAGCCGTGCTCGGTGGGTCCACCCACACAGTACCAGAAAGTGAAGAGACTGTGGTGAAGAGCAGGCTTTGTCTGAAGATTGGCCGCTCCACACAAACAGTCAGTCTGCCAGCAGGAGAATGGGTCACATATTGATTACCGCGGACTATGCTCCTCAGTTGGCCCTAGTAGTTATAATAGTAACTTTATTTGTTCATGTGCTTTTCATGCATGACGTGCAAACAATTCTGAAAAAATACTTAATGTGTTCGGTTGCTGAGGTTATTACTAAAGAATGATATGCTTGGTCTAATATTGAGTTGTTTGTGCTTTTTCTATATTTAAGGAGCCTACTCTTTGAATAGCTATCTGAAATTATCTGGGCTGTTCGATTTCTTTAGTGAAGGTTCCAGACAGTGCAATCATTTCATGATTCTGATATAAACCTGTCTCAGAGTAACCAGAGGGGGGCACTATTTATCTAAGATTACTCTGTCGGCTAAAGTTCATAGCCACATTGCCTCAGCATAGCTGAAGACTGAAAACGGCTCCTTTTTTGCAGTAGAGTCACAGCATATCTTTGATATTGACAGTGACTTACTTTAATTATGCTACTGTAGGCTACACTTTTCGTATAGCACATCATATGTCAATATGGCCCATAGACATAGGCCTACATCAGAGAGTAGTGTTATGGCCACATGTAAGCAGTCACCCAATCACTGATGATTTGTTATACTGGTGATGGAAAGTTACATTGTTTACCATCATCATTATTTGCAGTGTGTCCGAGCCGCGCAGCTCTGGTGTCTCGCCTTCTCATAAATTCTTTGATAGTTTTTTTCTTTTCTTTCAGGATTGTATAATTTGTTACGTGGTGAGGAACGAGGTTAGTTTGGGCGGGGGTTTGTGCCATCCCCGGTCTGCACCTATTGTATCAGTGAGGGCACGCTATTGTTTACACAAAAGCCCCGGAAGGATATTAAATACTCGATGCTTAGAAACTGTCATGTCGTTTTAAATACTGCAATCTAAAATGGTATGAAATATGCGGAAAATGCAGAGTACCGTACACGTTCCCGTGTGTAGACTGTCGTTTTCTAGACAGTTCGGTTCCGCTTCTCGACAGTCGGATGCTGTGTCTGGGAGCCCCCACCGTTAAATGAGCACGTAAGACCGGGGAGAGTAGAATGGACACGGAAGGAGAGAATTTGATACCAAATCCGGACACATGTTGAGTTAACGGGCCCACTCCACCACCCTTTCCCTCATAAGCGTTTCTAGATTTCTCCTTTCCCAGTTGTAGACTATTGTGTCGGAAGTATTGCCAGCGACCTGCTTCGTCTTTGATCTCACAGCCACCCTGCATTTTTCTGAGACTATGGATCTTAGTAAAATGGTAGGTTTCCAGATATCGATTTGTTTTTCCATTGAGCATTATTGCGTTAAAGGCGCAACAGATATGCATGTTTAGGGTGAGAGCGAACTAATTTGTTACCAGGATTGTTTCTTTATGAAATTTAAGATACTAAATATGTTCATGTTCGCTCTAAATCAGTTGCTGATCATTAAACTATATCGAGGTGATGTTTTTTAAGTTGGCCGTGTAGGACATTGTTTGTTATAGGATAGTCCAGACTCCAGTCAGATGCATGTTTAGTGTAGGCTATAACTAGTGTACTGGGCTATAGTTTGCAAACGAATTTCCCTGGACTGATCGGACGTTTCCCCCTTTATTTTTTCACAGTAGCCCTTTCTCTATAGTCATTAGATAACGTAAGCACGCGTACGTTTTTCACGGTGACTAGAATGTCAACGAGCTATCTGACTGTAGTGTTGTTTTCTTGGACGATAGCGATGTCAGACATACATTTATGGTAGCACAGCTGCTTTGCAATGTGTGTCATGGTCAGCTACTAGAGACAGCAGCTTATCTAGTAATAGGTTGGATTCCACAACTCATAAACATAAAAAATACGAATCACCAGGGACATAAGATACAGCGTTACAAACCATACATGATTAGTTCGGACTAATAATCACGCTTATTGATACACAACCATCACATTTTTATTACAGCTTGAGTGTTATTGCAAATATTATGGGTTATAGTGATGGAGGCTATGTATGCTTTTGTGAATGACTGATCATGAATGGCCTTCAACAGCCGATGGAGAACATTGATTAGTAATTTGTGAATAGGGGAATCCCCATTTGAGAAATCCCCTCAGGGTCAGTTCAACACTGGCAGAACTTGGTGTGAGTTCCGGAGCAGGTGTATTAGCAGGGCCAAAGCACCAAAACTGCCCTTTCAGTGCCAACACAGTGTAGGCTACTCTGGCACTGTATAGAGGAGTGGGGGAAGGGGGCCAACACGAAAGCATCTCCAGGGGCTTTGTGCTCCTCCCTGAAAGCTCATTGGCATGGAGGTAGCTGTTGAGGACACACAAGTTTGTTTGTGACAAACACTGGTTGTGATGGGGAAAAAGCTCCTCAGTTGTTCTTGGAAGCAACACCAATTGCTCAAAGTCATGTTATATGTTATTGGAGCGCTGTTCACTGCTCTGGATCAAACACACGAAGCCTCAGGGCTGCTCTCCGAGATGAATTCCTCTCTCTCTCAGCCAGAGGAAGATGCATGCCTGCATGCCACCTGCCTGTCAGTGGCCTCTTAGCTCAGATGCCTCTGCTTTGGTCATTTATGTCATGACCTGAGAGACAACGGTATGAAAACATCAGCACTCTTGGCAGATGCAAGAATCAAAAACAGATATCAAATCGTTCTCAGAGGGCCCAGAGAACAGCCTTGTCTTTTACATCTTGGGTATAGGTCCTACTATTGTTAAGGTGAACTAAAACCTAGTCTTGTAAGGCTGTATTACATTTCTACAGTGTCATAGCATCTTCATCAAGGTTCATTAGTGTGAATGTGCATAGAGAAACCACAAATTAATTCAGCTGCAGATGTGCTTGCCCTTTTACAGTGTTTTTATGACGTCAGCACTTCTTCAGTAAGTTAGTTCCACTAGTTACACAAAGCAGATAGGAGGCCTTCCTCACAGGAGGTTGCAGAAAACTCTTGTCAAAGGAGGCTTGTAAACGTACCATGGGGTTTAGGTTTTATTATGCTAGCCATGGCCTTTGGACCCCAGGGTCCACAGTCTGGCCAGTAATTCTCTTCAACCACCTGCTGTTCTGTCTTCCAGCCCAAGCCCCCCAGGAACAAAAGCCTGTCGGTGAGGTCATAGACTTTGACTAGCTCAATGCTGGAGGTTTTGAAGTGATAATGGAGTCTTAATAGACATGAGACAATGAGAAGTAGATGGACAATACAGTAGCATATACCTATTCAGTGGAAAAATATTTAGGCCTACCAGTTTGATTCTGGACAGCTTTATATTCACAGTATTTTGTCATACTTTGGTCATGAGTAAGGTGTTGAGTTTTTTTCTGAGCACATGACCTAACCAGGGAAAAATTCTTGACTTAAACGGGGAGGGACTACCTAAACTTGTCCAAGAAGAAGAGCATTTTCTTTGTGAAACATTTTGCTATGCTAATGCTGCCCTAATGAACACAACCCTGGTCTAATCCATGTTGGCTCTCTGTTCACATAGACAGGAAGAGTGGCCATGCTGGAGGGATTGTCTTGTTTTTCCTTTCCCCACCATACCAGGCTTTTAGAGGTGTAGAGTGAATGTTCCATGGGAGCGGGTATCGACGTCAGAGATGTGAGCAAATTTGTAAAACAGAGGGCCCTTTTTAGTGTGCTGACGTTTTTAAAAGGGGTGGAGTTCAAACCTGAAGATAAAGTATAACCTAAACCCACTCACTTTTACGCTCTATGGCTTTTGCAGCTTGTTGCTTTTGAGGGACATTAGTAATACAGTTGAAGTTGGAAGTTTACATAAACTGAGTTTAAATGTATTTGACTAAGGTGTTTCACAATTCCTGACATTTAATCCCAGTAAAAATTCCCTGTCTTAGGTCAGTTAGGATCACCACTTTATTTTAAGAATGTGAAATGTCAGAATAGTGTAGAGTGATTTATTTCAGCTTTTATTTCTTTCATCACATTCACAGTGGGTCAGAAGTTTACATTCACTCAATTAGTATTTGGTAGAATTGCCTTAAATCATTTAAACTTGGGTCAAACGTTTCGGGTAGCCTTCCACAAGCTTCCCACAATAAGTTGGGTGAATTTTGTCCCATTCCTCCTGACAGAGCTGGTGTAAATGAGTCGGGTTTTTAGGCCTCCTTGCTCGCACACGCTTTTTCAGTTCTGCCCACAAAATGTATATAGGCTTGAGGTCAGGGCTGTGTGATGGCCACTCCAATACCTTGACTTTGTTGTCCTTAAGCCATTTTGCCACAACTTTGGAAGTATGCTTGGGGTCATTGTCCATTTGGAAGACCCATTTGCAACCAAGCTTTAACTTCCTGACTGATATCTTGATGTTGCTTCAATATATCCACATCATTTTCCTACCTCATGATGCCATCTATTTTGTGAAGTGCACCAGTCCCTCCTGCAGCAAAGCACCCCCTGGAAGGTGTTCTTCGGCTTGCAAGCGTCCCCCTTTTTCCTCCAAACATAACGATGGTCATTATGGCCAAACAGTTCTATTTTTGTTTCATCAGACCAGAGGACATTTCTCCAAAAAGTACGATCTTTGTCCCCATGTGCAGTTGCAAGCCGTAGTCTGGCTTTTTTATGGCGGTTTTGGAGCAGTGACTTTTTCCTTGCTGAGCGGCCTTTCAGGTTATGTCGATATAGGACTCGTTTTACTGTGGATATAGATACTTTTGTACCTGTTTCCTCCAGCATCTTCACAAGGTCCTTTGCTGCTGTTCTGGGATTATTTGCACTTTTCACACCAAAGTACGTTCATCTCTAGGAGACAGAACACGTCTCTTTCCTGAGCGGTATGACTGCTGCGTGGTCCCACGGTGTTTATACTTGCGTACTATTGTTTGTACAGATGAACGTGGTACCTTCAGGCGTTTGGAAATTGCTCCCAAGGATGAACCAGACTTGTGGAGGTCTGCAATTTTTTTTCTGAGGTCTTGGCTGATTTCATTTGATTTTCCTATGATGTCAAGCAAAGAGGCACTGAGTTTGAAAGTAGGCCTTGAAATACATCCACAGGTACACCTCCAATTGACTCACATTATGTCAATTAGCCTATCAGAAGCTTCTAAAGCCATGACATCATTTTCTGGAATTTTCCAAGCTGTTAAAAGGCACAGTCAACTTAGTGTATGTAAACTTCTGACCCACTGGAATTGTGATACAGTGAAATAATCTGTCTGTAAACAATTGTTGGAAAAATTACTTGTCATGCACAAAGTAGATGTCCTAACCGACTTGCCAAAACTATAGTTTGTTAACAAGAAATTTGTGGAGTGGTTGAAAAACGAGTTTTAATGACTCCAACCTAAGTGTATGTAAACTTCCGACTTCAACTGTATGTAGGTTTTCACATTTGCTTCCTAAAAATGTGTGTTTTTAAAGTGCATAGTTGGATGACTGTTTTCACACAGTCTGTCTAGTATGACGTAATGTGAAGTGAGTAACTTTTCAGGAAGTGGCAAGTAGTATTTTTAGTTCAAGATAACCATCTAAAGCAATTGTTGTCAACAGGAGAGCATTATTAGTGTCAATCAGCTACAAATGTGTGTGTCTGTCTCTGTCTGTCTTTGGGTAGGGTGGCAAAATGTTAAAAGTATGTGCAATTGACCTTTTGGGGCCACTTGGAAGAGGCTGGCAAAGGAAACATTATAAGAGGGGAGCTGGAACTCTGGAGCTGTGAGGTCTGTTTGGGTTGGCACCGGGTACTAAGCCTGAGGTGGAGGAAGAGGGGAGGAGCTGGGTGCATTTTTCAGCAGAAAGGAAATGGGCAGGAAAAAGTGTGCCAAGACAGGAAGCCTGACTGAGCCCCCCCCCCCCCCCCCCCCCCCTGTTTCTCTACCACACCCCAGACCTACTGACCCTCTCCCCACCACAGCACCTCCGTGTACAAACAGCAATCCATGTTTCCTGTTTTCATTCTCTGCTTACCCTTTCCTCTTGAGGTGGTGGGCAAGTCTTAGCAGTACCAGCGCAGCAGCCCGCCATGCACCTCCTGTCCACGGTGCCTGAATCTCCTCATACAGTGCATTCAAAAAGTATTCAGCCCCCTTCTATTTTTCCATATTTTGTTACGTTACAGCTTTATTCTGAAATTGACAGGATTGTGTCGAGGCACAAATACCAAAACATTTCTGCAGCATTGAAGGTCCCCAAGAACACAGTGGCCTCCATCATTCTTAAATGGAAGAAGTTTGGAACCACCAATACTTTTCCTAGAGCTGGCCGCCCCCCAAACTGAGCAATCGGGGGAGAAGGGCCTTGGTGATGGAGGTGACCAAGAATATGTTGGTCACTCTGACAGAGCTCCAGAGTTCCTCTGTGGAGATGGGAAAGCCTTCCAGAAGAACAACCATCTCTGCGGCACTCCACCAATCAGGCCTTTATGGTAGAGTCGCCAGACGAAAGCCACTCCTCATTTAAAAGGCACATGACAGCCTGTTTGGAGTTTGCCAAAAGGCACCTCAAGGACTCTTAGACCATGAGAAAAAAGATTCTCTGGTCTGATGAAATCAAGATTGACGCTTGGCATTCAGGCCAAAGAGTTCAATGTGGAGGAGACCTGGCACCATTCCTACGGTGAAGCATGATGGTAGCAGCATCATGCTGTGGGGATGTTTTTCAGTGGCAGGGACTGGGAGACTAGTCAGGATCGAGTGAAAGAAGAATGGTGCAAAGTACAGAGAGATCCTTGATGAAAACCTGCTCCAGAGCACTCAGGACCTCAGACTGGGGCGAAGGTTCACCAGGACAATGACCCAAAGCACACAACCAAGACAACACAGGAGTGGCTTTGGGCTAAGTCTCTGAATGACCTTGAGTGGCCCAGCAGGGCCCGGACATGAACCCGATCAAACATCTCTGGAGAGACCTGAAAATAGCTGTGCGTTGATGCTCCCCATCCAACCTGACAGCGCTTGAGAGGATCTGCAGAGAAGAATAGGAGAAACGCCACAAATACAGGTGTGCCAAGCTTGTAGTGTCATACCCAAGAAGACTCAAGCTTGTAATCGCTGTCAAAGGTGCTTCAACAAAGTACTGAGTAAAGGGTATGAACTTTTTTATACGTTTGCAAAAAAAAATAAACCTGTTTTTGCTTTGTCCTTAGGGGGTATTGTGTGTAGATTGATGGGGAAATAAACAATTTAATCAATTTTAGAATAAGGCTGTAACATAACAATGTCGAAAAAGTCAAGGTCTGAATACTTTCCGAATGCACGGTATAAGATAACAACAACACAAACTCTCCCCTTGTTTCACCCAACGGTCCCACCCCATAATCGGTGAGTTCATCGTACCGTTCGATCATATGAACGTCGCAGGTTGGCTGTGAAAAATCGGTGAGATCCTGATTTTTTTTTAAAGAACTCGTGTTTTTACATTATTTTCTAAAGAAAAAGGAATGCAAGGAATCTACGAAGAGATGTGGCCAGATAAAAGCACTACTGTGGGAACAGGGAATAGTGTGTGCTGCTTGGCCCCTGCTTGTGTTTTGGTGTGGTTTCAGCACTGCGTGAACAGCAGATCATCTAAAACACCATCACGGCCACCACCGGAAAATCACTCTTCTTCCATAGGACGGCGCACGATTGGCCCAGCGTTCACCGGATTAGGGTTTGGCCGGGGGTATGCCGTCATTGTAAATAAGAATTTGTTCTTAACTGACTTGCCTAGTTAAATAAAAATTGTAATGTAACGATGGCAGCTCCCAAAACTCATTAGAACCCAGGCTTATTTATTTAGACTTATTTTGATTAGACTGATTGTGTTTATTGATTGATTCAATCGATCATAATTGTTGTTGCACAGAAGTAGAGGGTGACATCTCTAAATACAGATGTTTTTGGACCATCATTAAGTTTATTCTGCTCTTCAACAAGTTTCCTAGAGCAGTGGTAAAAAATGATGCTCTGTCGTCATAATCGTGTCGTGTCCTATTACCGATATGTCTGCAGGAGAAATTCCCCATTATGCCATGGGATGGGCCGTTAGTCATGTTCATGTGAAGCATTCAAAGCCATTATTCAAATATTTTCTTTGGACAAATAACTCATCAATGTGAGATCGCTGCATTATTAAATGGGCCATGACTGGGCTGCTTTTAAGGCACCGGCTGGGTCCTGCGCAGTACTAGACAACGCAGGCTCATGCTGAATCCCAATCCACCCCTAAGGCCTGGGCACTCCTGTAGATCTCAAAGAGTCTGATAGGTTTAAGCAGTATGGTAATTGCTTCACCTTGCCTTCTGATAGGCTGGGTGGAGTTTAAACCATATTGCTCACGTCTATCCTTTAAGATCGACGAATGCGTAGGCCGCTACCGTTTGTTTCTTGACAGTGCCGCTGCCACACAGCCAGGCGACGACTAGCATATCAATGGTGACGGGAGAGGCCTCCAGAGTTCTCTGTGCACGACGTAGGTGTGCCCAGTCCAGACTAGTCTGTCTGAGGAAAGCCTCATCCTCTGTCTAATCTCCCCCAACACACTCACCACCAGTCTGTTTCTCACTTCCTAATTTTATTTTATCTCTGTCATACTGAGATGAGTTAATAGGCCTGTCGATGCCAGCGAGCTGCTCCAACTTCCAGTCCCATTGGCTTGCCAGGAGTCCTGGGCAGCTGACGCTCTCTTTCAGATGGACGACAAAGTCGCTCTGTGGACTAATTGGGTTGTTCATGTGTGGGAACCGCTTGCACAAGTGCTGGGAGCCTTTCAGAAACTTTTTATTAAAAACATTTTGGGGGAAAATTGGTGTGGGATTTTGAGTGAAATGTAAGGGTAGATACGAGTGCTATTTTTACACTGAACAAAAATATAAATGCAACATGTAAAGTGTTGGTGCCCTGTTTCATGAGCTGAAAATAAAGATCCCAGAAATGTTCCATATGTACAAATTTGTTTACATCCCTGTTAGTGAGCATTTCTCCTTTGCCAAGATAATCCATCCACCTGACAGGTGTGGCATATCAAGAAGCTGATTAAACAGCATGATCATTACACAGGTGAACCTTGTGCTGGGGACAATAAAAGGTCACTCTAAAATGTGCAGTTTTGTCACACAACACAATTGGCATGTTGACTGCAGGAATGTCCTCCAGAGTTGATGCCAGAGACTTGAATGTTTGTTTCTTTACCATAAGCTGCGTCCAACATCGTTTTAGAGAATTTGACAGTACGTCCAACCGGCCTCTCAACCTCAGACTACGTGTATGGCGTTGTGTGGGCGAGCGGTTTGCTGATGTCAACGTTATGAACAGAGCGCCCCATGGTGGCGGTGGGATTATGGTATGGGCAGGTATAAGTTACGAACACAATTGCGTTTTATCGATGGCAATTTGAATGCACAAAGATACCGTGGCAAGATCCTGAGGTCCATTGTCGTGCCATTCATCTGCCGCCATCACCCCATGTTTCAGCAGCATAATGTACAGCCCCATTTCACAAGAATATGTACACAATTACTGGAAGATGAAAATGGCCCAGTTCTTCCATGGTCTGATGTGCTCTGGATCGACGTGTACGACAGCGTGTTCCCGCCAATATGCAGCAACTTCGCACAGCCATTGAAAACGAATGGGACAACATTCCACAGGCCACAATCAACAGCCTGATTAACTCTATGCTAAGGAGATGTCGCTCTGCATAAGGCAGATGGTGATCACACCAGATACGGACTGCTTTTCTGATCCACGCCCATATATATATATATATATATACATACATACATATATTTAAAAAAAAAGATATACCCGTGACCAACAGATGCATATCTGCATTCCCAGTCAGGGGAAATTCATAGATTAGGGCCCTAATTTATTTCAATTGACTGATTTCCTTATATGAACTGTAACTCGGTGAAATTGTTTTATTTTTTTGTTCAGTATAGAAGATGCTGTAGACTGTATTTGCAGTATTTATATCCAAGTGGAATCTAGATATGAGATATTGTCCTTTGTCCAGTCTCCTCCTAAGCGGTTTTCAATAAGTATCTCATCCATCCTGCAGTGGATTCTCACAGACAAACAATGGTGACACTTGAAAAGGTCAAACATTAGCTTGCCTGTGGTCAGATCTTCAGTAAACACAGAGGAAACCACAGGAGACTTTGGTCAGATATATATGGCTCTGTGTTGACATGATGACACACACACACACCTCTTGGCTTGTGCTTGATTATGTAACAACAGGAGTTCTACCAGTAGCACCAGTGTCCATATCAACCCTGCATGTATGTTTTATTGATCGAAGGCATGGCTAGTAGATTTGAGCATGGTTTGTGGTTCGTCCTCTGCAGGCCTACAAGCTAAGCACAGAGACACGGCTGGAGTGGAATTTAAACCAGGTAGCAGTGTGTGTTGAGAGCTGTTGGCCAGCTCTGCATTCTTCTCTTCCTCTTCAGAAGGCACAGCTGTGACTTCATGACAGTCACCCTGTGAATCGATCTTGTCAATACAAAGCCCGTCTTTGTCACCTTGAGCTGGGATATGCCATTCGTAATGAGGCTGAGAGAAAAAGACACACAGAAACGTAGTCTATTTTGTCTGCTCTCGTCATGACTGTTGCGCCCCTAGTGTGTGTGTGTGTGTGTAATATGTAGATTGTTTCTGTGATCTACATGTCCAACTGAACAAGGTGTCCAAAAAATCAACCAGAATAGACAATTTGGGGTTCGACTTGTGACTTGCTCATCATATGCTTCTGGTGTGTACTTTACTCCAACCAAGCATGACTGTGTAGTGTACTACACCTAGGCTATTCCTCTGAATGCCATGTTCAGCAAGTTCTTCCTTCATGTGAAACCAACACACTTCCTGCGCTCCCAGGGAAGTGGACCTGTGATGATTTATCACCCTCTGCTTCCCCTCCCAGAGAGGACTCAGGACATCTGGGGGAAGTGAGATTATTCAACCTGGCCTGTCCTTTTGTGACACTCCCTGCAACCACTCCACTTCAGACCTCCATGTCACTGTTCTTTATCAGAGAACATGCTACATGTGACACAGCTATTCATTTAAAGCAGGGATGGGCACCTGCTGGGCCGCCCATCTTTTGTAGGCCCACAGATCTATCTATATTTATATAAATCACACATTTTTCGGGGTCTCTACTTACTGATGAGAGTTAGAATAGTAGGATACACAAGCTGCAATTTTGAAATGTGGATGTGCATCAGCAGTTTCTCGTTATGTCAGTCACTCAGTTAGTCATGTCAGCTGACATTGTTTTAGTCTAGCCAGCTAACTTACCAATCTATCTAAACTTGTTGTAATCATGGTTGAATAATAGACCAGGTTGAGGGGGGGTAATTGATTTTGTTAGTCATTCTCACTCGGATATCATATTAACATGGCATAAGTCATGACAAAATGTGTAGAATTGCAGGAAATACACTTAAAAACTGCATACATTTCTCTCCGCCCCATGGCAAAATGTGTTGCCCATCCCTGATTTAAAGGCTCCGAGAAGAGTTGGAGGTGCATAGGGGGGCTGCTTTTTCCATTCAGATGGAGGCCAATATCTAATAGGCCTGAAAGGGATACTCCTAATAGGCCTATCACTAAAGGGAAAAAGAATGTGGCTCTTTACACAGAAGTTAAAAGAATGTCTCCTGATTTTGAAAAATGACAACCCTGAAGTGAAATGATTATTCTTGGAAGGTATGGAAGGCTTTCTGGGAGTGTGTGTGAGGAATCAGATGTTTACCTGGCAGATGGCTGATGGGGTTGTGATGTGTGTGTGTGTGTGTGTGTGTGTGTGTGTGTGTGTGTGTGTGTGTGTGTCCTTTTGCATTTGCTCAGCCTTGTTTGTTTAACCCTCTCAGAACTGGAGGTAGGCCACTACCACCACATGCAACTGGACAAGTGAAGCCCACACTGGGCCAGTTTGCTGAGGATTGCTTTCTTGAATATTCAGAACAAGTAGGGTACAAGTATTCCCTTTTTTGTTACAATTGTTTTATTATATAAACTCGGCAGAAAAAGAAACGTCCTCATTGTCAACTGCGTTTATTTTCAGTAAACTTAACATGTGTAAATATTTGTATGAACATAAGATTCAACAACTGAGACAAACTGAACAAGTTTCACAGACATGTAATAATGTGTCCCTGATCAAAGGGGAGGGGGGGGGGGGTCAAAATCAAAAGTAACAGTCAGTATCTGGTGTGGCCACCAGCTGCATTAAGTACTGCAGTACATCTCCTGGTGCCAGTCCATCTGGCACCAGATTTGCCAGTTCTTGCCGTGAGATGTTACCCCACTCTTCCACCAAGGCACCTGAAGGTTCCCGGAAATTTCTGTGGGGAATGGCCCTAGCCCTCACCCTCTGATCCAACAGGTCCCAGACATGCTAAATGGGATTGAGATGCAGGCTCTTCGCTGGCCGTGGCAGAACACTGACATTCCTGTCTTGCAGGAAATCACGCACAGAACGAGCAGTATGGCTGGTTGCATTGTCATGCTGGAGGGTCATGTCAGGATGAGCCTGCAGGAAGGGTACCACATGAGGGAGGAGGATGTCTTCCCTGTAACACACAGCGTTGAGATTGAGCTTGTTGTCATTGCAGGCAGTCTGATGATGCTGTGACACACTGCCCCAGACCATGATGAACCCTCCACCTCCAAATCGATCCCGCTCCAGAGTACAGGCCTCGGTGTGACACTCATTCCTTTGACGATAAACGCGAATCTGACCATCACCCCTGGTGAGACAAAACGGCGACTCGTCAGTGAAGAGCACTTTTTGCCAGTCCTGTTTGGTCCAGCGACGGTGGGTTTGTGCCCATAGGCGACGTTGTTGCCGGTGATGTCTGGTGAGGCTCTGCCTTACAACAGGCCTACAAGCCCTCAGTCCCGCCTCTCTTAGTCTATTGCGGACAGTCTGAGCACTGATGGAGGGATTGTGCGTTCCTGGTGTAACTCGGGCAGTTGTTGTTGCCGTCCTGTACCTGTCCCACAGGTGTGATGTTCGGATGTACCGATCCTGTGCAGGTGTTGTTACATGTGGTCTGCCACTGCGAAGACGATCAGCTGTCCATCCTGTCTCCCTGTAGCGCCGTCTTATTCGTCTCACAGTACGGACATTGCAATTTATTGCCCTGGCCACATCTGCAGTCCTCATGCCTCCTTGCAGCATGCCTAAGGTACGTTCACGCAGATGAGCAGGGATCCTGGGCATCTTTCTTTTGGTGTTTTTCAGAGTCAGTAGAAAGGCCTCTTTAGTGTCCTAAGTTTTCATAACTGTGACCTTAATTGCCTACCGTCTGTAAGCTGTTAGTGTCTTAACGACCGTGCCACAGGTGCATGTTCATTTAATTGTTTATGGTTCATTGAACAAGCATGGGAAACAGTGTTTAAACCTTTTACAATGAAAATCTGTGAAGTTATTTGGCTTTTTACAAATTATCTTTGAAAGACAGGGTCCTGAAAAAGGGACCTTTCTTTTTTCTGAGTTTAGTTGCTGTCACTGTGTGTGTTCTAATGGTTCAGTTAAAGTATGGTGTTTGAAACATTAGGGTTAGGCTTTGATTGCCCTATCATAGGCCACATAGACCTGTAGCCTACTGAATGTGTTAACCTCTTTGGGCCAGGTGTCCTGCTAGCGTGCCACTACGACAACATCCGGTGAAATTGCAGAGCGCGAAATTCAAAATACAAAAATCGTAATATTAAACATTCATGAAAATACAACTCTCATACATCATTCTTTAGCTTAGAATCATGGTAATTGAACCGCTTTGTCCGATTTACAATAGGCTTTACGGCGAAAGCATAGCATTTGATTGTCTGAGGACAGCACCCCGCATACAAATGGTTATACACATTTTTCAAACCAGCAGAGGCATCACAAAAAATTGCGATAAAATAAATCACTTACCTTTGAAGATCTATCTCTGTTTGCAATCCCAAGGGTCCCAGCTACACATCAAATGGTAATTTTGTTCGATAAAGTCCTTCTTTATATCCCCAAAAAGTCAGTTTAGTTGGGACGTTTGATTCAGTAATCCACTCGTTCAACATGCAGACAAAACAATCCCAAAAGTTACCGGTAAACTTCGTCCAAACAATGTTTCTAATCAATCCTCAGGTACTCTAATATGTAAATAAACAATACAATTTAAGACGGAATGTAGTATGTTCAATACCGGAAATAAATAACGAAGTGCTTGCCCTCATTCACGCGCGCCACAAGACTAGAGTCCTAATGAGGGACACCTTGGAAAAACTACAACTACTTGTTCATTTTTCAAAAAACAAGCCTGAAACCTTTTATAAAGACTGTTGACATCCAGTGTAAGCCATAGGTACTGCAATATGGGTCCTTTTTATGGGTCCTTTCTGGGTGGATTTTCCTTGGGTTTTCACCTGCCATATCAGTTCTGTTATACTCACAGGCATTATCGTAACAGTTTTAGAAACTTCAATGTGTTTTCTATCAAATACAACCAATTATATGCATATCCTAGCTTCTGGGCCTGAGTAACAGGGAGTTTTACTTTGGGCATGTCAGACTATCCAAACTTCCGAACACTGCCCCCTAGCCCGTAGAGGTTAACAGTAATTCACTTTGGTGTCTGCTAAATCATCTAAAAATAAAGAATCATATGTGTGTTCTGTGTTCCTCGAGTGAGGAGTGAAAAGCATTGCCCTGATTTGGTATTTTCTGTCTCTTTCCTCTTTCCCTCCACTTCCTCCTCTGCACAGACTGTGAGCATCAACAAGGCCATCAACACGCAGGAGGTCGCCGTCAAAGAGAAGCATGCCAGGAATATCCTCTTTGGAGTCGGGTGTGTCGCTGTGTGTGTGTGCAGTGTCTGTTAGTTGCGTGCGTAGTGGTAGCGTGTGTGTGTGTTGGATAGAATCTGTTTTCCTCTGACTAGAGAGAAAGGAGAGCTGTGTTTATGTTGATTCCCATGGGTTTGTGGAAGCTCTTGAGTGTTCCTTCAGGACTCAGGGTTATGTTTGTGGAAGCTCTTGAATGTTCCTTCATGACTCAGGGCTTTGTTTGTGCAAAACAAAAACAATATTGTAACCTGACCGTGGTTGTCGGCAGGGACCAGGCCATTCATTTAGCTGTGTGTCTGAGAAAGAGACCGAGAGACAGACGGCTCCGTACGGTCTTTCTGTGAGATATGTTTAGAGATGTGTGAGGTTTTCAGCCCCTCTTGAGAGAACAATGGATGTTGAATAGGCAAGCAAAACACCTCTTAACTCCCCCAGCACATTTTGTCATAGCAGCCTTCGTCAGAGTATGTGTGCTCTCTCTGCCATCTCCTGTGTGTTTCTCCTTGACTGGTTCGTCTCACCCTGTATCCTGGGGACCCACCATGAGAAGGGCGCCCACACCTTCTGGGCGGCTGTCAATCGGCTGCCGCTCTCCAGCAATGCGGTGCTCTGCTGGAAGTTTTGCCACGTTTTCCACAAGCTGCTGCGAGACGGCCATCCCAACGTAAGTCTGAACCCACCAACACAGCCCTGATGGGGCACACACCTGGGTCTCGATCTTTAAGGCGTGCAATAGAAAACATTTTGCATCGGAAATGAGCATTTGTTATTGGACAAGACTCTGTTGTCCCTCCCAGTTTCACTCCGTTTTCTTTCGTTTGGTGACTAATGAACACGATCCTGAACATGCTGCATGCCAGGAACATGCCCATCTCTCCGTAGACTTGTGCTCAAGAGGTCTCAAATGATACAATATTCCCTGTTTATTACTCGGCTGGCTTTGGTTTGAAGCTAAGCAGGATAGGGCTAGGGTTGGGCTTGAATGGGAGACTGACATTCTGACGCTCTGTGATCCCTAAGATCCCACAACACTTATCCCACGACTAGGGGTGTTAACCCTGGTTGCCCTGTCTTAATTCCTAATCCGGCACTCCTCATCCCCAGCTGCCAATTGGCTAATTTCAACCCCTCTCTTGTCCTCTCCCCTGCAACTCTTCCCCAGGTCATTACTGTAAATGAGTGAGTGTTTTCTGTTAACTTACCTGATAAAATAAGGTTTAATTCAACTAAATATAGGGGAGGTTTCCCGGAAACAGATCAAGCTTAGTTCTGGACAAAAAATATATTTAAATGGAGATTCTCTGTTGACCATGCTTTTAGTCCAGGACTAGACTTAGTCTGTGTCCAAGAAACCGGCCCATAGGGAATATCATTTGAGATTTGCACTTAATTCAGAATAGCCGTTAGTCTGGTCCAAGATTTGTATGTGCTGCCTTGCCAAATCATATTGCATTGTCATGCCAAACGCAAACAGATCTGGGGCCAGGCTACATAGCCTCTACTTTTATGAATATATCCTACGGTACAGTGAGATGACAACCATCAGTTTAGCCAAATTAGCTACAACCTCCAAGGACTAGCATCACGCCCCATGCAAATTATCAGCATAGTGCCCAACACACTGGCCTTGAACACACCCACACAATGCATACAGTAATCAGCAACATTCTGAACTTTTGGCTTGTGGCTTCAGCCTTGTCTAAATTATCTTTCTGTGTGTTCAGGTGATAAAGGACTCGATGAGGAACAAGGCGGACCTCAGTGACATGAGCAGAATGTGGGTAAGGACCAGAACACAGCACCGACGGTTGCCATTAGGGCCCTAAGGCCAGGAAAAACTCTCAGCCCCAGTCATCATGTCTACCACTCTTAACCGGCAGGCTGGCATGGACACATTGGCAGCGTCAGAAATGGCACCCTATTCCCTATATAGTGCACTAAGTTTGACAAGAGCCCTCTGCCGGCCCTGTTCAGAAGTACTGCACTATATAGGGTAGGGCTGACCGCAATTAGTCGTTTGGTAGATATGTTGGTCAAATGCAATTTTTGGGGGGTCGAGCAGTAGCATATATATATTTTTTTATGGCACATGAGACGCATGTCTTATTCGCACCCATCTCGGTGAACTAATCCATTGCGGAGGCCGGGGATGGCACAGTCCAAGAAGAAGGGAAGTATGGCTAAGATACACAATACACGTCTCTCTCTAGAATGCACGCTCTCCCGCCAATTTGTGCACATTCATTGTTGTGTGAATTGTTTGCATTTGATTGTTAGTGTATATCAATTCCTCATTACACACTGTATATCACCAGTAGTACATTTACTGGAATGGACGGAATGTCGGAATGGACACGCTGTTTGCAGAGTGCACAACCTATGCTACACTTGTGAGAAAGTAGTTTTTGTTTATTTAATTCCATTTACGAGTTTTGTTAATTTAGTCATTGTCTTTTGTTTGGAGTGCTCCTGTCAATGTTGAGTAAGGACGCGGACCTGATTACCCGTAGAAGTAGACCTATAGGCTACCTGGCCTGCGTGCAAATGTAGGCATATAAATGTGCCCATTTGGGGATCTGATGGTATTTCTGATTGGCTTAACGCACCACTAATGACCTGTGGATCTTCTCAAAGTAATGTTTTCTTCACCTCAAACAGCAAGCAAACAAAGTTTGTTTCTACATTCATTGAGAATGACAATAGTTCCTCAATGTATTAAACAAATCTTTCCAGCTCTCCTTTTCTCTCCCAGAGTGGAAGGGGATAATGGCATGCTCTGATCCAGTGGAAAATAGTCCTACTACTAGTCCTACTGCTTGTCCCCTGTGTAAATAGCCTACAGCTGTGTCTGTCCTGAGCTCATTGGTTCAGGAAACTTTGAGGGCCCAGAATATTTTATAGAATGTTGCAAGTTTTCTAGCATGAACTTCAGGCCTGACCAAGTTAATAGTTGATACAATTTTTCTAGTGCGTTGCAGACAGGCCATATGTTGCCAATGTGATTTATAGTCTTATTTTTCTCTGGATATTTTCTACCTGCAGGCTGCAGTGTTATTTGTTGGCTTTATATGTACGCTACTTTTATGTAGTTGACATACTTTTTAGGGTTGTATCATTTTCATGTAAATTTTGATAGAATTTTGATTAGCCATTTTGAGATATGAAGACATTATAATAAATTAAATGAAACTGTTAGACAAAAATGTGCATATGAAAACCAGAACTGGCACTCAGATAAATTGGCATTCCATAGGGAATATGATGTGATTTAGAACACACATGTCATGTACAGTGACTGAGGGAGTAAAATCATCACCACCATGTCATCATTATTATCAGTGTGGTGTGTCCATGCTGTGTCTGCTGTCAGTGTTGCCATCGGAGAGACCGACATTATAATAGGTGACAGTCACACAGCAATGTGGTTCTGCTAAACCGGAGTCAGACTGAATAATACACACGCTGCTGTTATGGTATCCTAATGGTGCTACTGTGTATAAACTATTGCTTTTTTTGGGGGGGGGGGGGGCTGTTTCCATCCAGGTGAATGATTGATTCAGGACTGTTGACTGTTATTTTTACATGAAATAACCCTGTTTCAACAAAAGAGTTGCCTCTGGGTTGCAGCAGTAAAGTAGAAAAATGATTACTGCTCAGGCATTCAGTGAGTAGGGGGGTAGTAGGGACTAGTCACCTTTTTCTGGAAGTACACTTAGTTGGGTCTCTCTTGGTATTTGCTAATGGTACAAAATATACTTGGACTCTGGGTGAGTGACATTGATGACCAGTACTGCTTCCTTCCTGTTGTGACATCACACTGAGGGCCCAAGGAAAGGGAAGTGAGAAGAAGCAATTGACTTCATAGCTGGCTATTCAGTTTGACACACACACACACACTACATGATGCATGGATTGACTCATAACCCACAGTCCTTGTGGTTATATCTATGGGCGGGCAGGTTTAAGGTCATTTAAAAATGGTGTGAATGAAGGGTTGGGGGTCAGGTTGAATAAAGAGAAAATAATACCTATAGATATAAATTGCACAACAATTATACATTTTTCTTTCATTATTTTAGGCTATCTGGCATTCGTGCGTAAGCAAGCCTAAGCTTTAGGGCCTAACTGTACGCGCGCCTTAGGCCTTCAAATAGGCCTCTGGCACGTCAAGGGAACTGTAGTCTGCTGTTCAGATGGGTTCAATAGAAACTGAAATCTGGACACTGACTGGAGGTAAATAACATCTCACAGCTTTAATATTAACTCCTGCAGAATTAAGCATTACTTACAGTGAAATTATACACCAAATGTTGGCAACAATATTTTATTTATCCGGAACAATATTTTATTTCAGTATCTTGAAAGAATGCAAATGTTCAGTCAGCACCTCTACAGATATAAATCTTTATATGTACAATACCAGTCAAAAGTTTGGACACTCATTCCAGGGTTTTTCTTTATTTTTTACTATTTTATACATTTTAGAATAATAGTGAAGAATTAAACTATGAAAACACATATGGAATCATGTAGTTAGCAAAAAAAGTGTTAAACAAATCAAAATATTTTAGATTCTTCAAAGTAGCTGACCTTTGCCTTGATGACAGCTTAGCACACTCTTGGCATTCTCTCAACCAGCTGTCTGACTCTTAATGTTGTCTTTCAATAGCAGCACCATATCGCCAAGTAAAATTCGAGTGTGTAAATATACTTGGCAAATAAAGGCGATTCTGATCAGCATCATAAAAGCTGATAAGTATTTCAACCACATAAAATATGCATCTGAGCCGAACTCAGATCTTATCAGAAACATGTTGGGTTGTTTTCACAGCTTTCTATTTCCTTGCAACCTGTCAAACTGATGCACAGTCTTATTTATATTTTTAGTTATTGCATTTTATCCCCGGTCCCTAAACATATTTGCTCTGCGAAGAAGCAGAGATGACAAATAGATCTTTACTGACATCAACTAGATTTAAACATACATTCTATCCATTTATGATATTATTCTGGTGAGCATTTTTTGTCTTCTAGGGCAACATATAATGACAGAAGAGAAGCTGCGTGTATCTAGTTATAGATTATAAAAAATTATAAGCAGAAAAATATCTAAAATCAGGCGAAACTAATCTTGCACCCCCTGTCAAAAAAAATGTTCCGCCGTCTTTGACTGTAGCCTACAATGCATTTTCTATATTGGCGGGTTAGGGTCGGGTGTGGGCCTCAGATTTTCACATTATCACGTAGTCGGGCTCTGCTGATGGGTTAGCAATCACGAGCGGGTGCAGGTGAACAAAGAGCTGACCCGCGCACCACTAACATACATACTATTGACACCCTCGTACAGTGTATGACTTTGCAGAAGCAGATCCATTTTATTTCATGATAAAATTCCTTCTGCAACTAGCGATCCCTTTAGGAACTCTCCCAAGCCACTGGAGAAGATCATGTCTATCTCACTTTGATCTGGTCTCTCTCCGGTGTCTCACTCCATCTGTTCCCCTCTGCCCTCAGGGTCACCTGAGTGAAGGCTATGGGAAGTTGTGCAGCATCTACCTCAAACTGCTTATCACCAAGATGGAGTTCCACGTCAAAGTGAGTAGTGCCCCAGCCTGTATGACTGACAGACAGACCAGTCTCCCTTCTGTCTCTCTCATATACCCTTCTCTAGGGATATTCCTCACACAGACACACGTCTCTAAAACGAATGGCCATTTAGGAGTCAGTAGTTCATAGACCGCTAAGCTCAGTGAAATACTGCAGGCAGCAGACTTGGTGTTGCTCTGGAGGTTTTAGTCATTGTTCCTGATTTTTTTATTTTTTTATTTATGGAGATAGATGCCTATTGAATTGGGAAAAACCGAGGGTAAATCTCAATTGTATTTCCTTGATTCCTCACGTCCTATCTCCTCATCTCCTTCTCAAAGAACATTGTAGCAGAAGACCTTGAGTCTTCTCCTCCGATGCGTTTTGAGAAGAAGGGAATGCGAGATGAGACGAGGAATCACGGAAATACAATTCAGATTCAGACCCATTTTCTGATATGACTCGTTCTTCTCTCTCCCCCAGAATCCCCGTTTCCCCGGAAACCTTCAGATGTCAAACAGGCAGCTTGACGAGGCGGGAGAAAACGACGTCAACAACTTGTGAGTGTCGCTTGCCTTTGTTGTTCCCGCTGAACCACAGAGGGCTGGATCTATAATGATACATATTTTAATATATCCCCAATGTTCCCTTTGATTATGATTACAGGTGTTGAAAATGACAAGAAAGGGCATTATTTTTGTTATTGCCTTCTATTAGACTCCATATAGAGCATATGACTCTTGTTATATGTATACAAACCAACTCTGGGTCATTGCTACATGGGTCTTACAGCCTCTGTATGTGTGATGTGTAGGCTATGCCTCCACTTTACATGCTGTGAACCCTCTAATCCAACACCTTTATGTGTGTGTGTGTCCTCACTACAGCTTCCAGTTGACAGTGGAGATGTTGGACTACCTGGAGTGTGAGCTCAACCTCTTCCTGGGTGGTAAGCTATGTCTCTTTCTCTTTTATATTTTTTTATATATATATATATATGTCATCTGCAACCGCGCTTATCTAAAGGTGTTGTGACATAACCTGGCCCTCAGCATTCACACACAACCTGGTTCTAGCTTTTATATGTCAGGGTCATGTTCATCCGTGCACACAACGTAAAACATTTTGCAACCGAAAACAAAAATGAGCGTTTCTTAAGTCTAGGTAGTCCCTTTTTTAGTTTTTGTCCATTCTCTTCCGTTTGGGGCATAATGAACATGACTCTGGTTTTGGCGTCATAGGCTACGTCCCAATAGCCACACTAGCATACCACTTAGAATGTGTGCCCAATACATTGCTTCATTGAATGTAGTGTACTAGCATGGACATTAAAACAGAGTTATACAGTACTCTCCTGTTTCCCTTCCACTATAAGCTCTTCACAATGTAAAATACATATTTCGTCTTCCATTTGTCTCAACATGATTGCCCTTCTGCCTCCATTTGAACACTCTCAGTTGGACTCATTTCTACCCTGTCTCCTCATGTCATTCACACACACAGAGACTCTTTGCCTCCCATCAGGAGAGATGTTTTGCAGGCTGAGAGCCCTGACTGTGTGTGTCAGGGTTTGGATGCACAGGAAACCACACCTCTGTGTGGACGGAACGACTGGGTCCGTAGGGACTGGCATCAGAGCGGGAGGGAGGGAGTGCAAAGGCGATGGAGGGACTGAAAGAGAGTTGTAATGAGAGGGGAAGAAAGAGAGACTGTTGGAGTACATACTCATTGGTTGATTGCCTGACCACCTGTGTGCACATACACACGCACGCACACACTGTGTGTGTGAGAGAGAGATGATCACTGATGTGTGTGTCCTCCCTTGCAGTGTTCAGCTCCTTGGACATGTCGCGGTCTGTGTCGGTGACGGCGGCAGGCCAGTGTCGCCTGGCTCCACTGATCCAGGTCATCCTGGACAGCAGCCACCTGTACGACTACACCGTCAAGCTGCTCTTCAAGCTGCACTCTTGTGAGTCCAACACACACACCCCCCGCTGGACAAATAGCAGAGTGACAGCCTGAATACCTCATACTTGGCTACTAATCTAAGGCCAACAGTTTTTCCTGTGACCTTCCCAGACAAACTGTGGCTATTCCAAGGGCACATAATTCACATAATTTTCTTGGTCATATCATAGGGTTAGGAAATGCCTAAAACCTTAGTACACACACACACACACTCTGTAGTACATCCACATTCTCAGTAGTTTCACATACACACACATTCCAAAACTGTTTGTCTGTCTGTTCCAGGCCTTCCTGCTGACACACTCCAGGGCCACAGAGACCGCTTCCAGGAGCAGTTCAAGAAGTCAGTTCACACACAAGTCATGGACCGAGTCCCAATTGGCACCCTATTCCCTATGTAGTGCACTAGTTTTGACCAGAGCTCATAGTGCTCCGCCACCTGACCTAACTAAGTTGTAATGATGAAGGTGGAGTGTTTCATCGGTGTGTGTGTTGTCTCTGCTAGGCTGAAGAGTCTGTTCTACCGCTCCAGTAACCTGCAGTACTTCAAGAGGCTCATTCAGATCCCACAGTTACCTGAGGTAAGAGTCCTCCTGAACTAGCCTGTAGATTAGACAGGATCTCTGCTGTGTATTTTCAAGTAAATACTGTATCATTCACACACGCATGAACATAGTCTTCCATTTTCTCTGTTGCCCTTGCTTACTCTTGAGGAATTTGGGCCCAGGTTGCTGTTCGGCTACTTGGGTTAAGTGCTATACAATTTGATTAATTATGCTCGCTCTCTCTCTCTGCTGTCAGAACCCACCTAACTTCCTGCGGGCGTCGGCGTTGTCGGAGCACATCAGTCCCGTGGTAGTTATTCCAGCTGAGTCGTCCTCCCCCGAGACGGAACACATGGTGGACCTGGTGGATACTGACGTCCCCGTCCAGCCGGTAGCCCATCTGAACATGTCTCATTACTGCTTTCTTATGGGGCGCCGTTTGTAACATGCCTTATTGTGTGTGAAAGATGAATTTCGTGCACTAGCTGACTCATACACGGAATACATTTTTTTCACCAAATATGCCATGTTACAGACGGTGCCCTTCCTGTGCTCTGTCTTAGTTGTTCTGTGTCTGTCAACTGAACCTAATGAAACCTAAAGCCTATAGAACGACTGTCTGTCTCTGTCTTGCTGTGTTGGTTCCGACTAGGCTGCTGTGGTAGAACCCAGGTTCGACGACCTCTTTGGCACGTCCGCCGCCACGGACCCATTCAATTTCAACAGTCAGAACGGAATGCGCAAGGACGACAAGTAAGACACCAGAAGCAAACTGCTACACTCTGGATAACCGAATTTGACATTTGTAGGATATCCTTGGTCTGTATAGATTGTCACACAATTCAGACCACACTGACCTCCAATAGAGGTATTCAGAGGCATTGAAAGCCCTGCAGCTTTCCGTCCCAGAACATTTTGCAATGGAAAACCGAAAATACGCTTTTATCATTGGCCACATCCAGCCATTTCTTTCCCTTTTTCGGACTGTTTTCCTCCATTTGGTGCCTAATGAACACGACCTTGTCCTGTCCTGTTTCCATTAGGGACCGCCTGATCGAGCAGCTGACACGGGAGATCCAGGCCCTCAGGGAGGAACTGGAGTCCTTCAGATTGGAGGTGAGGAGGGGGGAGGAGGTTTAATGAGGCACTTGAGCCACTACAGAGGCAATTCTCCATAATGCCTGAACTTCTGAGGCAGTGTGTTTACACACTGTTGAACCATAACACTCTCTCCCTCCTCTCTTTCTGTCTCTCTCTCAGAGTGGGCGTCTGTGCCAGGCGCTGCGGGGGCGTGTCGATGAGCTGGAGGCGGAGCTAGCAGAGCAGAGCCACCTGAGGATGCAGGCGTTGGGAGAGGGCGAGTTCCTGCGGGCGGAGCTTGACGACCTGCGCCGGGTCAAAGAGGACACGGAGAAAGAGCAGCGAAGCCTCACCGAGATCGAGAGTGAGTCCAGGGACAGCCCGCCAGACAACCCCAGGCCTTAAGATTTACATGAGTCACTCAAACATCTTCTTACTGTACCTTCAGCTGATATCAATGCCTACACAAACTTTTTGAATTACGTGTGCATATCTCAAGTCAGGATTCAGCCATCTGACTGTTGTGACAATAACAGCTCTGTCTGTCCGTGTGTCTCAGGGAAAGCGGTGGCCAACGAGCAGCGCTACGTCAAGCTGAAGGAGAAGTACACAGAGCTGGTGCAGAGTCACGCTGACCTGCTGAGGAAGGTAGGCCCATCCAGACCCCTTACGATTGAAGAACCTCACCCCTCAGACTCATGGTGCAGGCTGACTCCTACCCCTCTCAGCCAGTCCCATTTAGCTCCCTTCCCCTTGGCCCAAACCTGTCCATGTTTGCAGATCTGAAGGGTCTGGATAAGTATGAAGTGTAGTGGTAGAGCTTCCACCAGAGGGTTTGGGCCAAGGGAGGGAGGAGTAGTGTGATCAGGGACCCCTATCCATTCTGTACTACAACATTTCTATGGAGAATACACTTCTAGCAGCAATGCTCACACATTTCTTGTTTACAATTCTAAAAACTCTTCCCTCACCTAAAACCGTCTGTGTTTCTGTTCGTGGCTTCAGAATGCGGAGGTGACTCGTCAGATGACGGTGGCGCGGGCGGCTGAGGACGAGGTGGACAGCGTGAGGAGAGAGATGCAGGAGAAGGTCAAGGCTGCCAAGGAGGCCGCGGAGAGACGGGTGAGGGCGAGACACACACTCCCACAGGGATGCACACTCTCCTGAAATACTGTGTGTTTACAGTATGTATCACCTCTTTCTGTTTTCTCTTTCCCCTTTTTCCCCCTCTCTCTCTCCCTCTCTCGCTTTCTTGGACACAGAGGACTTCAAATGTAATATACTTTACTTCTTCATACTACAGTACATTTTCAACTTTTTCTCCCTGTCTCTGATCATTTAATTGTGTAACTGAGATGCCTTGCTGTACATGTGGGAGTTAGATAGGTAGAATAGACGGAGGTAGAGAGATGGAGACCTAGCAAATAACATGCGTCTCTGTTTCTATCTCTCTCGTTCTCTTTTGTCCTCCCCTCTATCTCTCTCCCCCCACCTCTGTTCTCTCCCCCGCCACTCTCTCTCTCCTGCCTCTGTCCCCCTTCAGGAGCAGGAACAGGTGGAGCAGCTGCAGGAGCTGCAGAGAGAGCTGATCTCCAGCAGGGCGGAGCTAGACACCCTGAAAAGCACCATGGCCTCGTCCCAACAGGTAGCCAACTCTCTAACCTAAAACACCCTTGCGTCCTCTACCCAACCGTACACTCCTCATCTCCTCTCCACCCTAAACACTCACCCAACAGTACATTCCTCCTCTCCACTCTACCCCACTTGACCTACCTCACCCTGACACCTGACACCTTCAAATTGTCTTTACTCTGTTTTTTATCTTTACATTCCACAACTCCATGTTACTCTTCGACCCATCTCTGTCTGTGTACGGTGCCTGTGTGCGTGTGGAATTGTGTGTGGAGAGGGTTGTGTGGAACGTCGGTGCAGACCTCGATCTCTGCGTGATCCCGACACTGTAGTCCTACCAGGCCATGAATGTCCAATTACCATTCCTCCTCTCCATCGCCCATCCCGCTCTCCACTCTCCCACTCCTGTCAACCCCTATTTCTGAATCAACTTCTCACTCGCCCCTTCTCCTTCTCTCTCACACGACCACTCCCTCCTGTCCTCACACACATGCTCTGTCACTTTGTCACACATTTCACTTACAAACTCTTTCTTCCCGTCTCTCGTTCTTGTTCTCATGCTCAGGAGGGTGCCCACAAACAGGCGAGGGAGAGTAGAAGAATGGCAGTTGTCATTTCCACATCTCATAGCACTTAGGGCGTTGTCTCTTAAAAGGTGGTATTAGGAGTGTATAGTGTGTGAGCCTTTTCGTTCAGTTCAGCAGGGAAACGGGGATATGTACGATCCTAAAATACTGTGTCACGCTCTTGTTCTCCTTTCTCTTCTCTCTCACTCATTCCCCCCCCCCCCCCACTCACTTTCTCTTTCTACGTCTCTTCCCCCCCCCACTCACTTTCTCTTTCTACGTCTCTCCCCCCCCCACTCACTTTCTCTTTCTACGTCTCCCTCCCTCCCCCCCACTCACTTTCTCTTTCTACGTCTCCACCCCCCCACTCACTTTCTCTTTCTACGTCTCTCCCCCCCCCACTCACTTTCTCTTTCTACGTCTCTCCCCCCCCCACTCACTTTCTCTTTCTACGTCTCTCTCCCCCCCCACTCACTTTCTCTTTCTACGTCTCTCTCTCCCCCCCACTCACTTTCTCTTTCTACGTCTCTCTCTCCCCCCCACTCACTTTCTCTTTCTACGTCTCTCTCTCCCCCCCACTCACTTTCTCTTTCTACGTCTCTCTCTCCCCCCCACCCACTTTCTCTTTCTACGTCTCTCTCTCCCCCCCACTCACTTTCTCTTTCTACGTCTCTCTCCCCCCCCACTCACTTTCTCTTTCTACGTCTCTCTCTCCCCCCCACTCACTTTCTCTTTCTACGTCTCTCTCTCCCCCCCACTCACTTTCTCTTTCTACGTCTCTCTCTCCCCCCCACTCACTTTCTCTTTCTACGTCTCTCTCTCCCCCCCACTCACTTTCTCTTTCTACCTCTCTCTCTCCCCCCCACTCACTTTCTCTTTCTACCTCTCTCCGTTTCTCTCAGTCGAGTGAGGAGCTCAGTTCTCAGCTCTCGACTGTGGAATCGGAGAAGGTGGAGCTAGCGGAATCCTTGTCGAAGAAAGAGGAGGAGCTTGCAGGCCTGGGGGAGGAGCTTGAGCGTGTTCAGAGCAGCCTGGCCAGTGAGAGGGAGAGCGGCGTGAAGACCGCCGAGGCCCTACAGAACCAACTCAATGAGAAGGTGTGTGGCAGCTGTGTGTGTGTGTGCGCCTGTGTGTCAGCCTCTCAGTGAGCGTGTGTGATATCTGATTCTCTCACTGACCCTGTGTGGATAGGAGAGCAGGGAGCAGGCCCTGGAGAGCCAGCTGGTGGCAGCCCGCTGGTCCGCCCTACAGGGGGCTGTGGAGGAGGCAGAGAGGATAGTCCAGGACACACTGGCCCAGCTTGACGACCCAGCACACATCAGCTGCACCAGCTCTGCAGGTCAGCCCCTAACCTTCTCCAACCTCTGTCTTATGCACACCTGACTCCAGCTTTGTTCCTGTCTGTCTGTCCGTCCGACCGTCTGAGATGATGCCACATTGTGAAACCCATGCTGGATGTGTATGTGATGCCTCAATCTACTTGTACATGTGTGTTTGTGTTCCAGGGTGTGATGTAGGATGATGTCCCCTCATAATAGTGTGTATGTTTGTTTGTATGTATGGTGGAAGATGCCTCCCCCCTCACTGTGTACCCTCATTGTGTGTAGACTACCTGGCGTCCAGGTGTCAGGCCTCTCTGGACTGTATGGCCAGACTTCACTCTGCCAGAGACAGCTACCTGGCAGACAACACAGGTCAGACTCAGAACTTACTCCCCTAGTCAGCTTTGTGTCATCACAGTCTACTTTCAGGCACCTATCGAAGCTGTTGTTGTTCTTGTGTAGCAGACAAGGTCAAAAGGAAGCCAAAAAACGTTACTTTCACCGACGGCCGCTGTGCAGTAAAAATAAAGAACTCTTGAATGAGTGGGTGTGTCCATACTTTTGACTGGTACACATGTATATTACTTGAAGAAAAGTTCCTTTTTCAGTGTCTTGCCCACATGAAAGATCTAGATTTCTATTGTCCTATTTGATTTCTTCCCAATAGAAGAAAGTAAATATAATTGAATATGTTGCAGGTATTCATTATTCTCTTTGTGGACAGTGAAGGTTGATAGTAAAGTGCTTCTTTATAGCTAAAATACCGGGGTTTTCAGCATTACAGCCTTCAAGTACTTGAAAATAAAAGTAGCATATCCTGTTGATTGTGTTTAGGCTTTATAGTAGTTTGACCTTTGATCCTTGGTTCTGCAGTTGTGTCGGAGCTGGTGCGGGCAGTGACCCATCTTGCCCACCTGGTGAGTGACACCATTGTTCAGGGCAGTGCCACCTCTCACATGGTGCCAGTGGAGCAAGCGGACGGTGAGTGAGCTGTCCCTGTGTCTTCTCAACTGAAATGTGTACTCACACATCCAGGACAGGAATGTTCCAGGATTTTTAAAATAAAGTTTGATTTGATCCATGTCTTATAAAAAAACAACTCTACATCCCTATATACATCTGTTAGAGAAGTACTGATAATGCACAGACGCAACGATAGCCTAGCCTGGTCCCCGATCTGTTTGTGCTGCCTGTCACCGAGTGACAATGACCATCGGCGTTGGGAAGACTGCACAAACAGATCAGGGACCAGGCTAGCGGTTAGCCACCCACTTCCTCTAAGTCTCCATACTGTGTCTGTATTCCCCCACAGCGTTGTCAGACAGTGTGAAGGCGTGTGGGGCCGAGGCCCTGGCCCTGCTGGGTCAGATGAAGGTGCAGGAAAGCCTGGCAACGGCAGATAGCGCCATGCTGAGGGCAGCACTGGATGGCATCCTGGCCACCGCAGAGGTCAGTGCTGTCTTTATGGTCATACAAGTTTTGTTGTTATTGTTGCTGCTTTATTCTTAAGAGTAAATATGAGTACATAGTACAGTTTAGGTGCAAATTACAGTAATTTGATTTCATAAACATTTGATTATTATACCATTACTAGCGAATTAAAAGGAGGAGGAGAAAAACATTATTTTTATACTATGCAGTGCCCAGGTTACTAACATTGATACTAACAATACAGAACCATTGAAAAACCTGTCAGGTTGCAGGTAAACTTGAATAGGCTACATGTCCATTTTATCTCAAAGTGAACTATAAAAAGAAAACAAGGCTGTTATTAAACACTTGGCATCTCATCAGAAGAAGAATCACAATCAAAAAAGAACAATCACAAGTTGACTACTTGTTCAAAAGATTCTGTACTATGCCTACTGGCAAGAATGTCAATCTACTTTCAGCCCTAGTTTCTATCAACAACCTACCTCTTGCTTAAAATCTGCGATATCTCTTACTGCGTATCTCTCTCAAGAGGCCGACACTGATCTTGTAGGTATCCCTGGCGGTTGGTGCTGCGTTATGTACAGGTCTTCCACAACCTAGACATCTACATGACACGGGTCATAGGCGATCGTAACAATGATCCGATCCATGTTCTTCTCTGCAGTAAAGGGTTGTGTGTTATCACAAACGGCATCATTTGGCAGGATTCTAGCATCGGGGTTGATTTCTGGATTGAGGCTTCCCAATGCAAAGTAGAGTCGTGTGGCCCGATCAATTGCTGGGAGTAGCCCCTCGGTGTTCCCAAAGTAATAGAAGCCATAATGCAGCGCGTGTGCGTTGAATCAAAGTTTATTTTATTCTGTCACATGCGCCAAATACAACAGGTGTAGACCTTACAGTGAAACGCTTACTTACAAGCTCCTAACCAACAATTCAGTTTAAAGAATAAGAAATAAAAGCAACAGGTAATTAAAGAGCCGCAGTAGAATAACAATAGCGAGACTATATACAGGGGGTACCGGTGCGGGGGCACTGGTTAGTCGGGGTAATTGAGGTAATATGTACATGTAGGCAGAGTTATTAAAGTGACTATGCATAGATAATAACAGAGTAGCAGCGGTGTAAAAGAGGGGGTGGGCAATAGTCTGGGTAGCCATTTGATTAGATGTTCAGGAGTCTTATGGCTTGGGGGTAGAAGCTGTTTAGAAGCCTCTTGGACCTAGACTTGGCACTCCGGTACCGCTTGCTGTACGGTAGCAGAGAGAACAGTCTATGACTAGGGTGGCTCAAGTCTTCAACAATTTTTAGTGCCTTCCTCTGACACCGCCTGGTATAGAGGTCCTGGATGGGTGGAAGCTTGGCCCCAGTGATGTACTGGGACGTACGCACTACCCTCTGTAGTGCCTTGCGGTTGGAGGCCGAGCATTTGCCATACCAGGCAGTGATGGAACCAGTCAGGATGCTCTCGATGGTGCAGCTGTAGAACCTTTTGAGGATCTGAGGACCCATGTCAAATCTTTTCAGTCTCTTGAGGGGAAATAGGTTTTGTCATGCCC
This sequence comes from Salvelinus namaycush, assembly GCF_016432855.1. Classification (NCBI taxonomy): domain Eukaryota; kingdom Metazoa; phylum Chordata; class Actinopteri; order Salmoniformes; family Salmonidae; genus Salvelinus; species Salvelinus namaycush. The sequence goes on from NC_052329.1 coordinate 31,330,864, forward strand.
TCTTCACGTTAGTTTGTTGGTGTGTACACCAAGGAACTTAAAGCTCTCAACCCTCTCCACTAGAGCCCTGTCAATGAGAATGGGGGCTCGGTCCTCCTTTTCCTGTAGTCCACAATCTCCTCCTTTGTCTTGATCACATTGAGGGAGAGGTTGTTGTCATGGCACCACATGACCAGGTCTCTGACCTCCCTATAGGCTGTCTCATCATTGTCGGTGATCAGGCCTGCCGCTGTTGTGTCATCGGCAAACTTAATGATTGTGTTGGAGTCGTGCCTGGCCGTACAATCATGAGTGAACAGGGAATACAGCAGGGGACTGAGCACGTGCCCCTGTGTTGAGGATCAGCGTGGCGGATGTGTTGTTACCTACCCTTACCACCTGGGGGCGGGCCATCAGGAAGTCCAGGATCCAGTTGCAGAGGGAGGTGTTTAGTCCCAGGGTCCTTAGCTTAGTGATGAGCTTTGAGGGCACTATGGTGTTGAACGCTGAGCTGTAGTCAATGAATAGCATTCTCACATTGGTGTTCCTTTTGTCCAGGTGGGAAAGGGCGGTGTGGAGTGCAATAGAGAGTGTGTCATCTGTGGATCTGTTAGGGCGGTATGCAAATTGGAGTGGGTCTAGGGTTTCTGGGATAATGGTGTTGATGTGAGCCATGACCAGCCTTTCAAAGCACTTCAGATATGGCGTCAACCAACAGACATGTGCGTCTGTGCGGCCGTTGATGGTCAGCTGTTGAGTGAACCAGTAGAGCAACTTGAGGCCGTGACGTGTATAGCTGTGGCCGAACTCTATGGTTCTCAGGTCATTGCTTGATTGAAGAGACTTGGACCAGGGACAGCAACTGGAGGACAGAGCAGACCAGGCCTTTTCTGTCCATGGTGAACGTTGGTGTAGCTTGAATCTTAGCTGGAATCTAGATGATTAGGAGTGTAGATCTGGTACCCAACTCACCATTTTATGGAAGAATTTGGGTATGTCACAACCGTACTTACTCAATCAGTTACTGTTATGGGGATGAGGAGCAAACTCCCATGTTTATTGTCTTGGTAATAATGGGGGGCATGTTAAATTTGTTCAAACAGTAGTTAGTTACATCATTCAAGTAGATCTAAATGCATATTCCCATGAAACTGATTGAGATCAAGTGGTTGGCCTAATTTGGTATTTGTGAATATTTATTTGAGCCAATATGTATATGCATATATGCATATTTTAATATGGTATTATTCAATGGTCTACTGCAGTACAAACTTTGATTGAGAAACGATGACGTAATACATTTATTTTGCGATCCGGCACCTAAACAATTGTCAATACACCACTGGTTACGTCCCAGCAGTTGTTGGGGACTGGTGTCCACCGGCGTTTGTTTTATGCCTTAGACATGGGCTCTTGTTTGCCATGTCACTTGGAAGTTTTATGGTATAAAAATGTATGTGAAGAATTATTGCTGCTGTCCACTCTCTGGCCTGCCATGGTTGTGAAATTCTCTGACACGGTTTGTGACATACAGTTGTGACACGGTTGTGACATACCTGACCTGCAAGCTCCTGTTACCTACACTACCAGTCAAAAGTTTGGACACAGATACTCATTCAAGGGTTTCTCTTTATTTGTACTATTTTCTACATTGTAGAATAGTAATGAAGACATCAAAACTATGAAATAACACATATGGAATCATGTAGTAACCAAAAAAGTGTTAACTTCTCTAGGATAGGGGGCAGCATTTTCACTTTGGATGAATAGCGTACCCAGAGTGAACTACCTCCTACTCTGTCCCAGATGCTAATATATGCATATTATTATTACTATTGGATAGAACACACTATGACGTTTCTAAAACTGTTTGAATGATGTCTGTGAGTATAACAGAACTCATATGGCAGGCAAAAACCTGAGAAGAAATCCAAACAGGAAGTGAGAATTCTGAGGCTGGTCGATTTTCAACTCATCGCCTATTCAAATCCCAGTAAGATATGGATCTGTTTGCACTTCCTACGCCTTCCACTAGATGTCAACAGTCTGTAGAACGTTGAATGAAGCCTCTACTGTGATGTTGAGCCGGATGGGAGGTGTTTTAGTCAGTGGTCTGGCAGAGAGCCAGTTCCTGGTCATGCGCATTCCACATGATATCGCCTTGCGTTCCATTACTTCTGTAGACACAAAGGAATTCTCCGGTTGGAACGTTATTTAATATTTATGATAACAACATCCTGAAGATTGATTCTCTACTTAGTTTGACAAGTTTATTCCACCTGTAATATAACTTTTTGAAGTTTTCGTCCGACGTTCGCCTGGACCTGTGCGAGCGTTTGGACATGTGTACTAAACGTGCTAGCAAAAGTAGCTACTTGGACATAATTAATGGACATTATCGAACAAAACAACAATTTATTGTGGAACTAGGATTCCTGGGAGTGCATTCTGATGAAGATCATCAAAGGTAAGGGAATATTTATGATGTAATTTCGTATTTCTGTTGACTCCAACATGGCGGAGAAATGTTGGTTATATCTGAGCGCCGTCTCAGATTATTGCATGGTTTGCTTTTTCTGTAAAGTTTTTTTGAAATCTGACACAGCGGTTGCATTAAGAACAAGTGTATCTTCAATTCTATGTAAAACATGTATCTTTCATCAAAGTTTATGATGAGTATTTCTGTTATTTGACGTGGCTCTCTGCAATTTCTCCGGATATTTTGGAGGCATTTCTGAACATGGCGCCAATGTAAACCGAGATTTGTGGATATAAATATGCACATTATCGGACAAAACATACATGTATTGTGTAACATGATGTCCTATGAGTGTCATCTGATGAAGATCATCAAAGATTAGTGATTCATTTTATCTCTTTCTGCTTTTTGTGACTCCTATCTTTGGCTGGGGAAATGGCTGTGTTTTTCTGTGGCTATGTACTGACCTAACATAATCGTTTGGTGTGCTTTCGCCAAAAAGCCTATTTGAAATCAGACATGTTGGCTGGATTCACAACATGTGTAGCTTTAATTTGGTATCTTTCATGTGTGATTTAATGAAAGTTAGATTTGTATAGTATATTATTTGAATTTGGCGCTCTGCATTTTCTCTGGCTTTTGGCCAAGTGAGACAGTAGCGTCCCGCCTAAACTCAGATTTTTGGATATAAATATAAACTTTACCGAACAAAACATACATGTATTGTGTAACATGATGTCCTATGAGTGTCATCTGATGAAGCTCATCAAAGGTTAGTGATTCATTTTAACTCTATTTCTGCTTTTTGTTACTCCTCTCTTTGGCTGGAAAAATGGCTGTGTTTTTCTGTGGCTATGTACTGAGCTAACATAATTGCACGGTGTGCTTTCGCCGTAAATCCTTTTTGAAATCAGACACTTTGGCTGGATTAAGGAGAAGTTTATATTTAAAATGGTGAATAATACTTGTATGTTTGAGGAATTTTAATTATGAGATTTCTGTTTTGAATTTGGCGCTACCGTCCCACATATCCCAGAGAAGTTAAACAAATCAAAATATATTTTAGATTTTAGATTCTTCAAAGTAGCCACCTTTTGCCTTGATGACAGCTTTGTACACTCTTGGCATTATTTCAACCAGCTTCACCTGGAATGTTTTTCCAACAGTCTTGAAGGAATTCCCACATATGCTGAGCATTTGTTAGACCGCAGAGTGAAGGAAAAGCAGCGAACTCATCCAAAGCCATCTCAATTGGGTTGAGGTCGGGTGATTGTGGAGGCCAGGTCATCTGATGCAGCACTCCATCACTCTCCTTCGTCAAATAGTCCTTACACAGCCTGGAGGTGTGTTGGGTCATTGTCCTGTTGAAAAACAAATGATAGTCCCACTAAGTGCAAACCAGATGATATGGCGTATCGCTGCAGAATGCTGTGGTAGCCATGCTGGTTAAGTGTGCCTTGAATTCTAAATAAATCAGACAGTGTCACCAGCAAAGCACCATCACACCTCCTCCTCCAAGCTCCACGGTGGGAACCACACATGCAGAGATCTTCCATTCACCTACTCTACTTCTCACAAAGACACGGCATTTGGAACCAAAAATTTGGACTCAAGGAGGACAGATTTCCACCGGTCTAATGTTCATTGCTCGTGTTTCTTGGCCCAAGCAAGTCTCTTCTTCTTATTGGTGTGCTTTAGTAGTGGTTTCTTTGCAACAATTCAACCATGAAGGCCTGATTCATGCAATCTCCTCTGAACAATGTGTCTGTTGCAATGTGTCTGTTACTTGAACCCTGTGACGCATTTATTTGGGCTGCAATTTCTGAGGCTGGTAACTCAAATAAATTCATCCTCTGCAGCAGAGGTAACTCTGGGTCTTCCTTTCCTGTGGTGGTCCTCATGAGAGCGCTTGATGGTTTTTGCGACTACACTTTCAGAGTTCTTGAAATTTTCCGGATTGACTGACCTTCATGTCTTAAAGTTGTTTCTCTTTGCTTATTTGAGCTGTTCTTGCCATAATATGGACTTGGTCTTTTACCAAATAGGGCTATCTTCTGTATACCCCCCCTACCTTGTCACAACACAACAAATTGGTTCAAACGCATTAAGAAGGAAAGAAATTCCACAAATGAACTTTTAAGAAGGCACACCTGTCAATTGAAATGCATTCCAGGTGATTACCTCATGAAGCTGGTTGAGAGGATGCCAAGAGTGTGTAAAGCAGTCATCAAAGCAAAGGATGGCTACTTTGAAGAATCTCAAATATAAAATATGTTTTGTTTTTGGTTACTACATGATTCCATAGGTTATTTCCTAGTTTTTATGTCTCTACTATTATTCTACAATGTAGAAAAGAGTAAAAATAAAAACCCTTGAATGAGTAGTTGTGTCCAAACTTTTGACTGGTACTCTAGGTCTACTAAATTTACCAAAAGTCCACACCCTGCAATCATTCTGAGAACCTCAACTTCCTCATAATGTCTATTTGTGCACATTTAAACCAGGCGATGTCATCATGATAAGATGAGTCTCAGTGCCTCTTATCCTTTCAACGAAGTATGTGACCCGTGGAGGGGAGGTCACAACACTGCTTATGGTAGAAGTTGAACTTAGGTCAGTTCCCCCTCCCCATGTCCTTATCTTTGAAAACATTTTGCCGAAATGTCAAACTGACAGCATCTAGGGGCACCATTAAAAACAACAAATTCAAAGCCACCTCTCTTTTTCTCTTATCTCCCTCTCTGGTCTGTAGAAACTGCGTCCTCGGGGTCTGGAGCTGCAGCAGGGGGAGCTGGGAGATCTGGTGGAGCAGGAAATGGCCGCCACATCGGCCGCCGTGGAGTCAGCAGCTGCCAGGATAGAGGTAACCAGCTCAACGTGTGTATGGGTGTGTGTGTGTATCACCAAGGAAGACCCAGACTAAAACAGAAATGTGTGTGTGAAAAGAATCCTCTGGTTTCATTTTACAGTAGTACCAACCAAAAGGTGTCTAATTTCCTCTCTTGTATCCTATTGACAGGACATGCTCAACAAGTCGCGTGCTGTCGACACAGGGGTGAAGATGGAGGTCAACGAGAGGTGAGTCTCCCACTCCTGGGTTGTGTTCATTAGGCACCGAATGGAAGAAAACGGACTGAAACAGGGAGGGACTACCTGGACGTGTCCAGTGAGAAACGCTAATTTTTTTCATCCCCTTTTACAAATCGTTTTCATCGCGTGCCCTAATGAACACAACCCTGGCTTTGAGAATCACACAACTTTCAAATGAGTGAAACGTTTCATATCAAGATGTGTTGCACAGTGGAGCTGCTGAATGAATGTGTCCTCTATCGCCCCCCATAGGATCCTGGCCTCCTGTACAGACCTGATGCAGGCCATCAAAGTGCTCGTGCTGTCTTCCAAAGATCTGCAAAGGGACATTGTGGAGAGTGGCAGAGTGAGGAACAGAAACCTATCATATGTGCATAATAATATAATATACGGAGTGGCTACGGTTCCGGATTTTCTGGAACCTGACTTGCCGGGGCTATTAATATGGAGATTTATGCGCATGTGCTGTATTTTGTTTTATGTAGCTGCTGCCTTCTCTGCTGCCAATGTAGCTTCTGCTCAGTGCTCCCACTATCACTTGACATGGAGGGGGAAACGTCATATTGTACACTAAAGATATGGCCGACATGTTCCAACTATGCATTCCATGCCTCAAGCTTTTTTTTCTTCTCCAAGGTGTTATGGCTCAAACCGGTGCGCCTGGTCCCTACTACCATACCCCGTACAAAGGTCCCTACTACCATACCCCGTTCAAAGGCCCCTACTACCATACCCCGTTCAAAGGTCCCTACTACCATCCATACCCCGTTCAAAGGTCCCTACTACCATACCCCGTTCAAAGGTCCCTACTACCATACCCCGTTCAAAGGTCCCTACTACCATACCCCGTTCAAAGGTCCCTACTACCATCCATACCCCGTTCAAAGGTCCCTACTACCATACCCCGTTCAAAGGTCCCTACTACCATCCATACCCCGTTCAAAGGTCCCTACTACCATACCCCGTTCAAAGGCCCCTACTACCATACCCCGTTCAAAGGTCCCTACTACCATCCATACCCCGTTCAAAGGTCCCTACTACCATACCCCGTTCAAAGGCCCCTACTACCATACCCCGTTCAAAGGTCCCTACTACCATCCATACCCCGTTCAAAGGTCCCTACTACCATCCATACCCCGTTCAAAGGTCCCTACTACCATACCCCGTTCAAAGGCACTTACATATTTTGTCTTTCCCATTCACCCTCTGAATGGCACACATACACAATCCATGTCTCAAGGCTTAACAATCCTTCTTTAACCTGTCTCCTCCCCTTCATCTACACTGATTTGAAGTGGATTTAACAAGTGACATCGATAAGGGATCATAGCTTTCACCTGGTCAGTCTGTCGTGGAAAGAGCAGGTGTTCCTAATGCTTTATATACTCAGTGTATATTCAAATATAATATTTTTTTCGACCAGGGGGCAGCATCCATGAAGGAGTTCTATGTCAAAAACTCTCGCTGGACGGAAGGCCTCATCTCAGCCTCCAAAGCCGTGGGCTGGGGCGCCACAGTCATGGTGTAAGTAGTATCACCCTTTCTCTTCTAACTTAACCTTGTATTACAGCAGTGTTGTTACTTCTCCACAACACCATCGTATTCTGGAATACACTCATTTAGGCCAGAAGATTTTCCTGACTACATAACCTGACCAGAAAAATAAACTCCACCCCATGCTGTATAGCCTATAACCGTTGAACTAGTGGCATGATGCAATACAGTACCCATAATGCTCTGTGTAATATATCCCATAGAGATGCAGCAGACCTGGTGGTGCAGGGCAAGGGCAAGTACGAAGAGCTGATGGTGTGTTCGCATGAGATTGCAGCCAGCACTGCACAACTGGTGGCCGCATCCAAGGTGAGACGGTACTTATATGTAATGATTTGTGGTAACTGAAACTTTGTGCGTGCAAGCGTGAGACACTCACTCACAAACGGATCTACACATGCCAAGTTAGATCTCTCTCATCACTCAGTGTGTCAAACATATCTCCACATGTGTTTAAGACACACCCATGACCCATTCCCGTTGGTGACCCATCCACTCTCTGGTCTGTTGGGCAGGTGAAAGCAGACAAAGATAACGCCAACCTGGGCCGCCTGAAGCTGGCATCCAAAGGGGTCACACAGGCCACTGCCGGGGTTGTAGCCTCCACCAAGTCCGGGAAGTCCCAGATCGAGGAGAAAGGTGAGTGGATTAACAGTAGCGTGCCCGTGGATTTACACAGTGAGCGATCAACGTGAGATGTATTGTGACTGAATGTTGTGTGAGCGAATGCTGAATTTCTTTCTCTCTCCTTTTATCTTCATCTCTCCCTCCTTTCTCTTCATATGTCCCTCCCTTTTCTCTCTCTCCTTTCTCCATCTCTCTCCCTCTTATGACTGTGTGCTTCAGACACCATGGATTTCTCCAGTATGACCCTCACTCAGATCAAGAGGCAGGAGATGGACTCACAGGTAAGAGCAATGTGGGGTGGCTATGTGTGTGTTACAGGTCTAAATAAACTGTGTTTTTGTGTGTGTTGTCAGGTTTCTGTTCTAGAGCTGGAGACAAAGCTGCAGAAGGAGCGAGAGCGTCTAGGAGAGCTAAGGAAGAAGCACTACGAGCTGGCCGGGGTGGCCGAGGGCTGGGGGAAGGAGGACGAAGGTGCGTATGTGTGTCTCAAGGTGATTACGCAGAGGCACTATGGCAGAAATAGCGATTGTGTGTAATTGGTTGTGTTGAAGCCCAGTCTAATACCCCTCTATTCTCCTCACAGGTTGAGGTCTGCTCCCCACCTCTCCTCCAACCACAAGACTAACTTCTCTCTCGCTCTGCCTCTTGCCCCATTTATACACTCTCTTTGGTCTTTCTCTTTATTTTTTAATCTTTTATGAAAGCCAAATAAAAAAGGTGCTTTTTTAAAATGATCTTGTTTCCAGTGGCTTCCAATTGGACATTGATGAGGAGGCAAAGTGGAGGGATGGATTGACTACCTGCCTGGCCCCTCCCCTTCGACTGTTGAGAAATACCACACCAGCTGATGGTTCCGCTGTCTTCTACCAAGTATTTATTTCAGTTCTCCAACGGTTCACATTGTCCCAGTCAGAGCAGCACCAGTGTGACTGTGGAGCGACCCACCACGAGCACAAGTTCTTCACAACCAGACATCCTAGAATGCATTGCACAAGGACCAATCCCTCATCAGAGGGAGACTTGACTGATTGCCACATAGACCCCACCCCTTGCCCTCCCCCTGCCTACCCATGTCTCATCAGTGCAACGAAAACAGGTGTGTTTTTCTCCCACTAAACGGTTGTGTTGTTATTCTAAGTGGTAGGGGTTGTTAACTGGTACCCTGTGTTAGAGGGAGAGCTAACCCCTTCCCTCCCCCACTGCCTCACCACTTTTTTTTTCTCTTGGATCCTCTTTTTCCACTCACTGTGAGCGTTTACATCCCTAACCCAAACCTAAGCTGTACGCCCACCGGGATACGGACTTATGCCTTTTCGCCTCCTGTTTTAAAGACCATGATGACTGTTGTTGTTATTATTAGAGTTGACTGTTTAGACGCCCAGCTACCCTGTGGATACAAAAAAAGCCCCGGACCATTTAATGGGGATTAGGTTTGCTAAAGGCACAAGTGTAGCGTGTCTGAGCAGCCAGAGGACTGTTGCTGGAGTTGAAGCTAGAGATGAAGTGGTGTGTGTGTGTGTGTGTGTGTGTGTGTGTGTGTGTGTGTGTGTGTGTGTGTGTGTGTGACGGTCTGGGGCTGCTTTGAACCCCTGGTTGTGTTCATTAGGCACAACACGGAAGAAAAGGTAGTACCTGAACGTGTCCAATATGAAACGCTTCCGCTTTCTAAATGGTATGCTACGCCGTGTCCTATTGAACAGGACACTGATCATGCTGGACCGTTGATTGGCTGTGTGGCTCTGAGCTTCTTGGTGTCTGTAACGTGGTTGGAAAAAGGACTTCCATAAGCTGACGTCTGATAATTTACTCTTCTCCCAGGCACTCCCCCCTTATTGATTTGAAAGGAATGGACTTGTGTAAGGAATCTGGTGGAGTGAGCAAGTAATAAGCAGAAAGGTGGGGAATTGGAACGCAGCCCTACACACCCACACTGCTGGGTTCTTATCAGCTTCCCCAGACGACGTAGCTGTAAAGCCTAGACAGAGAAACCGACAACTTCCACCATCATCTGTGTACAGTAGCAATAACACCTGGGCTGTGTTCATTAGGCACCAAATGGAAGAAAACGGACTGAAACAGGGAGGGTATACCTGGACCTGTGTAATATGTTACATTGTCACAAGAGGGCAGTGTTGCACAGCAGAGCTACCACATTAGAGACTCATCATAAATTCTCCTCACCTCTCTTGCCAGTGGTCGCTACTGCTCTTCAATCTGGCTTTATGAAAAGATATGGGGATATCGTATGTTGTCGAGTACACCATGAGTTAGATTAGTAGGGTTTCATCCAGTATTTGTTTTCCTTTCAAATACTTTAGCTGCGCTTGATTGAGCTTGCCTGGCGCAATGGAACCAATGAAATAGTCCCAAATATACTTCAAAACACGCCCATCTGGTACTCCAGTTAGGCTCAATGAAACGCAATGCAATTCAAGAAGTATTCAAAAAAATGTATGAATCCTATTTGGACCCTGATCTGGTTTAATCACAGTATACTTTCTCTGTGTGTGATGCTCTTTGAGTTTGTCTTCCTGTGTGTCTTAATGCCCCATTGAGGTTTTATTATTCTGCTCTGCTTTTGGTTGTTTTATATAAAAAGTTGTGACACTGGGTATTTAATGATGATTTAACGTGTACTTCCTGGTTATTGACCTCTCACCCTTTTGGTTTGTGTCTGTAGTCCAACCAGCTCAGCCAGCCTTTCAAACTGCCGCTCACTGTAGTCGATGAGAAACACACAGTACTCTAAATAACATTTAAATAATGTCTTTGTATGATATACTAAAAACTATGTATGTGCGTATAATTTTTTCAGTTTTTAAAATTAAATATTTCAACTTTAATATGACAAGCTTGTTTTTTTGTTGTTGCTCACTTCAATGCAGACTGATCAAGGTAAGCTGCCACCATTTTTTCAAAGTCCTTGAAATGTTAATGAATATTTCATGTTTAAAACCCTTAATCATTTGAATGATACATTTTCCTAATCACTTGAGTGACTCGTGGGTTATTTCCAGATAGCCCATCCCATTCCTCTTTCAGGACGTTATCTCATGTACTCTTTCTAAGGATTATATGTGATGTAATGCACTTGGGGAGAATTATTATGAAACATTTTAATCATAGTGATTGATACAGGAGCTGTAGGATGGATGTCTGGCTCTGTACTGTTAGGAACGGTCAAGAGTGGATTGTCTAACATGTAATAATTGTTTAATGTAGCAAGATGAACTAAGTTCCTTCTGTGTGAGTTGTACAGTAATACTGTTATATAAGCGTGATTAGTTGTGGACGGAACACCGTTGTTTAATGCCAAGACAATGGGACTAAAGGTAGATGGGGGGGTCATACCATACCTTTCATATCACTTAATCTATTCTGCACAGTTTTTAATAGTAGGGGTATAGTATTTACGCAGTATTAACATCCATCGCAACCATTGTTACTGCTATAGTATACATTATGGACAGTAAGATGGACTGGAGAAAGAACATCCTCTTTCAATGTTCAGCTAGAGCCTTTTGTGGAAAGTATTGATTTGATTTCTTTGCATGGAAAAACAAAGTTGTGGTCCTTTTAACTGTCTCCCATTGATCTGAGAGTAGACTAATGCACCAATATCCCGCTTTCTTTTCCACTCATTAAAGGCCTGTTTACAAATACCAAGAAACGTACCTGATTCAAGTCAATTCCTTGACATCTGTATTTAATAAGACATTGCTGCCAACATCAATGCCCGAGAAAGTACACTGTTGGTTAAAGTTATGTACAGCCGTTTAGCATTTGTCTTCTTCATTCTTTGAACACCGCTCCTTATTGTAACACAAGGCTTCTGTGAAGTTGCCTGTCATGTAGAACAGGGAATCGTGTCTGTCTGCTCTATTCATTATATTTCTGTCTGGAACATTCTGAACATTTCACCTCATGGAATAGACCACAGTATCCAGCTGTGGATTTCAAAGTGGAAATTGAGCGTGAATCAAAGTATATAATCTGAGACACATGTGGAGATTACAACAATCTCTAATCTAGAGGGGAAAGTATGAACTACAGAGGGTAGTGCGTATGGCCCAGTACAACACTGGGGCCAAGCTTCCACCAATCCAGGAACTCTACACCAGGCGGTGTCAGAGGAAGGCCCTAAAAAGTGTCAAAGACTCCAGCCACCCTAGTCATAGACTGTTCTCTCTGCTACCGCACGGCAAGAGGTACCGGAGCGCCAAGTCTAGGTCCAAGAGGCTTCTAAAAAGCTTCTACCCCCAAGCCATAAGACTCCTGAACATCTAATCAAATGGCTACCCAGACTATTTGCATTGCCCCCCCTCTCTTTTACTCTGCTGCTACTCTCGGTTATTATCTATGCATAGTCACTTTAATTACTCTACCTACATGTACATATTACCTCGACTAATTGGTGGCCCCACACACTGACTCTGTACCGGTACCCCCTGTATATAGCCTTGCTATTGTTATTTTACTGCTGCTCTTTAATGATTTGTTACTTTTTTATACATTTTTGGGGTATTTTTCTAAACTGCATTGTTGGTTAAGGGCTTGTAGGTAAGCGTTTCACTGTAAGGTCTACTACGCCTGTTGTATTCGGCGCATGTGACAAACACAATTAGATTAGATTTGAACCTGCATTAACTCCTGAATCATTTTTTTTCAATCTCCCACACACTTTTATACTGCATACAGACAGCAGTGCAGTACCATTCTTCATTGTGAACAGGTGTCAGGCCCTACATGTCCTCTGTGTACTGTACTGGTACTGTAGGCCTCAGCTATGGCTGATCTGTGTCCTCTTCCTGCCTGAGACCAGACCCGAGCACCCGGCGACGACATCTGACCAGACACACACACCACAGTGACTGTATTCCTTTTTTTAAATATATTAACCAGAGTTTACCCAATGTATACAGTCATTTTCAATTGTTCATTATTAATGTCTTGAACAACACTGTGGAGGATGCTGTTTGCTCAGCTGTTGTTTGGCTGATTTGTGTTGTCGGTTTATGTTGTGTTGTGTCCTCTCTAATCCATTACAAGCAGGGAGGGGGAGGTGGACGGGGAGGTGTGATGCATAGCTCCAAGAGAGGCTGAGCTATTTTTAGTTCCCTGCGGTTGGTTGGGAGCTGAGCAGGCGCTAGGCTCTATAAAATCGAGAGAGCTCTCTCGCTATACTTCGACTGAGGTTCTCGTCATGATGCCTGGATGGACCCCATGCCCCAAACAAACAACACATCCATTCAGACACTACAGCTCCCTAGTTGCTGTCATCACAGATGTTGATCTTGACTTTTTTTTTTTTGTCATCAAGTAAATAAGGTCTGGGTCATTTTATCATGTTTTATTTATCAGATATTGACTCTGCAACAGAACCATAGTGCTTTGGGTATATGAGAAAAACGATATATCCCACAGGAAAACTGGACAATGACAGTAGAACAATGCCCTTAACAGCACGTGCAGAATCCCAATATAAGATGGAGTCTAACTAACCATCACATGCTAGCTCATTTACAGGATGAGTGTTATCAGGGCCAGGAGGGTTTTTTTTCTGACCACATGACCTGACCAGATAAAAGTATTTTTGTCTAGCTGCGTCACAAGACTTTATTGTAGAGTTGACCTTTTCCTCTACTTGGAGCCAGGAGGTGCTGTAGTCTTTGTGTGCCTTTACAGGGTTAAAGCCCTAAAAAGGAGCCCTTATTGTGAAGCCAGGCCATGTGAATGTAATCACTGTTCAATGTTTGTGTGAATAAGGGTGTCAGCCATAGGAACAATAAACTATGATCAAACCCAGCCTGCCTCACTGGAGGTCTTTTGATTACATTGTTTTCGCTTGCCTTGCACATTGAACAAAAGTCATTGTGCATAGTTAGAGGCAGTTTCGTGAGCCAATGGTAACTTCCTTCATACTGGACACAGACATAGACACAGAAATTGTATCCATAAGTTCATCTGTCTCTGTGGACGTAGATTAATTTCCAAAATCCCGAAGTATCTCTTTTAAGAGACTCTTCAATAACTGTCAAGTGACATGAGGTCACTGGACAATAAAATAAAGAGCTGTCTCTCTAAGGGCTGTGGTTCTTGAAAGCAAGCAAACAAACAAAACAGCAAATGATGCTGCATTCTCAGGGGCGATGTTTCACCAACAGAGACTTAGACGGAGTGCCTCCTGTACACTGGACAGCTTTTAGAGGTTAGCCGAGTTCCTTATGGTGAGATATCACACCAATATACTCTTTTAACAAGTAGGGAGGCAGTGTTGCTGTTCGTTTTTATAAACTCCCAATGAAAACCATACATCTTTAAGAAGAACAGAGGGAAAGTTACTAGCTACAGCTCTAGTCACAGGCATAGGACTGTTTTGAGTGTTGTTTCTCAATCTGTTCACAGAAAGATGATTTGACGCTTGTGGGTTTGTCGTGAAGCCTTGTACGGCTAAAAGAAGACTCAAACGAGCAAGGCAATGAATTAAGTAGGAGGGTAAACTACATTCATTGTGTTTTCTTTCCCTGCTATAGACAGTCAGTGTGTGGGTTGGTTTCTGTCCTCAGGCCGGGGCAGGGAAACGGTAGGAGCAGTGAAATGTCAGGAAGCGAGTCCTAACTCGCCTTCTGCGTCGGCTGTGGTCTGTACGGAGAAGACTGGCTGATTGACGGGATGATCGGGGGAAGTGATGATCACACAATGATATGAATGAACAAGTCCAATCATTCATTCAACCTCTTTAGATGTGTGCATCCTCTTTCTGTAATCATGTGGTACAGTATGTGTAGTAGAAAGGGGTACAACTTTGGATTTAGAAGTGGGAGGGACATGTCTTATTTATTTATATATATTAGACCAGTGGATATCTGTCCTTTGGTCTGATGAGTCCAAATTAACCAAAAATCTAAAATTTGGACTCATCAGACCAAAGGACAGATATCCACTGGTCTAATGTCCATTGCTTGTGTTTCTTGGCCCAAGCAAGTCTCTTCTTATTGGTGTACTTTAGTAGTGGTTTCTTTACAGCAATGTATTTATATGTACATACATATAAATAGTGGAAAAACAATGGCAGCTTCACCTTTATCTATAGCAGCTCTTGAGGACTGGCTACATCACCACTTCTAGCCTCATCAAAAGCAAATGTGATTATTTTAGCTCAACCCATGCTGTTTTAGTTGGAACGGGAACAGATTTTAGGGGAGAGTGTGTGGGCTGATGTCACACCTGCAAATTGTCTGTTTCTGTATATCTCTTACCTATCCCCTCCTTTCTCACTCTCCCTCTCCTATGCTTTTCCTCCCTCCCTTCTCCCTCGCTGTCCCTCTCCTTTCACTATCTTCTCCCTCGCCTCTCTCTCTCCTATCATTCTCTCTCTCTCTCTCTCTCTTTTTCCAACTTGTCTGGTGGATGGGTTTCCAGGGGAGGCTTAGTGCCAGGCTGAGAAGGGGCTCCGCTGCCCGGCCGGTCCGCCTCTCTCTTAGATCATTGCAGCAGATGTTGCTGTGTTTGCATTGGGTCCTATCTCTTAGTAACCGCACAGGCTCTATTTTGTAGAGATGTGGCACGGTGGTAGGAGCTGGTGTTGTGCACTGTCTGTCTGTCTGGACCCGGCCTTTACACCCTCAGACCAATGGGCCATAAATATGGCGTTGTGAAACAAACAGATAGAGTTATTTTGTACTATGAATAAAGTAAGAAAGGAAGCACAAGGCATTTGCTTCACCCAAGTGCTGCTTTAGTTTAACCTGTGGCAGCAATTGCACCCATCAGCTATTAGCCCAGAACTGTTATGAAAGTATGTGAGCCATACTGTATCACTCAGCCTTCGTGAAGGTACTGTGTTGCCTACTACCAGGGGTGCAACTTTCACTGGGGATGGGGGGACATGTCTCCCCCCGCACATTCTGAAATTGCATTTTTGTCCCCTGGAGTTCTATCATTGGAATGTGATACAAAACGAGGCAACAGTGTGCTTTAGGACCATGCGGCCACCTCCGAGCAGTTGGGTAGGCTGTTTGGAGTGTTTATCCGACTGGATAAAAAAGTATATACATATATACAGTACCAGTCAAAAGTTTGGACACAGCTACTCATTCAAGGGTTTTTCTTTATTTTGACTATTTTCTACATTGTAGAATAATAGTGAAGACATCAAAACTATGAAATAACGCATAATGCCAAGAGTGTGCAAAGCTGTCATCAAGGCAAAGGGTGGCTACTTTGAAGAATCTCAAATATAAAATATATTTTGATTTGTTTAACACTTTGAGTTACTACATGATTCCATATGTGTTACTTCATAGTTTTGATGTCTTCGCAATTATTCTACAATGTAGAAAATAGTCAAAATAAAGAAAGACCCTAAAATGAGTAGGTGTGTCCAAACTTTTGACTGGTACAGTATATGTTCAGTGTATCAGCATAGAATATGATAGTGACATAGGCTAAGGACAGACCAGAGCTATATATACAGCCATATACAATATATATACACGAGATGTAGGCTATTGTATGTATGTATATACACTGCTCAAAAAAATAAAGGGAACACTTAAACAACACAATGTAACTCCAAGTCAATCACACTTCTGTGAAATCAAACTGTCCACTTAGGAAGCAACACTGATTGACAATAAATTTCACATGCTGTTGTGCAAATGGAATAGACAAAAGGTGGAAATTATAGGCAATTAGCAAGACACCCCCAATAAAGGAGTGGTTCTGCAGGTGGTGACCACAGACCACTTCTGTTCCTATGCTTCCTGGCTGATGTTTTGGTCACTTTTGAATGCTGGCGGTGCTTTCACTCTAGTGGTAGCATGAGACGGAGTCTACAACCCACACAAGTGGCTCAGGTAGTGCAGCTCATCCAGGATGGCACATCAATGCGAGCTGTGGCAAGAAGGTTTGCTGTGTCTGTCAGCGTAGTGTCCAGAGCATGGAGGCGCTACCAGGAGACAGGCCAGTACATCAGGAGACGTGGAGGAGGCCGTAGGAGGGCAACAACCCAGCAGCAGGACCGCTACCTCCGCCTTTGTGCAAGGAGGAGCACTGCCAGAGCCCTGCAAAATGACCTCCAGCAGGCCACAAATGTGCATGTGTCTGCTCAAACGGTCAGAAACAGACTCCATGAGGGTGGTATGAGGGCCCGACGTCCACAGGTGGGGGTTGTGCTTACAGCCCAACACCGTGCAGGACGTTTGGCATTTGCCAGAGAACACCAAGATTGGCAAATTTGCCACTGGCGCCCTGTGCTCTTCACAGATGAAAGCAGGTTCACACTGAGCACATGAGCACATGTGACAGACGTGACAGAGTCTGGAGGCGCTGTGGAGAACGTTCTGCTGCCTGCAACATCCTCCAGCATGACCGGTTTGGCGGTGGGTCAGTCATGGTGTGGGGTGGCATTTCTTTGGGGGGCCGCACAGCCCTCCATGTGCTCGCCAGAGGTAGCCTGACTGCCATTAGGTACCGAGATGAGATCCCCAGACCCCTTGTAAGACCATATGCTGGTGCGGTTGGCCCTGGGTTCCTCCTAATGCAAGACAATGCTAGACCTCATGTGGCTGGAGTGTGTCAGCAGTTCCTGCAAGAGGAAGGCATTGATGCTATGGACTGGCCCACCCGTTCCCCAGACCTGAATCCAATTGAGCACATCTGGGACATCAGGTCTCGCTCCATCCACCAACGCCACGTTGCACCCCAGACTGTCCAGGAGTTGGCGGATGCTTTAGTCCAGGTCTGGGGGGAGATCCCTCAGGAGACCATCCGCCACCTCATCAGGAGCATGCCCAGGCGTTGTAGGGAGGTCATACAGGCACGTGGAGGCCACACACACTACTGAGCCTCATTTTGACTTGTTTTAAGGACATTCCATCAAAGTTGGATCAGCCTGTAGTGTGGTTTTCCACTTTAATTTTGAGTGTGACTCCAAATCCAGACCTCCATGGGTTGATAAATTTGATTTCCATTGATCATTTTTGTGTGATTTTGTTGTCAGCACATTCAACTATAAAAAGAATATTTCATTCATTCAGATCTAGGATGTGTTATTTTAGTGTTCCCTTTATTTTTTTGAGCAGTGTATATATATAGCTCTGATCTGTCCTTAGTGACATATTGTATGTCACTATCATATTCTGTTCTATAGAGAAGGAACATGGACCCTGATACTTGATACCATATGGTGGTATATAAAAGACCAACATAGCACGCAGAACACATCCAATACAGGTATCAAGGTGATGCTTTAATTGACCAAGTTCCAAGGATATTGTCACTCCTATATCTCCTCCTTTTACAAAAGACACTAAAATTGAAACATTTTCAAAGAGTAAAAAAGTAGTAAATATCGTTCAACCGACGAGGGCTATACCAGAGAAAGCATGGCAAGAATCCAAATCATATGACGATCATAGATAAGAGACATTACATATTACTATTTACATTTAGTAACACAGTCAGATTTACATAAATTATAATATATGTATGCAGTGCCTTCGGATAGTATTCAGACCCCTTGACTTTTTCCACATTTTGTTACATTACAGCCTTATTCTAAAATTGATTACATTTGTAAAAATCCTCAGCAATCTACACACAATACCCCATAATGACAAAGCAAAAAAAGGTTAGGGTTTTGCTAATTTATCAAAAAATACAAAACAGAAATAGCTTATATAAATAAGTATTCAGACCCTTTGCTATGAGACTCGAAATTGAGCTCATGTGCATCCTGTTTCCATTGATAATCCTTGAGCTGTTTCTACAACTTGATTGGACTCCACCTGTGGTAAATTCAATTGATTGGACATGGTTTGGAAATGCACACACCTGTCTATATACAGTATAAGGTCCCACAATTGACAGTGCATGTCAGAATAAAAACCAAGCCATGAGGTCGAAGGAATTGTCCATAGAGCTCAGAGACAGGATTGTGTCGAGGGTACCAAAACATTTCTGCAGCATTGAAGGTCCCCAAGAACACAGTGCCTCCATCATTCTTAAAAATGGAAGAAGTTTGGAACCACCGAGACTCTTCCTAGAGCTGGCTCCCCAGACGAACTGAGCAATCGGGGGAGAAGGGCCTGGGTCAGGGAGGTGACCAAGAACACGATAGTCACAGACAGAGCTCTAGAGTTCTTCTGTGGATATGGGAGAACTTTCCAGAAGGACCACAATCTCTGCAGCACTCCACCAATCAGGCCTTTATGGTAGAGTGGCCAGATGGAAGCCACTCCTCAGTAAAAGGCACATGACAGCCCGCTTGGAGTTTGCCAAAAGGCACCTAAAGATTCTCAAACCATGAGAAACAAGATTCTCTGGTCCGATGAAACCTGGCACAATCCCTATGATGAAGCATGGTGGTGGCAGAATCATGCTGTGGCCATGTTTTTCAGCGGCAGGGACTGGGAGACTAGTTAGGGTCGAGGCAAAGCTGAACGGAGCAAAGTACAGAGAGATCCTTGATGAAAACCTGCTCCAGAGTGCTCAGGACCTCTGGGGCAAAGGTTCACCATCCAACAGGACAACGACCCTAAGCACACAGCCAAGACAACGCAGGAGTGGCTTCGGGACAAGTCTCTGAATGTCCTTGAGTGGGCCAGCCAGAGCCTGGAATTAAACCTGATCGAACATCTCTGGAGAGACCTGGAAATAGCTGTGTAGCAACGCTCCCCATCTAACCTGACAGAGCTTGAAAGATCTGCAGAGAATAATGAGATTAACTCCCCAAATACATGTGTGCCAAGCTTGTAGCGTCATACCCAAGGAGACTCGAGGCTGTAATCCCTGCCAAAAGGTGCTTCAACAAAGTACTGAGTAAAGGGTCTGAATACTTATGTAAAATTTCATTTTTTTTATTTTCAATAAATTAGCAAAAATGTCTAAAAAACAGTTTTTGCTTTGTCAATATGGGATATTGTGTGTAGATTGATGGGGGGGGGGAACAATGTAATCCATTTTAGAATAAGGCTGGAACCTAACAAAACGTGGAAAAAGTCAAGGGGTCTGAATACTTTCCCGAAGGCACTGTATATTAAGATCTGTCATTTACAAAAATCATAATGCATTATATCACAAAAAGAGAAAGGCTATCCATAACCTTGGCTTTTAACAACAATTCTCAACCCCACAGTTGGCAACATTTTGACCCAAGCAAAAAACATTTTTTATATATATATATATGTGTTTGGTCAATTTATGGTAGATGGGTGGGTTCTTTGGTTGTGCTAGGGACGTCTACAGCCTCTGATTGGAAGTCTCGACTGCCAGTCAGTTGCCGTGGATACCATGGAGATTAGTTTGATTAGTTGTGTTGCTTAGTTGGCTTCTGTTCAGAAAATCCACAGGTCTACTGTACAGCTTTGCTATTCAGTGTTTTAAGTGAGGGCCAGGTAGTAAATTAGTGTGTGTAACAATCTATGAACTGCTATGGTCATCCCAGACTGAAAGAAAGCTTCAGAACATCAACCTTTCAGAATGTCATAAGAGCATCTCCTAAAGGCCTCCACATCCTAACTGCTTCAGTGGCCAAAACACTAGAACCAATCTCCAAGCCTGTTCAAGTCAGAGCTTCAAAAGTCAAAGATGTTCAATTTAATCCAAAGTGGTGATGGTAGATGTATCCTGACTTACATCAGACATAACACATGAAGGATCCAAACATCACAAGACATGATTTCAGGTATCTACGGATGATGGAGAAAGCCGAAACACTGACTGAGCAGATTCTTCTCAGAGTTTAGACTTAAATCCTTCACACTCCCTATCTTCCTGACTCTCACAACAACAACTGCTGCCGCTGAAACCTAGAGTGGATCACACAGCTGTGCAACCAGCTGCTACTACAACCTCACAACCAGGGTGGCACGGCCTTGGGTGGATCAGATCAGCTGGATTTGGGGATAATCATCTTAGGCCATCTCATTCACATACAGACGAGAGCTCCCATCAGCTCTTTAACCCAAGGCTACTGACCCTGCCAGGGCCTGGTCCCTCCTCACACTGCAGGCCAGCCAGTCCTAACATAGATAGTAACACAACAACACTGGCCTTGGCCTGGCTCTCCATCTGAAGAGCTACACATCAGGCTGGGATGTTGGTCTGGGACATGCATGTTTGTTTGTTTGTGTGTGTGTGTGCACGTGTGTGTGTTTGCTTGCCATTGTGCGTGTGTCTGGTGGTGTCCATCCATCCCCAATGACATCCTCCTCCAGTCCAGACACACACAGAACCCAGAGGGGCAGGTCAGGCTGCTACTACAGCCACACACACACTCCCCTACAACCTCCACCCTGGAGGCTGCTGGTGTGTCATCAGGAGGGGAGGATAGAGGTCCATGGTAAATCAAAGTCGCACACTCACCCCCTTCCCTCCCATCCACCCCCATTCAACCCCGAACCGAGTCACGGACGGCGCTTCGTCTTTCAGTCCCAGCCATTGTCCTTGATCATGTGGGCCAGCTCGATGATGAACTTGCCCTCCTTGTACTTCTGACTGCTCTCAAAGGCATGCTCCTGTATTGGAGTGTCAGGGTGGGGGAAGAGACAGGGTGAGGGAAAGGGGAGAGAGATCGAGGGAGAGATGGAGGGAAAGGGGAGAGAAATGTAGGGGAAGGGGGAGAGAAGATTAGGCTTTTCCAGGATGAGAAACTACACACTCATTGCCACTGAAAACACTGTCCTCTGATTTCACCTCCAACCTAACTGAACCACGTCATATAATGGAGCATTGCAAGGAGTGCTGTAGACCACTGCAGATTACAAATGTAATCAAATGTGTTTTTACTGTACATCTCAATATCCTGTTTAGTCTTTTCTATTCAAGCAGAGAGACATTATCAGGTTTCACGTTCTGGAAGTCCACTCGGTCAAGCGTCTCTGGAACTCGACGACGGTGTACAAACAACCGTGTCAGGAATATGAATGGCCTCGCCCCACGTTTCGTTATATCTGGACAGACGTGTGAGGTATGTGTGTGAGTCATAACAACCCCCCCACCCCACCCCCCACACACACACACATAGTGTTCTGAGGGGGGAAGTGGCAGTGACTACCGGGCATAAAGCCATGCTGATAAACGGGACAGCTGGTATGTGGAGCAGCTGTGTGTTCCACATTGACCTGCTGCTAGAAATACCACCTTTACTAAGCACTGAACATGGAGGCACAATTATATTTCAGTGCAAATATAAAGCTGTCCAAATCTATTACTAAAATATATATACACAGGGGAGCAACTGGTTTTAGAAGTGGGGGGGGACAGAACTTTTTTTTATCCAGTTGGAAAAACACTCCAAACAGCCCACCTGATCGCTCAGAGGCATCCGCATGGTCCTAAAGCACACCATTGCCTCGTTTTGTATCACATTCCAATGATAAAACTGGGGATGGACAAAAATGCAGTCTGAATGCATATATATATATATATATACACTTTGGTTGGAGTAATTAAAACTCGTTTTTCAACTACTCCACAAATTTCTTGATAACAAACTATAGCTTTAGCAAGTCGGTTAGGACATCTACTTTATGCATGACACAAGTCATTTTTCCAACAATTGTTTACAGACAGATTATTTCACTTCTAATTCACTGTATCACAATTCCAGTGGGTCAGACGTTTACATACACTAAGTTGACTGTGCCTTTAAACAGCTTGGAAAATTCCAGTAAATGATGTCATGGCTTTAGAAGCTTCTGATTAGGCTAACTGACATCACTTGAGTTAATTGGAGGTATACCTTCAAATTCAGGCCTACCTTCAAACTCAGTGCCTCTTCGCTTGACATCGTGGGAAAATCAAAAGAAATCAGCCAAGAACTCAGAAAAAAAAATTGTAGACCTCCACATGTCTGGTTCATCCTTGGGAGCAATTTCCAAATGCTTGAAGGTACCACATTCATCTGTACAAACAATAGCACACAAGTATAAACACCATGGGACCACGCAGCCGTCATACCGCTTGGAAAGGAGACGCGTTTAGTCTCTTAGAGATGAACGTACTTTGGTGCGAAAAGTGCAAATTAATCCCAGAACAACAGCAAAGGACCTTGTGAAGATGCTGGAGGAAACAGGTACAAAAGTATCTATATCCACAGTAAAACGAGTCCTATATCGACATAACCTGAAAGGCCACTCAGCAAGGACGAAGCCACTGCTCCAAAACCGCCATAAAAAGCCAGACTACGGTTTGCAAATGGCACATGGGGACAAAGATCTTACTTTTTGGAGAAATGTCCTCTGGTCTGATGAAACAAAAATAGAACTGTTTGGCCATAATGACCATCGTTATGTTTGGAGGAAAAAGGGGGACGCTTGCAAGCTGAAGAACACCATCGTAACCGTGAAGCACGGGGGTGGCAGCATCATGTTGTGGGGGTGCTTTGCTGCAGGAGGGACTGGTGCACTTCACAAAATAGATGGCTTCATGAAGAAGGAAAATGATGTGGATATATTGAAGTAACATCTCAAGACATCAGTCAGGAAGTTAAAGCTTGGTCGCAAATGGGTCTTCCAAATGGGCAATGACCTCAAGCATACTTCCAAAGTTGTGGCAAAACAGCTTAAGGACAACAAAGTCAAGGTATTGGAGTGGACATCACAAAGCCCTGACCTCAATCCTGTAGAAAATTTGTGAGCAGAACTGAAAAAGCATGTGCGAGCAATGAGGCCTACAAACCTGACTCAGTAACACCAGCTCTGTCAGGAGGAATGGGACAAAATTCACCCAACTTATTGTGGGAAGCTTGTGGAAGGCTACCCGAAACGTTTGACCCAAGTTAAACAAATTAAAGGCAATGCTACTAAATACTAATTGAGTGTATGTAAACTTCTGACCCACTGGGAATGTGATGGAAGAAATAAAAGCTGAAATAAATCACTCTACTATTATTCTGACATTTCACATTCTTAAAATAAAGTGGTGATCCTAACTGACCTAAGACAGGGAATTTTTACTAGGATTAAAAGTCAGGAATTGTGAAAAACTGAGTTTAAATGTATTTGGCTAAGGTGTATGTAAACTTCCGACTTCAACTGTATTTATGTATATATATATATATATATAAACGTGAGAGGACTTTTTTTGCTGAGTATGTGTATTATATATACACATACACACATACTCAACAAAATAATGTCCTCTCACTGTCAACTGCGTTTATTTTCAGCAAACTTAACGTGTAAATATTTGTATGAACATAAGATTCAACAACTGAGTCATAAACTGAACAAGTTCCACAGACATGTGACTAACAGAAATTAAATAATGTGTCCCTGAACAAGACGGGTTCAAAATCAAAAGTAACAGTCAATGCAGCTGGTGGCCACAGCAGATACTAAGTACTGCAGAGCATCTCCTCCTCATGGACTGCACCAGATTTGTGAGATGTGAGATGTTACCCCACTCTTCTACCATGGCACCTGCAAGTTCCTGGACATTTCTGGGGGAATGGCCCTAGCCCTCACCCTCCGATCCAACAGGTCCCAGATGTGCTCAATGGGATTGAGAGCCGGGCTCTTCGCTGGCCATGGCAGAACACTGACATTCCTGTCTGGCAGGAAATCACGCACAGAACGAGCAGTATGGCTGGTGGCATTGTCGTGCTGGAGGATCATGTCAGGATGAGCCTGCAGGAAGGGTACCACATGAGGGAGGAAGATGTCTTCCCTGTAGCGCACAGCGTTGAGATTGCCTGCAATGACAACAAGCTCAGTCCGATGATGCTGTGACACACCGTTCCAGACCATGACGGACCCTCCACCTCCAAATCAATCCTGCTCCAGAGTACAGGCCTCGGTGTAACGCTCATGCCTTCGACGATAAACGCGAATCCGACCATCACCCCTGGTGAGACAAAACGGCGACTCGTCAGTGAAGAGCACTTTTTGCCAGTCTTGTCTGGTCCAGCGACGGTGGGTTTGTCCCCATAGGCGAAGTTGTTGCCGGTGATGTCTGGTGAGGACCTGCCTTACAACAGGCCTACAAGCCCGCAGTCCAGCCTCTCTCCGCCTATTGCGGACAGTCTGAGCACTGATGGAGGGATTCTGCGTTCCTGGTGTAACTCGGGCAGTTGTTGTTGCCATCCTGTACCTGTCCCGCAGGTGTGATGTTTGGATGTACCGATCCTGTGCAGGTGTTGTTACACGTGGTCTGTCACTGCGAGGACGATCAGCTGTCCGTCCTGTCTCCCTGTAGCGCTGCCTTAGGCATCTCACAGTATGGACATTGCAATTTAATGCCTCCTTGCAGCATGCGTAAAGCACGTTCACGCAGATGAGCAGAAACCCTGGGCATCTTTCTTTCTTTTGTGTTTTTCAGAGTCAGTAGAAAGGCCTCTTTAGTGTCCTAAGTTTTCATAACTGTGACCTTAATTGCCTACCGTCTGTAAGCTGTTAGTGTTTTAACGACCGTTCCACAGGTGCATGTTCATTAATTGTTTATGGTTCATTGAACAAGCATGGGAAACAGTGTTTAAACCCTTTACAATGACGGTCTGTGAAGTTATTTGGATTTTTACGAATTATCTTTGAAAGACAGGGTCCTGAAAAAGGGACGTTTCTTTTTTTGCTTAGTTTATACATTTATTTATTACACACACACACACACAAAACCAGTCAAAAGTTTAGACACCTACTCATTCAAGGGGTTTTCTTTATTTTTACTATTTTCTACATTGTAGAATAATAGAGAAGACATCACAACTTTTTGAAATAACACATGGATTCATGTAGTAACCAAAAAAAAGCATAAAAACAAATCAAAACATATTTTTGATTATTCAAGGGGGCCACCCTTTGCCTTTGACAGCTTTGCACATTCTTGGCCTTCTATCAACCAGCTTCATGAGGTAGTCACCTGGAATGCATTTCAATTAACAGATGTGCCATGTTAAAAGTTAATTTGTGGAATTTCCTTCCTTCTTAATGCGTTTGAGCCAATCAGTTGTGTTGTAACAAGGTAGGGGTGGTATACAGAGGATAGCCGTATTTGGTAAAAGACCAAGTCCATATTATGGCAAGAAAAGCTCAAATAAGCAAAGAGAAACAACAGTCCCTCATTACTAAGACATGAAGGTCAGTCAATCTGGAAAAATTAGAAAACTGAAATCTTCAAGTGCAGTCGCAAATACCATCAAGGGATATGTTGAAACTGGCTCTCATGAGGACCGCCACAGGAAAGGAAGACCCAGAGTTTCCTCTACGGCAGAGGATAAGTTCATTAGAGTTAACTGCACCTCAGATTGCAGCCCAAATAAATGCTTCACAGAGTTCAAGTAACAGACACATCAACAGTTCAGACGAGACTGCGTGAATCAGGCCTTCATGGTGAAATTGCTGCAAAGAAACCACTACTAAAGGACACCAATAAGAAGAAGAGACTTGCTTGGGCCAAGAAACACAAGCAATGGACATTAGACCGGTGGAAATCTGTCCTTTGGTCTGATGAGTCCAAATTTTGGTTCCAATCTCCGTGTCTTTGTGAGACGCAGAGTAGGTGAACGGATGATCTCTGCATGTGTGGTTCCCACCGTGAAGCATGGAGGTGGTGTGATGGTGAGGGTGTGCTTTGCTGGTGACACTGTCTGATTAATTTAGAATTCAAAGGCACACTTAATCAGCATGGCTACCACAGCATTCTGCATCGATATGCCATTCCATCTGGTTTGCGCTTAGTGGGACTATCATTTGTTTTTCAACAGGACAATGACCCAACACACCTCCAGTCTGTGTAAGGGCTATTTGACCAAGAAGGAGAGTGATGGAGTGCTGCATCAGATGACCTGGCCTCCACAATCACACGACCTCAACCCAATTGGGAAGGTTTGGGATGAGTTGAACCACAGAGTGAAGGAAAAGCAGCCAACACGTGCTCAGCATATGAGGGAACTCCTTCAAGACTGTTGGAAAAGCATTCCTCATGAAGCTGGTTGAGAGAATGCCAAGAGTGTGCAAAGCTGTCATCAAGGCAAAGGGTGGCTACTTTGAAGAATCTAAAATATATTTTGATTTGTTTAACACTTTTGACTACATTATTCCATATGTGTATTTCATAGTTTTGATGTCTTCACTATTATTCTACAATGTAGAAAAAGGTACAAAATGAATGAGTAGGTGTGTCAAAGTTTGACTGGTAATGTCTATATATACACAGTGCCTTCGGAAAGTATTCAGACCCCTTGACTTTTTCCACATTTACGTTCCAGCCTTATTCTACAATGGAGGAAACCTGGAACCATTCCGACGGTGAAGCATGGTGGTGGCAGCATCATGCTGTGGGGATGTTTTCCAGCGGCAGGGACTGGGAGTCTAGTCAGGATCGAGGGAAAGATGAACGGAGCAAAGTACAGAGAGATCCTTGATGAAAACCCGCTCCAGAGCATTCACAACCTCAGACTGGGGCGAAGGTTTACCTTCCAACAAGACAACGACCCTAAGCACACAACCAAGACAATGCAGGAGTGGCTTCGGGATAAGTCTGAATGTCCTTGAGTGGCCCAGCCAGAGCCCGGACTTGAACCTGATCGAGCATTTCTGGAGAGACCTGAAAATAGCTGTGCAGCAACGCTCCCCATCCAAACTGACAGAGCTTGAGAGGATCTGCAGAGAAGAATGGGAAAAGCCACTCCTACGTTGTCTTGTCTGTGTGCTTAGGGTCGTTGTCCTGTTGGAAGGTGAACCTTCGAACCAGTCTGAGATCCTGAGCATGTTTTCATCAAGGATCTCTCTGTACTTTGCTCCCTTCATCTTTCCCTCGATCCTGACTAGACTCCCAGTCCCTGCCGCTGGAAAACATCCCCACAGCATGATGCTGCCACCACCATGCTTCACTGTCGGAATGGTTCCAGGTTTCCTCCAGACGTGAAGCTTGGCATTCATGCCAGAGAGTTCAATCTTGGATTCATCAGACCAGAGAATATTGTTTCTCATGGTCAGAGTCCTTTAGGGACCTTTTGGCCAACTCCAAGCAGGCTGTCATGTGTCTTTTACTGAGGAGTGGCTTCTGTCTGGCCACTACCATAAAGGCCTGATTGGTGGTGCTGCAGAGATGGTTGTTCTTCTGTTAGGTTCTCCCATCTCCACAGAATAACTCCAGAGCTCAATCAGAGTGACCATCGGGTTCTTGGTCACTTCCTTGACCAAGGCCCTTCTCCCCCGATTGCTCAGTTTGGCCAGGGAGCCATCTCTTGGAAGAGTCTTGGTGGTTCCAAACTTCTTACATTTAAGAATGATGGAGGCCATTGTGTTCTGGGGGACCTTCACCCTTCCCCAGATCTGTGCCTTGACACAATGCTGTCTCGGAGCTCTATGAACAATTCCTTCGACCTCATGGCTTGGTTATTGCTCTGACATGCACTGTCAACTGTGGGACCTTGTATAGACAGGTGTGTGCCTTTCCAAATCATGTACAATCTATTGAATTTACCACAGGTGGACTTCCATCAAGCTGTAGAAACATCGCAAGCATGATCAATGGAAACAGGATGCACCTGAGCTCAATTTCGAGTCTCATAGCAAAGGGTCTGAATACTTATGTAAATAAGGTATGTTTTTTTAATTTGTAATACATTTTCAAACATTTCTAAAAACGTGTTCGCTTTGTGATTTAATGGGTTTTGTGTGTAGATTGATGAGGAAAAACATTGATTTCATCAATTTTAGAATAAGGCTGTAATGTAACAAAATGTGGGAAAAGTAAAGGTGTCTGAACTTTCTGAATGCACTGTATATAGGCTACATTATAAACTGGGTGGTTTGAACCCTGAATGCTGATTGGCTGACAGCCGTGGTATATCAGACCGTATACCACGGGTATGACAAAACATTTGTTTTTCCTGCTCTAATTAAATTGGTAACCAGTTTATAATAGCAATAAGGCACCTCGGGGGTTTGTGGTATATGAACAATATTACAGGGCTAAGGGCTGTGTCCAGGCACTCCGCTTTGCGTTGTCCCTAAGAACAGTCCTCAGCCGTGGTATATTGGCCATATACCACACCACCTCAGGCCTTATTGCTTAATTATACAGTATATAGGCAACATGATATAGGGCCTACTTATTCTCGATACATAAAAACTGATTTTTATTTTGAATGAATTCTAACCCTTTGTCTAATTTGTGATTGGATAAGCAGTTGTTCTTGTTGCTGGTCAAACTGGTCTTGAATCACTACAGTTATCTTAGTGTGGACAGCCCAGCTCTTGTCCATCATGAATGGCCACCATCTCTGAACTAGGAGAAGGAGGTCAAGTTGGTTGAGTTCTTGGAAAATATATAGGCCTACATCATGAGAAATATGCCCCTCAGATCAAGATTGAAACGGCAAGGAATCCCTTTACTGAGTCAGCCTATGTACTGTAATGTTACACTTAAGGTAGGAATAATGGGCCCAAAATAGTCAAAAAATTAAGACCAGAACTCATCCATGTCAATACCATAACATGCACACTCAATTGTTCCAAAACCTTTATTAGTTCACAGCGTTTCAATCCTCCAACGATCTAATATGCTAATAAAGCTATTACTAATGAAGGTAATAATGTGCCTATCCTCTCTAACTCTAGATGCAGTTCTAACCTCCCCTGACACGTAAACACTCTTACACTCACATATTTCCAACCCAGAGTTGTCTTGCAGTTCTCACAGTAGATATCTGCCACAGCATGCAGGCCCGTGAGCAACACCCTCTCTTCCGCCGGCCCGCACCCCACGTTCACCCTGAGAGCGAGAGAGAAAGCAAGCTCATAAGCTGTTCGATTCGTAAAGGTTGCCTGTCTATACTGAGTCATAACACACCCACTCACACACTAGATATGACCCAAAAGGCACTTCATACTAAGCTAGATAGGGACCATGCTCATACAGTAGAAATTA
Organism: Salvelinus namaycush; assembly: GCF_016432855.1. NCBI lineage: Eukaryota > Metazoa > Chordata > Actinopteri > Salmoniformes > Salmonidae > Salvelinus > Salvelinus namaycush. Next base: position 31,360,472 of record NC_052329.1, read on the forward strand.
GCATCTTCATTGTGATTGTGCTCGCGGGCTGAAGACTGGATCATGGCTGTACTGTAACTACATGCAGACACACATACTCACACTGAGTTGAACAGATAAGCTCTGCCTTGGCTCCCCTGGAAAGACTACAGGAAAAGAAGATAAGTAGGTTAAAAAGGAGGAGTATCCTCAGCAGTCAGCATTAAAGCCACAATCTGGAGTTTGTTTCAGCCCCGCCACTTCATTGACATGATCATTGAACAGCAGGAAATATCCCAGATTTTGCCTTTAAATTAAGACTGACTGACAGACACATGTGCTTTTGTACAGGTGAGGGTTTACTTTACATAGTGTAGCACATGGAAAAAGTCATATTCAAACACACAAGCTGTAGAAGTAAGATGGCGGTGAAATGAGCGACAGAGGCGCAGTACGCTCATTTTCAGTCTGAAAGTGCAGCATCAGCTGTAATACTAGGTCCAAGTGTGAAGGAGTCTGCCAGCAGCGCTTTAAGACAGCTGCAGCAAGCACTCAATACCTTTCTAGTTATTACAGGGCGATGCACTGAAAGTTCAAATGAATCTATAAAAACGACAGTATTTATACAGGTCATGTTGAGATGGACATGTCTTTCAGGTAAGCCCTGGAGCCCAACAGTAGCGTGTTCTCCCATGCGCTCTCTTGGGAATGACTTGCACATTAGGGCAGAGTTTCCCTTACATACCCGATTCAGCTGATCACCAAACCCTTGCTTAGTAGAATCAGGGTCAAGTTCATTAGGCACAAAACAGAAGAAAACAGAGTGTCTACCTGGACTTGTCAAACAAGAAACACAAATGTTCTGTTTTAAAACATTTGAAAACGTTTTCAGTTGTATGCCCTAATGAGCACCACCCAGGTGCTGGGCTTCAAAGAGTGACAGCCTTTAAAAAGCAACAAACCTCCTTGAAAACAGCCTATGTAGCATCGATATGAGTCAGAAACAGTTATTCTAGTGTCCAAATTGACTACAAAGTGGAAATAGGATGATTTTGGTTATAAAGGAAGTCTCGTGTAAAAGGAGTTTAGAACATCCGTGAGTCACAATGGGTAAATGACGATGTCCTTTTGCCCACTAACATGGGGTGAACAGCTGCGGTGATTTCTCTCAATCCAATAGCAGCATAGACAGTGAGACAGACCTGCCCAGCAGCTCCGACTGCTTACATAAGACAGCAGGATGCGCATTTTTTTTACTTGAGAAATACTGCACCAAACACCTTAGTTAGATGTAAAATTGCTCAACTTAAACATCATCTGTAAAAACGTCAAACTTAATTACAGATTTATTGAGTTATCTTAGATTCATTCTGGGGATTTTGAAGAAAGTGAAATACGCTTCTGTGTCTAGTGTCTAATGAGGGACAAACATCATTAACCAAAACGTGGAATCGGTCAGGAAACACACCTCCAAGACTGAAATCTAGCTTTTCTAATGAGCAACAGAAAAACATATGTGCCTTTAGGGGTGTTCAGTGGCTCTTTAAAGGAAATGTGGAATAGATTGAGGGAAACACTATTAGAGCAAGCAGCGTTATTAGGGGATGAACGGTTGTGGTCGGTATGTTAAACAGTCAGTGTTCACCTTGGAGATGAGCTCGTCGTGGTTGGCCAGGTGCGCTCTGCAGTGGATGCAGCTGTAGGTTCGGTGGCAGCTGGGCAGGTAGGCCTGGAAGGTTTTGGAGCGTGTCATCCTGACCATCGGGTGGGGCGGGGTGGGGGGGCGGTGCAGGAAAGGGCTGCCGGCCCAGCTAGGCTCGCAGGGGAAGCACCGCAACACACAGGTAAGGGCCGTGGTGGGGGGCGGGGCGGGAGGCACACACCTGGTGAAGCGGAGCACAGGAGACACACACTGATGAAGGTGGTCTATAGTCAAAACCTTGTTTTTTTAATCTAATCGCTGTGTAGGTTGTTGGCAACACACCACAAACAGATCTGGGTCCAGGATAATCCATGTGTGGTTATAAAGAGATTTTAACTTGAGTGCCTTGGATTTTTTTTGTATATATATATATATATATATTGCTGCATATCATTGTCTATCTTTACACACTGTAAGATCCGAAAATCTGTTAGCCTCCATTTGTTCTCTGCATATGAATTAATGTTCAGTAGGCAAATTACTGTGCAGTGGAGCATGAATGTGTACAGTATGTAGCCTATGATAGATGAAAAATGTCAGGTATTCTATACTGAGTTAAGCATAGACTGTGATCTCATGATCATTATACTGAGACACAGTAGCCTAAAAATTATTTAACTTGACTGTTAACAGAAAGAGGCTTGTAAGGGAAAGGCTGTGTGCTATAAGCCTTTAAGACATGCCCTTGTTTTCTCTGTAGGCTTCTGTCTCTGAGCCATCAGTGTGGGACCGGGGCATAAAGAGACCACTCAAAATGTCTTGCACACACACACTTTAACCCCAAAGTCTTTCCTTTCTCCCTGTCATTTTAGGACAAACATGTGAGGATAAGACTAAAGCAGAGTTTAGCACATATCTAAGTAATCACCACAATCTCCATAGACTCCAATTAGGAACAGGGTGCTACTCTAAACCAGGGTTGTGGTCAATTCCCTTTCAATTCAGTCAATTGAGGAAGTAAACTTAATTCCAATTCCACATTTACCTCCTTGAAACGCATTAAGGAATATTGGAATGGGAACTTGACCCCAACCTTGCAGTAAATGAGGTTGCAATGAGGGGGCAATGAGGTTCATCTAGTCAAACAGCCTTGGTTAGAGACATGTATATCTGTTATCTGGCAGGTTCAAGGCCTGTCCTGACATAATCTTGAAATATGGAACTAAATACAGATTTGATGTGTTTAGTTACAGTTAACTGTCAAAGCAGTGATGTACTCTATGAATCCAATATGTTCTGTGGCTAATGGATGACGAGTCAACCACACTCTCTAACGGGTGGTTAGATTACCTAGGTCTATTTCTGTCTCATGGGGATATCACACAAGCATGCCTCACCCACATAGAAACACACACTTACACAGCAGTTGATATATGTTGATTTGGGGAAATCAAGTATTGTGAAAGAGATGCCTTATGTCACTGCCTTCTGACTCACTTTCCCATTTTCCTTCCAAAGCATCCATTCCCAAGCTTTTCCAATACATGTCAGTTACTTGAGAGATGAAATGAGAGCGGTGTTTCATGTGCATTACAAACGGAGACGCCTTGTCTGCACAAATCACATTAGCCTTCCAAATCACCTCCATTAGTAATGATTTTCCACCCTCGACTCAGATATGGAAAATAATTTAGCCAGGTCTCTCAGTTATAAGAGATATTATAAACGGGGTGATTCAAGCCCTGAATGCTGATTGGCTGACAGCCGTGGTATATCAGAACGCATACCACGGGTATGACAAAACATTTATTTTTACTACTCTAATTACGTTGGTAACCAGTTTATAATAGCAATAAGACACCTCAGGGGTTTGTGATATATGGCCAATATACCACGGCTAAGGGCTGTTCTTATGCACGATGCAACGCGGAGTGCCTGGATACAGCCCTTAGCAGTGGTCTATTGGTCATATACCACACCTCCTCTGGCCTTATTGCTTAATTACATCTCCATGTGACATATGCACAGAAAGAGAGTAACAGATATAGAAATAGCAGGTGAATATAGTCACTTGTATCTAACATTTTATAGTTCAACTCAACATGTTGCACCAGTTGTTTCTTAGGTGAGAGGCTGACTGACACTTTGAAGAATCCTCCATTAATTTTCATAAACCAGATCATCTTTTGATGCGCTCATCTAGAAAAGGATCTCGTTCAAGACCCAGCATTTGTTTGTAGACTAAATGCATCCACTACAACAACAACAACACAGCAAGCGGAGGCTCTACCCTGCTTTGCACCAAAGCCTCTTTGTTTCATGTCACAGAAGAAAATCTAAGACAGCTAAGAATAAATCCAAAGACTAACCCTGACAAATTCTGTCCCGGTCAAATAATTATCCAAAGATAACAGGGATGGGATCCGCCAATGCTGTCTGAGCTTGCAAAAACTGCTGCCGTGTTTTTCTGACACATCACCTTCTCCTGTTTCTGTCTGCCCCTCAGCCTCGCCCCTGAAGGCTGATGTTCTGAGCTGTCTGGTATTGGTATAGTCTGGGTGCCACACTACATGCCACATCACTTACCAGCCAAAAGGTCCTCGCTGGTATAAAAACAACAACCTTGCTTACGTAACCGGAGAGGAGCTGCTGCTGCGGTCGCTCGGTCGAACAGAGAGGGACGATGATAGTGATAGCAGCCAGGGGACAGAGAGAAAGAGAGCGAGACGGATGGATGGACGGACTGGGGAGCATGCGTCCTTGTGTTTGGGGCTCTAGCTGTCCTTCATAGCCCACAGCTCCAACAGGAGGCTTTATGTAGTTTCCTCTCTCTCTCTCATTGTGGCAACAGACAGCATAGTGATAGTGATGCGTTACATCACTGACAGCAACAGACCAAATCTCAAATCCTCTTATCTGATCATGTGTCCAGGTGTCACGTGTGTGTGTGTCTGATTGGGGGGCTTGTGTATTTACACATATGAATCTGGTCAGAGACAGTGGCTGCCTGGATCACTGTATATAGGGCAGACCTTTAGCCACCACAGTTGGTGGGGATGCCTCGGTTTGGCAATGCAAGGAAGTTAATTCAACATACACACATCCGTGTAGGCACATACACACCTTGTTCATGAGTGTGTTATATGATCCAAAATTATGTCTTGGGTGTAGAGTAACATGTCATTATTTGAGACAACATCTGTCTTTACATTATGATGCAGAAAAAGTATTTACTCAGCATTGCCTTTTAGCGTCACACTTTGAACAGTCCTATAGAGGAGTTGAAGTGCTATGTTAAGGCAACACGTGTCTATTAGCGCCAGTTGTCTATAGGAGACATGCAAATAAATAATTTGACAACGGTCAACTAGAGGATTAGGCTCCAGGCGATTCAACACCCAACACAGAAGCCATAATAAACATGACGTAGACATGTTCACTGGCATAGCACACACCGCCGCAGACCCAGGGTTGGGATCCCACCTGAGGTCGGGTCCCCCAGATAGCATGATTTTTTTTTTGAATGACATGAAATTAGTTTTAAAAGTTCAACATTGTCTCTCAGCCTCATGGAAAAATGTATAGACTAGCTGGAAATTAGCTCTAAAACAGCACAATTTTCTCAGCCTCATGCCAAAATGTGTAAAATAGCATGAGATTAGCTATATAACTGCAAATATACCTTGCGCTACACCAATGCATATGATGATATTGTCAGCAGGCAGGATTATGTTCACGCACTCGATGTTCTCATATCGTATTTCTGCCTGCGGCTGCTGGTGGCGCAGGATCAGGCCACGCGTAACGTGTAATAATAATAACAACCAGCTCCACTGCAGACCTCGCCATCCCATCCAGGCCCGCAACATAAACAACCAGCTTGCAACATTCTGAACTACAATGGGCAATTCAATTAAAACAGCATATTCAACCATTTATATATATATATATATATATGCAAGGATTTACCTTTGAATATATGAAAAATATGTTGATAACTTAAAAAAATCGCGCCTCCTCGTTTTCCTCGTAGCAAAGCCAAACCTATATCCTTCTTTGCATTTCTTTCGAGGTAAATGTCCTATCCAGCCCTGACAATCGTGCAGACGCAATGTTTTTAAGCGCGCGGTTCCCAGGCCGAGTTTGACGTAATTACACAGAACCACATTGTACTTCGGCTGGAGACAAATTGACAGCCGTGTCCGCCAACCAATACAGCGACAAGGCATAGCAACACTGCGCTTATTGGTTATGAATAGACAGGAGCAACCAATACTTTTGCTCGTAATAACGGGTTCTTTTCAGTTTTAGGACAGAGACAGATATGGATGTATTGAAGAATTTGCTGCGGAAATGTATATCATTGAAAAATTGTGATGAAATTGTGTAAATAGGCAGAATAGGCACAGCAATGGACTATGGACTTCAACATCTTAACTTTTGATCCAAGATTAACCCTCCAGATAACTTGTTCTGATGTTCGGTGGGCTCTCCTTGTATCCTACTTCAGGGTTTCCCAAACACGGTCCTGGGGTCCCCCTTGGGGGCACGTTTTGTTTTTTGTCCTAACACTACACAGCTGATTCAAATAATCAAAGCTTGATGATGCGTTGGTTATTTGAATCAGCTGTGTAGTGCAAAAACCAAAACGTGCAAAACGGATAATTTGTTTCCAGTCTTTATGTAACTGATTGCTGTCTCCTAGTGGTGGTTTTAAACCACACTCAAAATAAGAGGTTAAAGTAAAGGTTGTGTGTGAAAGCAGATCAGCGCCATCTGATGTTTATACTTGGGGGTGAGGTGCCTTATTGCTATTATAAATAGAAACAATCTAATGTCTTTCCAAATGGCTTCAACATCTATAAACTTGCCCTTAGTTTAATGGTCATTTAGCTGGAATCCTGAGAGACATGACACATAGATGCGTTGCTTTTTCTGTTGATATGCTTGATTGGTGTATATTTTATCCAGTGTGTTTTAGATTCTGTTGTAAATCTTAACTGACTGACGTCTGGAGATTGTTTGTTATAACATACCATATCTCTGGATGTTAGTGGTATATAAAGCCTAGCAGTAAAGAACATTGGGCCAGTAACCAAAACGTTGGTTCGAATCCCCGAGCCGAATAGATGAAAAAGTAATCGATGTGCCCTTGAGCAAGGCACTTAACCCTAATTGCTCCTGTAAGTCACTCTGGATAAGAACATTTACTAAATTACTAAAATGTACATGTAAATTTCGAACTATATCACGTGTTGGATATTTATTTTGAAACTGGAAAATGGCACAAGAAGATGCACAAAGGTTGCCATTTTTGTCTGGTGAGATGAGCAAAGGGGCCATCAAACAACTTTTGATTCCATTAGCGATCTTACTGGAGCTAAAGAAGTCCAACAAAATTGTTAATTTTAGTATTAGATTGAGGACACAATTTCAATGGATTACGAGTCATTTAAATCACAAACAACGTCAATTTTGTCTATTTCCGGCCATGGCGGAAATGTGCAGAGTTGAGCATGAAGGGTCAATCATGGCATCATGTGTGAAATATCTTGCACTGGAGATGATGGTGCTCAAAATGTCAACACAGGGGTGGGTGTCTTTCTACGTAGCCAGATACAGTGGGGCAAAAAAGTATTTAGTCAGCCACCAATTGTGCAAGTTCTCCCACTTAAAAAGATGAGAGGCCTGTAATTTTCATCATAGGTACACTTCAACTATGACAGACAAAATGAGAAAAAAAAATCCAGAAAATCACATTGTAGGATTTTTAATTAATTAATTTGCAAATTATGGTGGAAAATAAGTAACATCTTGATGTTTCCGATGCTCAGTTAGTAAAATGCATTGACCCAGTCCTAACTTCAGGAAGACTCGGCTCTCACTGGTATGATGGCCAACCGCCCAAACAGGTTTTGGAACCACTGCTTTACTAGATGCCCCTAGCTGATGTCACCCCTCAGATAACACACTAAACATCAAACTGTGGTAGTTGGGGTGTTGTTTATTAGGATCAAACGGTGGGAGATGGAGTTTCGTTTTTTAGGATCAAACTGGGAGATGGGGTCATGATGTGGTTGTGAAATTAGGTAGCCTAATATTGCTTAGCCACTATTTTCTTTCCATCTCCATCATGCACATGTTTATGAAGGAAGCCATTTGAAAGTTATATAGGTTATTCACAGAGTGTACAACAATTCTACAAAATGAAAATGAATCCCTGAAGAATGAACTGGAATTTATGGTGACACCTTTGGAAAAGGGTGAGATCCGAAAAGAGTCCTTCTGAGTTGACCAACAATAATAATTTTGATTAGTTGGGAGTGTGGCCGCAATCCACAGGAAATATCACTGATTGTAAAAATCCCAAATACAACATTAAAATCTAAATAGCTAGAATACCATGCAGAATATTAGATGAAAACTCTATTGTTTAAACATATTAATCTGATTTCATATGAAAGAAACAGGGTTGAAAGAGTTCCTCTTATTTCCATTTCTCTTTTAGGTTATGTCGTGTCTCCTGCCAGTGCAATGAAAGATGGGGAGACCTCTGCATTATCAGAGGGAGACTGAGGTGGGTCAATTTTTCTTCATCAAACCATCGCAAATGAGAAATCATTGTAATGGGAAGTCTGTTTTTACTGTGTGTGTGTGTGTTTGTGTCTGTCGGCAGGAGGATGACTCAATCGACTGTTCCATCAAGGAGTGTGATATTTCAGGAATCAATGCCACATCAACCAGTGCAGGGGGTAAATATATTTGATTGTCTATTCTCAGTGATTCTGCTCTGTAGACGTCTCAACTGTATTTAGATGGTCATTTTTCTATTAACCAGAGGTTCATGTGGCTTTCTTTGTGTTTGCACTCTACAGTGCATTCAGAAAGTATTCAGACCCCTTGACTTTTTCCAAATTTTGTTACGTTATAGTTTTATTCTAAAATGGATTTAAAAAAAGAATCCCCTCATCAATCTACACACAATACCCCATAATGACAGAGCAAAAACTGTTTTTTTTTTTTAGAAATGTTTGCAAATGTATAAAAAAACTGACAGTCTGTGTCATGACCGGCCATGACCGGGAGTCCCGTAGGGCGGCACACAATTGGCCCAGCGTCTTCCGGGTTAGGGGAGGGTTTGAACGGGGGGGCTTTACTTGGCTCATCGCGCTCTAGCGACTCCTTGTGGTGGGTCGGGCGCCTGCAGGCTGACTTCGGTCATCAGTTGTACGGTGTTTCCTCCGACACATTGGTGCAGCTGGCTTCTGAGTTAAGCAAGCAGGTGTTAAGAAGCGCGGTTTGCCGGGTCATGTTTCGAAGGACTCATGACTCGACCTTCGCCTCTCCAGAGCCCGTTGGGGAGTTTCAGCGATGAGACAAGATGTTGGTCACGAAATTGGGGTAAAAAAAATTATAAAAAATACATATAAAATAATTAATAAAAAAAAGGAATTTCATAATTATTCAGACCCTTTACTCAGTACTTTGTTGAAGTACCTTTGGCAGCGATTACAGCCTCGAGTCTTGGGTATGATGCTACAAGCTTGGCACACTAGTATTTGGGGAGTTTCTCACATTCTTGTCCGGGCTCTGGCTGGACCACTCAAGGACATTCAGAGACTTGTCCCGAAGCCACTCCTGTGTTGTCTTGGCTGTGTGCTTAGGGCTGTTGTCCTATTGGAAGGTCAACCTTTGCCCCAGTCTGAGGTCTTGAGTGCTCTGGAGCAGGTTTTCATCAAGGATTTCTCTGTACTTTGCTCTGTTCATCTTTCCTCGATCCTGACTAGTCTCCCAGTCCCTGCCACTGAAAAAACATCCCCACAGCATGATGCTGGAAGGTTCCCCCATCTCCACAGAGGAACTATGGAGCTCTGTCAGAGTGACCATTGGGTTCTTGATCACTTCCCTGACCAAGGCCCTTCTCCCCTGATTGCTCAGGACAATTCCTTCGAGATCAAGGCTTGGTTTTTGCTCTGACCTGCACTGTCAACGGTGGGACCTTATATAGACAGGTTTGTGCCTTTCCAAATCATGTCCAATCAATTGAATTTATCACAGGTGGACTCTAATCAACTTGTATAAACATTTCAAGGATGATCAATGGAAACAGAAATGGAAACAGTCTGAATACTTTTATTTTTTTTAAATACATTTTGACAAAATGTCTAAAAACCTGTTTTCGCTTTGTCAATATGGGGTATTGTGTGTAGATTGATGAGGAATATGTTTTATTTAATCCATTTTAGAGTAAGGCTGTAACTTAACAAAATGTGGAAAAAGTCAACGGGTCTGAATAATTTCTGAATGTACTGTATTTGTCCTTAGGTCCTGCAGATGTTGACAACGCATGCAGAGAGAATTCAGCCGCAGACAGTGACCCCCTTGCAGGAAACAGAGGAAGTAAAAACAGAGCCCACATTAAGAGCCATTGAAACTGACGTTGAACACATCAATGATGCTCTCACTAATGACATACTGCTCAAAACAGAGGGCAATGGAACAAATTAAGAAGTTTCATCTACTGATGTAACAGAAACTACAGAGCTCAGCAGCCTCAGAACCAAGCAGATCTTTCCCAAAAGGAAGAAATCCTTTAACTGTGACCAGTGTGGGAGGCGTTTTCTTCTGAGCAGCTTACTGAAACAGCACACGCGAGTTCACACGGGAGAGAAGCCTTTCTCTTGTGGCCAGTGTGGAAAGAAGTTTCTAAACTTAACTTCTCTCAACAATCATGTCTTGGGTCACTCAGAAGGGAGGACTTACGGCTGCACAGTTTGCGGAAAGACATTCCGTGAGGAGAGAGCCCTAAAGCCACACAAGTTTGTTCATTCAGAGGCAAAACCATTCAACTGTCTGACTTGTGGACACGGTTTCACAACAAGAAACAGTCTTATGGTGCACCAGGGAATTCACGCAGGTGAAAAACTGTTTGGAAAGAGTTTTTGCACAATTCAGTTACCTCACGACACAAGAGAACACACTCCCTCGACAAGCCATTTAGATGTGCTCAGTGTCAAAAGGGTTTCATGACTGAGTGGGTATCGAAATCTCACCAGGTAGTGTACACAGGGCTGACGGCATTTAAATGTGAGATATGCAGAAGCAGTTTTGGTCACGAGGTAAACCTTAAAAGGCACAGTCTGATTCACACAGGGACTAAACCGTTCAGCTGTAAGGTGTGCGGAAAGCAGTTCAACCAATCCAGCACCCTCAAAGGACACATGCAGGTACACAAAGAATTGAAGACCTTCATGTGTGACATTTGTGGAAGAATGTTTGTATACAATTACGCTCTGAGAAACCACCAGCAGACCCACATGGATGATGAAAAGGACAAACACAGGAGACCACAAAGTTGTGAGAGATGTGGGAAGCGCTACAGCTCCATTGGGACGCTTAAAATACACCAGCTGCTTCACACAGGTGAGAAGCCGTTTGCTTGCTCAACATGTGGGAAAACCTTCACCCAGCGAGCCGCTTGTGTCATACATCAGAAGCAGTCTCACATGTATGGGAAGAGTTTCAGTTTGCCAAACAGTCTTCGACTACATGAACAAATTCACACTGGCGAGAAACCTTACACATGTGAAACTTGTGGGATGACCTTAAAAGGCATATGCTTGTTTATACAGGAGAGAGGCCCTTTAGCTGTGAAGTATGTGGGAAAATGTTCAGCCAAGCTAATAATGTCAAACACAAGTGTGTCAATAGATAACCATTTGCAGCACAACATTTATAGCTATGGGTACCTACATGGTTGACATGTAATTGTTATCAACTTTTATTAGAGTGGGCACTAAAAGGTAAGTATGTTAGTCTCAGGGTTGATGATGCTGCAAACTGATATCTGGGCATTTGTTGAGCAGGAAAATGACAAGGTCTCAGTATTATCATTCCAAGTGATTTATTTGTAGCAAAACTTTTGTTATTTTACACTCATAAGCGTATTTTTTCTTTAAGGGACATATCAAAATGTATTGAGGGGATAGGTGGTCCAAAATAGGGGAGGGTTGTTAAATGTTGTTTTTTTTGCTTTGGGGAGGGTAGTGAGATTTTATTTTCTCTCCCCTGGTTTACATTCACTCATCTGCTCGTATTTTCCTTTTATACAACAGGTGGGTCTAATTCTGATTGGTTAAAACTGCATTCCATCCCGTGTCTATTCCACAAGTTGCCACGGCTAAATCTTTGACGTTAAAGATGCCTATTTACTCTGTTCCATCTGACTGCTCAATACACGGTCTCATCAGCCCAGCCAGGCAATTTATAAACTTGATCTCCACGATAAAAAGTATCTAGACATCTCTTTAAGACTAACATTTAGTTTAACAGAAGATATGTATAAACCTTACTGTCTGTCATTTAATGTTTTTTAAAATATTGAAATTCATTCTCCTGCTGTCCCATAATTATCAAGGCGAGACCCAGATGCAGACACAGGAGGCAGATGGTTGGAGTCTTACAATGTTTGTTAATCCAAAGAGGTAGGCAAGAGAATGGTCATGGACAGGTAAAAACCAGATCAGAGTTCAGGAGGTACAGTGGCAGACAGGCTCGTGGTCAGGCAGGCGGGTACAAAGTCCAGAAAACAGGCAAGGGTCAAAACCGGGAGGACTAGAAAAAGGAGACTGCAAAAAGCAGGCGAACGGAAAACCGCTGGTTGACTTGGAAACATGCAAGACTAAACTAGGACAGAGAAACAGGCAACACAGGGATAAATACACTGGGTAAAACAAGCGACACCTGGAGGGGGTGGAGACAATAACGAGGACAGGTGAAACTGATCAGGGTGTGACATTAGTAATGAACGTGTCGGAACGAGCCAGTCGAAATCATGAATCAGTTGGCATCATTTTGATGGATATATACAAAAGAATGACAATTGAACAAAGGTAAAATGAAAATTAGATCATTTACAGTCTTTCCAGCTTCAGTTTGAAGTGATTGTGTTACTGTAGCTGTGTTGTTGGCTAGCTTTTCGGAACAACAGTGTCGTGATGAGTGAGCACATTTTCTATGCCAGGCGAAATCGCGTCTCATTGTTCATCCAAATAAATGTCACTAGATAACAGCTTAAACAAATGCAAATGAAGCTACTTTGCTGTTATTTTGACTGCACTGTTTGACATGACTGTAAATTAGCCGTAGTTGGTTAGCTAGCAAGCAGGGGATAAGAACGTTGCCAGCCAGTACGGCATTGGAACATTTAGAACAAACGACTGGGTCGAGTCCATAGATCAAGAACAAAAAGACTGGGTCGCGTCTCTAGCAACCCTAGATTAGTGTCGGGACTATATGTTGTGGAAGGATGAAATAGTATGAATAAATGTATCAAAATAACATTTTTTTATAAAAATATGTAAATCATTATTTGAATATGTTGGAAACCCGTTGTATAAAAGTAATAATGCCCTCGAAGCTGATGTTTGGAGGATACGGTTTGCTGGCCCTGGACTTCGTTTCGGACCTAATAACACCCGTGCCAATATATCCTCCAAACACCGGCTTCTCTGGCATTATCACTTAAATAAACAATGGCGTTTTTGAAGTTTTGGTATGATGTGGCCATTATTAAGCTTTAGATACTGTAGGCCTATGATATTGTAATGACCTGACTAGATCATAAAAGAACAACTGTCCAGACAGAGGATTGAGTTTACGAATGGACGGTTTATTAAACCAACTTTACACAGGCTACTGTTTGGCCGTAGCCCACGCCAAATTAAATGAAAGATAACCCACAAGCCAATCGTGACCTTCTCTTGTGAAGCCCAGACGTAAAAGAGAGAGAACAAAGGCTAAACCTGGTCTTAACTTCCAATGCTCCATCCCCCTGGACAACCCCCCTCCACGCCACTCTGCCAACCGCCAGGATGCCCGGCATCAGAACATTCCAGGCATTCCCGTGATTGGCAGATAGCAGGTTGATTGACATGTCGGACCCCGCGAACACTGGGTACTGGTAGGTACAACACAACCATCTACTAGCCTAACACATAACACACAGCTGTCTGTGCGGGTCGCTACAATATGAAGGTAGTGCGCCCCGGCACTGGCTCCGACAGTTGAACTTGAGGTGAGGAAGACTGTTTCAGACCTACCAGAGTTACTCCTATAATCTAACATTATAATGCTTATCTTTATAAAATATATTCTGATTGAAAATGTATGAATTAGCCTCTGTCTATACATCTATATCTGTATAGCAGACGCTATAGCCTATAAAGAAATACATTGTGAAGCATTTGCCAGTGCGACACACTAGGCTGGTAGAGGTTGCTCTGCATTTAAACAACATTTTGTTGTATTAAATCATTATAGTCTATAAATTGCGCATATATACTCAGTGACTTAGAATTAAATAGAAATTAAATGAAAAATGCCTTATTAGGCTCAGTCTACAGTGACTTTGAATTCATTTTTAGAAACACCAGTTTGGCCAGAGTCTGTGGCTTCAGGCTCATGCGATGGTGCCTGGAGAGCAGGCTTGCACTGGAGAATACCCGCTTGCAGAGCCACTGGGGATGTTAAACACCCTTTTGGCCACTCTTGCCAGGCTGGGCAGAGATGCAGAGTTTTTTTAAATGTGTATATATATATATATATATATATATATATATATATATATATATATATATGCCTAAAGGTTTTTAGGCAAAATAACCAAATCAAAACAGAAAGCTCATTGAAAGTTGGAATATGCCAGGTCTATTGGGCCAAAATCAATTATGGCCTATTGTATCAAGGAAACTTAAGAGATATGATTTTTAGTTTATAAATACTTTGCTACAATGACACTGTAAGAACAGACCCTTGCATAGAGAAGCAGGTACAGGGAGTTAAACTTTTAATCGGAACAGCATCAGCACATGGGTATACAAGGACATATGACAATCAACGCTGCAGTGGGGGAACAGACAGATATAGGGGAGGTAATGACAGAGGTGATTGAGTCCAATAATCGCTGATGCGCGTGATGGGGGAAGGCAGGTTTTCGTAATGATGGTGGCAGGTGTGCGTAACGCTGGGGAGCCTGACGCTGGGTAGAGCAGGAGCAGGCGTGATAGACACGCTTAATTAGCTACCCACCTCATTCCTTTCTTTTAGCATGTGCACGTAGTAAGTAAACCACCATGTTTTTGGGATTCCACAATGATTCTTTAGTTGTGGACACTACATCACCGCACTCCCTCTCTTGCTCCTCATCTTTGTAAGTCACCTTGATTTTTGCACCTGTGTGTTTTATCGTTTTCTTTTTGAAAATATTTTGTGAATTCCATGACAGTAGCAAAAGCAAGGGGCTATAGCAGCACACAAGTAGACTACAAATGCATACTGAGCCGGGTATGCCCTGAGCGAAATTCGAGTGGGCAAGAAGGCTACCAAAGGCTGGAGTGTCAATCTTGCTCTGCCCTGATACATTTTAATACTCAAATCTCTGACAATTTAACTGTGAAGTGGAAAATTTGAGTTTATGAAAGTAGCCTTAAAAATAGGCTATAATGTTTTGCATATGCTACACATCGAAACACAAGGAATTGCGTTTTTGTAATTTGTTATAGCTGTTTTAAGGACAAGTAAATGTGGCTAATTTGGTCAACATCGCTCGTTTATTGATGGTGCCGGCTGTGCCAGGTCGGATCTGCATATGGATGTCTTGTTAATTAAAAAATATTCCCCCATGTTGTCCGGTGCCAAATTTTCCTAAACTCTGAAATGGAAATGGCATATTGGTTTTATTAGGATTTTAGAATATTCGCATGAAAATCTGTGGCCATTTGGATGAAAACCTAGCTATAGACACCTTAAAGACTCTGGCAAGTGCTGTAGTCCAGTTTCACTTTGATTATGCCGCCATATCATGGTTTACCTGCAGCCCCAAACATCTAAAGAATAAGTTACCAGTCAAACAAGCTTGTAAGAATTGTACTTAAACTTCTCCTCTCTGTGTCTGTAATGTGTCTATTTATGTAATTGTATATGAGTCCCTGACTTTGTGGAATCCGGGTCACTTAAAAAAAAAATGTGTGTATATTGATTTTATTTGTCAGTTAAAATACATCAATCCAAACTGCAGCAGCCAATTGATGAATGGAAGAGACATCTGTTACAAAACACCAAAAAGTGAGATTGCCAAGCCTTCAATACTTGGTAAGCCTACAAGGTAGGGAGGGATGTATTTTCTGTTTGTCGAGATTTACAGAGTCTCTTTTACTGTGGTGTTGAAAACGCAAAACATGATATTGAAGTGCCCTAAGTAGTCGGTATGCTTTGTTTATTGGTTGTGTGGTGCATTGCCACAGAATCCTGTTGGTGGTAATTTGTTGCATAGATTTTATATAATTATAAATATGGCATCAAAATGAAGTAAATCTTTTTTTTCTCCCCCCTAGCTGATCATTGTCTGCAGCCGACTCGACTCTGACTGTGACGTAATGAAACAGTGACCTCTGTGGTGGTCGGAAAACCCTCAATATTCTGGCCCTGTATGGTTTGATTTGATTATGGCATTGACAGTGCCACAAAAGCATGTTGGAGTGGCAAATTCGATATCCGTTTATAAACACAGGGTCACTACAGTTATTGTTATTTTGGGTCGGAAACATTATTTCGAGTTAATTAAATGAGGGGGGAGGGTGTTCCATTTATTTTACAATACAAAAGGAGGGTCATGTGAAAATATGTTTAATGTTGGGAAGAGGGGTGCATTTTTTATGACACCTTGAGTCGGACCAGCCCATCCCGCCAAGTAAATGTGGATATGTCCCTAACCTTAAATCAAGACCAAGAAGCAAATGTTTTTTTCATGAATTTTTACGATATAGCCACATTGACTTTGTGGCTGCTGTAACCAATAAAAATCCACGCCTCGACCCGGAAGAACATGTGACGTATGCCGTTCGAGGTGTTTCAGGTCAGTCGGACAACAACACTGCTAACAGCACTAGCTACATTTATTTTGTAGCTAACGTTACATAGCGCATATTTACAAAGATTTGTAAGTGCGTTGTGATTTCGACAAAAATGTCATTTTTGCAAGGACAGATTGGATCCATTTTGGAGATAATGGTCAGCGCGACTGTTACAGAAATTAGCAAAGTTATCGAGGGTTCTGCCTCGTCTGAAGTGCCAACAACGGGAGAGAACGCGAGTGAAACCCCAAACGAACAGGTATATCTGCTGATTGTGTGAAGTACGGCATTTTGTAAACCAGCCTGCTAGTCAATTATACCGAGGTTCCAGCCTCCACCCTGGGGCGTAATCATTACGCCGAAACCGTTTACTCCAGACGGAAAAGGCAAAGGAGAGTTGCTATTGGATACATTCAAAAAGAGCCCTCCCCATTTCGTTTTGTTTGCTTCATTTTGATTCTTAAAGATGCGCTATGCAGAAATTGCGCCGCCATTTCCTGGTGGCTAAAATTATAATACTTCGCCTAATTTCAGTTTGTGACACAACACAGTATAGTGTTAACCACTGTGAAATATTTTCTGTAGCTGGTGTACGAAAGTAAAAGATGCAAAAACGAAACTTAAGCACTGTAAACAGAAATAGAACAGATCTACCGCTTCTTAGTCTTGTTTTCAAGGAGCGTGACAGATCAATGAGAATGACAGAGCTATAACCCATGCCTTTGCAGTTGAATGAAAACTGTTTTAGGTATGAACCGGTCCACGGGGATACCAGTGTATTGCCGGCTGCATACAATGCGTTTGGATGCTAAAATGAAACCATCAATACCAGATAAATATCTGGCTACATTCTAAACTGAAGACCATGATTAGTTGATTATTGCTGGGGCAAAAGTGTGTCACCAAACTGGCACCCGGGGACTGGGGTTACCTGTCCCCGAAGAAGAGGCGAAGCGAGCGGGGTAACTGGGCACAAAAATCTGTTCTCAAGCAGGTGGCATTTTTAACGTTGTTGTATGGAGGTCAATGAGTATCGAATTTGGTTTATTTGATCGAATAGAAGTTTACTGATATAAGTAGGACACGTGACATCCTGGCAACTTTGCGCGGTACCTGGTCGTCATTAGTTACCACAGCCACAAAGTCATAATCCCGCCTATTTCATTGTTACAGCGGCCACTATAGTATCTGGTCAATATAATACAATCTGTGCCATCCTTTAGCCCAGGGCCAGCGTTCAGATCGTACATCAAATCACATTTTATTGGTCACATACACGTGTTTAGAGAAGTTTGTGGTCATACACACATCTTTAAAAAACATAGGTGCTGGGTTAATAAAGAATACTAGTATAGAACAAGAAGGCCCCCACACTGTTAAAGCTCCCAATTCACCGCTTTATTGACAGCGTTGCTACCCGAAACGGATCTTCGTCGGGTCAAACACACACTGAGTGTGTATATTTTGGGATGTGAACATTTCACCTCACATGACCATTGCGGACATGAAGCATGGTGGGTGCCAAAACATTTGTGTATCTTAAATAATGAGATGGGTGCATGTAATGGTTCCAGAAAATAATATATATTTACAAAATGACCAAGCGGGTAACCGGTAAGGCAAGACAAATTAAAGTAACATATTCAGGTAATCAATTGTCTGATCTCAAACTCTTGATTCAGACCTCTAGGAGACATGGTACACATGGTGAATCCAATACAATTCTCTTCTCAATAATAGATTATCAGATCTTTTTGCTGGTGTAGCGAAATGCTTGTGCTGCTAGTTCCAACAGTGCAGCAATCCAAATAAAAATATTGATAATTTATTTGACCAAGACGTCCCTACAGAAAGACTCAATCTCAGATAAATCATCAGAGCGTGCGAAACGGTGCCCCTCTGTCTTAGTATTTGTAGCCCATGTATATGATGATGTCTGGACAAAAAGAGTATGGCATGTCATACTCTTTTTGGCCATGGGCTACAAATACTTCGACAGAGGTGCTTTTTCAATCGCTTGGATGCTGTCTCCGGTGATATGGTAGTTTCAGCCACTTGCAAATTGAAGGAAAGTTGTCGGGTACACTTTTCGGATGCTGGAATTAATTTTTGGACGAGCGTGTGAAGGTAACTTACTTGAAGTGTATTGTTTGACACAGATGAAAGCATGACTGGTTGTGTTCATGCCACATTAAAAGGTAATACATTTTTACAGTTTAAATTACATGTCTTTACTATAAAACACACACTAGAACCGGTAAAGCAGTCATTTGGACTGCTCATTAATTTTTAAAGTCATGCCCCTCTCTGTCATTGACTATTACTTAAGAAGTCTATAAAACACACTGTCGTTGTTATAATCTTAATAGCACAAACAGAAGTAGTATTATAACCAGTTTTAGGAGGGCATGTCATTTTAAATGGTTGCCCCTCCCGACAGTAGGGCCTGCGCCCCTGCTCCCAATAGTTGAATGGGCAGTTGATAATCACCCCGATAATTGCCTCAACTGAACCTAAACTAAATTCACACATATCACAACAGATCAAATAAATGAAGTAAAGTATGATGGGGCGAATGCGTGAGTTGATGAGCGAGGGGAAGCAGACGATGTATAATTGTGTAATCACCACTTGTGAATTAAGAACAGGGTGGGCCATTCTATTGTAATTATAATCAGTCCACCGAATCCAAGCAGTCCTATCAGTCAACTCTGGCCTTGGAGTACACAGTCAGTGAGGGCGTGCATCATTTACAATGGCAAGAAGACCAAGACAAATGGATGCACATGCTGCGTTAGCTTTGCTACCAAATCTGAATGAAAACCACTGATGGGGAAGAAATGAATCCTGATGACATCTGATTATTCTGAGCCTCAGTCTGAACTTACACCTCCGAGGCCTAAGTGTCAAAAAGAGAGAATGTTGCGCGCTCAGAGAAGGGACGGCACCGTTTGCATAGAACAAGCTGGTGACAATGCTACTGGCCAATTATCAGCACAAAATGTTATCACAGAGAGCAGGCCCTAAAACATCAGCAACAAACTCACCAGCTTTCGTTGTTTATGTGACATGCTCTAACTGATGCCATTGCGTGAATGAATCATAATCGCCAGAAATACTTGTCAGCTACGTTTTATAATGGTAGCTAGCTAGTTAAGTAAACTGAAGTTTGTTCTGTGAATAATATAACCTGTATGCCTTCAACTTGCTTTTGTTCTTTTCACTCAGTTGACCCAGTTGACCTCTTTCATGGAGATACTGGCTAAGGAGGCTGTGGACAAAATCTACAAGCTATTCAACGAGTGCTCCTCTGTTCTGCATCTGGAAGTGTCTCGGAGTCAAACTGAGAATGAGGACTTGAAGAAGAGGCTAGATGCGATTGAGACCGAACTGAGGACTGTCTTAGAAGGGAGTGGAGGACAAGAGAACACATCAGCCAATGGCTGCTGCAGTGAAGTCAAGGTCATCCACCAGTTAAAAGGCACACAACCAGGTGAGACTTGGCATTATTTCAGATAGGCCATCAATCTGGTTTTAGATTGCTTTTGCACACTGTTACTAAAACCAGTGCTTTTGAATTCAATGCAAACATTTTTGATTTTGACTGCAATCTTTTTCAGGCTTTTGCGCTGGTGATGCAGAAGTGAAACGATCCCCCATCCTCCACCTGTGGAAAGGGAGACTTCCCTCAACTGTAAACGAGGTAGGTCTATTTGTGTAACTGACAATATTCTGTTAAAGGTTCAGTTCTTGGAAAGCTGTCTGGAATTACTAGGGGGTACAGAAAGTAATAACCTATTTACTTGTCTGCATCTATCACACAAGTATCATTATGCACCATTTGGTACCAATTGTATTTAATTATTTAAAGCATTTTATCCCTTTCTGGTGATTTCTGTTGTATGATATCATTATACATAGATCAGACTCAAACTGCTTTCCCTCTCCATCTCAGCACTCCAACATGGAGGACACGATCGAGTCAGTTATTATCAAAGAAGAAGGGTTGGAAGAGTACCTGTACAACAGCACATCAGACCCAAGTCATTTTTTAGATAGCCAGGCCCAGGAGGTGAGTGACCCAGAGAACCCTACAGCGGACCCAAAGGACAAAGGTGGCGACACAGGGCCAAAGCGTTTCAGAAATCCAAAGATCACAGGGGCTCGTCGGGCAAAGCCCAAAAAGGAGAACCACCTTAGCTGCAAGCACTGCAGGAAGACATTCAGCAAACTGATCCAGCTGAAAGCTCACCAGGCGATCCATGCAGCAGCGGAGAAACCTTTTAACTGCAAACAGTGCGGCAGAGGTTTTTCCTTTAAACGCAGTTTGGATGCACACCAGCTGCTTCACACAGGAGAGAGACCGCACACCTGTGGCGAGTGTGGTAAAGCTTTCACCCTAAAGCAGCTGCTCAAGAATCATCAGAGACTCCATGCAGGGTTGAGACCGTTCCGCTGCGACGAGTGTGGCAAGAGCTTTAACCGGGCCCACGGTCTCAAGATGCACCAGATCGTCCACACGGGAGAGAGGAAATACAGCTGTGAGATCTGCAAGAAGAGTTTCAGCATACCAGGAAATCTCCACAGGCACCAGCGTATACACACGGGTGAGAAACCGTTCCGTTGCGATACGTGCGGGAAAAGCTTCAACCAGGCAGACACTCTGAAAGGCCACCAGCGGATCCACACAGGAGAGAGGCCATTTACCTGTGAGACGTGCGGGAAATGTTTCATTCAAAGAAGTGCTCTGAAAATGCACCAAAGAACCCACGCAGGAGAGAGCGCCTTTCTCTGTGTGGTGTGCGGGACAGTCCTGGCTTGCGTCAACTCTCTCAAGACACACCTTCAGACTCACACAGCAGAGATGCCTTGTAGGTGCTCAGTGTGCGGTAGTAGTCTCAGTTCTCTCACTCACCTCAAATCGCACCAGCAACTCCACACTATGGAAAAGCCGCACAGCTGTGGCCTATGCAACAAGAGCTTCAAGTCGGTCAGCTACCTGAACATACACATGAAAACTCACACTGGGGAGAGACCGTTCACCTGTGACGTGTGTGGAAGGATGTTCACTCAACACAGCAGCCTGAAAACCCACCAGGCGGTCCATACTGGGGAGAAGCCTTTCAGCTGTGAAACGTGTGGGAAATGTTTCAGCAACACTGGGAACCTCAACAGGCACCAGCGGATACACACTGGAGAGAAGCCTTTTAGCTGTGACCTCTGTGGGAGGAGCTTCAACCAGGGCAACAGCCTCAAAGCCCACAAACAAATCCACACAGGAGAGAAACTTTACATGTGCGACAAATGCGGGAAGAGTTTTTCCTACCTGAGGAATCTGAAAGATCACAAGTGTTACTATATCTAAAACCAATAGGCATAGCCTCTTATTGCGATGGACCACACTTACTTGGTTTGAACAATTGTCTCGGCATTAAAAATGCATTTATAGGTCAGTGAGTGGCATACTGACATATGAAGCGTACTGATAAGATTGGTTGTCAAAACAGCCTTATTCAAATTATTTAATTTTAAACATGACTTGTTTTCGAAATCAACTTTGATTTTGAAAAATGAATAACCAGTTGCCTTTGTTGGGTAGAAGGACTTGGATTGGCTGGTGGTCCAGTAACTTTTCAATGGAGCAAAGCCTCATTTATTTGAGAAGGATATACATCTGTAACCTTTTGTCTTGTGTACCTTTTTATTACTGCTGTCTCAGATTTGTGAGCCAATGGTAAATAAAACTCTTGAAATTAGTCCTTTGTGTATATATTTTGAAGCATTACTTGTTGTTCTTGCTATCTGTGCATATAGTCCCTCTAACAGCTGCAACATAATATTGAGCAAATTAAAGGGTTATTGAGGGAGAAAGAAAATGTGTATTTAAGGGAGTGGCTTGTCAGTAGAGCGAAACATGCCTGAAACCCTGATGAAGACAGCTTGCAGTTGGTTATTCATTTATGGCATCGGAGCTGCTAGTGTGCTGCTTTTTTTTAAGGATTCAAATTATCGGGTGCCTGCAGGTTGGTGTCCCTGCAGGTTGGTGTCCCTCTATGGCGCTATGTAAAGTGCCACAGATGTGACTGATATATTTACACAACTCCACAAAGACTCACATGGATATTATGTAACAAGGAGAAGCAACAGGAAAACCAACCTATTTTTCCGTCCATTTTTGGCACTGTTCTAGCAGATCATCTAGTTCACATGAAATTAATTACAATTGTATCAATGCATGAATTCCTCCATGAGCAGACTCTTGACTGTGGACTGGTGGTGTGCCTCCCATTTAGAGGTATACATTACTAGCAACTGTGTTGCCATACCTCAGCCAATGTCACTATGATAGAACTGTGCCATGCTCTCTTCCCTTCCAAGAGGAAAGTGGATGTGAGACAGTTTCCTGAATCGAGCCAAACTAGTTTAAAAAATCTATGAATAGGCCAAGGTAACGCTGTAGGTGATTTGAAAAGAAGTGTGACGTGAAGATTATTATCTTCCGCACTATTAGAAGTTGATGTGCTGTGATTCAGTGAAATGGTTGAGCAATCTGTTTTGTCTGCATATTCATAATTCATGTAAGGTTACCTTGGGCACTTCAAATTTGCAAATCCTCATAGTGTAATCAATTAAATATGTTCCTAATATTGTTGTACACTTTACATTGATTAATTCATTTAATATGTGGTTATGGTGGTCTGCCTCGCACCCATCAATGATCATCCTTCCCTCCGATCCTCATTCCTGAAAATTAAAAGTCTACATTTGCTGCCTGTCAGTCACATTGGGCATGGTAGAATTTATATGTTTTGACCAAACTCACCAAGACCAAAGAACTTAGTTTTTTTCCCCCCAAGGTTCGCTCACGTACTCCATGCACATAATAGGAGATACCTTGTCATATAAATTAAGGGGCGCTTCCTAGCTGCTCTTCAGCAGCACCCTAGAATGTAGTGCAGGAGGTGAGGGATCAAACCTCGTGTCCTGCTGTTAGGCCGCCTGACCTCTGACCCCATGTTCCACAGTTTCCTTAATTTATTTCAATTTAGGGTTAATCACGTTCAACCTCAAAGTTGACTCAAGGCTCACTCACGAATACTCAGCAATAATGCCCCTCAGCACTTGTAGGCTAATGTATCTTTGACTCTGTACCGTGTGTACGCAGTGATGTCTAATGGCATTTAGAAGCGCGAACAGTTGTATCTCTGAGTGTGCGACTGCATGTCTCAAGTTGGAGAGAGTATGTATGTTTTGTATCCATCGATGGGCAATTAGTCATACATTATACAGTAAATGCCTTAAGTTTAACTCTGAACAACACTCCTTTGAGTCTAATTCACATCAAGATCTCACATTATGGCAGATATTGTAAATCATCAAGAAATGAAATAAAAATAAAAGTATGAATTTTCAATAAAGTGTTTAAAAACATAATTCTGTGGTATTTTAATCTTAGATTCTTTACAGTGCATTTGCAATAGACAGTTGCATGAAAGCAATAAACATAACCATCTGAAAACAAGAAAGAAACTGCAGAAGGAAGTCACAGAAAACCAATACCTAGAAGCCAAGCTGTAAGCACTGTCAGCATCTCTAGGGGAAATTTGTTTCTCAGGCAGCATGCAAAGCTCACACAGAGCTGTAATAAGTGTGCAGGCTGTGAAATGGGTCGGTTGAGTGAGGAACACATGGGTTCACCCTGTAGCTTCTGGGTGTTGTTGATGATCCAGTTACTGATGTACAGTGGCAAGAAAAAGTATGTAAACCCTTTGGAAATACCTGGATTTCTGCATAATTTGGTCATAAAGTTTGATCTGATCATCTAGGTCACAACAATAGACAAACAGTCTGCTTAAACTAATAACACACAAACAAATATACGTTTTCATGTCTTTATTGAACACACCGTGTAAACATTCACAGTGCAGGGTGGGAAAAGTATGTGAACCCTTTAATAACTGGTTGACCCTCCTTTGGCAGCAATAACCTCAAACAAACGTTTTCTGTAGTTGCGGATCAGACCTGCACAACGGTCAGGAGGAACCATTCCTCTTTACAAAACTGTTTCAGTTCAGCAATATTCTTGGGATGTCTGGTGTGAATTGCTCTCTTGATGTCATGCCACAGCATCTCAATCGGGTTGAGGTCAGGACTCTAACTGGGCCACTCCAGAAGGTGTATTTTCTTCTGTTGAAGCCATTCTGTTGTTGATTTACTTCCGTGTTTTGGGTCGTTGTCCTGTTGCATCACCCAACTTTTGATGAGCTTCAATTGGCAGACAGCCTAACATTCTCTTGCAAAATGTCTTGATAAACTTGGGAATACATTTTTCCATCAATGATAGCAAGCTGTCCAGGCCTTGAGGCAGCAAAGCAGCCCCAAATCACGACGCTCCCTCCACCATACTTTACAGTTGGGATGAGGTTTTGATGTTGAAGTGCTGTGCCTTTTTTATCTCCACACATAGTGTTGTGTGTTCCTTCCAAACAACTCAACAGTAATTTCATCTCTCCACAGAATATTTTGCCAGTAGCGCTGTGAAACATCCAGGTGCACTTTTGCAAACTTCAGACGTGCAGCAATGTTTTTTTTGGACAGCAGTGGATTCTTCCGTGGTGTCCTCCCATGAACACCATTCTTGTTTAGTGTTTTATGTATTGTAGACTCGTCAACAGAGATGTTAGCATCTTCCAGAGATTTCTGTAAGTCTAGCTGACACTCTAGGATTCTTCTTAACCTCCTTTAGCATTCTGCACTGTGCTCTTGTAGTCATAGCAGGACGGCCACTCCTATGGAAAGTAGCAACAGTGCGGAACTTTCTCCATTTATAGACAATTTGTCTTACCGTGGACTGATGAACGTCAAGGCTTTTAGAGATACTTTTGGAAACCTTTCCAGCTTTATGCAAGTCAACAATTCTTAATCTTAGCTCTTCTGAGATCTCTTTTGTTTAAGGCATGGTTCACATAAGGCAATGCTTCTTGTGAATAGCAGTGTTTTTTATAGGGCAAGGCAGCTCTAACGTACATCTCCAATCTCGTCTCATTGATTGGACTCCAGATTAGCTGACTCCTAACTCCAATTAGCTTTTGGAGAAGTCATTAGCCTAGGGGTTCACATACTTTCCCCAACCTATACTGTGAATGTTTAAATTATGTATTCAATATAGACAAGAAAAATACAATACTTTGCGTGTTATTAGTTTAAGCACACTATGGTTGTCTATTGTTGTGACTTAGATGAAGATCAGATCAAATTTGATGACCAATTTATGTAGAAATCCAGGTAATTCCAAAGGGTTCACATACTTTTTCTTGCCACTGTACAGAATGGGTGATCTGCAAGAGCCGTCCCAGAGGTTCCCCTCCAGGTGGAGGACCTTCAGGCTCTCCAGAGGCTCCAGTGTCCCATTCACAAGAGTACTGAGGCGGTTTGATTTCAGGTGCAGTTTCTGGAGGTGGGGAAGGCCTTGAAACATGTCAGGGTGTAACAGTTCGATCTGGTTGTTGTCCAAGTCAAGCTCCTGTAAGTCGGCCAGGGGGGCGAAAACTTGAGCGTGCAAGGACACCAAGCGGTTGTTCTGGAGAAGGAGTGCAGTGACATCCTTGAGGGCAGCAATGGGCACATAATCTAACCTGTTTCCACTGGTAACCTAATTCATGAAAATCAAAAGTCTACATTTGCTGCCTGTAAGTCAAATTGGGCATGGCAGTATTTCTATGTTTACTGACCAAACTCACCAAGACCAAAGACCTTTGGATATTTTCCCCAAAGTTTTCTGACATACTCAATGTACTTAATAGCAGATCATTTGTCATTTAGATTAAGGGGAACTTTCTAGCCACCCAGCCACTCTTCAGCAGCACCCCACCTAGAATGCAGTGCAGGAAGTGAGGGACCAAACCTCATGTGTTCTTCTGTTAGGGAGCCTGACCTGACCCCATGTTCCACAGTTTCCTTAATTTCTTTTAATTTAGGGTTAAACACATTCAACCTCATAAAAGGTTGACTCAAGGCTCACTCACGAATACTCAGCAATAATGCCCCTCAGCACTTGTAGGCTAATGTATCTTTGACTCTGCACAGTGGGTACGCAGTGATGTCTAGTGGCATTCAGAAGCCCGAGCAGTTGTATCTCTGAGTGTCCGACTGCATGTCTGGAGTTGGAGAGAGTATGTATGTTTTGTATCCATGAATGGGCAATTAGTCATACATTATACAATAAATGCCTTAAGTTTATTAACTCTGAACAACACTCCTTTGAGTCTAATTCACGTCAAGATCCCACATTATGGCAGATATAACATTTCAAGAAATGAAATGAAGTAGTTACTTTTATTTAAAAGAAAAACAAAATAAACTCAGCAAAAAAAGAAATGTCCCTTTTTCATGACCCTGTCTTTCAAAGATAATTAGTAGAAATCCAAATAACTTCACAGATCTTCATTGTAAAGGGTTTAAACACTGTTTCCCATACTTGTTCAATGAACCATAAACAATTAATGAACATGCACCTGTGGAACAGCTTACAGATGGTAGGCAATTAAGCTCACAGTTATGAAAACTTAGGACACTAAAGAGGCATTTCTACTGACTCTGAAAAACACCAAAAGAAAGATGCCCAGGGTTTCTGCTCATCTGCGTGAACGTGCTTTACGCATGCTGCAAGGAGGCATGAGGACTGCAGATGTCGCCAGGGCAATAAATTGCAATGTCCGTACTGTGAGACGCCTAAGACAGCGCTACAGGGAAACAGGATGGACAGCTGATCGTCCTCGCAGTGGCAGACCACGTGTAACAACACCTGCACAGGATCGGTTCATCCGAACATCACACCTGCAGGACAGGTACAGGATGGCAACAACAACTACCCGAGTTACACCAGGAACGCACAATCCCTCCATCAGTGCTCAGACTGTCCGCAATAGACTAAGAGATACTGGACTGAGGGCTTGTAGGCCTGTTGTAAGGCAGGTCCTCACCAGATATCACCGGCAACAACGTCGCCTATGGGCACAAACCCACCGTCGCTGGACCAGACAGAACGAGCAAAAAGTGCTCTTCACTGACGAGTCACGGTTTTGTCTCACCGGGGGGTGATGGTCGGATTCACGTTTATCGTCGAAGGAATGAGTGTTACACCGAGGCCTGTACTCTGGAGCGGGATCGATTTGGAGGTGGAGGGTCCGTCATGCTTTGGGGCGGTGTGTCACAGCGTCATCGGACTGAGCTTGTTGTCATTGCAGGCAATCTCAACGCTGTGCGTTACAGGGAAGACATCCTCCTCCCTCATGTGGTACCCTTCCTGCAGGCTCATCCTGACATGACCCTCCAGTATGACAATGCCACCAGCCACATTGCTCGTTCTGTGCATGATTTCCTGCAAGACAGGAATGTCAGTGTTCTGCCATGGCCAGCAAAGAGCACGGATCTCAATCCCATTGAGCACGTCTGGGACCTGTTGGATCGGAGGGTGTGGGCTAGGACCATTCCCCACAGAAATGTCCGGGAACTTGCAGGTGCCTTGGTAGAAGAGTGGGGTAACATCTCACAGCAAGAACTGGCAAATCTGGTGCAGTCCATGAGGAGGAGATGCACTGCAGCTGGTGGCCACACCAGATACTGACTGTTACTTTTGATTTTGACCCCCCCTCCCCTTTGTTCAGGGACACAATGTTACATTTCTGTTAGTCACATGTCTGTGAAACTTGTTCAGTTTATGTCTCAGGGGTTGAATCTTGTTATGTTCATACACATATTTACACATGTTAAGTATGCTGAAAATAAAAGCAGTTGACAGTGAGAGGACGTTTCTTTTTTTGTTTAAAGGACGTTTCTTTGTTTATTTAAAAACATAATTCCATGGTATTTTAATCTTTACACTACATCAACTTAGATTCTTTAGAGTGCATTTGCAATAGACAGTTGCATGAAAGCAATAAACATAACCATCTGAAAACAGGAAAGAAACCGCAAAAGGAAGTCACAGAAAAACAATACCAAGAAGCCAAGCTGTAAGCACTGTCAGCATCTCTAGGGGAAATTTGCTTCTGGGGCAGCATGCAACGCTCACACAGGGTTTTAATAAGTGTGCAGGCTGTGAAATGGGTCGGTTGAGTGAGGAACACATGGGTTCGTCCTGTAGCTTCTGGGTATTGTTGATGATCCAGTTATTGATGTACAGAATGGGTGATCTGCAAGAGCAGTCCCAGGGGTTCCCCTCCAGGTGGAGGACCTTCAGGCTCTCCAGAGGCTCCAGTGTCCCATTCACAAGAGTACTGAGGCGGTTTGATTTCAGGTGCAGTTTCTGGAGGTGGGGAAGGCCTTGAAACATGTCAGGGTGTAACAGTTCAATCTGGTTGTTGTCCAAGTCAAGCTCCTGTAAGTCGGCCAGGGGGGCGAAGACTTGAGCGTGCAAGGACACCAAGCGGTTGTTCTGGAGAAGGAGTCTACGTAAATCATCCAGGGAGTAGAAGGTGGCATATGGGAGATAACGAAGCTGGTTGAAGCTGAGATGAAGCTCCTTTAGGGCACCTAACCCATCAAAGCCTGTAGGAGCCAGTGCTGTGAGGCGGTTGTTGTCCAAATCCAGAATCTTGAGGCTTCGAAGCTCAGAAAATAAGCCTTTTGGAAGATCTTCGATCAGGTTTTCATTCAACAGGAGCTCTCTCAGTTCACCAAGGTTGGAAAACTGCTCAGGGTGAATAACTTTGAGACGGTTGTTGAAGAGCTTCAGGGAGTGGAGTTTAGCCAGACCATGGAAGATGGACCTAGCGAGAGACCTGAGGTGGTTATTGTCTAACTGTAGCTCCCTAAGGCTCTTGGTCTTGTGGAATAGGCCTCTGGGAATCTTGCTTAGTACGTTGTTGTCCAGGTAGAGTTTCCGTAGGCTCCTCAGCCTGAAGAACAAGGCTTTGTGGAGGTCAGCTATCTGATTGTTGGCCAGCTGGAGTTCCCTTAGCTTAGACGACATGTGAAAGAGCCCTGGTGGAATGGATGAGATCTTGTTGCTGTCAAGCTGCAGCTCTCTCAGCCTAGTTAGGTTGTGAAACAGGTCCTCTGGAAGGTATGTCAGGTTGTTGTGGTAGAGATCCAGGAGCTCCAGTCTGCCTAGATATTGAAACACTTCAGAGGGGAGGGATTGGAGGTTATTGTAGCTCAGATCCAATTGACCGAGATGGGCTAGACCGCTCAATGAGTCCTCAGCTATTCTGCTCAGGCAGTTATTATTCAAAACCAAAATCCTTAGATGGCGGAGCTCAGAGAAAGCATCTTCTGGTATGAAGGTGATGCTGTTCTTCTGGAGGTACAAGCTGTGCAGCTGTGACACATCCTTCAGGGCAGCAATGGGCACAAAATCCAACTTGTTTCCACTGAGGTCCAGATGACTCAGGTTAACTGCTCCCCTGAATGTGCCATTCCCAATGCTAACCAAGTTGTTCTTGGACAAAATCAGCTTTACCAACTTGGAGGAGTTCTCAAACACCCCTTCTTCAAACTCCACAATACTGTTGCTGCTCAGGTGAAGGTCAGTGAGTGCAGGGGCTCCACTCAGTGCCCCGTACTGCAGGCTGTTGATCTGGTTCAGTGTGAGAATGAGCGTCTTCAATTGACCAAGTCCTTGGAGAGATCCTGGGTGCAGGGCCTCCATGTGGTTCTCACTGAGGTCCAGGAAGGTGAGTGCTGAGAGGCCTTGGAGCTGCCCAGGGCCCAGTGAACCCAGGCAATTACCCCTGAGAAACAGCTTGATCAGGCTGCTCATGTTGGGCCAGATGAAGTTGGAGGTCAAGGAGACATTGAGGCGGTTTTTGGTGAGATCCAGGAACTGCAGCTGCTCCAGTCCACTGGTGGGGAATGCCTGGATCAGGTTGTGGGCCACATAAAGCTCCTCAGTACCATCGGGGAGGTTAGGGAACTTCTTCAGCCTCTTGTCCGGGCAGCTGACTGTGACGTTGTCCAGACATTCACATGGTGAGGCAGGGCAGGTAGCAGCTACTGAGATGAGGGCCATGATGACCGTGCTTAAAATCCCCAACATCGCCAACTAGTGTTGATGTGACAGGGAAGGAAAGCGGGCCAATGTGAGATGTGAAACAAATATATGAAACTTCTGTTGAGACATAATTCCTGCTTACGGTACACATCCTGCTCAACAGTTTCAATGTAATCTATGCCATTTCATTGTTCCTTTCTTTGGATATCCAGTACAATGTCTTGTTAATTACGTGAAAATCTTGCGACTCTACAAACTTGTTGGATGCATTTGCAGTACAGAATGAAAACATTTGATCACAAATCCAAAATGCTGGAGTATGAGTCAAATTAAAAGTTTTAGCTTCAGTCTCCAAATAAATACATAGTGGAGTTTGTCTATAAACATGTCAGCACTGTGTAGCAATGAGTACATTATAATTACACTGTGCTTGCCAACTTAATAAATACATACTTTCCCTGTCACTTACTATAAAATGGAACCCAACAGATTGCTTGGGAGTGACACAATCTGTCTTTCCAGTAGATTCCCTTTCATCATTAAAACTTTTATTGACATTTAAGGGGCAACCTGCAGTTCAAACGATAACAAAGCGTCCCCACACCACTGTTTTGGTAAAAAGCTTGGGCTGCAAAAATGTAATACTCTCAAATTCATGGAGAGAGCTATGGATACAAGAAGAAAAAATGAAAACCATGTTTTGAGGCTATACATTGTTTGTTTACAATTACAATGTTTACTAACAAAAGAGTAAATGTTTTTGGTTCTGATGGGGTACAACAGTTGAACTAAGCTAATGAGGCATCAATAAGTTATATTCTTCAAAAATCAATAGGTATAATATCATTAACTTTAAAGTCTAAAATGCATCAAGCGAGGCAGATTGCCCCTTTAAGAAGTTGCATTTTTATCATGTTTTAGCAATGACAAAAGTGTAAAATGAGTGCATGCATTCTGACTTTGAAAACACACAGTTGCATGAAAATATTTGACCAAAAATGCTATTCACTAGTCATAAGTCAACTTACCTTTGAGGAGGAGAGATTAGTGCTGCATGTGACAGATGTGAGTCATAAATTGTGAAAGGCACAGAGATGAATTCTTCATTTTAAAGGTGAGGTTTTAAGGAAGTGTCGGAAACTTCCTAATAGGTCAGCACAATTTCTGCAGTTTGGAGACCCTATCTGTGACATCAGATCAGTCTCACATTTGATTACCACAGAAAGCTAAGCATGTGTCTAGATGTGACAGATACATTTCAGTACCAAGAAAATGATAGAAACCACTTCAATGCTTCATCTGTGACCGCACTGCAATCAGTCTAGGCTGTGTCTAGGGTAAAGCACACTGATACTATCTTGCTGTCACGGTTGTCATAAGAACGGGACCAAGGCGCAGCGGATGTTGAGTTCCACATATTTATTTCAAAGTGAAACTTAAAGCAAAAACAATAAATCAATAAACGAACAACGAAACTATGTGGTGCACATGCACAAACACAAAACAATGTCCCACAAACACAGGTGGGAAAAATAGCTACTTAAATATGATCCCCAATTAGAGACAACGATTACCAGCTGCCTCTAATTGGGAATCATACAAAACACCAACATAGAAAAGATTTAACTAGAACACAACATAGAAATATTAAACTAGGATACCCCCTAGTCACGCCCTGACCTACTACACTATAGAGAACAAGGGCTCTCTATGGTCAGGGGCAGTACCCCCCCCCCCCCCAAATGTGCGGACTCCGGCCGCAAAGCCTGAAACCAAATGGGGAGGGTAGGGGGGGTGATTAGTGTCGGTGGCGGCTTCGGTGTAGGTCGTAGCCCCCCGCCCAGACCCCGGGTCCTGCCATCGCGCCGGGCTGAACGCCATGCCCGGACTGGGCATCGGCACAAAGGAGGACTCCGGCCATGGAGCTGGGATGGACGCCGTGCCTGGACTGGGCACAGGCGCAAAGAAGGACTCCGGCCATGGAGCTGGGTTGGACGCCGTGCCCGGACTGGGCATGGGCACAAAGGAGGACTCCGGCCATGGAGCTGGGATGGACGCCGTGCCTGGACTGGGCACAGGCGCAAAGAAGGACTCCGGCCATGGAGCTGGGTTGGACGCCGTGCCTGGACTGGGCACCGGCGCAGAGGAAGGCTCCGGCCTTGGAGCGGGACTGGACGCCGTGCCTGGACTGGGCACCGGCGCAGAGGGAGGCTCCTGCCATGGATCGGGACTGGACACCGTGCCTAGACCGGACACCGGCGCAGAGGGAGGCTCCTGCCAGGGAGAGTGACTGGACACCGTGCTTGGACCGGACCCCGGCGCAGAGGAAGGCTCCTGCCCTGGAGCGGGACTGGACGCCGTGCCTGAACTGGGTACCGGCGCAGAGGAAGGCTCCGGCCTTGGAGCGGGACTGGACGCCGTGCCTGGACTGGGCACCGGCGCAGAGGGAGGCTCCTGCCATGGATCGGGACTGGACACCGTGCCTAGACCGGACACCGGCGCAGAGGGAGGCTCCTGCCAGGGAGAGTGACTGGACACCGTGCTTGGACCGGACCCCGGCGCAGAGGAAGGCTCCTGCCCTGGAGCGGGACTGGACGCCGTGCCTGGACTGGACATCGGCGCAGAGGAAGGCTCCGGCCTTGGAGCGGGACTGGACGCCGTGCCTGGACTGGGCATCGGCGCAGAGGAAGGTTCCGGCCTTGGAGCGGGACTGGACACCGTGCCTGGACTAGCCAACGGCACAGAGGAAGGCTCCTGCCCTGGAGCTGGACTGGACGCCTTGCCTGGAAGCTCCGGACCGTTGACCCTCACTGGAGGTCCCGGACCGTTGACCGTCGCTGGAGGTTCCGGACCGTGGACCGTCGCTGGAGGTTCCGGACCGTGGACGTCGCAGGATGTTCTGGACCGTGGATCGTCGCAGGAGGTTCCGGACCGGGGACCGTCACCGGAAGCTCCGGACCGGGGACCGTCGCCGGAAGCTCTGGACTGTGAACCGTCTCCGGAAGTTCTGGACTGGGGAGACGCACTGGAGGCCTAGTGCGTGGAGCCGGCACAGGTGGTACCGGACTGGTGGCACACACTTCAGGGCGAGTGCGGGGAGCAGGCACAGGACATATCGGACTGGGGACACGCACTTCAGGGCGAGTGCGAGGAGGAGACACAGGACGTACCGGACTGGGGAGGCGCACTGGAGGCCAGATGCGTGGAGCCAGCCCAGGTGTCACCGGACTGATGACATGCTCCTCCAAACACCTGCGTTGCCGCATACTCCTAGCCAACTCCATTCTCCGGTATCCTTCCTCACACTGTTCCATCACCTCCCAGGTGGGCTCTGATACTCTCCTTGGGTCGACCGACCACCTCTCTATCTCCTCCCAGATGTTCTCTGGCTCTTCCCTCTGCTCAGCCGCCAGCTCCATGTGCCCCCCCAAAAAACATTATTGGGGTTTCTGTGGCCGCGGTCCCCGGCGTCGTCGCCATCCTTCTTGCGTCCTCTGCGACTCCTGCCAAGGTAGGGTCTCCTGTCCTTCCATGATTTCTTCCCAGGTCCAACTTATTTTTCCCGTCGTTGCACGCTGCTTGGTCCTTGTTTGGTGAGATATTCTGTCACAGTTGTCGTAAGAACGGGACCATGGCGCAGCGGATGTTGAGTTCCACATATTTATTTCAAAGTGAAACGTAAAGGAAAAACAATAAATCAATCAACGAACGACGAAACGTGACTACGTGGTGCACATGCACAAACACAAAACAATAACCCACAAACACAGGTGGGAAAAATAGCTACTTAAATATGATCCCCAATTAGAGACAACGATTACCAGCTGCCTAATTGGGAATCATTCAAAACACCAACATAGAAAAATTAAACTAGAACACAACATAGAAATATTAAACTAGAATACCCCCTAGTCACGCCCTGACCTACTATACCATAGAGAACAAGGGCTCTCTATGGTCAGGGCGTGACACTTGCTGTGCTTGATAATGTAGAAAATGCAAAAGGCACACACATTTTGATGGAAAATATAGTATTTGTAACCTTATTATTACATAGTAATGTGCTGTGCTGAGAGAGAGAGAGAGAGAGAGAGAGAGAGAGAGAGAGAGTGGCGCAATGGTCTGTTTAGCTGGTTCACTTTCTATTTCTATAATGTAAACTCAGCAAAAAAGAAATATCCTCTCACTGTCAACTGCGTTTATTTTCAGTAAACTTAACATGTGTAAATACTAGTATGAGCATAAGATTCAACAACTGAGACATAAACTGAACAAGTTCCACAGACATGTGACTAACAGAAATTGAATAATGTGTCCCTGAACAAAGGGAGGGTCAAAATCAAAAGTAACAGTCAGTATCTGGTGTGGCCACCAGCTGCATTAAGTACTGCAGTGCATCTCCTCCTCATGGACTGCACCAGATTTGCCAGTTCTTGCTGTGAGATGTTACCCCACACTTCCACCAAGGCACCTGCAAGTTCCCAGACATTTCTGGGGGGAATGGCCCTAGCCCTCACCCTCCGGTCCAACAGGTCCCAGACGTGCTCAATGGGATTGAGATCCGGGCTCTTTGCTGGCCATGGCAGAACACTGACATTCCTGTCTTGCAGGAAATCACACACAGAACAAGCAGTATGGCTGGTGGCATTGTCATGCTGGAGGGTCATGTCAGGATGAGCCTGCAGGAAGGGTACCACATGAGGGAGGAGGATGTCTTCCCTGTAATGCACAGTGTTGAGATTGCCTGCAATGATAACAAGCTCAGTCCGATGATGCTGTGACACATCGCCCCAGACCATGACGGACCCTCCACCTCCAAATCGATTCCGCTCCAGAGTACAGGCCTCGGTGTAACGCTCATTCCTTCGACGATAAGCGCGAATCCGACCATCACCCCTGGTGAGACAAAACCGCGACTCGTCAGTGAAGAGCACTTTTTGCCAGTCCTGTCTGGTCCAGCGACAGTGGGTTTGTGCCCATAGGCGACGTTGTTGCCGGTGATGTCTGGTGAGAACCAGCCTTACAACAGGCCTACAAGCCCTCAGTGCAGCCTCTCTCAGCCTATTGTGGACAGTCTGAGCACTGATGGAGGGATTGTGCGTTCCTGGTGTAACTCGGGCAGTTGTTGTTGCCATCCTGTACCTGTCCCGCAGGTGTGATGTTCGGATGAACCGATCCTGTGCAGGTGTTGTTACACGTGGTCTGCCACTGCGAGGACGATCAGCTGTCCATCCTGTTTCCCTGTAGCGCTGTCTTAGGCGTCTCACAGTACGGACATTGCAATTTATTGCCCTGGCCACATCTGCAGTCCTCATGCCTCCTTGCAGCATGCCTAAGGCACATTCACGCAGATGAGCAGGGACCCTGGGCATCTTTCTTTTGGTGTTTTTCAGAGTCAGTAGAAAGGCCTCTTTAGTCTCCTAAGTTTTCATAACTGTGACCTTAATTGCCTACCGTCTGTAAGCTGTTAGTGTCTTAACGACCGTTCCACAGGTGCATGTTCATTAATTGTTTATGGTTCATTGAACAAGCACGGGAAACAGTGTTTAAACCTTTTACAATGAAGATCTGTGAAGTTATTTGTATTTTTACAAATTATCTTTGAAAGACAGGGTCCTGAAAAAGGGACGTTTCTTTTTTTGCTGAGTTTATTAGTTTCAATCACCAAGCATATATCTCAGAGCCTAGAAGCATGGCAAGTAAGTCTATGCTAGATGGAAGTGAGACCGTCCTTAACAGGTATGACTAGGTCTTTTTGTTTAGAGTTTTTCACCCTTTTAAGATTCTTGTGATCAGGTTGGTCTCATAATAGACACAGATATAAAGGATAATGGTAGAGAGTGGGATTATTCAATTTGTGAACCAAAATGTGGCAAGAGGTTCATATAAATGCTGAAATAGTTGCAACTTGAAACAAGGATGAAAAGATGAAAGTACTGTAGGCCTATGTGCTTCCCCTGCTGTTTGAAATATGCCTCCCTGTCTTTACAGTTCAAACTCAGACCAGTTCAGAGACTGGAAGTATTTTGACTTCCTGATGCTGCACTCTACCCTCTCTCTTATTTAGACTACACAATTGGAAGAGGGTTTTCGGGCTTAAAGCTGCAGGCAATCATCATGTCACAATTCTATGGATAAAATGGGGTTTTGCTGACGATACAATAAAACACTGCCACCACATAAGTAAAATAATCATCGATAACCACAAGATGACGCCATCACAACAGTTATAAGGATGCCTCCGGCCATGATGAGGCTACTACTCCACTAGGTGGCCCTCTACAACATACAGAATTGCAACACAGCACAGAAAGCAAACAGGATGACATTGCAACTTCTCACCAACATGATGTTATCTAAAAATGTCAATCAACAAACAATATCAACATAACAAGCAAAAGTATGATGACTATACATGAGATATTTAGAAACATAATTCCTAAAAATGCCAATCTTACCTATTTCAATGGTAACTTAAGCAATGCATTATTTTGTTGTCGATATACTCTTGAAAACCATGATGTATACAATCAATGCTCTATATTTCTATCTATTTGGTTCCTTTATCAATTTGTATTCAAATAAACAGTTGGACAACATCTTCAATCATTTTTGAATTACAGTCCAGGCTCGTCAAATATGATAATGATTCTGTTCACAAAAAATTATTTGTAAACTTTGAACAACAACATCCTGGGCATCAGGACCAGTCAGGGTTGGACAGACTCTTGATTAAGGGCAGAGCATGGCCTCCAGTGGGCCTCCAGACCTCATCATCTCTGCCAGATTAGAGATTAATGCAGTGGGGGGTTGGCTGTGGCGCTGCCTACCAACAACTGTAATTAGAACGTTGAGATGACTAGGTCTGAAATACAGTAGGTCAACTGGAATAGAGAGAAGTTACAGTACTTTGTAACTCTCCTCCAGTGGTGTCAGCGCAGAAACAACCAGTGTCCGAGGAAATGTAAAGCATTTTGGCGTTTGGATAACAGTGGACCGTTCATGTTGCCATGTTATTATAGGCCTATATTGAGTGGGCTTGTTTTTTTATTATAACGTAGAAGCCAAATAGTTAAAAGGGTTCAACACTCTCTCAGCTGAAGTTGTAAGGTAATATGTTTGGAATTAATGGACTACTAATGGGTTATTAATACAGTACTAATACTATTAATTCATGAAGCTATATCAAATCAGATCTGTCAAGAGTCTTGAGTCAGACAGTGGAGGCTCTGATGGACAGTGGACCTGACTGGAGGTGGTTTGTGTTCAGTTCCTCAGGGTCAACCAGGGATGCAGTGGTGGGGCTGGGCCCTGGTCGATCACCCTGACCTACTCCGTGTGCACACATCACTTACAATCATGTCCAGGCTCTCTCCGTGGTACACACTGTGGAAAGAGCAGCACCAACTGACGGCCACACTTTACCTGCCTTTGCACATACCCCATTAGGAGTATTGAAAATTCCACATAAAGCGGTTTCCAAATGATTTGGTCCCAAATGACTGCCTAATGATGCTTCGGGACAAGATGCTGATTAGAGAGAGTCTGACGCGTGGAACTTGTCAGGTTCACACTGTTTCAATAGTGACTCACTTTCACACACTGCTCTTCTGTGCTCTCACACTGCTCTTTCCACCCATGCAAAACCAAGAAAAGCGCTAAACCAACATCCACTATATGCCTATCTCAATAACAAAATACAACGATCCTGGGGACCACAGCAGAATGAGGTGTTCATGGGCCCAACCCTCTCGTGTACGATTTGTACAGGTGAGACTAGTCTTTGGTGGTGTGCTTCTGCTGTCTTGTACAGGTGAGACTAGTCTTTGGTGGTGTGCTTCTGCTGTCATCGCCCACTTGGAATAATCTATAAATAGACGTGAATAATATAGCTAGATTAAAACATAGAAATGCTATACACCAGAGAACAGATGGTTTGTTCTCACAACAATAGAAATTACAAGTGGAGGGGAAATTAAATACAAGTACAGTAGTTGTGTGTTGCTTTGTTTAAGTGTGTCTATTTTAGACCGGGCGCTGTCACCCCTGTTGTCAAATGCCCAAAAGATGCTGTCTGCAGTGTCAAGTCATGACATTACTGTACAGAGTATTGCTTGCCACCGTGGTTGGCGTGTGGTTTGTGCTGGTAACTGCTATTCTACCGATGAATGAATGGGGAAATTGTCTCTTTAAGTACATGGGGGAAGGGTGTGTTACTGAGCCTCCGACGCAGCCCTGCCTATTATTTTGCTTGACGTTCTTCCTTCTTGCTCTTGTCATACAGTTTGGGGATGCCTTTTTATGTAGGCAAATGTTACAACAGATAGTAATGAAGGATATCTGCAAGAATCCAAGATAAATAATTTTTCTAACGTTGATTATTATTCGACGGCTACTTTTTCGGAAGTGGTCCATCGCGAGCATAAAGAGAAAGGGGGTAACTGTACATTCGCCGATGCTCTATCAGCAATTGTCATGTCGTTGTATTGTTTCTTTTGACGGTTAATTATTAAATAATCAACTATGAAATGCGGGTTGACAATTAGGCTTAAGTCGTTCAGTGTTTTGCCTTGGGAGTGGTTGGTTTTGCGAGCATCATTTGGCACCCCCCCAAAAATTACAGATTTCTCAACGACAGACATCCACCCATGGTCGTGGTACGCGCAGACTACCTGACCTATGTTTTTTGTTTTGACAATTGTTTTTATTGGATATAACAAACTTCTGTGTTCCGGACATACACCCACAGGCATCACTGGACAACATAATTGCTTTCTAAAAAATATTTTTAGTATAGTAATGGTGCGATAGTTAGAATAAACCCATTTTGGTTTCATTTTATTTCCAAAATGAAGCACAGCATTGATGCCTTTCTTCACATGAAGAATCAGCCAAACATGAAGTGGATAGCCTAGTAAGTAGGCTATTCAGACAGTTTTCTAGACAATTGTCTGTATCCTTTCGTGTTCGGTGCTGCCCTTTTGCAATGAAAATGAGTATTGTTTGAGGATACAATTCTGTCTCACTGCTCTCGAACCTGGGGTTGCGGGTAGGTTAGGCGTCTATTGCCTTTGAACACTGGCTAGGCGGTGGAGCGGCCAATGTCGACTGTTATCTTCGGTAGAATATAACGTTAATCCTGTACATACCTACATACAAACCAAGTTGGCATTTAGTCTAATAGAAAGGATACCTCAGGGACAATGTCTTCTCGTGCAGCACTACCTGGGAACGATCGGAAATCGGACCTCGTAAGTATTTAATACATTTTACTGTCTTATATAAGCTTTTGTTTATGTCAGACAGTCATGTGAATTACACCCTAGAAATGGAACAGTGGCATAGAATCAAGCAAGGTGACAAGTAAACGTATTAAAAAACGACAGGAGGATGCATAAAGCCGATACAACCATTATTGATTGATGGGGGAAGGCTTTCTGTAGCCTATTTGCACTGCTGTTAAAACCATAATTAATTCACTCTGTACATTTTGTTCAAGTGAACAGAATAACCCATAATACATCATTTTGAGAGAGCACATTCTGTCCCTAGAAAATCTGGAAATCAATAATGATACAACTGTAACACTGTCATACCAGTATGTAATAATAT
Organism: Salvelinus namaycush; assembly: GCF_016432855.1. Classification (NCBI taxonomy): domain Eukaryota; kingdom Metazoa; phylum Chordata; class Actinopteri; order Salmoniformes; family Salmonidae; genus Salvelinus; species Salvelinus namaycush. The sequence goes on from NC_052329.1 coordinate 31,400,589, forward strand.
GTCAATTCAATGTGAAACCAATGTGGCCGAGTTAATGCAGTGGCAGGTTTCTATACAGCCTCTCAGGCACATATGTCACTTTGGTTTCAATGTCTATGTTTCACTTTTTTTTTTTTGAAATGCTGAAAAGAGGACATTTTGTTAATCACCATCGAAAAGCTCTTTACCTCTTCTAATTCCCATCAATCATGAAGGGGATGTTTGGCTTGAGTCTAGTTTGCTACAGTACAGTATCAATGTAGAATAACAGAGCTTAAAGGGACAAGTAGCTCACCAGTTTCGCACAGACCTTCTTTACGGATGACTGGCATTTGAAGCTAGACAGTTTTATCTGTTTATTGGCAGTGATCCTCGGCCAGACACTTAGAAGTATGACAATCCACCCAGTATTTTGATCACAACATTGGACAGGCCCCAGTTTATTTCTTTATTTACATAGACGAACAATAGATAAATAGACAATTATATTAGGCCACGCCCACATAACATATTACGTTCTATTGTCTGCTGATTGTTGTTGCTGTTATTTGTTGATCATCCTCTGCTACAATAAATAACCATTCAAATCCTATATCTAAGCAGGTCTCACATTACCGTGGCACTGACTTGGTCCTTCCTGGAAGGAGTGGCAAACAATAGTGACACACTAAAAGGCAGATAGATTCACTACAAATGCATTTGAGTTGAATTAACAAAGCATTATTGACAGGTGGATATATCAGAGAGGGATAGGGTCTGTCTCACCCTGCTGTGCCCACCCTCATCCATAGTATTAGGGCATGGCAAGATGTTTGTTGATTGGTGGGGTGTAGGGCTATATTAGGATAATATTATGTTACTACACAATAGATGGCCTGAGCTTACATTGTTTTTCTAAAATATTTATTTAAAGAAAAGGCATAGAAATCTTCGAGACATTCATGAAGCAGGTCATGCTTGTTGTCCTTTTCAGAAAGGACAGACTTCCAGAAGGACTTCCATTCACATCAAGTCACAATACGAGAGTAAATATTTGATAACATGATTCTCTTAATTACAACCACTTTATGCTCACTTCAAGGAATACAAAACAGAGTATTGTGTGAAAGCCCATGTTGTTCCGAATGACTGTGTGATCTCGCTCTCCGTGGCGGATGTGAGTAAAACTTTTAAACAGGTTAACACTCGCAAGGCTGCCGGGCCAGATGGAATAACAGGGCGTTTTCTCAAAGCATGCGCAGACCAGTTGGCAAGTGTCTTCAAGGACATTTTCAATCTAACCTTGTCCCAGTCTGTAATCCCAACATGTTTCAAGCTGACCACCATTGTCACTGTTCCCAAGAACCCCAAGGTAACCTGCCTAACCTGCCTATATGACTTTTAAAGGCTGGTCATGACATCAACACCATCAACACCATCATCCCAGACAAAAGCATTATTGACAGGTGGATATATCAGAGAAAAATAGGGTCTGTCTCATCCCAGACACCCTGGACCCACTCCCAATTCGCATAGCGCCCCAACAGATCGTCAGATGACGCAATCTCAATTGCACTTCACACTGCTCTCTCCCACCTGGACAAGAGGGAAAATAACTATGTGAGAATGCTGCTCAGTATTCAACACCATTGTCCCCTCCAAGTTCATGACCAAGCTGGGGACCCAGGGACTGAACACCTTCCTCTTTAACTAGATCCTGGACTTCCTGACAGGAAGGCCCCGGGTGGTGAGGGTAGGCAACAACACCTCTGCCACGCTGACCCTCAAGACGGGGACCCTTTAAGGGTGTCACACCCTGGCCTTAGTTATCTTTGTTTTCATTATTATTTTAGTTAGGTCAGGGTGTGACATGGTGAAGTATGTGTTTTTGTATTGTCTAGGGTGTTGTTTGGTTTAGGGGGTTAAGTGGAGTAGATGGTTTAGTGTTCAGTGTAGGTGTCTAGGAAAGTCTATGGTTGCCTGAATTGGTTCTCAATTAGAGACAGCTGGTTATTGTTGTCTCTGATTGGGAGCCATATTTAAGGCAGCCATAGGCTTTAGCTGGTTGTGGGTAATTGTCTATGTGTAGTGTTTGTGTCAGCACTATTTATATGTATAGCTTCACGGTCGTCAGTTTGTTATTTTGTTAGTTTTTGTATAGTTGTTCGTTTCTTGTTTTTTCTCTCTTCTATAATAAAATAAGATGTATTTTGCACACGCTGCGCCTTGGTCCTCTCTCTCTTGTCAAGACGATCGTGACAAAGGGTGTGTGCTTAGTCCTCTCCTGTACTCCCTATTCACCCACGACTGCGCGGCGTTGCACGATTCCAACGCTATCATCAAGTTTACTGACAACACGACGGTGGTAGGCCTGATCACCGACAGCGATGGGACAGCCTACAGGGAGGTCAGAGACTTGGCAGTGTGGTGCCATGACAACAACCTCTCCCTCAACGTCAGACCAAGGAGCTAATCATGGACTACAGGAGAAAGAGGGGAGAGCACGCCCCCATCCATCGACGGGGCTGTAGTGGAGCGGGTCGAGAGCTTCGCTTCAAGTTCCTTGGCGTCCACATCACCAAGAACTTGACAGGGTACACACACACACAGTTGTGAAGAGGGCAATACAGCGCCTTTTCCCCCTCAGGAGGCTGAAAAGATTTGGCATGGATCCTCGGATCCCTACAGCTGCACCATCGAGAGCATCTTTGCCTCGCTGCATCACCGCTTGGTATGGCAAATGCACCACCCTTGACCACAAAGTGCTACAGAGGGTGGTGCGGACAGACCAATACATCACCGGAGCAGAGATCCTTGCCATCCATGACCTCTATATCAGGCGGTGTCCCAGCCACCCAAGCCATAGACTGTTTACTCTGCAACCATCCGGCAAACGGTACCAGAACGGTTCTCAGAACAACAGGCCCCGAGATTGCATCTACCCCCAAGCCATAAGACTGCTAAATAGCCATAAGACTGCTAAACACACATACTGTATACACATACACACGCTCGCTCGCGTACACATACACACACTCGCTCGCACACGCATATCGACACAACACAAACACACATACATACATACATACATACACACAGGCACTTTTAGACTCATCATTTGCTGCTGCTACTCTGTTCTTTATTTTACTTTTATTATTATCTATCCTGATGCCTAGTCACTTTACCCTGCCTTCATGTACATATCTAGCTCAAATACCTCGTACCCCTGCACATAGATCTGGTACTGGTACTCCCTGTATATAGCTCCATTCTTGTGTATTTTATTCCTCTTGTGTTACAATTTTTATTTGTCTTATATTTTTTAATGAATAGAACCTGGGTCTGTAGTGACGCCACACTGTTAAACTTGATTACATTTACAGCACAGATAATCAAATGAACAGACTCCTCTCATCACACCTAATGTTTTTGATATGGTCAAAATGTTTCTGCACTGAGACAATACTATACTATTCTATCCACAAATGATCATCTTAAAGTTTCAATGCAGATGTTTTTAATCTCCATATCAAATAATTTCTGGGTAACAATTAAGTACCTTACTGTGATTGTTTTGAATAGCTTCTTAGCGAAGAACAATTTCTCAAGCAAGAATTTTGCTAGAACTGTCTGTGAGTGGTTTGTGGGGAAGGGATAACTGAAAACTAGCTCTTATTGGCAGAGTGGTTTGGAACTCTCTTTCATATTATTAGCTAATCTATTAACACATTTACCACATGGTGATGTCACCAGGCAGGCCAACACTCGATCCCAGCAAAACAGGCTGAAATTGTAGACAGCCATTTCAAACAGCTCTTACGCTAAAAGGGCATTATCATTTTCACAATTTCACAGTGTTTTTCCAACCTCATAGTGTGGGTATATACATTACACAGGAAAAACATTTGTTTTGCTGCACTGGCCGTTTAACAAAAAACCCATGTTGGTGGTCCTTTATGTGACAGAAATGTTGCAGGCCAGGGATCAAAATGATTGACCTGCTCTTGGAGTCAACTGGGTCAAACGTTCCTTTTGTTTGACATCTCTCAATGGAATCTTAGGCGTCTTTCGCTTCCCAGTACACTTCCCTCCAAATCCGAGATCTATGCTGAGAGAAAAGGAGGTGGCATAACACGAGAAAGTCCACACCGGTCTCCTCCTATCACGTTGCTCGCGCCGTACCTCCCAGAAGGACCCATCTGTAATTAAAATGATTTTAGATTGTATCGTCTTCCTCTGTCTCGTTCCCTGGGACAGCCTGGGGGTGTGTGGGAGAGGGAAAACGTCTTGCATGAAGGTTGACATAGTGTATCAGGATGTGTGCAAAGTAGGGTGGGATGGGGCTTCGACATGTTTTTAAGATTTTGGTAAATCATTGTTAACAACAAACCAGACCTGTGAGGCTGTTGACCTAAAATGTGGAATTTCTTGAACAAGGCTGAGGGTAGCATATTTGGCTCAGTAAACAGTTGATTCAACCACCATTTTCAATATCCACATTAGTTTTTCTGCTAGAAAAGATAATAGGCCTACACAGTAAATAGACTACTGACCAGAAGATGACATGATGTTAACTCCAGGTGGGGTTTCACTTTGTTGTGCCCTTGTGTAAGACATTACCTATATCCTTGTACATCAATCTGTGTAAGCCTAATCAATGTAAATCCATGTCTGTAAAGCAAAGGAATTTGGTATGTAGGGCAGGCTAATGATGCTTATTCAAAGGCATATTATCTCCCTATCATCATAACTTGAATAATAAACCTAACAACACACATGGTGGCACACATTAGTCATCCAGATTTGAGATTTGCATAATCGCAGTCGCTTCGCACCTCCCGCTCCAGCACGTCCCAGGAATCCAAGTCGTTTTGAGTCAGGCGACTAATGCTGTCTTCGGGCTGGTACAGTTTCGCACCCCCCTACATTGTGACATCCTCTGTATGCCCCTCTTCTCTCGCTTCAATCAGCACCATCTGGTAGAGTGACCATTACTCTCACTCTCCAATTGCCCAGCCAGTCCCATGAATGGAGCCCATGTAAGCTCAGTTTCTGATGTTTTGATCAGTACCTTTACTTACCTCTATACATTTCTTATCCAGCTCAGCTTGCAGAGAACGCTACACAGAGAACGCTAATACAGAGAACGCACAATATTGTGAACAAACTTTTAGTCATACATTTTGCATATAAATGTTTTGTTTTATTTACCTGTCAATAGTTTTTCCCTTTTGCAAATAATTCACGAGCCTCTATAATGCAACCGCATGCAGGTCTGAATGAATTAACAGGTTTTTCTTGGTGGCACAGAACAAAGCCATTGTGTGGCCTTGGATTGATGGATTCATGATTTGGCTGTCTCTACATGAAAAGGACTCCTCGAATCCCATTGAAGATATGCAGTTCACATAGGATTGTTCAGTCTGTTGATTTGCATTGAACAGCACCTTGTATCAATGGTGGGCTATACTTGACCTGCTCATCTTGTTAAAGATGACTATCGTCTAGTAGAAATGACCTTGATTTACTCCCATTTATATGACCAAGTAAGCCTAAGTATCAGGCCAGTTTTGGTTGTGTTGAACTGGTTTAGTTGGAAAGCTGTCAGGACAGGAGTCTATTTAAATTGCTTCAAGAACATTCGCACACAGCTCCCTGCTCTGTTACGTAACCGCTGCACTCTGGTGTCATTTTACCTGTGTGTCTCCAGGTCTGAGTGTGGGGCTGGGCGATATATTGCGACGACCGGTATACTGGTATGGATCCACATTTTCACAATACCATCAATAAAGGTATTTTGATACAGTGATAAATAAATGCAAAGTTCTACAAATTGGACTACGTCACTGTCAATTTTGTCCTAGTTTGGTTGAGTATAAAACCATCAGAACCGACAAAGACCAATTAAATCCCTTAGAATTAATGTGTGGCCTTTCTAGTGTCATGCAATACTCATAAAGCCTATTAAGAACTTTTAATATTTGGAAAAATTAAAATATTTGAAAAATATTGTGATATGATATTTTTTCCATATTGTCCAGCCCCAGCTGAGTAGGTTACCTAGCGATGCATAACATGCTGACCAGACGCGTCGCTTGCGCCAGCGTTGCAAAATACATTTACACATACATGTTATTCAATCATTGCACCCACAATGCTCGCGAGCGTCTGCGTGGCCAGGCGCTAAAATAGAACTTGGTTCTATTTGTGATGCTCGACGCGCTGCAAGTCCTGCCTCTCCCATCTCCTCATTGGTTTTTAGGAGCATATACTCATGTGGGTGATTGAAAGCTGAACTGAGGTCTACACTCCGGTAGGTTGTGGCATTTCAGGTAAAATAACAATCCAATGTTTATATCCCAGGACAAATTAGCTAGCAACAGCAAGCTAGCAAGCTTAATTTCCATAAATGTTTAATGCTTTTTGACCTGTCCCCAAATTAATATAATTGGTTCTGAGTTTGTTTTGATATTTCAACCTGCGTGTTCTGATTGCGTCTGGTGTGGGGTGGTGCATGCAAACGCACGCGCGCGGTCTGGTCAGCATGTAAGACATCTGGATGAATATGTATGAACTTTCCAATTTGTAAGTCGCTCTGGATAAGAGCGTCTGCTAAATGACTTAAATGTAAATGTAAATCTGTTTCACCTGGGCCTACTGTCGCTTTCCAGAGCGACTAGGCTGCGCTAGAGCATTCCACTCCTGTGTTCGACTGCTACATTTTCATTGAGTTTGAAATAGATTTCAGCTGGATGAATTGAGTGAACATTACAGAAGTGTCACATTCAAGTCAAAAGGTAGTCTGTTGGGTAAACTGTTTCAATTTCCACAACTGAAGGGTCACTGAAATTTAGCAATTTCTGGATTTAGAAAAAAGGAATGTCCTTTTTGTGGAAAGATTCTTCATGTAAATTTCATAATTAAAAATGATTTAATCTGGATGAATGATTATTGGAACATTTAAGATTCAGTCCTCCTTGAAGACACTAGGCTTGTATCTGTTCATATAGATGGTAGAGTCCTAGTTTCATTTCATGCCTAGTTTCATATTTTCTATAGTGGACTCATAGAATATGGTAGGATCTATCCTATTTACATAAACCTACTCAGTTTCACTGCACAGTACTGCTCGTCCTCCCCTGGCCTCGACGTGGAGCATCTGTTGATTTTGGAAACGTCTTCAGCAGAAGGTCAGATAGGCATGTGTTCCATGCGACTCCTGTGTGGGGTTATGACCAGAGCACAATTGCAAAAGTTGAGCAATATGGTAGGCTTACAGTGATAGGCCAGTCTAGTGACAGCGTTTTGTTCTATGAGCAAAGCATCCGGTTTCACGCTTTGCATACTGTAGTAAAATGAACCTTCCTATTGAAGGCTAATGGCCCTGTCTCTCTGAGCCAGTGGTGTATAGATGAACTGTGTAGGCTGTGCAGTGCACTGTAAGTGGCTTTGGATAAGAGCATCAGTTAAATTCATTTCAGGCTTCTCCGTTGCATTGATTAGAGAACCTGACTGAGCAGATTGTGTGTTTGGTTTGTGTGTCGGATGAGAGAAAAAGAGACGGATATCTGACACAGCGAGAAATAAAGCAACATAAATAAGCAGAAGTGCTTGCTGGTAGAGTTCAGTTCTCTCTTTTCATCTGTCTCTGTTGATGTGTGTTTGTGTTACTAGCACGTGCCTATGTGGGGGATTATTAGACCTGTTGCAATGGAAAATTCACTTCAAGGGATGGAATCCCCAAACCTGCCACCTAATACAACATGAACAGATTTGTATTTGTAATTTGCTTAGTTTGTATAGAAGCTTGTCCTATGAGAGATTTGAAAGTGGGATTGTGTGTGTGTGTGTGGCCATTTTGTTTTGAACGCATTTGTTAAAGTAGTACTGAATGTGAAGGCTTCAGGCACTCCTCAGAGGCAGATTGTTATTCAAGTTTGACCCTCATTCTCTTCTGCTCTTCATACAAATACTTTTGGGAAAGACTTCTCACCTCTTCTGGTGCTGAGAAATACTTAGGATTGAATGATCCTGATAATAGCTTTAGGGGTTATTCTAGTATTATATTGGTTAGGGTCCAAGCCCTGAGGGTATGGACCTTTCCTGCTGTAGTATTCTTTGCCGTTAGCACATGGTCTTCACATTTCAAGGTTTTGTTTGGGCTTCTCATCTGACGCCAAGGTGAGACGTGCTGTGAACAACACTGGCTGCAGTGGCTGTGTGTGTCTAGTGTTCTGAAGCCATTATCCGCAGTGGCTTCTCAGCTCTGTTGCTCATGGTTCTGGTAAAACCACAGTGGTAGTTTACAGACTTGACTGACTGAGGAGAGTACATTCAGTCATGAGTCATGCTGTAGAATTCACTGGCAGGCAGCAGAGCAGACTGTCTGGGACACCCAAAGAATAGAGAATGTTAGGTCATTGCTGCAAACTAATCTGCCCTGAACCAACACAACGGTATTTGCCAAAAGATCAGTCAATGCTCTGGATTAACGGCAAAGCAGGTTTTGTGTGAAAATGTACTGACATGTAACTGCTGTGGAACTAAAAGTTATTGAAGGGGATTGATACGGGCAGAAGAAACTATAGTTCACTAGCTCAGTCTGACTTCTGCACGACAGAGCAAAAGATCTGTCAATGTATCTACTAGCTTGGTGCCAGTGAGTAAAGTAGCCTAATATTGGTTCAGTCAGGTTCCCTAATGCAGCTGCCTGGCAGTGAATATTGGGATATATGTTTTGGCCATAGTCTATCAACATTTTTGGACGCTGTCATATTCACACTGTTTTTTGCCAAGCTGGATTTCCTTGTCAGCCAGTCCAGGAAACACTGCACAGTTTGATGATGTGACAACGTGGCATGTCACCGTGCTCTTCACGACATTCCAACCATCCACATTGGTAAGAGGGACATAGATTTTGTCACTGGTAACAATTCATATGCCATCATATTTTACTTGGGGTTACAGTGAGATTATACTCTATGGACAGATCCAGCCTGAGTGAAACACTCATCACAGGCAGAGAGAGTAAGTCTGAGAGGCGGTTATGGGGTGGAGGGCATTGTGCAAAGACGGAATGAGTGGTGGCTGGATGGTGCAACCCTGACCAATCATCATTTCCCCCCCACCCCCGTCACGCAAACTGCACAGCAAAGCTTAGCAGGATGCCTCCTATTGTTTTGTTATGCCGCACACTAGTCGTGTGATCAGAGGCGAACATAGACACAAACCGCCCCCAAGCACTGTCCAGCCTTACTCAAAGACGGAAGCTGTTCACATTTGTCTACAGTGGTATGCCCATAGACACAGATGGTACAGATTACCATGTAGCCTATTAGAATGACTTATATATGTTAGCACTCATGCTAACCTACGCTTACAGGCTTTTATTGGCCTGTATGCATTTCTTGTAGGTTGCCATACTGACCTAATATCTCAGGGCTGGCCTCACCTTGCCCAGTGATGCACAGGAAACTGAGTGTGCCTCCAGGCTGCCGTCACATGACTGGGTCTGGACTACTTTCCTCTGAAGGAGGTGAAGCCTTGAGCCTGAAATTCTTTCTCTGTTTACCAGCTTCCTTTAGAAGGACATGGTTGAGAGCGAGAGAACTTAGACTAGAAACAGGTATAGCATACTTGTTGGGTGTACTGGTGGGTTTATATCACTTCCTGTTGTTGTAGTTGTGGGCTATGACACGACCTGTATGTCTTTCTTTCTACTTGACTATGACTAATTCTGTTTTGACCCAGCAGCACTTTCCATTTATTTCAGCTGGTTGAATGTTATTTTGTGGAACATTTGAGATTCTATCCATTCCCTATTGTTTACACTCAAACGGATCCAATCTCTCACACTTGATTATTCTGGCCTTCACCCTCCAGGGTCCTCATGGCCCACACAGAACATTGTTGTAGGAACAAACAAGTAAAAATCACAGGCTTATAGTCACTTGTTTTTTGTTGTTGATATTTTTGTTGTTGTTCAGTTTCACCTCAAAGACTTGTCTGTGACCCTACTCTGTTAGACTGCGACACTGCTACAACATGCATTCTGTGTTGTGTCATTAGAAAAGGTGTGGATTGAAACAATGGACAGTTTGGTTTTAGGAAAACGGTGCAGAAGGACATCCTAGCTTGAAGAGTTATTTTCGATATCAAGGTGTGATTTTGTTTTATTGGGGTTAGAGTATCCCCAGCCGCCTTATGCCAAATCTCTCTCTAGTCTTGCCCCCCCCATCAAAGTGAACGAGGAGTAAATGAGGACGGTTTGATTCATTCAAACGCAATCCTCTTCTCGCTTTTCCTTTTCCTACCCGCTTTACCTTGAACACTGTGACCTTTTCAAATTAGGTCATGGTAAAGTCACTAGGAAAGGAAAAAGGTCACATCTTAGAAACCACCCGAATGCACCCCCCTCCTGCCATATTCCGTTAGGGGCCCCACATGTCCCTCACCACACCTCACCTAAATTATTCAGTTGATGAAAAATATTTTAACCTTGTCCCGCCACTTCTCCCTCTCTTTTTCTTAATTCTCCTGCATTGGCACTGTATCATAAAGTCATTAGTGACACTACGTTGTAAAGTGTAATCTCTCTGAAATGACACTGTTGCTTCAGGAAACCCATGCTGTGACTCTTATCCAAACTATTCTCAAAATGTCGATAGTTATTTGAAATGATTCTACCAAATGCTGTCATAGATTGTGTTATCCAATCTCTCCGTTTATGCTTTGTTGACGTGGAACATGCTGCGATGGGTAACCCAACGAGCCAGGGCTCTGTGTAGGAGGAATGTTGAGCCGGCATGTCGCGTTGGCGTGTGAACGCAGCTTTCCGTGCGCTACAGTGTAGTGTCAAGCATTCCAGAGCAGATCGATTAGGAGATGCCAAATTGGGCCACGACACTCGTTTCTATTCTATAACCTGAGGAGCATGCGTGTGAAGAATGCCAGCAATGTGGGATGGAATGAGATTAGCTGCCTTCCTTGGCTTCCATAGGCCTCATGAGCCACTGCTAACCCATACGTGTTAATGTGTTAGCCTGTTAGCTAGCTTGGTGCTGCTCAGTATTTACTATCAGCCCAATAGCGTTCTCTAATCCCATCAACAGGTTTTTCTCAACCGACACTGATGCATTACTCATGGCCACTCAACAATCGACATGAACAATTCCATTACACAAAACCATTACAAATGTTGCCTTTGGTAGTTTCAGACGTGTAGACATTTGGGGGTTCTAGATCACCAGAATTTCTTAGATGATGTGTGCTTAAATCACTTGTATGTGTTCTAGAATCATCTATTGGCCCAGAATGTGATTTCACGCCATTGATGTCAAGATGCGATGCAGCTAGATTGTTTTGCATTTTGTTTATGACCCCTCTCTCTTTCCCAGCATACCTCTCTCTCGACAAGCCGCTCGGAGAAGAGCACCGGTTGGTCGAGCAGATCACTTGGAGCACGATGCCGGAACTCTATCGCCTCATGTTCGGACGAGCAGCCGCACATCGGCAACTACCGTCTGCTCAAGACCATCGGCAAGGGCAACTTCGCCAAGGTCAAGCTGGCCAGGCACATCTTGACGGGCAAAGAGGTGAGACTGGACTGAGCTGGAGGTGTAGATGGGCTAGACTGAGGGGTGAGGCTTGACTGGGCTGGGGGGCTGGAGGTGTGGATGGGCTAGACTGAGGGGTGAGGCTTGACTGGGCTGGGGGGCTGGAGGTGTAGATGGGCTAGACTGAGGGGTGAGGCTTGACTGGGCTGGGGGGCTGGAGGTGTAGATGGGCTAGACTGAGGGGTGAGGCTTGACTGGGCTGGGGGGCTGGAGGTGTGGATGGGCTAGACTGAGGGGTGAGGCTTGACTGGGCTGGGGAGCTGGAGGTGTAGATGGGCTAGACTGAGGGGTGAGGCTTGGGTAGAGAAGTCGGGACTTGACTGAAGAATGGGGTTAGGCTGGTAGGAATAGTGCACACGGCCAATGAGGTTTGTAATAGGCAAATTGACAGGCTGGTTGTGGTGAGAGCATGGAATATATGGGATGGATGGATGGTAGTTGTAGTTTTAGAGATGATCCCTTACATTTTGGACAGAACAAGACTGGGTTTGTCTTAGTCTGTCATGACTTTTAAGGCCTGTGTAGTTGTAAACATAATTTAACGTTAGCCAAAGTCATGACCCACATTTTTAGGTGTATAATTACACAGGATTGCCATAAAGTTCAACCTAATGACATGGAATGGGATCATTTGGAGGGCAGTGTGTAGTGAACCACATACATTTACAGTCCTAGTCTCACTCACACTTTGACCGAGACAAATCACGCTGTTAAGCCATTTATGGGGCCTTATGGCCTGTTGGTTTGTTTTGGAGTTTGAGCTTTGAGATCTACTAATGCTCTTGAATATGTCACTGTTTTGGTATCACTGATCGTAATGATTTGTCTCTCGCCGTTTCAGGTTGCAATAAAGATCATTGACAAAAACCAGCTCAACCCGACCAGCCTACAGAAGGTGAGTGCTGTTGTGTGGTTGTCATGAGAAACAGTTTGGAGATGCAATGATTAAAGGTATTTTCCGGCAACGAGGCCTAACAAAGCATGCGACGTCACACAGTTTTGCAAGACACAAACAGCATCAAGAGACATTGAGAACCATTCTCTTCATGTCATGAGATAATGATGGTTAGCTTGAATGTAACAGCTTGAATGTAACCTTCCTAACGTCATGGTTTTTGTTTTTGATATTGACTATATTATGCTGACCTGCGCTCTGTCTGCACTATTCCTACACAGCTGATAACTTTCTCAACACCTAGGCTACTATCTAGGCTAAACAACTAGGCTAATATCAATATACCGTGACAGGAAGTGGACTCCTGTGTGATTGTTTTAGTGGACATTTGGCCAGTGAGATGATGCAATGACCTGACCTTTGACCTAGTTCTAAGTTCTAGGAGGCTTATAGTGTCTGGGATGGTTTGATGGTTTTGCTGCGGTACTTGCTATCCAGAATCCTTGGGGTGTCCCTACCCCATTGAAGTTGAAATTTAAAATGGTTATGGTTATGGTTGGGGTAAGGCAGGGATTCCCAAACTCGGTCCTCGGGACCCCAAGGGGTGCACGTTTTGGTTTTTGCCCTCGCACTACTCAGGTGATTAAAATAATCAACTAAACACCAAGCTTTGATCATTTGAATCAGCTGTGTAGTGTTAGGACAAAAAACTCAAATGTGCACCCCTTGGGGTCCCGAGGACCGAGTTTGGGAAACACTGGGGTAGGTGTCAGGGTTTAGGGTAGGGACATCCCAAGGATCCCGGATTGCACTAATAATTTTGCTGCATACATACCAGTGATTTCAGGGCCATTTAAAGGGGAAGTTCGGGATTTTACCATTTGGATTTGAGATGGTTCCTAACTGTGAAAGTAGTCTATTTCTCAGATACAGGAGAAACTGTTATCCATTGGAGATGTAGCGATTTACACGCGGCACCTTCAGCATTCTAATGCTAAAATGCCTTGCATGATATTAGGCTTTATTAGTTGAACCTATGTCATTTGCTAGGTTATTGTTATCTATGCTCTGTTTAAAGCGCGGCTTGGCGGGTCATGTTTCGGAGGACGCATGACTCGACCGTCGCCTCTCCCGAGCCCGTTGGGGAGTTGCAGCCATAAGACAAGATCATAATAACGAAATTGGGAAGAAAAAGGGGGTAAAAATTACACAAAAAAACGAACACATAAGTAATCTACTGGAGACACAACTCTCCTCTGGCTCTACCTGCTGATTGGTCAGGTTCACCATCAGCAATAGTTTTGGTCGTTTTGCTTTATACAATCAATGTATATGGTCATTTCTTTTATATACAGGATAAAGTTGATCATTTCATAACAAGCACAGCAATCACATGTGCGAGGCGGCACTGCATAGCCGAAGCGAGAGGAGAAGAGAAGATCACTCCATAAAAACTTCCAAACAGTCATAGCCATTCAATTTTGAGTTGGGGGTGACGTCCAAAATTGTGCTATATATTCATTGGCTTTGTCATAGCTAATTTGTAAACAATAAATATTGATACATTACTAGCTAAAACACTTCAACTGCAAAAATGACAAGTTAATTAGTAGGTGATGGTGATTTCAGAACCAAAGTGGGGGGACAAAAAACAGTCTACATTGCCCCAATAATCTGATAGTGGTAGTGGGGTTGTAGATGCCTAGCCTCCCTTATGGCACTGCTCAGGTGCCTACAGTACATACAGCAAAGACATACATCATTTACACACCACACAAACACACACACATTCTCTAATCGCACCCAATCGTTTCAAACCAAAACATGTCGTTCCTGTATCGGAGTTCATGTATTTAGATGCATATTGAATCTTCTTAAAAGGGAAATATGCACATCCCTATAATCCATAGTTCTGTTTTCTCTAAACAGCCATTACAAACTTCAGCTAACTTTAGCCACCACTAGTTACAAATCTATGGGAGTGATGGGGGCAATGATTTTGGAACATTGACAACTATGCAATGATAATGTTGCTGTCCATAGGCCTACATGAGAGAGAACTGTAGGACTGTGCTGCTGTATCATGTGTTGCCCCTCAGTGGAACTAAGTGGATTTCTATTTAAGCATGGCGCGATGCACATAACTGTCCAGTGTGCTCAGAGATCATGGGCAGACGGAGCCTATGTATAGATTCATTGCGTAGAGAAGCTGTAATCAGATTAGTATGCTGGCCCGACCTCGTATGGCTGTAGTAGGCTTTCTTCAGACAAAACCAATGTAGGACAGAGACATGTATTGAATCGTGTATGTATGTCCCTCCTCGTTTTGAGGCAATTGAACAGCAGGGTTGAGCTTGGTTTGACCACACATCATACAGGCTTATTCCCATTGTGCGTCCCTTTTGTACCCTATTCCCTAAAGTGCATTCGGAAACTATTCAGACCCCTTGACTTTTTCTACATTTTGCTACATTACAGCCTTGTTCTAAAATGGATTTAAAAACAAATAATCCTCATCAATCTACACATAATACCCCATAATGACAAAGCGAAAACAGGTTTTTTGAAATATATTAAAAAGAAAAGACAGAAATACCTTATTTACGTAAGTATTCAGACTCTTTGCTATGAGTCTCAAAATTGAGCTTTGGTGCATCCTGTTTCCATTGATCATCCTTGAGATGTTTCTACAACTTGATTGGAGTCCACCTGTGGTAAATTCAATTGATTGGACATAATTTAGATTGGCACACACCTGTCTATATAAAGTCCCACAGTTGACAAAGCATGTCAGAGCAAAAACAAAGCCATGAGGACAAAGGAATTGTCTGTAGAGCTCCGAGACAGGATTGTGTCGAGGCACAGACCTGGGGAAAGGTACCAAAAATGTCTGCAGCATTGAAGGTCCCCAAGAACACAGTGGGCTCCATCATTCTTAAATGGAAGAAGTTTGGAACCACAGAGACTCCTCCTAGAGCTGGCCACCTGGTCAAACTAAGCAATCGGGGGAGAAGAGCCTTGGTCAGGGAGGTGACCAACAACCCGATGGTCACTCTGACAGAGCTCCAGAGTTCCTCTGGAGATGGGAGAACCTTCCAGAAGGACAACCATCTCTGCAGCACTCCACCAATCAGGCCTTTATGGTATAGTGGTCAGACGGAAGCCACTCCTCAGTAAAAGGCACATGACAGCCCGCTTGGAGTTTGCCAAAAGGCACCTAAAGGACTCAGACCATGAGAAACAAGATTATCTGGTCTGATGAAACCAAGAACTCTTTGGCCTGAATGCTAAGCGTCAAGTCTACTCCAGAGTACTCAGGACCTCAGACTGGGGCGAAGGTTCACCTTCCAACAGGACAACGACCCTAAGCACACAGCCAAGACAACGCAGGAGTGGCTTTGGGACAGGTCTCTGACTGTCCTTGAGTGGCCCAGCCATAGCCCGGACTTGAACCCGATCAAACATCTCTGGAGAGACCTGAAAATAGCTGTGCAGCGACGCTCCCAATCCAACCTGACAGAACTTGAGAGGATCTACAGAGAAGAATGGGAGAAACTCACCAAATACAGGTGTGCCAAGCTTGTAGCATCATACCCAAGAAAGCTTGAGGCTGTAATCAATGCCAAAGGTGCTTCAACAAATTACTGAGTAAAGGGTCTGAATACTTATGTAAATGGGATATTTTATTTTTTTATTTTTAAGAAATGTGCTAAAATTTCTAAACAGTGTTTGCTTTGTCATTATGGAGTATTGTGTTTAGATTGATGAGGGAAAACAACGATTTAATCAATTTTAGAATAAGGCTGTAACGTAACAACATGTGGAAAAAAGTGAAGGGGTCTGAATGCTTTCCGAATGCACTGTATAGTGCACTATATAGGGAATAGGGTGCCATTTGAGACGCAACTCCAGTCACCCATCATAATCAGTCCAGTTGCTACTGAGAGGGTCCATACGTGCTGATGAGCATGGTGAGGCATTCACACCTCCCATGTGAGAATTGATGCAGATGACATCACACTCATGCTACCCTGTTGCTAGGCGAACATGTTTTGATCAACCATCTTCTCACAGACATCTGACGAGGTGATCTTTGTCTGTTGCACATATTCGGACCAAACCGTCATCTGTTGACCAAACTTTAGCCTCGTTGTGCTTCCACCCTGTCAGCACAACAGGAGCAGGCTCTTACTTAGGACAATTGAATCCATTTAAAACACACAGCTATCGATTGTGGCTCTGTGTAAGGTATTATTTGTCAGCCGCGGATACAGATATGGCTGGCACCAACCACTGCAAATTATACTGTTCACAATTAGTTAGCTAGTATCGCTTTGCGCTTTGTAAGGTTAACATATTTGTAGACGTTTTGTAATTGTTGCAAGAAACTCCCGTCTTCAAGTTTTCAGTGATCAAGTGGCCACCATAGGGTTAAATAGGTTTCGATTAGTATATCCATTTTGGACTTTTAAAGTAGTTATATACTGTAGCCATTGATTCTTGAAGAATATATCTTATAAATGCCGGCTGGTCCAGGCTGCGTCCCAAATGGCACCCTGTTCCCTATATAGTGCACTACTTTTGTTGGGAATAGAGGGCCATTAACGATGCACCCCCAGTGTTGAGTGGTTGCCTGGTGGGGACTGGGGATGGATGCAGGCAGGGAGGGAGGAGGACGGGGGGGCATTTTGTGATCTCTGCATGCAGAGGTGCACTGGTGGATGGATACTGCTGCAGTAGCGCAACGGGCAGACGGTTGTCATGTCAGCACTATTCTCCTCCCATTCAGGACACACTAGACCAGAGCACCAGGTGACTCTCTCTCTCATTCCTCTCCTCTCTCTCTCTCTCTCGTATTGCAACACTCCCCTGTCCCACCCTGTCTTTTTTTCGCCCTCCCTCTCTCATCGCACACTCTGACCTCCTCTCTATTAGTCACCTGCCCCACTTTATTCCTACTTTATTTATTGCCTCCCTCCCTCCCTCCCTTCTCTCTTCAGGCGATGCAGGGTAACCACAGATGTACTCTCTGGTGTCTCTCTGGAGGCTGGGCCCCACACATTAGCTAGTGTCCCACACCCAAGCGGCGGCAGGTGATTTAAGGGCCCAGGCTCCGCCCCCTCCCAGCCAGCTGCCATGCTGCAGTACTCTTGGGGTAATCTGGTTGCAATCTGCAGGCTTTAATCTGACAGTGACAGCAGGGCAGCAGCAGCAATGCTCCATGTTGGCCCACCGCCCCCCCAAACTCACTCACTCTCCCTCTAATCCCATTAGGGACTGCATGGGGGATCCCCGGCAGCTGAAACACACACACACACAGTGTATTTTCCCAGCAGCTTCAGCATGGTCCACAGAGCCATGAGCAGGACAGACACTTGCACCCATCCTTAAACAACCGCTCCATGTATCTGAAACACCCCCAACCACTTACCAACCCATGCCTATCTCATATCCCTAAATTCTAACCCCCCCCATGTCTCATCTACTTCTCCCCTTTCAACCTCCCACCACCTATGTCTCCTTCTTACCCCACCCCTCACTCTACCTCTCACTCATTCCCAGTCCCGACCTCTGACCTATTCCACACCAGGCCCTTTAACTTTAAACCCCGATATCCATCTCTCAGTGATAGGCCTCCACCTCCATGTCTCCAACCACCCCATCCTTCACATCACTTCTATCCCTCACATCTCACCCACCCTTTAGCCTTTCTGTACCCCCATTCACCTCATCTTCCACCTCTCTCTCTGGTCTTTATTTATTTTATTTAACCTTTATCTGGAGGATGTCAAGATTTTCTCAAGCTTTGTCATGAGCGTGTGTGTGTGTGTGGGGGGGTGGGGGGCGTGTAATCCTTGACCGTGTAGGGCCCCTTCAAAAGAGTCTGGTGCTACTTTAAGAACCAAAAGGGATTCAGGAGTCAGCCATCCGGCGCTGGGAGAGGGATGCAGGCAGGGACGAGGCGGGAGGGGTTGTTATCCCTCTATCAGGCCCCTTCAGTCAGGAGCAGCATTCCAGACAGACGAACAATGGGGACAGCCGAACCTAGAGGGGGTGGGGGCCTCCAGGGGGCCAGGGTACTGGAGCTGGGATCCTGAGAAAGCAAGCGACAATGAGATGAGGCAGAACCAAAGAGCACAGACGGAGTGTGTGTGTGTGTGTGTGCCCGCGTTGGTGTGTGTGTGTTGTAGAGAACGGGATATTTTATTTGTATTTATTTAAACTTTATTTAACTAGGCAAGTAAGTTAAGATTACATTCTTATTTACAATGACGGCCTACCCCGGCCAAACCTGGGCCATGCTGGGCCAATTGTGTGCCGCATTATGGGACTCCCAATCACGGCCGGATGTGATGCAGCCTAGAATCGAACCAGGGACTGCAGTGACGCCTCTAGCACTGAGATGCAGTGCCTTAGCCCGCTGCGGCACTCGAGATAAGGATGCTGCCTGACAGTATGTTTGTGTATCAGAGTGTAGTGGGTATCATTAAGATATTAAAGGAATTAATACAGATGGGGGCGGGATATTTTCCCACACTGTTGAAGGATGATGGGAAGAGAGGTTTTCATTCTGTTCATCCAGGGGTCAGAATATATGCAGTAATCCAGTTTATGAATTGCTGCCCATAGAGTGCGTCCTAAATGGCACCCTATTCCCTTCAGAAAGTATTCATACTCCTTGACTTTTTCCACACTTTGTTGTGTTACAGCCTGAATTTAAAATGGATTCAATTGAGATTTTGTATCACTGGTCTAAACACAATACCCCATAATGTCAGAGTGGAATTATGTTTTTCAAAACTGTTACAAATTAATTTTAAAAAATGAAAAACTGAAATGTCTTGAGTCAATAAGTATTCAACCCCTTTGTTATGGCAAGCCTAAATAAGTTCAGGAGTAAACGTTTGCTTATTAACAAGTCACATAATAAGTTGCATTGACTCAAAAACACTCAATAATAGTGTTTAACATGATTTTTGAATGACTACCTCATCTCTGTACCCCAGACAATTATCTGTAAGATCTTTTAGTCGAGCAGTGAATTTCAGACACAGATTCAACCACGAAGACCAGGGAGGTATTCCAATACCTCACAAAGAAGGGCACCTATTGGTAGATGAAAAAAAGAAAATCTGGCATTTAATATCCCTTTGAGCATGGTGAAGTTATTAATTACACTTTGGATGGTGTATCAATACACCTAGTCAGACACAGGCGTCCTTCCTAACTCAGTTGTCGGAGAGGAAGGAAACCACTCAGGGATTTTACCATGAGGCCAATGGTGACTTTAAAACAGTTACTTAGTTTAATGGCTGTGATAGGAGAAAACTGAGGATGGATCAACAACATTGTAGTTACTACACAATACTAACCTAAAAGACAGAGTGAAAAGATGGAAGCATTTACAGAATACAAATATTCCAAAACATGTATCCTGTTTGCAACAAGGCACTATAGTAAAACTGAAGAAAACAAATGTGGCATAGAAATTAACTTTGTCCTGAATACAAAGTGTTATGTTTGGGGCAAATCCAATTCAACACATCACTGAGTACCACTCTTCATATTTTCAAGCATGGTGGTGGCTGCATCATGTTATGGGATGATTGTCATCGGCAAGGACTAGGGATTTTTTTTTGTGGATAAAAATAAACTGAATAGAGCTAAGCACAGGCAAAACACTAGAGGAAACCTGGTTCAGTCTGCTTTCCAACAGACACTGGGAGACAACTTCACCTTTCAGCAGGACAATAACCTAAAACACAAGGCCAAATATACACTGGAGTTGCTTACCAAGACGACATTGAATGTTCCTGAGTGGCCTAGTTACAGTTTTGACTTAAATTGTCTTGAAAATCTATTGCAAGACTTGAAAATGGCCATCTAGCAACAACCAACTTGACAGCTGGAAAAATAAAAAAATGATGTGCAAATATTGCAAAATCCAGGTGTGCAAAGCTCTTAGAGACTTCCCAGAAAGACTCACAGCTGTAATTGATGACTAAGGTGATTCTAACATGTTTTGATTCAGGGGTGTGAATACTTATTTACATGAGATAGTTCTGTGTTTCATTTTCAATAAATTAGCAAACATTTCTGAAAACATGTTTTAACTTTTTCATTATGGGGTATTGGGTGTAGATGGGTGAGGGGAAAAAAGTTAATTTAATCAGTTAGAATTCAGTCTGTAACAACAAAATGTGGAATAAGTCAAGGGGTATGAATACTTTCTGAAGGCACTGTAGTACACTACTTTTGACCAGAGCCCTATGGGAATAGGGTGCCATTTTGGGATGCAGACATGGACTGTGGTGTCATTTCTGTTTGGGATCTATTGATTGTTGTTGCTACCCTTTACAGGAAACAATTGAAATCAGTTGCTGTAGTTCTGGATAGGCATGTGACTTGAATGAGTTTTATTGCTTCTTGCCAAACAAGGTTGTACTACCTCATGCTCTGTGTAGATTTTAATCTGTCACCTTCTCAGTGTTACAGTTACATTATAGGACATCCAGTCCTAAACTATGGTCAAATAAACATGAGGTGCAGTCCTGAAAGAAGCTATTGCTTATTATTACCGTTCATGGATCATTCAAACACTTAAATGAAAAGTGAATCTAAGTGTGTGCTATCTTAAACTGAATGTATATTTTAGCTGAGGCTGGCTGGAATTATGCCATACCAATTTGGCCACATACAGTCACCAATGTGTGTTTGAACTTTGAACCCAATCTACCCTCCATGCATGTAGGTGCTACACAGGGCAAACTCAATCCGGATAGATTGTAGGCTCCCGAGTGGCGCAGCGGTCTAAGCCACTGCATCTCAGTGCTAGAGGCATCACTACAGACCCTGGTTTGATTCCAGGCTGAATCACAACCAGCCGTGATTGGGAGTCCCATATGGTGGCGCACAATTGGCCCAGCGTCGTCTGGGTTAGCCCGGGGTAGGCCGTCATTGTAAATAAGAATTTATTTTTAACTGACTTGCCTAGTTAAATAAAGGTTAAATACATTTTAGAAATTGTCCTGGCCCCTGGGCACCCCTCACCTGAGCCCTGGCCCCTGGGGCTGCTGGCCAGACAGATGTTGTTGATGCATTATTGGTTCACAAGACACCTTGGAAACCAGACAGTCCCAACCAGGCCCAGTGTATTCTCAGGCCCTTCCTTCCAAAGTGACTGTGTGGTTTTAGATGGGCTTGTAACGAGGTCTCTGTTGAGGGGCCATGTTGACAACAGCCGGGGCCTTGGAACGCCCCTAACCACAGTGTCCAACATGAAAGGCCTCTCCTCTGCTTAATCACATCCCCTTTCCCAGAGGAGCAGCCTGGGTCCCACAGGGACATTAAGGGGGGCTGGGGTGTGTGGGGAGAGGTTTAGAGCAGGGAGGGAGGGGTGGAGGGGTATTCTATTGGTGGGGTGGGGGTTAGAGACAGTAGGCTGTGGCACTTGCATCAGATGTTATTGTTTATGCAGGGAGGGAGGGAACAGTCATTCATGGGCGACGGCTGGGTTGGCCGTTGGCGTGGATAGACGTCTCTTTCAGAGAAAGAGGAGGTCATTCAGTGGCTCTGCTTAGTCATTTCAGAGGGGATACTGTGTGTTCCGTTTACCTCTCTCGCTCGCATTCTCTCTGGCTCTCTCTCTGGTCTCATGACAGTGTGGTCAGGGGGAGGAGGTGTGTGCTTGTGTGCGACTGTACGTGCGCAATGTGGTTGTGTAAAATATTTGTTGAAGCAATTTACAAAAATGTCTGTGTGTGGGTATAGCGAGTGTATATGTGTGTGTCCTGTGCAGGCATACTTTGCCTGTGTGTGTGTATGCGACTGTGCGTGTGATTGTTCAGGCGAGAGCTCGGACACAAGGCCTGGATTAAATGGTCCGAGTGAGGCCCGCAGGGATGCGGCCCAGACAAAAACACAGCCTTGTGTTCAACAACTGCCTGTGTCCACCACTGACTGACCCCCCCCAGTAACTTCGACCCACAATGACACACAGAGAGAACGAGAGCGAGAGAGAGACAACTTAGTAAACTGCTTTGTGCAAATCCACATGCAAAACAGGCGAAAACCCAGAGGGAGCTCATAGTTGATTAATTCTGCCTTGTTGTTCTCTCTCTGTTTTCTGCTTCAGAGCGAGAGCGGCTTCCGGTGTGACGGACAGGGTGGGAGGGAGGAGGGAGGGAGGCCTGCATTAGACAGATGCATACTGTCGATGGGCTGTCCCACCCCCTGGCCTGTCATGTGCTGAGGGTGGCAGGCAAGGCAGGGCAGAGGTGGGGTGGGGTGGGGTGGAGTAACTCCCCTGGGAAGAGACTGGCCTGGGGATGGGACAAGGACTAGAGAGTCTGGCTTTGGTACCGGGGTTGGCATGGCAACAGTGACGTAGGGCCACTGCCAAGGGAATGGACCAGGAAGTAATTTATGGGCGTGCGAGAGAGGGAGAAAGTGCTAGATAGAAGGGAGGGGGATATGACTGAAGAGAGAAAGAGCAAGGAGGAGGCGGGGGAGGAGAGGAGAGACGGGCTTATCTGATTATTATCTTTAGAGCTCAGGTGAACAGCTGATGCGCTCTGTTCTCCTCAATTCAATTACAGACAGTCTCAAGGGATGTGGGACTGTGTTTGATTTGGATGGTATGTTCACGCATGGCGATTCATCATGTCATTTAAATGATAATATGACATCCCCTCGGTGGGGTGTGTTTGTGGACGCTGAATGTATACTTTGTGGCACTCACAGTAGCTCTGGTCCACATTAGCAGCACTATTATGTAACATGTCTGCTTCACAGAGGCTGATCCTCTCAGACGGGCCCCCACCAGCAGATTCATGGTGGCGTCCAGCTGCCCTGCACAGCCATCTAATAACTTTGGCATTGAAAATAACCGTCTAATAACTTTGGCACTGAAAATAACCGTCTAATAACTTTGGCATTGAAAAATAACCGTCTAATAACTTTGGCATTGAAAAATAACCGTCTAATAACTTTGGCATTGAAAAATAACCGTCTAATAACTTTGGCACTGAAAATAACCGTCTAATAACTTTGGCATTGAAAATATCCGTCTAATAACTTTGGCACTGAAAATAACCGTCTAATAACTTTGGCACTGAAAATAACCATCTAATAACTTTGGCATTGAAAAATATCCGTCTAATAACTTTGGCATTGAAAAATATCCGTCTAATAACTTTGGCATTGAAAAATATCCGTCTAATAACTTTGGCACTGAAAATAACCGTCTAATAACTTTGGCACTGAAAATAACCGTCTAATAACTTTAGCACTGAAAATATCCGTCTAATAACTTTGGCACTGAAAAATATCCGTCTAATAACTTTGGCATTGAAAAATAACCGTCTAATAACTTTGGCACTGAAAATATCCGTCTAATAACTTTGGCACTGAAAAATAACTGTCTAATAACTTTGGCATTGAAAAATAACCGTCTAATAACTTTGGCAATTGATAACAAGGGAATCAGTGAGTCAGGTTTGCCGCCTGAATTTTGTTTTTCAAGAACATGGTTTCTCAGAAGTTATTTTTCCCTGCACGGTGTTTCATCTCACTAGCCTATATCCTACAGTCATGTATCACTAGCCTATATCCTACAGTCATGTATCACTAGCCTATATCCTACAGTCATGTATCACTAGCCTATATCCTACAGTCATGTATCACTAGCCTATATCCTACAGTCATGTATCACTAGCCTATATCCTACAGTCATGTATCACTAGCCTATATCCTACAGTCATGTATCACTAGCCTATATCTTACAGTCATGTATCACTAGCCTATATCCTACAGTCATGTATCACTAGCCTATATCCTACAGTCATGTATCACTAGCCTATATCCTACAGTCATGTATCACTAGCCTATATCTTACAGTCATGTATCACTAGCCTATATCTTACAGTCATGTATCACTAGCCTATATCCTACAGTCATGTATCACTAGCCTATATCCTACAGTCATGTATCACTAGCCTATATCTTACAGTCATGTATCACTAGCCTATATCTTACAGTCATGTATCACTAGCCTATATCCTACAGTCATGTATCACTAGCCTATATCCTACAGTCATGTATCACTAGCCTATATCCTACAGTCATGTATCACTAGCCTATATCCTACAGTCATGTATCACTAGCCTATATCCTACAGTCATGTATCACTAGCCTATATCCTACAGTCATGTATCACTAGCCTATATCCTACAGTCATGTATCACTAGCCTATAGTCCACTGTATATTTGTTGGGTTTTGATAAATATTTACATTCAGTGCAGAGTCCTGGATACAAATGCACAAGACATTAGTAGAACAACACTAAACTAGCCCTCTACTTGAAGTTGAACTTGGTAAACAGAAGTGGGTCTGTGGACACCGCCTGCTTTTCTTAAATCATGTGGCGCAGCGACAAACCGATCAACATCTTGTGTTGCATCACATACTGTGTTTTTGTGTAAACATGTCTCCATACTGGTTTAGGCAGGTCACTTTGCAGTGCAACAGCACGAAAGGGAGAGCGTTGCTATTGTTCCGACGATAGGAGCTATATTGAGTTTGTCCTCGGGACAATGGGGGCCATAGAATAGCAGGAATCTGTTTGGTAATGTCCATGCTGAAGGTTGGCTCATCCAGTCGCCTCAAGCAACACGCATTGTCATGGCATCCTCCATGTATTATTACATCACTACCAGGAAGTAGACACTTATGCTTACATTATGCTATGATGGAACTTTCCCCCGTAAGTAACACCACAAGTAATCTATGTTCATATTTTTTTTTACTTCTCCTCCCCCTGGCCATATCCCTAGATATTTTTCCTCGTATTATTTATACGAGCGTAATTTAAATCATTGAATTAGGACACTGTACACCAATCAGCCCAGCTCCGTTCTGTTTGTGCATGTTTATTTGAGACATTAGTCATTTGCTTGCACAGTCACTGAGGCATACACATTTGAATCGTTCACAGTTTCCTTCTCTCTGTTTCCCTCTGTCCTCAAGGCAACCCAAAATATATAGATAACCCTAGCAACTTTACTCTTGCCACTTCCGTGTGCAGATATCTTGTTTGAAAGCTGCCGTCGAAGGCCCGTAATCACAGGATCGAGCATAGGGGGGCTGAGAAAGAGGCATGGTGAAATGCAGCTCCCTGGGTGACGCTCTGTGTTTTGGAAGAATGGGCTCGAACTTCTAAGGAAGCTGGCCACCTGCTCACACAACCATCAGCACATTCCATCCATTGTGTGTGTTTCTTTCCCTATCCTTCCTGTCTTTCTCCCTTACTCTCTTTCCTCCTCTTGTTTCCACTCACACTAATACAATAGGAAATCTAACTTTGTGTCTGTCTCTATTTCTGTCTTTATTGAAGTCTTTCTTTTCCCCCTCCCACAAACCCAGCCCTTGTGACACAGTCGCTCACTGATTCCCCTTTACGTGGTCAGAGCAAGCCGATGCCTCGTCACCCAGTCTCAACATATACAGTTGAAAGAGAGGACTCTCTGTGCTGGTGCACACACACACTATAATTATCCCCAGGATGCCGTCAGCGCTCCCAGTTTCCCCACTTACAGCAGATGTCACAACCAGGAAAGGAGGCTTGTGAACGTGTTCGAGGGAGGGCCGTGTGTGTGTGGGAATATTGTGGGTGTGAGATTGTGTGTATATACGATTGTGTGTCACCTCATAACCGCAGGGCATTGACTCACACACAGCGGCGGCAGACGGTGCCCGTGCCGCACCACCATTGCAGCAACTATGTGATGTGGTGTCCCCACCATTTCTAGAATTAGAAGAGGCTAAAAGCAGCAGCACCTCCTGTGGGGAGGGAGGCTCTGTCGAGGGAGAGAGGTACTCTGTCTAGTCAGGCTGTCCCTGGAGTGGTCCTCTCTCTAATTAGCAGAAAGCTAGCAAGTGTTGGAGGGGGAGGTGCGTCCATTTCCCGAGAAGCAGCTGAGCTTCATTATGAATGAATAAATGAGTGACAGTGGTGGAGGCGGGCTAACCTCCTCCTATCCGCCTGTCTGATGTTCAGTTCTTATATTATGAATCAGGGATTGTGATCATCCCCCACTTTCTTGCCTATCTTCATATGCACTATAATATATATATATATATCAGTGTGACTGTGAAGAGTTCCAATTCTGGGGAAAAAAGTACTTGAATAATGAAATACCATTATTTTAACTCGCTTCTGCTCTCTCTCTTTCCTCCAGCTTTTCAGAGAGGTACGCATCATGAAAGGCCTCAACCACCCAAATATCGGTAAGTGCCTCGGATACACTAATCTCTCCAGCTTCCAGGGTGTAGCGCCGCAGGGCATACCCCACCCCAGAACATCATCAGCCTAACAGCCATCCTCACACAATGTTCCCCTTTACTGTCAAAACAGATGCTGAGCAGGAGTCAGGATGTGTGATGTGGACAATAGTCCCCCACTGAGCTCAAAATGATCCTCCTTTCCAGGGGGGTACAGTCACCCAGACCCCCTCGCGCTGCCCCTGTAATGGCCAGAGAGTGTTTCCCAAATAGCACCATATTCCCTATGTGCCCTGGTCAAACATAGTGCACTATAAAGGCAATAGGGTGCAGTCGCTCAAGTAAAGCCAGGACAAGTAGACTACCTCCATTTATTATAAAGCACACAGTCACATTTAGTACTGCATGCAGCTGAACCATAAACTGCTGTACCATACTGTTGGCATTTACAGCACATCTCCGTTCTCTAAGGAACACACAGTCAATCACTTTGTGCATTATGAACTGTGTGTGTTTGTCTGTGCCACTATACTGAGTTGTCTGTGTGTGTGTTACAGTGCAGCTGTTTGAGGTGATCGAGACAGAGAATACGCTCTATTTGATAATGGAGTACGCCAGTGGGGGTGAGCAGAGTACCTCCCCTCAATCAGTATCCCCACTCTCCTCTATTTCTCTTTTTCATCTGTTTTCTCTCCACCCCGCCCTCACGCTTTCCCTCTCCCCGGTACCTCTGACCCATCGATTGTCTTTTGACCGCCCTCCTCCCTCCCTCTGCACTGTCATTGTCTCTCCCCTTCCTTCATGTTCACTTTCTCCCCATTCTTCTCTTTGCTTGTGCCCCCCCCCCCACCTCCCTTCTCTAATCCCCAACTCCGCTCGATTGTCAATTTTTCCTCCCATTCTGTTTCTTGCCAAATAAGGAGCTAATAGCCAAGCATGTGCCCCCTCCTGATCTCAACCTCACTGCTTTTCTCCCAGTGGATGTGCCCTCTAGCATGAAGCACTTACTGTTTATAAACACAACACACACACTCATGCACTCAATTATTAAGTCACTCTCTTTCAACTCTCTCACACACCACCACCACATATTCCCAAATACATGCATGGGTCACAGACATGTAGACATACATGCCCATGCATCCGTCACATCAATAAGGTATCCAGATGTGACAGTGGCTCCCTGTACTTCATAACTTCTCTCGCTCTCTCTCTCGTTCTATCACCCTTTACCTCTTTCTTTCTTTCCCTTTCTCTGCCGCCCTCTCCATTTTTCTCTCTGCCTCTCTCTCGCTTTTTCACTTGCTCTTTCTCGCTCTCGTTGCCCCTCGCTTTCTCTTTATTTCTCTCTATCTCTGCCTCTCTCTCCCCCCTCCATCTCTCTGTCATCATCTTCCTCTCACTCCTCTCATCTTTTCGTTAGCCGGTCAATAATCACTCAGTAAATGACCCAAAGTCAACCATAGGGCCAGGGATCACTGAGATGAATGAGGCCCTATAGGCTCCATGATGAAGATACTGATCCCAGATCAGGCTCAATTTAATAATCCATCTCACTTATGATACTACAGTTGTGTATGCTCTCCTATGTTTTAGGGGGCGCCGTACTACTATGGCTGACCCTGTAAAACAACACATTTCACTGCACCTATCCGGTTTATGTTACAATTAAGCATATTTTTTAATATTTGTTTTATGTTCTCCTTAATTCTTACATTGCAATTTCTCTGGTATATTGTGGCATAATGCCATCATCGCACACACACACACTCACTCACTCACTCACTTACTGCGTGCCTCATAGAATTACAATATAATTTTTGTATAACTCTTCTAAACACACTATATATACAGTAGGGGTGTGCGGATCAGCTGTTTGTTCACCTGCACCGGCCCGCAATTTCTAATAACCCATCCGCAACCGCCTGACTACATGTCATTTAGTCGGGCGGTTGCGGATGGGTTATTAGAAACACGACTACAAACATTTTTTATAGGCATATGTTACTGCTTATAATTTCCAACATTTTTGCAGGCTATTTGTTAGTCAATGTCTATCAACTTCTATAATTAGATAAATGCAGATTCTCTTCTGTCATTACTTGTTGCCCTGGAAGACTAAATAAACCCTGCTCACCAGAATAACGTCATAAATTGATAGAATAGATGCTTCAACCTAGTTGACATTGGTAAAGTTTTCTCTTTCATCTCTGCTTCTCTGCTTCACTCGACGGGAGAAAATGCAATAAATAAATATTTAAAAAAGGGATTTCCAAATGACATCAGTTTAACCGGTTTTAAGAAAATGTAAAGCTGTGAAACTCCCCTACATGTTTCTGATAAGATTGCAGTAAAGAGTGCACCTTTACAGACGGTCCCTAACTGCGAATTTATTCTTTCAAGATACTGAAATAAATAAATCATATTCTAGAGTCAAAATGTACATTTGGTGTATCATTTCACTGTAAGTAATGCTTAATTCTGCAAGAGTTCATGTTATATTTGAGAGGTTATAGACCTACATTCAGTGTAAAGATTTCAGGCTACTATTCCATTTAACCCACCTGAACAGTAGTTCCCTTGACGGGCCATTTGGAAGTCCCCGTCTTGTGACTGTTGAATTTGTATAGCGCCTCATAATCATCACACATAACATAGCCGGCACTGCTATCATCTTACCACTTCACCAAATCTTTCCCCAACATTAGACTACTGTTCTGTCCCTCCCTCCGATTTATTTTCCACTTTCCATTTCACAGCTTTTCTCTTATCGAATTAAACTCCAGCATTGTCCTTTTTGCCTCTGTGGATCGAAGTTAACTTTTTCTGCCTAAGTTCCCAAAAGCTTTTGGCAATTGCCGTGTATTCTGCGAGCGTACAGTTAGGCCCTAAAGCTTAATCTGCACACTAACGGCAGATAAAAGTAATGAAAGAAAAACCTTATTGTAGCCTCCAGATATGAATTGCACAAGAATGATACATTTATGAATGCATCATTTTCTCTTTATTCAACACGGCCACCACCCAACCTCCCTTCATTTCATGACCATTAACCCTCCCGCCCAGCGGATATAAGTCACAAATATACGGTATAAGTGCCTCAATTACAGACTATTCAACCAGACAGAGTGTTGTAAGCCTGCTTCTCTGTTTGTTGATGTGATTTGTCTCTCTCCCTCAGGTGAAGTGTTTGACTACCTCGTGTCCCATGGGAGAATGAAAGAGAAAGAGGCGCGGGCCAAATTCCGTCAGGTGAGACGCGACCAAAAATGTATAATCGCAACAAAAGCCGGTGAATGGTGCTGTGTGGCCTGTATTTCATTGCAAGCATTATTGTAAGCTTGTATGTGTCAGTGTCTGTGTTTGGCTTTTTTACTGTGACTTGTCTCACTCCCCTTCTTTCTCTCTCCCGCTCTCTCTCTCTCTCTCTCTCTCTGTCTCTCTCGCTCTCTCCCCCCCTCTCCCTCTATCTCTATATATATCTATATCTATCTAGATTGTGTCTGCTGTACACTACTGTCACCTGAAGAACATTGTTCACAGGGACCTTAAAGTACGTGACCGGTTCAGACCTGATGACATGGGCCCCTTTTCATTGTCCAAAATGACAACAACTCATTGATATTATACATCAATATCAATTCATTAACATATGTGAAACACTGATAATCGCTTTCCTGAAATGAGCATACAAACTCAGCCTGAATTGAACAGACTCTCAGTCCTTAAAGCTGCACTCGGCTATCTTCACTTGTCTCCTCAGGCTGAGAACCTCTTGCTGGATGCCGACTCCAACATCAAGATTGCAGATTTTGGCTTCAGTAACGAGTTCACCATGGGCAACAAGCTGGACACGTTCTGTGGCTCCCCTCCCTATGCTGCTCCGGAGCTGTTCCAGGGGAAGAAGTACGACGGGCCTGAGGTGGACATCTGGAGCCTGGGGGTCATCCTCTACACTCTGGTCAGCGGATCACTGCCCTTCGACGGGCAGAACCTCAAGGCAAGGCCCCCCGCAGCACAGCCAAATGGCCTTTACTTTGTCTGAGTTTCAAATGGCTCTCTATTCCCTACATAGGGCACTACTTTTGACCTGGGCCCATATGGTGTGGTCAAAAGTTGTGCACTATATAGTGAATAGGGGGCCTTTTGGGACGCAGACTGTGTCACTGAGGTGTCAATGTCAAGACGGCGTGTGTCTGGTTTGGATGTTATTTAGTTGATGCATTATGTGATGTTTTTGCTTACTAATGCTGCCTGTGGTCCTGAAGGGGTTTGTGCTGATTAGTTCATGTTCACATTTTATTTTCATGTTCAGTTGATCAAGAGAAGGAACACATTGTCTTTTAGTCCATTTGCCATTAATATGTCTTGTGTTTTGTGTAACGTTATATAACGTTATGTGCACGTTTTGTGTAACGTTATCTATATGTGTTGTTCCCTAGGAGCTGCGGGAGCGTGTACTGCGGGGGAAGTACCGCGTGCCTTTCTACATGTCCACCGACTGCGAGGGCATCCTGCGCAGGTTCCTGGTGCTCAACCCCACCAAACGCTGCACCCTGGAGGTGAGGAGGGCAACTGCAGGCGCCACTCAGACATACAGTACACGCATGCACACTCTCACAAACCCACACACACCCTGTTTGTGGCATCTTTAACACATCGTTTTATCCCTCCTCATTAGCAAATCATGAACGACAAGTGGATTAACTCTGGCTACGACGGAGAAGAACTGAAGCCTCATACAGAGCCCCTGGAGGATCATAATGATGCCAGCCGCATCGGTGAAGTACTCCCCTCTCTAACTCCCCTCTACTCCCTACCTACATATTGTATGCATCCCAATTGGCACCGTTTTCAATATTTAGTTCACTGGCCCCTGGTGGTAGTAGTAGTAGTAGTGCACTATTGTGGGGAATAGGGTGCTATTTGGGACGTACCCATCCTCTTCTTTCTTTGAGCCTGTATCTCTGTCTAACGTCCCTCATCTCTCCGCTCGCCTTCAGAGGTGATGGTGGGGATGGGTTACACCCGTGACGACATCAAAGACGCTCTGACCACTCGGAAGTACAACGAGGTCACCGCCACTTACCTGTTACTGGGACGCATGAATGAGGTGAGGCACAACGAGACAACATGTGTGGGAGAGAGAGGGTTGGGATAGAGGTGGGGGAGAGAGAGAGAATTCTTCCTCGTTAAGGCTTTCTGCGTTGCCTGTCTCCGTTCCCAGCGTTCGCAGTTAGAGTTTACAAAAAAAATATATATTTCTGCCGCGACACGCTTTTAAAGGGATAGTGAGAGATTTGGGAAATTGACAAGTTACAAGTATATTTGTAGCAAACAGAGCTAGCGCTAGTGTGAATGAGAGAGTCATGAGTGCACAGCCACCACTTGCTCCTCATCTCCCTTTAGTGCAGTGGCGCACATCAGTTATATTTAAGATGGTTCCAACATAATTACATTTTCATGCATTTTGGAGTAGAATGTCCTTTTAAAAAGTCACCAGAAAAATCTACAAAATTATCCCCCTCCGCTTTCTTAGCCACCGCTGCTAACAAAAATATTCGGGGAACACCTGGCGTGCCTGTCTGCCACAATACGTGTGTATGCATGCCTGTGTGTCCACACTGTCCACAGTCACCTGAGTCCTGATCCTAACGTGTGTGTTTCTCTCTTTCTCTCTGTGTGTGTGTGTGTGTGTGTGTGTGTGTGTGTGTGTGTGTGTGTGTGTGTGTGTGTGTGTGTGTGTGTGTGTGTGTGTGTGTGTGTGTGTCAGGTGGAGGGCAGCGAGTCTCGGTCAACCAGCAGTCTGAGCCTGGCGCGGGTACGGCCCAGCACCGTCATCAACGGCACCAGTAAACACTCCACCTCCTCCACCACCTCCGCCTCGGCCTCCTCCTCCTCCCACAGCAAGACCACCCAGCGCAGCGCCTCCACCTACCACCCCCGCAGGAGGCACAGCGACTTCTGTGAGTGGGCTGTCTCTTATTCTACGTCCCAAAATGCACCCTATTCCCTATATGATGCACTATATTTGACCAGAGCCCAGAGCTCTGTTCAAAAGTAATGCGCTAGTCAAATGTAGTGCACTATAAAGGGAATAGGTAGTAGTTATTGTTGATATACATTACTGTCTGTCCATCTGGGAGTATTATGTGTCATAGGAGCTTCCATGACATTGCAGTGCATTCGGGAAGTATTCAGATCCCTTGACTTTTTCCACATTTTGTTACGTTACAGCCTTATTCTAAAATGGGTTAAATTGTTTTTTTCCCCATCGTCAATCTAAACACAATACCTCACAAGGACAAAGCAAAATCATTTTTGGGGACATTTTTACCAATGTATTAAAAATCAAGAACTGAAATATTACATTTACATAAGTATTCAGTACCTTGTTGAAGCACCTTTAGCAGCGAGTACAGCCTCAAGTCTTCTTGGGTATGACGCTACAAGCTTGGCACACCTATATTTGGGGAGTTTCTCCCATTCTTCTCTGCAGATCCTCTCAAGCTCTGTCAGGTTGGATGGGGAGCATCACTGCGCAGCTATTTTCAGGTCTCTCCAGAGATGTTTGATTGGGTTCAAGTCTGGGCTCTGGCTGGGTCACTCAAGGACATTAAGAGACTTGTCCTGAAGCCACTCCTGCGTTGTCTTGGCTGTGTGCTTAGAGTCGTTGTCCTGTTAGAAGGTGAACCTTCGCCCCAGTCTGAGTTCTTGAGCGCTCTGGAGCAGGTTTTCATCAAGGATCTCTCTGTACTTTGCTCCGTTCATCTTTCCCTCGATCCTGACTACTCTCCCAGTTCCTGCCGCTGAAAAACATCCCCACAGCATGATGCTGCCACCACCATGCTTCACCGTAGGGATGGTGCCAGGTTTCCTCCAGGCGTGACACTTGGCATTCAGGCCAAAGAGTTCAATCTTGATTTCATCAGACCAGAGAATCTTGTTTCTCATGGTCTGAGAGTCTTTAGGTGCCGTTTGGCAAACTCCAAGCGGGCTGTCGTGCTTTTTACTGAGAAGTGGCTTCCGTCTGGCCACCAACATAAAGGCCTGATTGGTGGAGTGCTGCAGAGATGGCTGTGTACTTCTGGAAGGTTCTTGTATCTCCACAGATGAACTCTGGCGCTCTGTCAGAGTGACCATCGGGTTCTTGGTCGCCTCCCTGATCAAGGCCCTTCTCCCCCGATTGCATAGTTTGGCTGGGTGGCCAGCTCTAAGAAGAGTCTTGGTGGTTCCAAACTTCTTCCATTTAAGAATGATGAAGTCCACAGTTTTTTGGGGGACATTTAATGCTGCAGAAATGTTTTGGTACCCTTCCCGAGATCTGTGCCTCGACACAATCCTGTCTCGGAGCTCTACGGACAGTTCCTTCGACCTCATGGCTTGACTTTTCTCTGACATGCACTGTCAACTGTGGGACCTTATATATAGACAGGTGTGTGCTTTTCCAAATCATGTCCAATCAATTGAATTTACCGCAGGTGGACTCCAATCAAGTTGTAGAAACATCTCAAGGACGATCAATGGAAACAGGATGCACCTGAGCTCAATTTCGAGTCTCGTAGCAAAGGGTCATTATGGGGTATTGTTTGTAGATTGATGACGAAAAACATTTATTTAATCCATTTTAGAATAAGGCTGTAACGTAACAAAATGTGGAAAAGGGGAAAGGGTCTGAATACTGTCCGAATGCACTGTACATCCATTAGTGTCTGACCTAACCCATTAGTGGGTGTTTGTTTTCCAACTAGCTGTCCGTCACTACCTTTTCACTTGTGTTTTTAAATGGTTGTGAAGTAGGATTCCCCTCCGTTCTGCCAAGTTTGAGAATGTTTGCTTTGTGTGTATGAGAGTGTGAGGTCACCAGCCACCACTTTACAAGTGGGTGAGATATTCATAATTTGTACATTGCCCACTTATCTGTCAGTCTATAATATAATAGCATGCTGTTTATCCCAAACTACTTACAGTAGTCCATGCAGACATTTACATATGGGTGGCGCCAGCAGAATTCAAACCCACGATCTTGGTTTTACAAGCGCCTTGCTCTACTCTACCAACTGAACCACACAGGGCTGGACTTTGATTCTCATGTCGTATCATCTGCCCTGTTTGTCTGTTGTGCAGGCGGTCCGGCAGCACCCCCGTCCCACCCCAAGCGTAGCCCCAGCAGCGTGGCGGGGGCAGACAGGGATCTGAAGGAGGAGGGGGGGCGCATGGCGTCCCGGAAGGTCAGCAGCAGCGTGGTGGGCAGCCGCTCCATCCAGCCCCCCTCCAGCCCCATGGTCAGCAGCGCCAACAACCCCAACAAGTCAGAGATCCCCGACCGCCGCAAGGAGATTATCACGGCCACGGTGAACACGCACGCACACACATACAGATAGGCCGTGTTCCAGGCTGACTACATGTCTGCAAACCACATATAATAGAGTTATCTGATGCCAGACTGCGCCTTCAAAGGCGTGCCACACAACCATTGGTTGATGCAATGCAATGTGTGCAATGCAGTCGGCTTACAACACGACCTTACAAATAATTGTACATTATAAACACACACGCACACACACAGGAAAAAAGAAGGGTTAACACCATCAAGAAACACCATCAAGAGACAATGTTACAAGAGGTTAATGAAACTAAGACCAGTGTGCGGGGGAATGAACCAATAACACTTCGAATATAGAATCTACAGATTCATGCTCAACTAAGATGTGGACAGAGAATAGAGATTCAACACCAGCATATAGGGAGTCAATATCTGCTAAATATGCGTATGTGACCAATCCGATTTGATTTGATGAACAACAACAGTGTGAACGGAGAATATGGAGATGAACCCTTTGAAGGGCTCAGAGGCGCTCTGACAGGGTGGACTGAGAGTGACAACAAAAGTTCAACACGGATACTGTGGTTGTTTAAAGTGCACACCTTTTGACCAGGGCTCATAAGTAGTGCACTATAAAGGGAATAGGGTTCCATTTGGGATGTGCCCACTGACACTGTGATGTGGGGTGTAGATGTTATCAGAGTCAGGGCTTTGAATAGACATGAACATCCCTAGCGTTATGTGACCATTAGACAATGTCATTATATGGAGCAGAGGAGGGATATACAGTAGGATGGATGCCTTTCTGAATTTCACCAGATCACAGTCAATGTGTTATCTAACTCATTCTCCCTGACTTTCAGAACAACGTCCCAGCAAGTGCCATGATCCGCCGGAACACGTACGTGTGCACCACGGACCGGAACAGCACAGACAGGCCCTCCCTGCTGCAGAACGGCAAGGAGAACAGGTGAGCGGAGCGTTTGGGTTTCGTGTTTGTGTTTGAGTGTTGCACATGTGCTTCTACATTTGTTGAGTCCTTGAGTATAATATCAGGGATACATTGACTTTCTCAGCATTATGTTTGCCTACATAACCTGTGTGTTCTGACTGTACTGTAGTGGTGTGTTTGTGTGTGTGTACAACATTCATTACGTCTCTTGACTAGGAGATAAAGAGCTTACTGCTGTGTGCCAGAAGGGGGTGGTTATCATGTGACCTAAAGTCCCAGCTCAGGGCCACGTGGACTGGGGGAGGGAGGGGGTTGGAGATAGAGGGGGAAAGCGGGGAGATGGCAGTGTCCCAGCTTGACCAGCAAGCGCCTTCTAGGCCCTGTCAATACAATGCCACGATAGATGGGCTGACGGGACACATACGTGCTAGAGCGCACACACACAGTGCAGCTGCACAAACAAATACACCGCTGCACACACACAATGATAAAATACACAAACCAACACACTCGGAAACAGATACAAATAATAATGCTCATATAAACAAATGCATGCAGTCGTACAATTACATGATATAGACAGAAATACATTACACAGAAATACATTACACAGAAATACATTGTCATAGTGATCATGCATTACATTCTACACATGTTTAGTTCCTGCCCCTGGTCTCTTTTGCTTTGGGGCTCAGGTTGAGGGTAAATGATTGTGCTCTGAAACGGCTGCAAATCAACCAAAGGACTCTAATGTGTCTGCCCTACTTGGCCCCTCTCCCTGTGGGTGTGTTTCTGTCTATCAGAGCTCTGGTTATTTAGAGCGTTAAGTGAAGTGGCCCCAGGCCAACAGGGGCTAAGCCAGCCTAGCTAACCCAGCCATTCAGGGAGAACTGTAGGGAGCGGGCCAAGGGGACGAGGGGAGGAGGAGCTCTGCCAAGTGGATGAAAGGATGCAGGGTTAAGGGGGCATGGGGAAGGAGAGGTGGCTACTGCTGGACGTCCACACGCCAGCCACACTTCTCCAAGCAGATGGCTGAGATCTTCATTTTCAGTCTGTCACTCTCCCTCAAGCCCTCTCTCACCCTCTCTCTCTTTCTCTCTCTCTTTCTATTTCTATGCTCACTTTTCTTTTCTCACTCTTTACCAGCATACCAGTCACACCCCTCCCACATCCCCCTTTCCAGTCTGTCCTTCCCTCCTCCTCCCTGATCCCCATCTCCCCCTCACACTCTGTTTCCACCAAAGGCCCAGTTCTGATTTGGCCTCACCACCTTACCTCTGCTGAAAGCCAACACAAGTGGAAGCTCCTACCCTGTAATGGTTCACCATCCCTCTGCCTTAACGCTCAACTAACTCCCGCTAAAGCCTTTCTGGGTCAGATCCTTTGTCTCAACCGATACATTAGAACGATGATATGCCCGGGGTTATCATACATTATGGACTGATCACCTCACTGTTAATGGTTGAGTGATGGATGAATGTGATGCTGATCTGATTGTTTTGTCCTTTCTGCTCTCTCTCTCTCCTCTCTCAGCTCCATTTCCCACCGGCTGCCCCCGGCCTCGCCCTCTACCCACAGCATCGCTGGGGCCTCGGGGACCTCCTCCTCCGCGGGCTCCCGCCTCACCCGGGGCTCAAGCATCCGCAGCACCTTCCACGGTGGCCAGCTGAGGGACCGGCGGCCTCCCTCCCACGCCCCTCCCACCTCCCCCACCCTGTCCCACGATGCCAGCCCCCTGCCCCACGCACGTACCCGAGCCACCTCCAACCTGTTCAGCAAGCTCACCTCCAAGCTCACACGCAGGTAAGAGGAGAGTGAAGGGAGTGTGAGGAAGCCCTGAGCTTTAGCCCCCCAGTATAGTGATGACAACAATTCTAGGCTAGTCCATAGTGAGGGTAGAATTCATAGCTTGAAGGAATTTCAGTAGAAACATTAGAAGTGTAAGCAATCCTAGTCTAAACAGCTGAAAGGGACAGGCAGTGTGCAATTTGGAGGATTCTAATAGATGTTAGTTCTAATTATACGATGCTGCGCGCGCCATTGTAAAACACTCGTCAGGGATAGCGACTGCCGTTTTTAAGCAATCAGATCAAATAAAGATCATGTACGGTCTAGCAAGGACAAGGATTACTATGAGCTTTCGCTCCTGTTACGCCCCCGTGTTATTTTACGTGTGGAAATCTGGGGAGATCTTTGTTAGCGAAGCAGATTTAAACTGCTCATCTGTGTGTACTGATGGAGACAATCAACTTTAGTTTAGATAGCAGGCCTGAAGCAAAAGTCTAAATAAATGTTGATTGAGGCATATGACCATGAAATAGCGTCCTAAATGAGACTAGCATGCAGCAGAGGCCTTGGATCCGTTCCAAAATA
Organism: Salvelinus namaycush; assembly: GCF_016432855.1. NCBI lineage: Eukaryota > Metazoa > Chordata > Actinopteri > Salmoniformes > Salmonidae > Salvelinus > Salvelinus namaycush. The sequence goes on from NC_052329.1 coordinate 31,438,989, forward strand.
GACTTGGGGCTTTCCCATCTGGACCCGATATGCATAAATACATTTTTCAAATATAGAGACCCGTTCCGAACGGACCAGAGGACAACTAGTCTGTATAGACCTGGTTGGATCCAGACCTGGTCCGATCCGAGTGAGGGAAGCAGCAGAAAATTATATTTTTAAGCTACTTTATTAACCGGAATTGATAAAGCGCGAGGTAGAAAGAGGTGACGCTCAGGGGCCGTGCTGTGTATGTAAGATACTATGAGTGGGAGCGAGTGACACGGGAACAGGGAGGAGGGAGGGAGAGACGAGAGACCGCAACCTACCAAGCTGACTCGTGCTATAGTAGACTAATAGCTGCCATAGCTAGGTGATTTGTCATCCAATATGATTACGTAGTAACTGTCTTGACTGCATCAAACCATGAGAAGCTAGTTAAGCTAGCAGCTAGCTAGCTAGGCTAATTGATGCAGCGTGCTCTTTCTCGTCCTACAGCTACAAACAACAACAACACCATTCAGAATATAAAGTAGCAGTCTATCTGTTGGCTCTTGGTCGTTGTAGCCTATCCTTCTCCTTGAACTTTAAATTCCATCATTTTAATTCCACCTTCCATTGATTAGATATCTCCTGACCATGGTCCCACACAGAGTCTCTATGACTATAGCCTATTGCCGCTTTGATGACTTGTGATTGACCAACAACCAGCTACGCGCCACTCTTGAAAAGCAAAGAGTAGCAGCATAAATTCTAAACTTCTCTCTCTCTCTCTCTACTGCAGCAGTCGCGTTTGGATCTGTACGGGTCCTTCAGGACAAGTCAGTTAAAAGTACACATACCTGTGACAATCAGATCAGACCTGTGTCATTATTTAGAATTCTGGATCCAGAACCGCTCTGGTACTGGATTGGGTCTCGGATATTCGGATCTGTGAAGACCTCTAGGGTGTAGGCTACTGTGTTAGATAGTGTGTTAAGGAAAAGACAGTTATTCTACTGTAGAGGAGAGCACACAAAGCCCAAGACAGGTGACAGTGACTAGCAGTGATAATTGGAACCATTCCTCAATATGGAGGACATTCGTCTCAGCCCTAGAGACATAGTGGAGTCAGTAAGGTGTGTGTGTGTCTGGCCATCGGTACTCAGACATACACTGCTGGAGGGTCCGAAATGCTTCTGACGTCCCCCTCTCTCACTCCTTCCTTAATCTGCATTGACTTTCCTCAGGCTTACTTCCTCCTCTATTAACAACAGGCTTCAAACCCCCCACTTACCCAGTTCACATCTCCCTACTACTCTCTCCCTCTCTCTCTCTCTCTCTCTCTCTCTCTCTCTCTCTCTCTCTCTTTCTCTCTTTCTCTCTTTCTCTCTCTCTCTCTCAAACCCCCCACTTACCCAGTTCACATCTCCCTACTACTCTCTCTCTCTCTCTCACACTTTCTCTCTTTCTCTCTCTCTCTCTCGCTCGGTCTTGGCTGTTTTTTGGGGAAGTGCTTCATGTTTCTGTTTCTTAACTACTTTGCTTTTCCTTGTTAACTTTACTTTTCCTTGCCAATCAGCTGCAATCTTTTATCCTTCTTTTCCCCCTTTATCCATATCTCTTTCTCTCTCTGTCTTTCTTTCTTTGTCTCTCTATTTTTCTTCCTTGTTTCTCTCTCTTCTTCCTTGTAGGGTCAATCTTGACCCCTCTAAGCGTCCAAACTCAAACAAGTCCGTCTCGGGCTGCACTCTTCCGCAGGGATCAAAAACAGTTAGTAAGTTCTTCTTCCCATGTTTCTGGCTCCTTCTCTCTGTCTGCCTGTCAGTCTGTCTGTCTGCCTGCTTGTCTGCCAGCACCTCCAACCCCTCGCCCACTCCCCTCTCATTCACAGTCTGTGCGCTGTGTCTGTTGTCTGAGTTCAGTACAAGAGCGCGCCCTAGAGGCCACAGGTGACACAGCATACCCTTGACAACAACAGAACAACAGCCAGCAATAACCCTGCTTTCCAAAGGCTTTTAAAATGTGCACACGCTTGTAGTACTTGATGTAGGAGCAGTTTGGGATCCCCTATACATTCTTCTTGTATTTTCAGTTCATGTAAAGGCAGTTGGTTAATGGATGTGTTGTTGTATGGATATCTACCAAATGATTGTGGCACTTAAAACAATAATACATGATTGGACATTAAACATTTCTTTATTCTTATCTTTGAAAGTCAAATCAAAGGGGTCTGATGTGGCTTTGGACTCTACGGGCTGTTCTTTACCTTCTCCTAAAGCTTCAGGGTGCACCTCACCCTGATGACGTCTTCACTCATTGTGCCGTCCAGTTGTACTTTTTAACGCGATTGTAAGACGGTGACTCATTTAATGAGCTCCATATATTCCTCGTGCTGTTAAAACGTTACCAGTCCCAGAGCCAGTACTGTGAAGCTGTTTCAGTGTTTTTGATTTAGCCAACCTCCCTCTTTGCCACACAAGACAACACTATCACAAGGCCAAGGAGATTCAGATTGGAGGGGGTGGTGTTTTTTTTTGTAAGGAGCTGCTGCCATGCGTCCTTAGCATCGCTGACACTTCAAAGCAGGATTAGTTGCGTAATAGAGCCTTTATCCCCCCTCTTAACGGGATCCTCTTCACAGTCCCAGCCAGAGGCACAGGCTTGTCAGTCCTTATCCCTCCACTCCACTCACCATGGACCACTCACTCCCTCTCTCCGAGAGAGATTTGACCCAACATGGCAGCCCAGACACTATCCCCACTTGCAGGTTTGTTTTAAGACACTCTACAGCTCAGATTTTTCCCCTATCCTGTTAGATGGAGATTTTATAGAAGGAAAGCTCTAGTCCTTTCAAGACACACCCAGTTCCTGGGATGGCATTTGGGTTGGTCAGGCTGATGGAGACGGCATTTGAAATGGGAAGGTTGCGAACATGACAACACTCTTTGTGGTGCTTGAACAGCAGCGCCCCCTTGTGTGTGTTAGATGGATGTGTAATGGGACATCTCAAAAGCTGACCATACTTTAGTGGTAGTAGTCATTGGGCAAACACTATGTGCTTTCATTATGCTTTTTGTTAAAATGTTCGAATAAATGTTCTACAAACCCTGGAAAAATCCATCACAGCACACGTAAGAATTGTCCAGTTATGTCATGCAACGCAAGCAGCAGCAGCTTTCTAGTCTCTTGGATGACACCCAAACCTGCCCTGAGCCCTTCCTCTAAAAAACATTCCTAGTGTGGCTTCAAAGTGTATATTTTGTTTTATTTGTTTATTTTATTTCATATGATTTCCGTGCATTTCGGAAGGTTGATGTCACTCTGTCTTTGATGAGTTGTTGGTGTTGTGGTTATTTCTCTATTGGCTGTTGTTGAGGGAAGGATTGGAACAGGAAGTGGAGGGAACAAGGGATATTTCACTATTGGCTGATTCATTCCTAACACGCACTTTTGTCTTCCTCTTGAGGGTCACAGACGAACCTGAGAGAATCTGCAGATCTCCGGTCACAAGGTGAGTGTCTACAATACAGTATGTCTCACTGTGATGAGAAACGATTTAATTACAGGCCCAAGATTAGTTTCCCCAAACCCAGTTGTAACCACATTCATTATGATCACACAATGCGAAACTGAACCCAGACCAGTTAGATAGTTGTGCTATCAATCAAAGACTTTCTGTATCACTCCATGTCTGCCCACCATTGGGCAGTATGACAGCTCCAGGACCAGTAGTTACTAAAGGCATTTCTATTCTCTCCCTCACACTGTAGCCTCGGCTGCACAGTCTCTGGTCAGACAGTCTCTGGTTAAAACCAGCAGGTAAAGCTCAGAGCATGGGTCAATGCAGCATTAGCTCTAAATGCCCTTGGTGTGACTCGTAGATAGTAGATGTGGTACTCTGTGCTAGATGCCTGTGAGTGACTGCCTCTCTAATTATTTTCTGAAGTAGGGTCCTTCTGTGTGTTTTATCAAGTAGGTTCCCTCAGTGTAATAACAACTTCAACTCCCCATCCATTGACATGAACCTCATTATCACTTACTCAAACGATTTTAATAAATTAATAAATACCCATAATTATGTAGACATGCAGAATACACAGAGCTTCCACTTGTTTCCAAGAGTAGTACTAGTACTAGTGTGTGGTATTCTGGCTATGTCCACCGTTAAACCTACACCTACTTACCCAGCAGATGTGTTTTTGCTAGCTTGTGACCGAGCATAGTAAGATGCCACCGCAAGCTGATTCTGTGACCCACCAGGATAGCATTCCAAAGAAAAATGTCTGCTTTGAAATGTAAATCAATGCCAACTTTAATTAGCTGTGCATACCACCAGGGCTGGGCTCAATTCCATTTCAATTGCAGTCAGGGAGTACACTGAATTTCCAATTCTCTTCATTGCTTTTCAATGAGGGAAATTAGGAATTAGAATTGGAATTTGGTTTACTTTCTGAATGGACCGGATTTAAATGGATTTTACCACATCTCTGCAAACCACAGACACCTCCAGAAATAACTATATAATGACCTGAATATATATATATATATATATATATATATATATATATATATATATATATATATATATATATATATATATACTACCGTTCAAAAGTTTGGGGTCACTTAGAAATGTCCTTGTTTTCCATGAAAACGTACATGAAATGAGTTGCAAAATGAATAGGAAATATAGTCAAGACGTTGGATTTTTAATTGAAATAATAATTTTGTCCTTCAAACTTTGCTTTCATAAAAGAATCCTCTATTTGCAGCAATTACAGGCTTGCAGACCTTACCTCAATTTGTTGAGGTAATCTGAAGAGATTTCACCCCATGCTTCCTGAAGCACCTCCCATAAATTGGATTGGTTTGATGGGTACTTCTTACATACCATATGGTCAAGCTACTCCCACAACAGCTCAATAGGGTTGAGATCCGGTGACTGTGCTGGCCACTCCATTATAGACAGAATACCAGCTGACTGCTTCTTCCCTAAATAGTTCTTGCATAGTTTGGATTGTGTCATGCTTTGGGTCATTGTCCTGTTGTAGGAGGAAATTGGGTCATATTAAGCACCGTCCACAGGGCGTTGCAGAATGGAGTGATAGCCTTCCTTCTTCAAGATCCCTTTTACCCTGTATAAATCTCCCGCTTTACCACAACCAAAGCACCCCCAGACCATCACATTGCCTCCACCATGCTTGACAGATGGTGTCAAGCACTCCTCCAGCATCTTTTAATTTTTTCTGCGTCTCACGAATGTTCTTCTTTGTGATCCGAACACCTCAAACTTGGATTCGTTTGTCCATAACACTTTTTTCTAATCTTCCTCTCTCCAATGTCTGTGTTCTTTTGCCCATCTTAATATTTTCTTTTTGTTGGAAAGTCTGAGATATGGCTTTTTCTTTGCAACTCTGCCTAGAAGGCCAGAAACCCGGAGTCACCTCTTCACTGTTGATGTTGAGACTGGTGTTTTGTGGCTACTATTTAATGAAGCTGCCAGTTGAGGACTTGTGAGGCGTCTGTTTCTCAAACTAGACACTCTAATGTACTTGTCCTCTTGCTCAGTTGTGCACCGGGGCTGTCCTCTTGCTCAGTTGTGCACCGATGCCTCCCACTCCTCTTTCTATTCTGGTTAGAGCCAGTTTGCCCTGTTCTGTGAAGGGAGTAGTACACAGCGTTGTATGAGATCTTCAGTTTCTTGGCAATTTCTCACTTAGAATAGCCTTCATTTCTCAGAATAAGAATAGACTGACGAGTTTCAGAAGAAAGTGCTTTGTTTCTGGCCATTTTCAGACTGTAATCGAACCCACAAATGCTGATGCTCAACTAGTCTAAAGAAGGCCAGTTTTATTGCTTCTTTAATCAGAACAACAGTTTTCAGCTGTGCTAACATAATTGCAAAAGGGTTTTCTAATGATCTACTAGCCTTTTAAAATGATAAACTTGGATTAGCTAACACAACGTGCCATTGGAACACAGGAGTGATGGTTGCTGATAATGGGCCTCTGTACGCCTATGTAGATATTCCATAAAAAATCAGCCGTTTCCAGCTACAATAGTAATTTACAACATTAACAACGTCTACACTGTATTTCTGATCAATTTGATGTTATTTTAATGGACAGAATATGTGCTTTTCTTTCAAAAACAAGGACATTTCTAAGTGACCCCAAACTTTTGAACAGTAGTGTGTGTATATATATATATATATATATATATATATATATATATATATATATATATATATATATATATATATATATATATGCATACAGTTCAGATCATTGAGTGGGGCATGACTGTAGCCTGGTCTAATGAATGAGATATAATGGTGCAGCATCATTTAGAATGTTGTTGCCTTGAAGAACAAGCGTGTCCTCAAAAAGGTAAAATTGTGTTGTTATTTTGCCTAACTTGTGTTGCTTCCTAACATTCCATTTTATTGCACTGCGGTATCCTCTGAATTGTCCTCTGAATTGAACCACAGATTTATTTTTCTAGAATTGTCTAATTTGTGGCATGATTTTAAGATGGTAGTGCAACTTGTGTGTGTTGTGGATGCTACATCCACTCTTCAGTAAAGACTGTTAAAAACATTTTATATACTTTAATTTCTACTGGCCTTGTTATCTATTTTAATGCGTAATTGAGGAATGGATTTCTATTGCTATTGATGAATTAAGAGTTGTGGCTGTTAAACCAAACCCTATATGATACTAATATATTTCTCCCCTGTTCCTCTCTTCCCATCCACGTTAATGCACTTCACCCACACTCCACCTGCATCCTCTTCTCTCATTCAATCTCTCACCCCCAATCACTCCCCCACTCCCACGCTTCACCCACTTTGCCCCTGCAGTCGCCATCTACCTGGGCATCAAAAAGCGGCAGAGCCCCGGACCCCCCGATGCGGCTGGGATGTAAGGGTGCGGAGCCCGCGGGACCCGGCGGAGGTGGTGCTGGCGCTGCGCGAGGCGGCCCAGGGCTGCGGCTGCCAGGTCCACCTGGCTGGGCCCTTCCTGCTCTCCTGCACCCACGGGGCGGCCGGCTCACGTGTGGCCTTCGAGGCTGAGGTGTGCCAGCTGCCCGCCGGTCCCGCCGAGACCAGCGGCGTGCGCTTCAAACGCCTGTGGGGGGCGCCGCTCGCCTTCCGGGATATCGCCACAAAAGTGTCCAAGGATCTGGAGCTCTGAGGGCAACAGGGGGTGGGGCAGAGGGCTTCTACACTGGACAGACTGACCGAGGGGGCGGGAGAAGGAGACAGGCTGAACCCGCTACCCCCACTGCCAACCTCGCCTCACCCCCGCCAAAGACCCGCTTCTGGTGCCACACGGACACGCAGGCGCACCGGCACGGACGGCCCGGCCCCGCCACTCACAGACCTATGACCTATGAACCCTGCTAAGGCACCTCAATATTATGTGAATCTAGGGAGTCAAGCAGTTATTTTTTAATTCCATATTTGCAGATTAAGATATTTTTCGTCAATGTCGTTATGATTATATTATATTTGTGGTCATTCCTTTTTAACAGCTGCTATTTAAAAGGTTTTTAATTTCATGTTTTTCTTTTTTTCACTTCAATGAGCAGTTGACAGACTGAATGCATATTTAAGAAACAAGGGGCCAGCCCTCTCCTAGACAGAACTCCAGGCTATAGAGCAGGGGTGTCAAACTCATTTTGCCCTGGACCCCACATTCGTTCTTCAACAAGGTCCGGACGGCAACACTGAAAATGTTATATTTCCTTGCCGTCAAAATTTGCCAAAAATAGTCTATCCACCCTATCCATAATTTTTTGCATTTTTGATGCTCCCTAACTGTCTAGCTTTGATTTCAGTGATTATTAACAATCTGGACACAATCAATAAACTGTATGAATGTAGGTCCATTATCTTATCATTTCTACACGGTTTCGATTTGGTTGTAGTCATTTTAAAATATTTTCAACATCACATTTTATTTGTCACATGTACAACAGGTGGCTTACTGTGAAATGCTTACTTACAAGCCCTTAACCAACAATGCAGTTTTAAGAAAATACCTAAAAAAAAAAAAAGTAAGAGATAAGAATAACAAATAACTAAAGAGCAGCAGTAAATAACAGTAGCGGGGCACCGGTACAGATATACAGGGGGCACCGGTACAGATATACAGGGGGCACCGGTACAGATATACAGGGGGCACCGGTACAGATATACAGGGGGCACCGGTACAGATATACAGGGGGCACCGGTACAGATATACAGGGGATACCGGTACAGATATACAGGGGGCACCGGTACAGATATATAAAACAAATACTATTTTTTGGTTGTTATTTTTGTGGGGTTTTACTCAAACTCGCAGGCCAGATTGGACCCCCTCGCACATCGCAGGCCATATATTTGACACCCCTGCTATATAGGGAGACATGCTGAAATGCAGAGACGGACAAAAAAATATTCTGTAAAACAAATGCCAGACCCTTCTGCCCGTCCATCGTCTGCTCAATTCTGTACGACCCCGTCTGCTACTCTCGTCAAGTTTCATTTTGTGTTTTGTATATACCAGAATGTTGGTTGCTAATGAGCAAGGCTGTCTGACTTCAATGTCCAAAGCAGAGTAGGTGATGACTGCTCTTCTGAGCCACTGACCTTTTGATTTTCTGCGTTTCAGCAGGTAATGTACACAAGCATTCTACACATTCTTCTGGTAGCACTTTTGGTTTAGCAATATCACCTCTTATAATTGTATTTCCTCTTAAATGTTACAGCACATCCACAGGGCCAAGATTCCAAACTTGATTTGGTGTAAGCTGTGTTTAGTATTATGTTGGGGAATATTGATTGTCACATTTCCACAATCACAATTTGGATCACTTTTTTGTATAAAATGACGCAAGATCGCATAAAAAAGAAAATTACAACAACTCCTAATTTTCTGCTCAAAAAGAAAAGGATATGATTGATCAAACAGACTATAATAACTACAGCAATGCTAGTTGAATTGCATTAAGTAGTTATGTCCATTGATTCTTTTATCTGTGGTTCCCTGGAGGATGAGTTCCGAACTGCTCCTCAACTCAGCCCTCGGCAACACTGAGCAATTGGTCAGCAAAACAGGCGTGATGTAGCCGCTTCTCTTCTGGTAGCCAATCAGACTTCTGTATTGCTGAGGGGGGTAGTTTAGAATGTGACCCTGGGTGACCTTATTGAAATTAACCCTGACACTCTTCTATAAATGAACCACGATTCCAAGCTGCTCACAATTGATCCAAGTCAGGTAGATAGTCCCTCTCTTCTAGTTTAGATCTCTCAACCATGTTTCTAGTTTCTCAGCTCAGACTGTGTTGTTGGTGTCGCTGAATGTTCCTCAACCTTCCTTGTTTTCTGAAAGTCTGTCTGGCCTTTGTAAATGGCTCAAAGATTCATCAACATGTTCTCATTACAGAGTGTGCTTGTTTGTCACTGTTACACCTCTGACCATATCCGCCAGCCTGCCTACATTGGACTGCCTGCCCAACACAATAACAAACCTTCAGTTGTTTTCAAACTGCAACATTTTACACCTTATTCCTTTTGGCAAAAAGATTTATTGCACACATGTATGGCAGTAGTACATAGTAATCCATGACACTACAATGACTTCAGTTTTCCCGTTGCAAGGAATCATGGGAGATTTTAGTTGCAACAGGTGGCCACAAATGTCTTAAAATGTGAAAGCTGTGATTTTGTGCAATTTTTGGGCATCTTTGCCCAAAATAGGACCTCTCTTGCCCAACAATTCCCATATATATTGCTTAAAGCTTAGGACCATGCTTCAACAGTAGGAAGTAGTAGTGCGTTTGAAGCAGTCGCTGTTATCGATTAAACGGGGTGCAAATATGGAAATGACTGACCTGCAGTCCTGCATGTCTCATAGGAAAATTGTGTTGAAGCAAAAATAAATTCTCCTTTCAAACTCTGACATTTTGGATGAAGTTTATTTTTGTTCTCACTGTTGTTGACGTGGTCTCAGTAGATTACAGGTTGGTCATATGTGTAATGGATGGTTTGGAATTCCCATTGTTAGAGCCTCTCCTGTCCATGATATATGAGACAACAGACACATTGTCACGTTCATATAAAGTGGCATTGTTTACGTCGTTACCTAGCAACCCACTACCACTATTTTTAAAACTACTAGTCTTAGCACCTATAAGTCATCATGACCACCTGCCTTCGCCTCGTGGCTATGACCACATCACAGCCATGATAAAAATGTCATAACACATGGCCTCTCGTTTTATTGCTTAATTGTACCATGGTTTTAGGGCATTTACGGGGCTGCGCTCACTGAGTTTGTTTGTGTGTGTGTGTGTGTGTGCGTGCACCGTGTGTGTGCGTGCAGCAAGAATGTGTACGTGCGAGGGTGTGTGTGTGTGTTTCGAGACCATACATCTGACAGTGGAGTTGATTGTTAACTGGGGCTTGTTTTATTTGCTCAATACATTTTTACAACCAAAAAACGGATTTAAGATTTGGTGCATAAACATAGCGATGGCCCATGGCACCAGACTATGCGATGGTACTTTGTTCCCAAGATGTTACAGAAAGAACGGGACAGATGGTAAAAAGTGACTGAGGAAGGAGAAAAATAAATGATGAAGAGAAAGATTGAAGGATTGAAGTTGGATCAGAGTGGAGTGTCTTTAGGAAAAGTCCAGGGAGGCAGTCTCCTGCCCGCGTGACGACAAGGCTACTCATTTTTATAATACAAAAAACTCAATAGCACAAGTGCCGCTTTACTTCTGGGCGGGGATCATGCCGTCGATGGCCTCTCCCTTCTCCAGCTTCTTCTCCATCTCCACCATGAGCTTGACACCATCCACCACCATCTGCACCTGCTGCACCTCTGAGGAGCCCAGACGATCAGCGTTGGAGATGTCGAAGATTCCACCCACGGAGGCCGTGTCCACACCACCTGCAGGCAAAGAGATCAAAGGTGAGTCTTCATAATCCTTAACACTGGTGTTCCATGATGTACATGTCAGGTTAAATATGGCTTTACAAGTCACCTCAGAAATGCATATGTAATGGCAGTGTAATAACATGTTATGGACTATTGCTAGGTATAGTATGACTTCATGCATTAAGACTGTAAAGAGAGTTTGAGAGAAGCTCGTACCTGTGCCGCGCTTCTGCAGACGCAGCCTGGTCAGGATCTCCTCAAACTTGGCGTGTGTGCTCAGCTTGGGCAGCTTGACGTGCACACCACCGCGCAGGCCAGTTCCCAGGTTGGAGGGGCAGGTCAGCACATAGCCGAGATGCTCGTTCCACATGAAGCCGTGGTTGTGCTTCTTGAAGACCGCCTCAATCTGCACAAGGGAGAGAAGGACAGGAGATGAGAATGTTCCAGTGAGTGCGTTTTCAGGTGAGAATAGGCAACCGAAAGGGATGTGTGTTCGACTATTGACTATAAGAAAAGCGACAAGCGATAAAGAACAATCTAGGTATTGACAGTGTGGCAGTCCTGTAGGCTCTGTGGCTAGCGTACCTTCTGCAGACCAACGCAGAAACGTCTGAAGACCTCCTTCATGTTGCCTCCCTTCTCCATGGAGATGACACGCAGGTGATCCTCCTCGTTCACCCAGACCAAGAAGCTCTTGGCATCGTTGTGCCTTCAGAAAGGAGGGAGTACGTATTACATGACTGTGGGACATACTATACATTCATTATCTGGTTTAACCAATGGTATCATTTTGGTTTCGGGTATTGGTATGGGCCTGTGTCCTGGGCACTCACCAGATTCCTCTTGCGTCGGGCCAGTCACGGGCCATACCAGCGGACAGCAGCAGGGGGGAGACGGGCTTGTCAAACAAGAAGTGGTCGGCGATCAGCTGATCCTGCTCGGCATCGGTCATGGCATTCAGGGGGTAGTACTTTCCCTTGAACTCACCATCCAGTGTGGCCAGGGCTGAGGGGAGAGCGACATAAACATGAGATTGACATGGTCGTGCTCCATGGCAGCACAGCTGACCATGATTTTATAGTGCTGATTTTACTGAGGGCTCAGACACTCACCCTCGATGGACAGTTTCTCAACCATTCTGCGCTCGCCACGGCTGTTGTGGGGGGGCAGGGTGTATCCCTTGATGCTGCGTCCGGTACGCACACGGCTGGACAGGACGTAGGCGGGGTCAAGATCATCACCTCCCTGTAAACGGGGAAATGAATTATGTCGCTCTACACATGGAACTCATTCAAATGCTGTCTAGTCACCACGGTCCACTGCAGCCTTATATATTAGCTAAGAAATCAAGCTTGCAAAAGGAGCAACTCCAATGTAAAAATGTGATTGCCATGACCACTTTCTTCACTCACCTTCAGGTTCTCGAAGTTCAGGTCGGTCTTGTGCTTGTCGGTGGGCTTGTAGCCTCCGTGACGGTCGGAGATGATGGGGTCGAACATATCCTTAAAGACTTCGTAGCACTCTTCATCACCAGCAACGCAGCCGACGGTCATGATGAAGGGGTGTCCTGCAGACAGAAAGAGAATAAGTGAGAACTATTGCCACAGGAAAACTACATGTAACAGGCCCCCAACAAAGTGCACTACCAACAGTCTCATTTTTCATGCTAATAGTGTATTAGTTAATAGCACTAAGAATGTTTTGCTTTCAGGTGCCCTTATCAGCCACCAATCAGAGCAGATCAGGACATGCATATCCTGTGACCTCTCAGGGCCCTGACGAGTTTTCCTGTGTGTGTGCTTCCAAGTCTTACCAGGGTTGTCCACACCGGTCTGGGTGCAGTCGTCCAGGGTGAAACCGGAGGGGGTAGACTTGCTCCTCAGCTTTTTGTACATGTCCTTGGTCAGCACCTTGGCCATGTGGTTGTTGTGCAGGGAGAGGTCTGGGAACTCCTCTACATCAGAGAATTTCATCTTGTAGTCATTGTGGCAGTTCTTCGTCATGATTGCGGCTCTCTTTAGTCCTGCAAAAAGGAGAGGGGGAAGAAGTGTGAATCTATGTAAGTTGATCTGGCAGACGAAAGCCCTCCCAACTAAATATTCAAGAATGGTGAAAGAACAATATCTGGGTCCCTAACAACAAAATTGTGCCACAATTTATAAAAGAGAGCATGATGGGTTTTCAGAAAAAAATCACAAGGAACTGTCCTAGCAATGGCCTAACAATACAACCAATACCACTAAATATACCATATTTTGTGATTTGTAGTACTGAGTCTCCTAGTGTCTTATCTATCAGTCTCCTGACCCCTCCAGCCACCGCCTCATGTTTCCACGGAGAGTGACGGGTGTGATCTACGTGCTTTTATGCACTTAGCAGCAGGTATTTTTAGACCAGGCCATCCACACTACACCCTCTTGCTGTGGCTATACTCTGACACTGGCATGCAAGCCACATTTCCATTCCTTCAAGGGAAACACCACCACTGGAGCCTAGTCTGGCTACCACCCCAGTAGGCGGTTCCAGAGTTGACTTGATTCATTCTCCGGTCATTAGCGCAACTGACCTTCAAATCAGAATGAATAGGATCTCAGATTAACATCTCAACTACAAACATGTTGTTGAATAATTGCGGACATGATAGAAATTCAATACTTCACTTTGCATGTTTTTTCAGCAAAATATCTAAAATGACTCAGTGTCATCTATAGATCACCACTGGTAACAAATCAACCAGCCACTGTCCTGTGACTATCCCTCCTGTGACTATCCCTCCTCTACTAACAGCCGTTAGTGATCATGGCTGTTTTCAAACTAGTGGTCTCTTTTACCGACAAAACTTTTAACAAAGTTACAGTTTGCACTCAAGAGGATGACGAGTATAAACGCATAAGAAGTAGTTTAAAGAAGAAAAAACAGTAGATCTTCCATTTTAGGAAATCCTGCAAGAAACTGAAGAGGAGTCCAATGCAAAAAAACAAGAAGAACCGATTTCAGGATTCCAAATGGTGCAGCAACGGAGAGGTTTCAATTGCCTAAAGTGTTTTTTTTTTATTCCTCTTTTCTTTTTGTGCTCTTTTTCAGGAATTCTCCTAATTTCTACTTAAAACCCTTTTCCAGAAGCTCGCTGCCTAGTAGGTTTTACCTGCACAGGAGAAAAGAAGGAGGTAACGTTCCCGGGATCCACCAAAGCCAATATAGGAGTTACCCAACTTTGACAGGTGTTAGACCCTAGTTTATATACCCAGACCTTTGCACCCATTGGCTGGTTTGTCTCTGAATTCTCTCACTCGATTGGACAGCCACAACCCCTGATGCCCAGTTTAGTTTCTAAAAGGCATGAACTTACATCACAACACCCGATACGGTACAACAGCTGTGCCTACCCCCTGAACGGCAACGTCCCCCTCCTCCTCTGATTAGCTAGTTGAGGTGGGGGGTTGAAGGAGACAGTTGAAGTAAAGCGACAGTTGTAAAAAGACACTTTCTCCATGGACACTGTTATAAGTGTTCACACTGAGAGATTGAGGGATCCTGGGGGAACAAATAACTACTATGTCTAAAAGCGTCAGCTAAATGGCATATATTATATTACTAGTTGTGGGATTTCCTGGGAGTTCTCCCCTAAGGTCATTGGAGCTCCCTCTCATTCATCTATAGTGTGTTTGGTGTGTATTCCCACCCCCTTGGTCCTAATTTGAATCAGTCAAAAAAAGTAATATGATTTTGCATAGGAATATGGTTATGGTCCCTTGAGAGAGATGGCGAACCGGAAGAGGAGAAAGGAGAAAGCCACTTCATTTTTTTTTTTTTTATTTTTATTTTTTATTTTTTTTATCCCCTTTTCTCCCCAATTTTCGTGGTATCCAATCGCTAGTAATTACTATCTTGTCTCATCGCTACAACTCCCGTACGGGCTCGGGAGAGACGAAGGTCGAAAGCCATGCGTCCTCCGAAGCACAACCCAACCAAGCCGCACTGCTTCTTTAACACAGCGCGCCTCCAACCCGGAAGCCAGCCGCACCAATGTGTCGGAGGAAACACCGTGCACCTGGCCCCCTTGGTTAGCACGCACTGCGCCTGGCCCGCCACAGGAGTCGCTGGAGCGCGATGAGACAAGGATATCCCTACCGGCCAAACCCACCCTAACCCGGACGACGCTAGCCCAATTGTGCGTCGCCCCACGGACCTCCCGGTCGCGGCCGGCTGCGACAGAGCCTGGGCGCGAACCCAGAGACTCTGGTGGCGCAGTTAGCACTGCGATGCAGTGCCCTAGACCACTGCGCCACCCGGGAGGCCCGAAAGCCACTTCATTGAGCATTTCATAAACAATACCTGACAATATGAACCACAAACTGGAACTGTGTGACACACTCCTCTTGGATTCAGAGCAATTGCACTTCGCAGAGGTTTTTGTTGAAGCTCATAGTCAATCAAGGCTTAATGTGATTTCACACAAGGTTTAACAATGTTAATAAGGAGACTTTTTAAAACAAGTCTTCCGCACAGTGCCACTGTGTCTCCCAGCTCAATGACTAGACAGAATGAACAAGCCCCACACTTCAGTGTGCTGTACTTACAAATCCATGCCGGCCACCCTCTACCCTGAGCTTTTGTGCCAACCATTCTGTCAGGACAAATCTACCAAACTGTGCTAGATAATATATGCCTTCATGTCTATTTCTAGCAGCATGCCAGGGCCCTGCCAAAGAAAGATGCTGTGTCCCATGGGGTGATAGTCATAAGAGCTAGTCAAGAGCTAGTCATAACAAACACACAGATGAAGAAGAGTCTTTGGTTGGAAGGACTGCATAATATTTTTTACCTTTATTTAACTAGGCAAGTCAGTTAAGAACAATTTCTTATTTTCAATGATGGCCTAGGAACAGTGGGTTAACTGCCTTGTTCAAGGGCAGAACGACAGATTTTTACCTTGTCAGCTCAGGGATTCGATCTTGCAACCTTTCGGTTACAAGTCCAACACTCTAACCACTAGGCTACCTGGTGGGGGTGGCAGGTAGCACTCTCCCCAATTTTCATGGTATCCAATCGCTAGTAATTACTATCTTGTCTCATCGCTACAACTCCCGTACGGGCTCGGGAGAGACGAAGGTCGAAAGCCATGCGTCCTCCGAAGCACAACCCAACCAAGCCGCACTGCTTCTTAACACAGCACACCAATGTGTCGGAGGAAACACCGTGTACCTGGCCCCCTTGGTTAGCGCGCACTGCGCCCGGCCCGCCACAGGAGTCGCTGGAGCGCGATGAGACAAGGATATCCCTACCGGCCAAACCCTCCCTAACCCGGACGACGCTATGCCAATTGTGCGTCGCCCCACGGACCTCTCGGTCGCGGCCGGCTGCGACAGAGCCTGGGCGCGAACCCAGAGACTCTGGTGGCGCAGTTAGCACTGCTATGCAGGGAGGCCATATCAAACTATTTTGAGATGTTCAGCAGGAGTATGAGATATAGCAGGTGCCTTGTGTCTGAGATCTATTACATATCAGTAGTGCAATTACTGACAGATATTAAATCAGAGAGCGCCCCTGTGACAACAAAATTGTTGATGGGTGTGACGCAGACACTTCTAATCCCTCCCATTATGCAAAGTAGGGGGCAGCCAAGAGAAGCTAAGCTCAGTACTTATTGATGTGCTCAGGGGTTTTCTATTGCAACACTACTGAGGGGTTCCGGTCACAGCAATGTAATAACCAAATGTGTGAAGACTCAATGACCAGGTTAATATTTCAATGACCAAGTTCATATTTCTTAATGATGGAAGTGGAATGTGTCTCTGCAATATGTTTCAAGCTTGCTATACTCTGTGGAACAAAGCATTCTCTAAAACAGGTGTTCCCAACCTAGGGAATGCTACCCCCATAGCGGGGCGCCAACATTTCATGGGGGGTGCGTTCCTTGCTTTAAGGGCAACAAAAAAAATATCACTATTGTTTATACTGATCTAAAACAAAGCATAAATAGGCACCGCTTTAGGATAGAAACAAGCGGTAAAATGCCCGAAGAACATGCGACTCTGCTGCACATGGGAATATCTTTGGTTTGTCATTATGTTATTCAGAAGCTGAACTATGACATTCCAAAGGCAAAGAGTCAAATAAATTAGACTTTGCTTGGGAAGTAATCTTATGTAGTGTGACTCTGTCGCTATCAATTGATCTATTCACTTTCTGTAATTAAATTGAGGGGTTATATAAATAATCATAATAAAACATATTTGGTAGTGGAATATTACACTACATGACCAAAAGTATGTGGACACCTGCTCGTCGAACATCTCATTCCAAAATCATGGGCATTAATATGGAATTGGTCTCCCTTTGATGCTATAACAGCCTCCACTCTTCTGGGAAGGATTTCCACTAGATGTTAGAACATTGATGCAGGGACTTGCTTCCACTCAGCCACAAGAGCATTAGTGAGGTCGTGCACTGATGTTGGGCGATTAGGCCTGGCTCGCAGTCGGCGTTCCAATTCATCCTAAAGGTGTTTGATGGGGTTGAGGTCAGGGCTCTGTCAAGAGTTTTGTTAAACTATGTAGAATTGCAGAAAATGAGCTTCAAAACAACATTTTCCTAGGTCCCTCGAATTAAACAAAATCAAGCTGGTGGTGTATTTAATATAGGCGTTCTCAATAAACAATAATACATGTGAAAAAGGGGGCCCTGGGTAAAAGGTTTGGGAACCCCTGCTCTAAACCCTTTGTTGTAGAAAGACACAGCAGAGTAGCAACAAGACAGGTTTAAGTCTGTTTGGGGTCACTTGGAAATGTCACTTGGAAATGTCCTTATTTTTTAAAGAAAAGTCATTTTTTTGTCCATTAAAATAACATCAAATTGATCAGAAATACAGTGTAGACATTGTTAATGTTGTAAATGACTATTGTTGCTGGAAACGGCTGATTTTTTTTTATGGAATATCTACATAGGTATACAGAGGCCCATTATCAGCATCCATCACTCCTGTGTTCCAATGGCACGTTGTGTTAGCTTATCCAAGTTTATCATTTTAAAAGGTGAATTGATCATTAGAAAACCCTTTTGCAATTATGTTAGCACAGCTGAAAACTGTTGTTCTGAATAAAGAAGCAATTAAACTGGCCTTCTTTAGACTAGTTGAGTATCAGCATTTGTGGGTTTGATTATAGGCTCAAAATGGCAAAAAACAAATAACTTTCTTCTGAAACTTGTCAGTCTTTCTTGTTCTGAGAATTGAAGACTATTCCATGTGGGAAATTGGCAAGAAACTGAAGATCTCGTACAATGCTGTGTACTACTCCCTTCACAGAAACAGCGAAACTGGCTCTAACCAGAATAGAAAGAGGAGTGGGAGGCCCTGTGCACAACTGAGCAAGTGGACAAGTACATTAGAGTGTCTAGTTTGAGAAACAGATGCCTCACAAGTCCTCAACTGGCAGCTTCATTAAATAGTACCCGCAAAACACCAGTCTCAACGTCAACAGTGAAGAGGCGACTCCGGTTGCTGGCCTTCTAGGCAGAGTTCCTTTGTCCAGTGTCTGTGTTCTTTTGCCCATCTTAATCTTTTCTTTTTATTGGCCAGTCTGAGATATGGCTTTTTCTTTGCAACTCTGCCTAGAAGGCCAGCATCCCGGGGTCGTCTCTTCACTGTTGACGTTGAGACTGGTGTTTTGCGGCTACTATTTAATGAAGTTTTACAGCTGTGTCATGCCTATCCTCCCCTAATATGACTGACCAAATTAATCTCTGTCCATGTCCCCATGCCCCTCCCGTGTGCCCAGTCAACCCCAGTCAACCCCCATCCATCCTCATTATTAATGCACCATGGTCAACAGCATTACCATGACTGCATGTTGGGCACACAACTCACGTTTGCAGCTTATTTGAGGTTCCCTTTTTAAGTGGTCATCAACCAATCAATAAAAGACATTCAATCTTGTCAACCAATCAGTCATTTCATTTGTCAAACTTTTGAGATTTGTAGTTTTGCCTTTTGACTTTTGACCATGTAGAACAAGATACACCTACATGCAGAATACTGTCCATGCATAGGTTTGATCATTCTGAATTCCGTGTACACACCCGCTCTGCCAACTGAGGCCTCCATGACACATGATGGACTCTTCACCTGGGTGCCTGGGCTCTGCTTGTCTCTGTGCTGGTGTGAAGCCAGACCAGACAGGTTCTGCTTGGTGAGGATGCACTGTGAGGAGACGATAGAGAAGGAGAAGAAGGGGAGAGAGTGATGCACTCTGGGCCAGTGCCACACTCAATTTAGCCTGCCACTTTATCCTCTCTCTGGCTTCAGCTGCCTGGGCTGGCAGACAGGAGGAACAGTTATGTAAAGCTAGCCGCAGCTTGAGGAAGAACGGGGACAGGGGGTCCCCGTGAACTAGACCCTCACTAAGCCCCTGCTGTGGAAGCTCCAGTGAGCAGGGAGGGAGCGATAAGGGAGCAGGGAGGGAGCATTAAGGGAGCAGGGAGGGAGCGAGAAGGGAGTAGGGAGGAAGCGAGACGGGAGCAGGGAGGGAACGAGAAGGGGAAAGGGAGGGAGTGAGAAAGGGAGCAGGGAGGGAGCGAGAAGGGAGCAGGGAGGAAATGAGAAGGGGAAAGGGAGGGAGCGAGAAGGGGAAATGAAGGGAGCAAGAAAGGGAAAAGGAGGGAGCGAGAAGGGAGCGGGGACGGAGCGAGAAGGGAGCGAGAAGGGAGCGGGGAGGGAGCGAGAAGGGAGCAGGGAGGGAGCGAGAAGGGAGCAGGGAGGGAGCGAGAAGGGAGTAGGGAGGGAGCGAGAAGGGAGCAGGGAGGAAGTGAAAAGGGGGAAGGGTCTCTACACACATGACAGCTGCTCCTATAAAGCACCTTGTGTTTTATAAAGTGCCTCTGTGATCGGAGTACATGTGTACTTCAGAGGAGGCTGGTGGGAGGAGTTATAAGAGGATGGGATCATTGTAACGGCTGGAATGGAATCAATGGAACAGAGTCAAGCACGTTGTTTCCATGTGTTTGATGTGTTTGATACCATTCCGTTGATTCCTTTAACAAACAACATATGCTGAGCACTTGTTGGCTGCTTTTTCTTCACTCTGCAGTCCAACTCATTCCAAACCATCTCAATTGGGTTGAGGTCGGGTGATGCAGCACTCCATCACTCTCCTTCTTGGTCAAATAGCCCTTACGCAGCCTGGAGGTGTGTTGGGTCATTGTCCTGTTGAAAAACAAATGATAGTCCCATTAAGCCCAAACCAGATGGGATGGCGTATTGCTGCAGAATGCTGTGGTAGCCATGCTGGTTCAGTGTGCCTTGAATTCTAAATAAATCACTGACAGTGTCACCAGCAAAGCACCGTCACACCATAACACCTCCTCCATGCTTTACGGGGGGAAATACACATGCAGAGATCATCTGTTCACCCACACCGTGTCTCACATAGACATGGCGGTTGGAACCAAAAATCTCACATTTGGACTCATCAGACCAAAGGACAAATTTACACCGATCTAATGTCCATTGCTTGTGTTTCTTGGCCCAAGCAAGTCTCTTCTTCTTATTGGTGTCCTTTAGTAGTGGTTTCTTTGCAGGAATTTGACCATGAAGGCCTGATTCACACAGTCTACTCTGAACAGTTGATGTTGAGATGTGTCTGTTACTTGAACTCTGTGATGCATTTATTTGGGCTGCAATTTCTGAGGCTGGTAACTCTAATGAACTTATCCTCCGCAGCAGAGGTAACTCTCTGTCTTCCTTTCCTGTGGTGGTCTTCATGAGAGCCAGTTTCATCATAGCGCTTGATGTTTTTTGAGACTGCATTTGAAGAAACTTTCAAAGTTCATGAAATTTTCCATATTGACTGACCTTCATGTCTTAAAGTAATGATGGACTGTCATTTCTCTTTGCTTATTTGAGCTGTTCTTGCCATAATATGGACTTGGTCTTTTACCAAATAGGGCTATCTTCTGTATACCACTGTATACCACCCTTACCTTGTCACAAGAAATTCCACAAATGAACTTTTAACAAGGCACACCTTTAAATGCATTCCAAGAGATTACCTCATGAAGCTGGTTGAGAGAATGTCAAGAGCGTGCTAAGCTGTCATCAAGGCAAAGGGTGGCTACTTTGAAGAATCTCAATCTTTGTTTAACACTTTTTTGGTTACTACATGATTTCATATGTGTTATTTCATAGTTTTGATGTCTTCACTATTATTCTACAATGTAGAAAATAGTAAACATTAAGAAAAACCCTTGAATGAGTAGGTGTGTCCAAACTTTTGACTGGTACTGTATAGGTAGGGATAAAATGTCTTGGCAATGGCATAGATAATAAACAGTAACAGCAGCGTATTTGATGAGTCAAAAGAGATTAGTGCAAAAAGGGTCAATGCAGATATTCCGGGTAGCTATTGGTTAACTATATAACTAATTATCTAGCAGTCTTATAGCTTGGGGGTAGAAGCTGTTCAGAGTTCCGTTGGTTCCAGACTTGGTGCATCGGCGGTAGCAGAGAGAACAGTCTAACTTGGGTGGCTGGAGTCTTTGACAATTTTTAGGGCCTTCCTCTGACACCAACTGGTATAGAGGTCCTGGATGGCAGGGTGCTCGGCCCCAGTGATGTATTGGGCCATACGCATTACCCTCTGTAGCGCCTTGCGGTTGGATGCCAAACAGTTGCCATACCAAGCTGTGATGCAGCCAAGATGTGCAAGGCGCTACAGAGGGTAATGCGTATGGCCCAATACACAGCCAATGGTGAAGCTATGTCACTTTTTGAGGATCTGATGGCCCATGCCAAATCTTTTCAGCCTCCTGAGGCGCAAGAGGCGTTGTCGTGCCCTCTTCACAACTGTGTTGATGTGTGTGGACCATAATAATTCCTTAGTGATGTGGACACCGAGGAACTTGAAACTCTCGACCTGTTCCACAACAGCCCCGTTGATGTGGATGGGAGCGTTCCCCGCCCTCCGTTTCCTGTAGTCCACGTTCAGCTCCTTTGTCTTGCTGATGTTGAGGGAGAGGTTGTCTCTGACCTCCCTGTAGGCTGTCTCATCGTCGTCGTTGATCAGGCCTACCACCATTGTCATCTGCAAAATGAATGATGGTGTTGGAGTCGTGCGTGGCCACGCAGTCGTGGGTGAAGAGGGGACTAAGCACGTACCCCTGAGGGGCCCCTGTGTTGAGGGTCACCATGGCGGATGTGTTGTTGCTTACCCTCACCACCTGGGGGCGGCCCGTCAGGAAGTCCAGGATCCAGTTGCAGAGGGAGGTGTTTAATCCCAGGGATTTTAGCTTAGTCATGAGCTTGGAGTGCACAATGGTGTTGAACGCTGAGCTGTAGTCAATGAACAGCATTCTCACATAGGTGTTCCTTATGTCCATGTGGGTAAAGGCAATAGAGATTGTGTCATCTGTGGATCTGTAGGGGCGGAATGCAAATTGGAGTGGGTCCAGGGTGTCTGGGATGATGGTGTTGATTTGAGCCTTGAACAGCCTTTCAAAGCATTTCATGGCTACAGATGTGAGTGCAATGGGGCGATAGTCATTTAGACAGGTTACCTTGGCGTTCTAGAGCACAGGGACTATGGAGGTCTGCTGAAACATGTACTGTAGGTATTACAGACTGGGTCAGGGAGAGGTTGAAAATGTCAGTGAAGACACTTCCAAGCTGGTCAGTGCATGCTCTAACTACGCGTCCTGGTAATCCGTCTGGCCCTGCAGCCTTGTGAATGTTAAACTGTTTTAAGGTCTTACTCACATTGGTTACGGAGAGCATGATCACACAGTTGTCTGGAACAGCTGTTGCTCTCATGCATAGTTCAATGTTGCTAGCCTCGAAGCACGCATAGAAGGTATTTAGCTCATCTGGTAGGCTTGCATCACTGGACAGCTCGCGCCTGGGTTTCCGTTTGTAATCCATGATAGTTTGCAAGCCCTGCCACATCTGACGAGCATCGGAGCCGGTGTAGTAGGATTCAGTCTTGGTCCTGTATTGACACTTTGCCTGTTTGATGGTTAGTCGGCGGGCATAACTGGATTTCTTATAAGCGTCTGGATTAGTGTCCCGCTCAATGAAAGTGGGAGCTCTAGTCTTTATCTCAGTACAGATGTTGCCTGTAATCCATGGCTTCTATTTGGGATATGTACTGTACGTACGGTCACTGTGGGGACAACTTCATCTGTGCACTTATTAATGAAGGCGGTGACTGATGTGGTAAACTCCTCAATGCCGTCAGATGAATCCCAGAACTTATTCTAGACTGTGCTAGGGAAACAGTCCTGTAGCTGATACTGACACTGATTGGGTTTTTGCTTATAAGCAGGAATCAGGAGATAGAATTATGGTCAGATTTGCCAAATGAAGGGCGAGGGAAAGCATTGTATGCATCTCTGTGTGTGGAGTAATGGTGATCTAAAGTTTTTTTCACCTCAAGTTCATAGATGACATGCTGGTAGAAATGAGGTAAAACAGATTTCAGTTTTCTTGCATTAAAGTCACCGGCCACTAGGAGCGCCGCCTCTGGGTGAGCATTTTCTTGTTTGCTTATGGCCTTATACAGCTCGATGAGTGCAGTCTTAGTGCCAGCATCAGTTTGTGGTGGTAAATAGACAACTATGGAAAATTATAGATGAAAACTCTCTTGGTAAATAGTGTGGTCTACAGCTTATCATGAGGTATTCTAACTCAGGTGAGCAGAACCTCGAGACGTCCTTAATATTAGGCAGGGGTGTCAAACTCATTCCATGGAGGGCCTAGTGTCTGCAGGTTTTTGTTTTTTCCTTTCAATTAAGCTCTAGACAACCAGGTGAGGGGAGTTCCTTACTAATTAGGGATCTTAATTAATTAATCAAGTACAAGGGAGGAGCGCAAACCCACAGCCACTCGGCTTTCCATGGAATGAGTTTGACATCTGTGATATTAGAGATCAGTTGTTGTTAACAATGAGACACACCCCCTACTCTGAGCTTCCCCGACGCAGCCATTCTGTCCTGCCGATGTATAGAAAACCAGCTAGATTTATATTTACAATATCCTTGTTCAGCCACGACTCTGCGAAACATAGGATATTACAGTTCTTCAGATCACGTTGATAAGATTGTCTCGAACGGAGCTCATCCAGTTCATTCTCCAGTGATTGCACGTTCGCCAATAGAACGGAGGGTAGAGGCGAATGATCCACTCGCTGGCTTAGTCTCGTCAGGCTTCCCGCACGCCGGCCTCTATAGCACCATCTCCTCCTTCTTCAAGTGTCGGGGATTCGGGTCTGATCCGCAATAATCAATATGCCTTTCTCCTCTGACTCATTGAAGTAGAAGTCCTCATCCAAATGGAGGTCAGTGATAGCTGTGCTGATGTCCATAATCTATTTTCATTCATAAGGAACTATCAGCACAAAAAAATACACAAAATAGAACAATTGGTCTGGAGCCCGTAAAACGGCCACCATTCCACATTATTTGCTGGTGTTTGTCAATCTACTATTGGCTTGTTGCTTATTGAAAGTAAAGCATGAGTAACAGGCGTCGCTGTGCTTGCTTAACATTTAGCTTCCTTCCTTACACGTGTGCAATGGGAGTGATCCTGGATCCTCTGCTACGCAAACACACGTGATCGCCCCCTTGAAAATGTCTTTGCCAACTGCGATACCAAAAAGCTAGCAATTTGATAGCGCAAGTGGAGATATTTCAAGCTGGGGAGTGAGGTTACATATCCAACTCCGTTACACATGCACAGGATAATACATTGGCTTCTTAAATAGGATCATTTTAAACATCTAGGGAAGCCTAGAAGGTTAGAGGGTAGAAGAGGCCTAGAAGAGGCTGAAAGAGCAGAGAACTTCCCTAGAAGCGATGATGGCTGTACTATACGAAACAGAATATGAGACAGGAAGTTAACGCTGGGCTACAGTGACATCTTCTTTGGAATCCACACATGGTGTGACCTCTGAGCGGCCAGTGTCAAACATGTACACCTATGTAGAAAAAAAAACATTTTAACAGTTTGCACACCCTTCAAATAGATCCAGCCCTTGAAAGGGGACACCATAAACATATGTGACTTTGTTGCATTTGTTGTAAAGTGGAATAGAATGAAGTAGAGTTCTAAAGACGAGACAGAGAAGTGGGGTTTGTGTTGTTGGTTTATACTTCTCTCACTGTCTGAGTTTCAGATGCCTTCTAAGATATCGGGTAGCATTGTAGTACCATGTACACTAGATCGTATAGATATTTGTAAAGCACTTCAATGTGTTTAACATTCAATTTCACATAGAGGTGTGAGAGCCTCATCACAGTACAACCAGCTTCCCATAGCCATCACTATTTCAATACTTTCACACATTACAGAATCAAAATAACCTTGTAAGATTGTGTGTGGATTGGTGTTGCTATTCAAAATGGCAGTGGTATGCATCTCAGGGCCCTATATTACATTTTCTATGTACGAATTTTCTGTGCTGTCGGCACCACAGTTTACCTGCCATGGTCAAAATTATAAACAAGCTAGGAGCCTGCTATCAGGCTGCCTATGGAACATACTGTATGCTGTAGCTGCAACATGGACGTCTGTAACTGGAGGAGAGAAGGATCAACCCACTTAATCCCAAACCAAACTCTACCCCCTAGACCAATGGTATTCAAACCCAACTTTTTTCACAAGAATTTCTGGGGACCCAATTTTTGGGAAAGAATTTATCATGACCCCACGTCACCCCAAATCTAATGACACAACCTTAAAGTTGGTCAATTCAGATTTTTACATCAACAAATAGCCTTCAATTGATTACATTTTCATCACTTACCACAACGAAAAGAAACCGATAAATACATTTACACAATAAAATTTAATTTTTCAAATAATCTTTCTCAAAAATGTTTGTATATTGTCACATACACGTACTCTTAATTTTCTAACCCTAACCCTAACCCCAGAATTAATTCTTACAAAAGTTACCAACCCCACTGCAGTTCCCCTCCACTAGGGATTTTGAATACTACTGCCCTAGATTTTAAAAAATGTTTTAATTGAACTAGGCAAATCAGTTAAGAACAAATTCTTATTTTACAATGACGGCCTACCGGGGAACAGTGGATTTAACTGCCTTGTTCAGGAGTAGAACAATGGATTTTCACCTTGTCAGCTCAGGGATTTGATCCAGCAACCGTTCAGTTACCGGCCCAACACTCTAACCCCTAAGCTACCTGCCACACCTACCTGCCACGACCTTAGATTCTTCTTGGTAGCCTCGATCTGAAAGGATCAACTAGGTATGGCAACATCATAATGTGTCAAAGGGTAGGCGCTAGCTAGTCTATAGGTTTATATGTGATTGGTCCCAGGATGATTGAGAAAGTACACATTGTCATGTATTATTAAGATAATATGTTATTCCTACACAGAGTCAAGCACATATAAACATTAAACAAAATACATCTTTGTAAACAGGTCCATTAAAATAGTGTCTCTCAGTTTGGGTGATGAAATCACATCCATTGAAACCAGAGCCAGTTCAGTCACTTGTGCTGGAGGGGCTATGTTTAGTGCCACAGTGTAAAGTTCTCCGTCCACCGGTGCCAGATTGGCTGATTAAATTGCATCGACTCAGCAGTCTGTCTATCTGTCGTCTATTTACCGATACCTCCTCTCCTCCTCTCCTCCCCTTGACCTGTAACTTTAGCACAGTGGATTTCTACTGACCAGATTTACATAGCCTAGATGGGGGGAATAGCTGAGTGGGTTGTCTATGTACATCAGCGGTTTCCCAAGTAGGGGTCGTGACCCTTTTTATTTTTTACTAGGCAAGTCAGTTAAGAACAAATTCTTCTTTTCAATGACAGCCTAGGAACAGTTGGTTAGCTGCCTTGTTCAGGGACAGAAATACAGATTTTTACCTTGTCAGCTCGGGGATTCGGTCCAGCAACCTTTCGGTTACTGGTCCAATGCTCCTACCTGCTAGGCTACCTGCCGTCCCTGGAGCAACACTCTAATTTTAAGAACACTAAGTGGGGTCGCCTGATTTGAAAATGGGGTCACGTGAGAATTTCCCAAATCTTGAGAGAAAAAACATACAGGGCCTATACAAAACAATATATATTATAACAGTGGTTCCCAAAGTAGGGGATGCAACACCATATGGAGTCGCCAGATATGAAAATGGGATTGCGGTAAAATTTCCAAAATCCTGGATTTTTTAAATATATTAACAGAAACTCACATCAATATCTTTTAAACAAAGAATGTATGATATTTCTAGCAATCAAGAGGAAACTGACTGAACGACTCAAACTCCCCAGCTTATGATCTCCAAATGGACGTTAGCTGTGAGGGCTGAGATGCCCATGCATTGACTTTTGTTCGCTATACATGTCGGGGGATGCTATTCACGAGGACATATTGTTCTGTCTCACGATTCCCGAGCATGAAACGGCATATGGGATGTTCAGTGTGCTGAATGGCTATATTGACGGAAAACAGATTTCATATGGGATCAAATGGTGTGCTTTTGCACAGATGGCTCCATCTATCACTGGACTCAAAGGGAATTCCCTGCCGTCTACCTCTGAGCATTAAATGCCACGTTCAAAACAACTGGAAAATGGGAACTCGGAAATCTCTGACTTCCAGCTTCAGTGCATTCAAGACAACTGGGAAGTCGTAAATAAACGAGCTCCGACTGGAAAAAATATTTTTGAACTGTCATCCAGGTCGGAATTACAACTTGTGAAGTCGAGCCTCTTTCTGGAACTCAGACTTTCCTACCTAATGATCACTAACGTCATGATTTGACCTCGTATTTTTCTGAGTTCCCAGTTGTCTTGAAAGCACCATAAAAC
The DNA here is from genome assembly GCF_016432855.1 of Salvelinus namaycush. Classification (NCBI taxonomy): domain Eukaryota; kingdom Metazoa; phylum Chordata; class Actinopteri; order Salmoniformes; family Salmonidae; genus Salvelinus; species Salvelinus namaycush. Next base: position 31,466,708 of record NC_052329.1, read on the forward strand.
TCATGGTAGGCTACCCTAACCACACCTCCCATCGCGACATGCATCAAGCACTCCTATCTCATTAGTGGTGATGATAAGATACATTGTGTTTGACTAATTTGCAATTGACTGCCCCACATCAAAAGTATGTGAGGGTGAGTTGAGAAGACAATCAGAAATACTGCTAGAATGTTTTTCAATTGATTGCCATAGCCCCAAATAAAAAGTAAACATTGGCTGTTAATTACATACTTTTTTCACATGAGTGGGGATGAGAGAATTTTCAGATATCAAAATGGGGTCGTGGGCTAAAAAAAAGATTGGGAACCCCTGATGTACATGTTAGAGTATGTATTTTACATTGTTACATTGCTTACTTACTTTACATGTTGCCATGAAGACATTGCATAAGATCCACTACCACCTCCCACCCCCAAACACACACTAACCTCCACACACTGACTGATACACACTCGTCCAACTGTCCTATGATTCTCCCCTCTCAGGCATGGCCAGTATGCACAGAGACAGCTGTCCAGTGGGCGTCAGTTGATGTAACGTTTGCTTCTACCATTTGCCAAACCACCTGGACACAGACGCATATATCACATTCCCTGCGATTAACACAGGCTTTCCACAAACCCCTATCTTCTGGAGCCTTAAGCCCCACTGCATACAATGAGCTATGGGAAAACACACACACACACACAATGTCCTCTGCCAATATTAAACGGACCATCCACTCTGCAGGATTACATGGACACTGGCTCGCGTTATTATATAGAGGAATGAGGGGATTTCATGGCATAAACCAGGCCTACGACAGTTCAAACCACTGACATTTGGGAGATAATTTGATAAGCATCATAGGAATCGGTAAGATAAATAATTACGTGCGGGGCCAGTAATGATATATTATTTTTAACATTGACATCACACTACAAAGAGAGGATTCGCTTTATTACATTGCCAAAGATATAAAACAATATTGGTAGGACAGTTTTGTACTGTTATTAACCTCAAATGTTATATTATATTAATTACTTCTCTTAGTATTTATATATATTTTGGGGGGCTCAGAGGGAACAGAATAGCATTTGCAGACCTAAATAAGATTCAATAATAAAGGTGTCAAAACTAAGGCCAACTGGCAAACGTAAATATTCTGGTCCACGCCACTGAATTTAGAATTGGGTGTAGAATGTGTCACTGATGCTGTCAAGCAGCTGACCTGACCCCTGAGCAGTGTTCACCTAGGACAGGGATGGGCAACTCCAGTCCTCAGGGGCCTGATTGATGTCACGCTTTTGTCCCAGCACCTGCTAACACACCTGACTCCAATAATGAACTAATCATGATCTTCAGTTTAGAATGCAAGTAGTTTAATCAGCTGTGTTTGCTAGGAAAAAGTGACACCACTCTGGCCCCCAAAGACTGGAGTTGCCCATCCCTGACCTAGGACATGGGGAGTAGTGAGGCCGAGCTGCCCTTAAAAGGTATGAGTCTGCCTCAGTAGCCACACCAGCCCAGCAGCTGAACCATCAATCACCCAGATCGTATAACTGCCTGCAGACACCCACTGAGTGATCTGCTCTCTGTCTCCCTCTCTCTTCATCTCTGTAGAAGATGCCACTGTGTTCTATAGTCCATGTTGGTCTCTAAAGCCTTGCAATTAGTCTCTCACATTGCTCCTGCCATCATTTCCTATCACTCTGACTTTTCATGCATCCTTTATCTTTGCAATGCAAATTTTTACATTCATGTTGTAGATTCTGGGAGGCCTGCACATCAGATATGTTGTCCAAGATCCACAGACTTCAATACCTTTCAGTTTACTTACGTTCTCTTTGTCACATCTATCTAAGCCATTGCTCTCGTACTGTAACTAATGTTGATGCCACATACAACCCTGCCATCACCACTGTCTTTTATTTTTTACATTTATTTAACTAGGCAAGTCAGTTAAGAACAGATTCTTATTTACAATGACAGCCTACACCAGCCAAACCTTGGACAACACTGGGCCAATTGTGCGCCGCCCTATGGGACTCCCAAGCACAGCCGGTTGTGATACAGCCTGGATTCAAACCAGGGTGTCTGTAGTGACACCTCAAGCACTGAGATGTAGTGCCTTAGACCGCTGCGCCACTTTGGGAGCCTCAGTAGCCACACAAGCCCAGCAGCTTAGCTAATACTGCTGCTGCTACTAATGTTTATTATTCTCGCTGGGCCATCCCTCCATCCCATCCCACCCTTCTAATCTGCTTTGTTGAAAACTTGCCAAGTTATATTAAGTCCCCACAGGGTTCCACCCCTTATACCACCAGAACACATCCCCCAGCCCCCCACACACATACCGGGCCCCCACCTTTCTGTTATTACTGATCGTTTCGTACTCTGCATGATAAATACAACACCATGCAGTGATGTGTGGTGCTACTGGGCATGTTTGTTTGTTGTGTTGGTTACAATGTAACTGACTCTTACTGATAATAGTCACTGACTCAACAAATGAATTATGCACATACCAATGTGTTACTTACAATAACAGTAACACTGTAGCACACCAGCATGTAGCCTATTCCAAAAGAATACCAAAGCAAAAAAGATTTCATGGAGAAATATCCAGTTCTGGTAAGAGATATGTAGCACTTTAAAACTAAAATCTCATTCCATTACAGCCTAATAAATTGAAAGCCTGTCATAGAGCAGTATCATTTATATCATATGTATTTTATACATAATATAATATTTTTTATATACACTTTTTTATGCATTTATTTAAAATAAAATGTGAAAAGAGCAGTTTATCTCGGTAACTGTCATCCTTGCAGTCCTGTCTGTGCTGGTTTGTCCCGTCACTCGCAGTTCAGAGCACCGACAGATAGATGGCCTTGTCCTCAGAAGGAGATGGCGTCAATCTACCGCGGTGCATGGTGGGAATGATCAGATCAGGTAAGCTGAAATGAGACAGTCTGAGGCGCAAGAACAGGTGAATGATTACTGTAGGTCTACTGTTAATGCCATCGTCCAAAGATATCTGTTATCTTGGTCCCATAACGAACAAATAGTGGATGTTTTGACGCGAGGAGTCCAATTAACTTTAATGGGAGCCCGAATGAAAAGCGGAGATACGCAACAAAAAGAGGTCGACAACTCGCCAAAAACCTGGAATTAGCAGCAGGTAGGTTCAACATTACTTTTGTTGATCGTACTCTTGTTAAAATGTTTTCACATCAATTTTTTCTTTGACGTGTGGATCATAATTGTGTAGTTTCAATGGCTGCGTTATATCCCAATGGTATTTTATTTTCTTCTCTCACAGCTGCCTTAATGCCGAATTGTCACTGTATGCTTATAGTATGTCATCAATACATTTATTTGACATTTATTTATTTTGATGCATAAATGTTTTTATTTATTTGTCTGTAGCCTAAGTATTCCTATACCATTTTAAACGCGTTGACAAAACCACAACAATGCACACACAGGCCTAACCATCTGTTGTTATTGCCTAATGTTATACAAATGCAAATTCGTAATCTATATAAAACCGTGTCCATTGTGAAGGCAGACAAGGTCTAATATTGGAAAACATCAAAATACAATAGCTTATGGAACAAGTCCTCCTGTACACGCGCACATGTTGTTTATCTGTCTCTGACTGGTGTTGTATTTCTCTCAGACAGGATGCTCCTCTGTAGGCCATCATCCAATTTAATGTAGGCCTATGGTAATTGCTTCTCAATTTCTCATTTAGGTCTACTGACCTGCCAAAGTGTCCTAGTAAGTGCATAAAAAGGCCAAAAGAATGCATTATAAAAATGATATATTCTAATTTTCTTAAATATATTATATTTTCTTAATTCTGTGAATATAGAGCTGTAGGCCTATTCATCCATAAAATGTGAAATTAACTAATTTGTTTCGCACACACAGTATGAGTATTGCATTGAAGTATCACAAATAATGCAACAGATCCTATTGTCTACTTTCTATGACTGACATGATTAAACCTCATGTCATTGTTAACTCAGTAATTCAAGATATAGTACCTTAAGATCACTTTCTCAGAAAGAAATGGGTAAATCCATTTGAATTCAAACCCTTCCTTTGGAAAGTATTCAGACCCCTTGACTTTTTCTGCATTTTGTTACGTTACAGCCTTATTCTGAAATTGATTAAATCGTTTCCCCCCCTCAATCTACATACAGCACTCTGTAATGAAAATGCAAAAACAGGTTTTTGGACAATTTTGCTTATTTAGAAAAAAATTAAAAACTGAAATATAACATTTACAGAAGTATTCAGACCCTTTACTCAGTACTTTGTTGAAGCTCCTTTGGCAGTGATTACAGCCTTGAGTCTTCTTGGGTATGACACTACAAGCTTGGCACACCTGTATATGGGGAGTTTCTCCCATTCTTCTCTGCAGATCCTCTCAAGCTCTGTCAGGTTGGATGGGGAGCGTTGGTGCACAGCTATTTTCAGGTCTCTCCAGAGATGTTCGATCGGGTTCAAGTCCGGTCTCTGGCTGGGCCACTCAAGGATATTCAGAGACTTGTCCCGCAGCCACTCCTGCGTTGTCTTGGCTGTGTGCTTAGTGTCATTGTCCTGTTGGAAGGTGAACCTTCGCCCCAGTCTGAGGTTCTGAGCATTCTAGAGCAGATTTTAATCAAAGATCTCTCTGTACTTTGCTCCGTTCATCTTTGGCTCAATCCTGACTAGTCTTCCAGTCCCTGCCCTGAAAAACATCCCCACAGCATGTTGCTGCCACCACCATGCTTCACCGTAGGGATGGTGCCAGGTTTCCTCCAGACGTGACACTTGGCATTCAGGCCAAAGAGTTCAATCTTGGTTTCATCAGACCAGATAATCTTGTTTCTCATGGTCTGAGAGTCTTTAGGTGCCTTTTGGCAAACTCCAAGCAGGCTGTCATGTGCCTTTTACTGAGGAGTGGCTTCCGTCTAGCCACTCTACCATAAAGGCCTGATTGGTGGAGTGATGCAGAGATGGTTGTTCTTCTGGAAGGTTCATCTCCACAGAGGAACTCTAGCGCTCTGTCAGTGACCACTGGCTTCTTGGTCACCTCCCTGACCATGGCCCTTCTCCCCCGATTTCTCAGTTTGGCCTGGCAGCCAGCTGTAGGAAGAGTCTTGGTGGTTCCAAACTTCTTCCATTTAAGAATGATGGAGGTCACTGTGTTCTTGGGGACCTTCAATGCTGCAGATATGTTTTGGTACCCTTCCCCAGAGCTGTTCCTCGACACAATGCTGTCTCGGAGCTCTATGGGCAATTCCTTTGATCTCATGGCTTGTTTTTTGCTCTGACATGTACTGTCAACTATGAGACCTTATATAGACAGGTGTGTGCATTTCCAAATCATGTCCAATCAATTGAATTTACCACAGGTGGACTCCAATAAAGTTGTAGAAACATCTCAAGGATTATCAATGGAAACAGGATGCACCTGAGCTCAATTTTGAATCTCGTAGCAAAGGGTCTGAATACTTATGTAAATAAGGTATTTCTGTTTTTAATTTTTAATACATTTGCTAAAATGTCTAAACCTGTTTTCACTTAGTCATTATGGAGTGTTGAGTTTTTTTATTTTTTTATTTAATCATTTTTAGAATAAGGCTGTAACATAACAAAATGTGGAAAAAGTCAAGGGGTCTGAATACTTTCCAAAGGCACTGTATTTGCCCATTACAGAAGTGGTCAGAAAGTGACTTTTTGGACCTGCATGCCAAAACATTCAAGAGATAAAGGTGCTCCAAATTGACCCATTTTGCATACCCCACCGTACCATGAGACATCCATGTCTTCATCACTGGAAAAGACCAACGGTTGAGATTGTTTAGTTTTTTAAATACATTTTTTTTTTCTTACCATTAACGTAAATTATCTAAAAACATTAAAAGGCAGATTTCTTTCCATATTTGCATATGTTGCAGTTTAGACCCTATTTTACATAATTTGAGGTTTTTGTGTTCCCCCCCATTGGTTGAGAGACAACATGCTCTTGAATACAGGTTGAGTGTCATGTTTTGGCTGATTAATGTACTAAAATGGGAGTAGAATTTACATTTCAACTTTAAAATGGTACCATATGGTTGGAGTTTCACGTATCAGAGAAGGTTGACTTGAATCTGTTTTAAATTATACTCAATCCTCTATAAGAAACCTATTGAAATCATAAAAATATAGATAATAGACATGACCATTTAAGATGACATTCGACTGTGGGTGGACCGGCGGTCATCTTTTGTGGTAGTAATTAGAAGTTAATGTCAATTTCATTTAAATTCCAATGGTGTACCAGCTAAATGGCAGGGGTCTGAAGGATAGGTAAATTCTCTGAATTGTTTTTCTATGATTGAAATGACACCCACCCTGTATTCAAGAGCAGGTAAACGATGGTAGGCACAACACAAAAACCTCATTTACGTTAAAGGTTTAAAATGACAATTTTTTATTTAAAAAAATTATGTTTTACGAAATAATCCAATAGTTTGACAACACTATTTGTAAGCTTTTAAATGATATCAAACTGAACCGTTTATCTTTTCCAGTGAGGGGAAGACATGCAAAATGTGTCAACTTTGAGTACTTTTATCTCCTGATTTATTTTTTTTATTTTTTATATATATATATATATGTGTTTTTTTTTTAATCTCTTTTAGTTCTCATTTGGACTAATCGTCCAAGAGTCCTTAAACATTAAAATACAATTTATAATATGAACACAATTTCACATATAAACACACTGTTACAAACAGACAGACATACACTAACATATTGACCCGATAAATACTGATAAGGTCCAAGAAGTCACTTTCTGACCACTTCTTCCATGGGCGAACATGTATGGAATGTTACCGTATGTTTAAATCAAAAGGGAGGATGTCAAAAAGGGATTGAATTCAAATGGGTTTACCCAAGTATTAAATAAGAGCACCGCTCTTTTCAACATTAGATCTGTTATAGGTCCTTTTATAAAACGACTGCAGCATGAGTCCCAATCAATTCCAATGACCACTGTTGTTTACAACTGCCAAATGCTGCCCTCCTCCCAGGAGCCACTGGTAAACCGATATCCTTGTGTTAATGTATGGTCTGCTGCAGCTGGCCTGCCTTTTGGTGTTATGCTGATGCAGCCTCCTGCTCAGGCCCAGCACAGCTCCCTCTTGTTCCCCATAGACACCTGTTTCTCCTCTTAGGCGCTTGGCTTCACAGCGCAGCCCTCCTGTCTTGTACCCCCATTAGTATTGGTATGGTGGAACGATGATCAGAGTCCTTTTATGCTCATGATTCGAGTTCAGGCTGCCCAGCTGGTCTTTGAGAAGCCAACATAATATTATTTTTGTAATTTTTGGAGGCCATCCTCTGTAGCCCTGCTGCAAGATGCATCAACATGTTATTGCCACAGGGAGCAGAACACCTAACCAGAAATATAACACCCACTACAATTTTTTAAATTTGTATCTGATGCAGGTCATGGTTGATCTTGTAACGTGTTTTCATTTAATGTCAGAACTTGCTGGACCCATTCTCATTGTACTACACATCCCACTCCAACCCCTCACTGTGGCATGATGCCTCACCGACCAGGAAGTAGGCTACATCATGTGTTATGACTTGTCATTGAACTGGGCGGCTGTCGGCTCTAGGCTTCATGCCTTCGGGCTCACAGGAGCAAAATGGCACCGTTGTACCAGGATGTGTTTTACATACAGTCCCATTGGTATCTGTATTGGCTATTCCCTGTTTCCTTTGGCTGCCAGAATGCATAGTCATGGTTCTGAAAGTTCGCATAAAAATCCACAGGCCAATCACTTTACAGTTTCAAAGGCTCTGACAGGCTGTCAGGGCAGCATACTGTTGTCGTTGTTGACACCCCCCTGCGGTGGTAAACATAGGCTACACTTGTAGTTTTGCACTTTGTACAGAACTTGGAGGATAATTGTATGTTCTGATAAGATGTTTTGTGAAACAGCTATAGGACAGATAAAAATAGATTGTTGTCATTATGGTAGGCTTGTGTGCTATTAGTCTGGTTTAGCTTATTAGAAGTGACTTATCCTCTCTCCTCTGTGTATGTCTCACAAACAGCAGCCCCTAGACATCTCAGTTCAGTACCAGCTGTATTTTACTGTAACTCTCTAGTCACAAGACTCTTTAGCATACCGGCAGTGGTAAAAGTATAGTTGTATATCTATAGCTAGTTGGTTAGCCTACACATTGTCGTAATGCTTTAGTCAAACACAACACTGTTTACTGTGGAGTGTAGCCAATCGCCATATTACCGCTAGTGCATAATTAAATGCTACCATTGCACACCACTGTTAGACCTTTATTCTATTTGTGTGTCCCATACGTGCATATATACTGAGTATACAAAACATTAAATCAAATAAAATAAAATTTTATTTGTCACATACACATGGTTAGCAGATGTTAATGCGAATGTAGCGAAATGCTTGTGCTTCTAGTTCCGACAATGCAGTAATAACCAACAAGTAATCTAACCTAACAATTCCACAACTACTACCTTATACACACAAGTGTAAAGGGATAAAGAATATGTACATAAAGATATATGAATGAGTGATGGTACAGAACGGCATAGGCAAGATGCAGTAGATGGTATAGAGTACAGTATATACATATGAGATGAGTAATGTAGGGTATGTAAACATTATATTAAGTGGCATTGTTTAAAGTGGCTAGTGGTACATTTTTACATAATTTCCATCAATTCCCATTATTAAAGTGGCTGGAGTGGGAATTGATGGAAATTATGTAAAAACATTGATGGAAATTGCGAATTGATGGAAATTATGTAAAAACATGAATAACTCTTTCCATGACATAGACTGACCAGGTGAATCTAGGTGAAAGCTATGATCCCTTATTGATGTCACTTGTTAAATCCACTTCAATCAGTGTAGATGAAGTGGAGGAGACGGGTTAAATAAGGATTTCTAAGACTTGAGACATGGATTGTGCCAGGCGCAACGGATTGTTTTAAGAACTGGAACGCTGCTGGGTTTTTCACGGGCAAAAGTTTCCTGTGTGTATCAAGAATGGCCCACCACCCAAAGGACATTCAGCCAACTTGACACAATTGTGGGAACCATTGGAGTCAACATGGGCCAGAGTCCCTGTGGAACGCTTTCAACACCTTGTACAGTCCATATGACCGTGTACAAAAAAAAAACAACATGTTGAACCCTCCCTTCCCGCCGCCTCCTCCATACAGGGTTGAGCTGAGAGAGGCGCCATGCTGTCAGGGGAGGAGATTCTGTGCAGCACGCGGCAAGTGATAGCGGGCCTTGAGGCGCTGCGAGGTGAGAACCACACCCTCCTGGACAACCTGCAGGAGGTGCTGGAGGGCCGGCCGGTGGCCGAGAGTGGCAGTGTGGAGCAGGAGAAGAGTGGCATCATCCGCCAGTCTCTGGAGAGGATAGAGCTGGGCCTGGGAGAGGCACAGGTGGGGTCATACTGGAGATGGCAGAATGGGTGAAGTTGTATTTTGACTGTATTGGATGTGTACATGTTTATATGCACACCTACCTCACTCTCTTGCTCTCGCTCTCTCGCTCTCTTTCCCTCTCCCTCCCCAGGTGATGATGGCTCTGTCGGCCCACCTGGGCTCCCTGGAGGCGGAGAAGCAGAAGCTGCGCACCCAGGTACGAAGGCTGTGCCAGGAAAACCAGTGGCTGAGGGACGAGCTGGCCGGGGCCCAGCAGAGGCTGCAGGACAGGGAGCAGGTGGTGGTCACGCTGGAGGAGCAGAACAGACACCTGCAGTTCATGAGCAGCATCCGCAAGTACGACCAGGAGTCGCCCCCACCGGTATGTCACAGACCACCACAACCAGGGTCGTATTCATTATACACCAAACGGGGAAGAAACAGACTGATACAGTGAGGAACTACCAAAACTGCTCATATTCGCTTTCCATTGCAAAATGTTTCGCTATGGTGTACCCTAATGAATATGACCCGGTGCATGTCTTTGCCTCAGCTTTTATGTTATTACTAAAGCTAAGCTGTTGGTGGCTTATCAGAGCAGGGTGCTATGTGTTTCTCTGTATAGTTCATAGTTAAACCTTTATTTAACTTGCCTAGTTATAAATAAAAAATATAGGTACTCCCCTCAGCTCTGTACTATCAATCTAGTTATGTTTTCTATGTCGACAGAATGACAAAGAGACGGGCTCCACCAAGGAGTCCCTAGATGACCTTTTTCCCACGGACGAGGAGGAACAGTCACAGAGTACGTGCACTGGTCTAATGAGCCGGATATTCTTGTCTGTCTATCTGCTGTGCAGACGAGCTATGCATGTATGTTTGTCGATGTCTTGGTGTGACTCTGTGTTGTATAGTCTGTCACTCGCTGTGTGTTTGTTTGTGTATGTCTATGTGTCTATGTATGTTTGTGTGTCTGTGTGAATGACTCTACCTCCCTCTCGTGTCCTCCTGTCCCCCAGTATCTCAGCCCCACGGTAGTAGTGCGGCAGCAGCGGCTCAGCAGGGAGGCTATGAGATCCCGGCCCGCCTGAGGACCCTTCATAACCTGGTGATCCAGTACGCCTCCCAGGGCCGCTACGAGGTGGCCGTGCCCCTCTGCAAACAGGCCCTGGAGGACCTGGAGAAGTCCTCAGGCCACAGCCACCCTGACGTGGCCACCATGCTCAACATACTGGCTCTGGTCTACAGGTGAATGGAGCCACGTTAGCCTAGAATATCCTCCATGCTAGGTCTTACTATGGGGGATTTCCATAGTGTGGCTGGTTACGTTAGCTGTATGCTAAAGCTAAAGGCTGTTTTGCTCTTCTCTGCAGAGACCAGAACAAGTACAAAGAGGCGGCTAACCTCCTGAATGACGCATTGGCCATTCGGGAGAAGACCCTGGGCATAGATCACCCTGCGGTATGTTCCTCTATAGTGAAGTTCAAGCGTCACCAAAATGGACAAAACAAGAAGTCTAAACCATGCATAGCTAATGGCTTTCCCCAGCACAGTGGAAAAGCAGCTACAGTATGTAACCAGTGGTGTAGGGTAAATGTTTTTTTGCCGAACAGTTTACCCACCTTTTGCGGAAGAACGTATTGAAGGTATCGGGAGTGTTTCTTTTTTCACCGCGACCGGCGATCAGAGTATATCACTGTATGTAACTAACAGTACTGTGTTTGTTTATAGGTGGCAGCCACACTCAACAACCTTGCTGTACTGTATGGAAAGAGAGGGAAGTACAAGGAGGCTGAGCCACTGTGTAAGAGAGCCCTGGATATCAGAGAGAAGGTAATGAGGCAGTAACCTAGCAGCACCGTGACTAGAAACCCTGCCCTCTGATGGACTAATGGCAACTCTGCAAGCATTCTGTAGTATAGCACTCCTGCAGTACTATATTGTACTATCATTTCTCAGTCATGCAAGCAAAAATCACATACCTATTACTTGTTACTTCTTTCAACAATAAATAATGACTTATTATTCCCTGGGGAAAGTAATTTGTTACACTACTCGTTAAATTACGTTGCGCGTCCTCACTCAATGTAAACGATGTCGTGTTGCTAGCAGTGGAGAGGTGTTTCTTGCCTGGGCACAGTTGACATTTTACTGTTATATTCTTGTCCTACCAAATCAAAGAAATGGGAGTACGTTTCTGCCACTTATCTCCCATCACAAATACTTATTTGGATCAGTGACTGTAATAGGAAATGAATGATAACATAAGTAACAACCCATTTTTTTATCAGTAACTGTATTATTTCAATTGGAACAGTAACTCTGTGTTATATTATTCGTTATCGCAAAAAGTAATTGAATTACTGTAAGACGTTACTTTGTAATGCGCTACCCCTAACACTGCTTATTACCCAAACCTGTTAATCTCCACCCCCCTCCCCTATTGTGGTCGTGGGCAGGTGTTAGGCATGGACCACCCTGACGTGGCAAAGCAGCTGAACAACCTGGCGCTGCTGTGTCAGAACCAGGGCAAGTACCAGGAAGTGGAGCAGTACTACGAGCGTGCCCTGCACATCTACCAGAGCAGGCTGGGCCCCGACGACGCCAACGTGGCCAAGACCAAGAATAACCTGGTGAAGGATGGAGAATAGGAGAGGGTGAATGGAGGGAGGGGTGTAAAGGGGGGATGGACATGGTTGGCATGGTCACTGGGCTAGATGCTACCATATTATGTGTGTGTGTGTGTAATATGCTATGATTGAGTAGAATTGGGGGACTTTGACCCAAGCTGCATGCTTGTGTCTATCTATCTGAGGTGTGATAGTGCTATTTGTGACTAGTATTGCTGTATTTCTGGCTACAGGCTTCATGTTACCTGAAACAAGGGAAGTACAGACAAGCTGAGGCTCTGTATAAAGAGATCCTAACCCGGGCCCATGAAAAAGACTTTGGATCTGTGGATGGTGAGAGCAAACTCATAATATGATATTTGAAACCTGCTCTCTCGATTCAATAGCATTTTGATCCAAAAGGGGTGTATGTATTGGAATTGAAAATGTACCTCAGATTTGTACTGTAAATAACTAATTGTACTGGATGATGCCACTGTGTATCCTCTGTGATGTTGGTGTCTCAGGTGAGGTGCGGGACATCTGGACCCACACGGAAGAGGAGGGCTCCATGCAGGATGGGCTGGGCAATCTGAAGCGCAGCGGCTCATTCACCAAGCTCCGCGAGTCGATACGCAGGAGCAGCGAGAAGCTGGTCAGGAAGCTGAAAGGAGTCGGACCTCAGGATACCACCCCTCCGACTCCTGGGTAAAGACCAAGTCCTCATTCTGCACGTGTTAGCTCTCAAAATGATGTCCAATTTTTTACTCTCTCTTTCTTGTTCCCCCTCAGGATGAAAAGGGCTAATTCTCTGAATGTGCTGAACGTGGGTGCGAGGGAGCGTCAAGAAGCAGCAAGGGTGAGCAGCAGTTTCTGGCTTATTCTCACATTTCTGTACAATATGATTGTTAGTGTTTATTCATCACCTTTCATTTTATGTGCTTCATATCCTAAGGCATTTCTCTGGCTGTGTGTCATCAAAATGAATGTATATGTCATTGTTATACACATACAGTCAGACTAGTCAAGTGTTTTGTATGTTCTTCCAGAACCCCTGCAGCCTGACAGAGAACCGAACCCTGAGCTCCAGCACCCAGAGTCTGGCACGGCGAGGATCCCTCAGCTCTGCACACTACACCTCTGAACACTAGCCCCCCACACACACACATCCAGGAAGTACTCTCACACAGCTCTGGTCCCTACTCCTCGATCCGTCTCAGTGGACCTACATGGGTCACTGCAACCCCCTTCCCTTGCTCTGTGTAAATCGAACAATGATCCGTTTAGGTTTGTTTACTGCACTATGTTGTAGCGGGTGGAGGTCACTGATACTCCTTGCCTGCTAGTTTTATCCCCTGGTGCGCCAGTTCTGAGGTAAAGATTAGAATACACACAGCAATGAGAATTGGTTTTGAGAGATGCAGATTGAATCTGTTTCAGACTAGATTTAGTAATGCTCTGTTGTGACTTACTGTACAAGGAGGGAAAGCTTGAATTCTTCAACGATTGTTCACAATTATGAATATCTTGATATTTGCATTTCAACTGCAGTTGGGTCAACAAGTAAGTGTCTGCAGCTATTGGATGTTATCCAAATGAATTTATCTGTGCATGCAAAAAAGGTCTTATTTATACAATGTGGTTTTTAAAACGTGTTACATTCCGATTTGATCTCCTTGAGTCCATTACCAGCGGTACTCTTGTTTTTGGCCCTAGGTGATTTTAATTCCACAATTAAAACAAATATTTACTAATATCTATTGAATGTGATGCACAAATAGTGTATTGGCTTCCATGTTAAGTTGTGGTAAAGTGCTCTCCTTATTCCACAATACTAGAACAATATCTGCACTTCCCAGTCCAGCGGTAGAATGCAATTTGTCTAAGGCTTGGCATACTGTAAAAATATGTTTGTACTATGTTTAGCAGATATAAAAAGCTTAAGCTATTTTGATAGCCCAAAAGTAAAAGCACTATGTGCCTGTATGTAATATCATATTTTTTTATTTGTCTCAGTTTGGGATACATTGAATTTTTTGTAGAGCTAGCTAATTTAAATTCCTTCTGAAACATGTTTTTTTAATTATTTGATTTTGTTGTCAATGCATCTTACTCAGGATGTTATCAAGAGTAAATATGTAATTTGATGGACAAAAAGCGATGAATTCACTGTGGTGGTATTTCCAAGTGATCATTTAAAAGGGTGATAGAGGAGTCACTAGTGTAAAAAGATTATTAACCCATTGAGGTGGATGGAGGGACTTCAATGTGGGTTGCGAAAAGGTCGCCAGTTCGAATCACAATGAGTCTTGTTTTCCAACCTTAACCAATCACATTTCTCATTTGATGTTCTAATTGACTGAATAGCTGTATAGATGTGGGAAACAATTGTGGAACCCTCCCTCATGCTGCTGCAGTGGACTAGGCACTGGGATAAGAACCAGAAGGTCACAGGTTCTAATCTTGCCCATTCTTTCAACGATCAACTCTGGCCAAAAAGTGGGCACAATCTGAATTGTGGACAAGATCAGGACACAGGATGCATGTTAGCACCATGTACAGTATAAACAGGGCTATAAGCTGACAAAGCACAAGGGCTCTATTCAAACTGTCAAGCATTTCATATGCAGCGTTTTATCATGAATTCAATCTCCACTAACATTGCCTTTAAATTTCAATCACGCTGAACTTCAGCGATACAGATTGAATAGAGCCCTACATACATCTACATACATCTTATTTATGTAGAATTATGTTAGCTGTTACATATGGAGAGCTTTCTTTGCAGATTGTCAATCTTATTGAAAATTACAAATATATTTTATATCTGGAAACCATAGCAGACAAATGTCAAAGTATATTGAGTCTCTTCAATTCACTGTGTTCATGCTAGCCTTGTCTGGGTATGTTTCATGATGTACATGTTGTCATGACGTGGCCCTTTCTGGGTACAGATCATGGCTTCTCACTCTCTCCTACACCCAGGTTCTGTTATCTCAGGTCGTAAATTCCTGACAGAGACTCTCCCCCTTTTCATGCAGAGACCACAGAGTGAACAAAGGATTTCACGTGGCCAAACTCCTAAATCCCCTAAATGGGAAAATGAAACAAAATCTCCACTTGTGAGGTGAGAATGGTCTGTGGACACTTAAGGGACAGGTATGACGAGTGTGTTTCATTTGGTGACCTCAGAGAGGACAGGAAACACAACTATATCTCTGAATGTGTACATTTCTCAATTATGGGGTTTGCATCTAATTCTTGTATAAAATGAGTAAAGATTAAACTTTGTGAAATGTGATAAACCTTTATGAGAATTGTATTCCCTTTAAAGTTTAACTAAATCATTGGCCTGCCCCCGTGAGCACAGACATGATCAGGTGTTATAGAACCGCCTTTCCTATTGTTACGAATAAAAAACCCTCCTGAGGAAATCCTCTTTAGACCACACATACCTCGGTGTAAATTGTGGCACAGGTTTGAGTGCCAAGACTGAGCAAACGCACAGCATGAGCTGTGATTGCGAATAGTTATTGAATTCCTAACCATACCACGTGGAGAATTGGCTACACGGCTGGAAATGGTTAAACTCTGAGACTATCGAATAAGAGCAAATCTTAGATACCAATTATTAGTCTCCAGCTAGAAATGATGTAAACCTGGGATGCGAATGCCGACAACCGCCGAAACATCTATGAGAACATTTCTGAATGGTACTCTGAAGTATCCATTCTAACCACGAAAGACTGATCTTCAGGAAACAGACTCGGATGAACTCTCCAGCAGACGGACCGGATTCCAACAGAAAAGTTTGACACATGGGCGTAAATATATATTGATTGCAATTATTCCCGAATGAGTGAGCGTTCATGGGCAAAGGATTAGCATTTCAATTCATATAATTAACTGTAGTGATTCCTTTTGTCTTTCCCGCTCTCTCAGTCCACACCCACTTCCCTTTGTCCACCAAGCCGTCATATCGGTTTAGCCCACTAGGGAATCTTCCCTATGATTTGTTAGTAACATGTTTGTTTATGCATTTCTGTGATTATTTAGTTAGTAAATAAATGATTAAGCCAATTGGTGTATGATTCACAGTAAAAGGTTGGGTTCGTGCAGATAACCAACCATTTACAACATTTGGAATGAGACTGACTTGAGGTAAAGAATAATTCATTAATAGAAGACAAATTGATAGTTATATTCGGGAAATTATAACTTTGTAATCTGAAGATTTTCCGTAGTGTCCCAACTTCCTAGTTAATTACATTTACATGATTAGTTTAATCATGTAATAATAATAATTACAGAGAACCGATTTGATAAAATAACAGTCTTCACTTTTAATGATGCCAAAGACATGTCAATGTGTTTTAAAAAAACATGCCAACTGCATGGTAGAAACTGTAAACATTTATTTTTCGGCCTACCGGCTTGTGCAAATATACACTTAAAAAATAAACTATGTACAGTAGGACAGTATTGGAACAGTGACTGTGGGTTTGACTGGGTGATGACACTTCCTCTTAGGCCTGGTGAGCGATCTGGGCGATCTTTTGCAGCATGTCCTCTGACTGCAGCTGCTCCAGTGTCAGCAGAGACAGGCCCAACTGGTCCTCCTGAGGGGAATGGATAGGTTAAGGGGAGACCTGGGACAGGTTCAGTTGGCTTGAACGTTGCAGTTAGAGATGTCATGAATAGATCTGATGTGATTTCTTATTCTACAAGTCAGACAGGCATCTACATAAAAATGTAAAAAATCCACAGCCCTGCTAAACATGTCCCTGTACTGTGATGTGCTGTACCTGTCTGAAGGGCTGGGCCATCTGGCGTAGGAAGTGTTTGGACAGCTGTACCGTCTCGTCGATGGTCAGGTTGAGGCTGCCGTCAGTAAGGTGCTCCTGAATCCACCGGGGCAGCTTCCCTCGCTTGTCAGCCCGGGCATAGCGCTGCAACAGGAGTGAGAAACAATTGTTCCAATTCTCTTCAATAGCCTTTTTTATTTTACCCATTTATTTTTGTTACCATTGATGTGAAGGCACTAGATAGGTAACAGCAGTATGGAACAACCTGCTGTGACCTCAGTGCATTATGGCTTTCAAATTCAAGAAAGCCACAAAATTTAGAATTTTTATTAGGATCCCATTAGCTGACGCCACAACGTCAACTAATCTTCCTGGGGTCCAACACAGAACTAAATTAAAAACAAAATGATCATAGTAGAGTCTATCAATGATCAGAGTGGTAAGAAATGTTCCTTTAAAACTAGACACACCAAGTTCCGAAGGTCCTCACCTTGTCTGCGAAGATCATCAAGCCATAGTCAGTTTTGCCCCTGATGGCGCGGCCCACACATTGCGCTGCGTGCCGCATGGCGTCAAACGTCAGGAAGTCATTCTCTCTAATCTGGAACTGGTCCCGCAGGTACTCCAGACGAGCCTGGTAGAGATGGACAGAAGAGTAGAAGGATAACTATTTTAGAAAAACAGACCATTAGGATTAAAGGAAGTGAAAGAATTGCGGACAGAGGGGTGAGGAGGACATACGCTGAACAGAAGAGAGGAACAGACCAAAACAGTGAATAAAGCAGAAGAACAAGGGAAAGATGATGAACAGCAGAGGAGTTAGACTGACCTTCAGGATCCGGCTCTGTGTGTAAACGTAAGGCACTCCGAACATGATCACCGCACGGCCAAAATGGTGGACTGAGGGAGACAGTTTCATATCACTTATCTCTTCAAATAACCTATGCTGTAACTTTGGCGGCCATTTTGTGAGCCTAATAGAGGCTTTACTACTATGTTACAGGAACAAACAACACTCACCAAAGTCGATTCCCTCGGACACCTTCCCCCTGGCCACAGACAGCAGGATGGCTCCTCTGCCGTTCTCACAGGCCTGGGGCACAACAGATAAGAGGTCAGAGGTCACAAACAATGACAGAAGTCAACCTAAGACAGTCAAAGAAAGGGTCTCCTGACCTCCTGGTATTTCTCCAGAGCCATGCTGGTCTCTGCTGCGTCTGGGGTCTCGATGAAGATCAGCTTGTTCCTCTGGACGTTCTCCAAGATGCCCTACAGACAGAGACACAAAGGGGCAGGACAAGAGGACAACGCTTACTCAACTTCCAGATTACTACCTTGCAAAAAACAACACGTTATTCACTTTTAACAACATTTATCCTCCCTTCCATTTGTGGACCGTGTACACACACACACACCTGCTCATACCACGACGCCACAATGTTCTCCATGTAGGTGTAGCTGGTAAAGAAGGCCACGATGCCATCTGGCACAATCGCAGACATCTCCAGCAGCAGGTTGCCATAGTTACGGATGACAGCTGAAAAATTGAACCCAGACCAGGTTTATTTCAGTGATTTGTTTTTCACATCTAAGGAAAGGAGAGTCTAAGCTTACAAAGAGGCAAGGAAAGCTTACAATATTTAGATACAATGTAACAATCACTAACCAAAATCTTCACGCGTCTCAAACTTGGAGGTCATGGCCACCTGGTCGTTCCCCCTCCCCACCACCTGAAAGAGGAAGAGCTCAGTATCACCCCCTTCCATCCTTTCTGAAGCTCAGTATAGCTTGAATTAACCACTCAGGTCATATCATGTAGACTGTTTCTGAGGTTACTCACAAGAGGGCAGAGGCAGGTGCGTGCCAGCGTCATGGTGAAGGATGCCACGGTAACAGGCCGGAAGTCCAGGATTCGGGGGTAAATGTCCAACGGTGAAAGGGTCTGTGGGTAGAAACATGATCAGAAGTAGACAACCACAGGGTAGGACAGCTGAGCCAACACACAGCCAAGGGATCTAGTGAGAGGATCAATGGAGAGAAGTGATGATCATACGACTGAACTGACTGCTGAGGACACCGAAAAGGCTAAATAATATACTGAAAATAATATAAAACTGTCAAACTTTACATTTCTGTTTGCGTCGCATGCAAATTCATTGATAAACTAAATTCTGAATGGTGGTAAAAAAAACACATTAAAAAGCCACAGATTTAAGGGGGGGGGGGGATCCCTGTTGATAAAGTACTGAGAAACACAAAGAAAAGCCATTTGTCCCTCATTAACACTTGTACTAAGTTTACAAAATGGCACTCTAGCCCGACTGCATTGGAATGTGAGTGGCCCCATCTTGTACAGATGAGACCATCAGCAGGTGTCTTATAATCACAGATTAGTGGCTAGGTCACAGTTAATCTAGGAACAGAGGAAGGAGAAAGAGAAAGAGAGAGAGAGAGACAGAGACAGAGAGATTACCCCTGACGTAATGATGACAGACTGGAAGCGCTCGAACACAGGCTTGATGGCAATGGAAGGGTCCATACAGCTGAAGGGAGAGGAGAGAAGAGCAGGGTTAAAGTAGATCCCATCCACTTGCATCCTGATGGATTATTTCCCCCTTGGCTCTTGCAGTGGCACAACATCCATCAATATTACACCGTTCTGCTGGCAAAAGAGAACATACTCAACACAAATTAACCCCACCTGAAGTGCAGGACGGGGTTAGCAATGGTGGGGGTTCTGTCTTCAAAGGGTTCAATGATGATGGTGAAGCCTGATTGTGGAAGATAGCAAGGGAAGAACAAAGAAAATAAATAACCACAGAGCTGTAGCCATGTAGAGGTAACATAGACACAGTCAGCCTAGGGAGGTTCAGTACCTTTGCTGTAAGTGCTGACCAGAGTGGCAAAGTTGGAGATGAGGGTGATGGCTGAGAAGTCTGCGATGTCCGCTATCTCTAAAGTCCTCAGCAGCGAACGCAACCTCTCGGCACAGAATCTAGAGAAACAAATAGATATGTCATATAAGGAGTGAGTAGGAGTTTCTAGAAACTTTCAATGTACCAAAGAGACATAATACACGATGGAGTCCGTTAGGTCTAGGAGCATTTGGTTTACATTGCTCGGTGCCCTGGTGGACAGAGTTTGCACATGTTAGGACCTAAAGTGGAAATCTCCACCAACCGAGGGCACCAGGCTATACAAAACTAACACAAAAGTACTGTAGAAGTTACCTGAGTGGCTTGCGGTCAATGCAGACCTTCTCGAAGATGTCTTTGAGGAACTGTGGAGCGCTCTCCTGCACCACATGGTGAATCCTCAGCCTGGCCTTCAGGTACTCAAGGAAACGCTTCATGAAGCCCACAAAGTGCTCTGCCGTGCGGATGCTGCCAGGCACAGCCTCTGGAGGGGGGAAAGAAAGATAGACAGTGCGGGGGAGGGAGGACAGGGTATAGAAACGGAAAGATAGATACATGAAAACCTGTTTGAGCATAAATCGATACAAATATTCAATAACTGGTTGTTTTCGACTGGACTCCAGGGGGCTAACCTTGGAGGATCTCATCTGGCAACACGGGATTGGACATGTAGATGTCGGTCTCCCTGGCAACGTTGGCCTCTTTCAGGCCCTCCACCAATCGTCTGTATTCCTCTTTCAGTTTGGCTGCATCTGTCTCCTTTATCCT
The DNA here is from genome assembly GCF_016432855.1 of Salvelinus namaycush. NCBI lineage: Eukaryota > Metazoa > Chordata > Actinopteri > Salmoniformes > Salmonidae > Salvelinus > Salvelinus namaycush. The sequence continues at coordinate 31,487,262 of NC_052329.1, forward strand.
ACAGCAGAGGACAAGCGGTTGAGATGACATCACAACCCTCTACACTTTTGGGGCAAGAACTACAAACTGGTTCAGTCGGTCTCATTATAGACACCTTGTACATTCTCCTTTGTACACAGAACATGACAGTGGTTCTAGTGCTGCTCTCCACTAGATCCACTAGTGTATGACCTTACTTGAGAATGGTGTTCTGTAGGGTCTCCACGTTGGCCTGACTGCGGTCCAGAGTCCTCCTGGTGATGTTGACGCTCATTGAGTCGATGCACACATTGTCTGAGGAAGAGGAGGATGGAACGTCAGCTTGTGGAGGCTTGAAACAGTGGGCTGCTTAAACAAATGGGAAAGAAACAGCTGGATGTCCTTACCGATGTTATGTGCTTCGTCAAAAACAACCACTGATTTCTTGGAGAGCTCCTTTGAGACAAGGTCTGCAATTTTTGGGTCCAGGAGGTAGTGGTAACTGTAAACTATGATGTTGGCATGGAGGATCTGTATGTGTTAAGGAAAGAAGCAAAAAGGAAAAACACTGCCAGTAATCCATCTCCTTCATAAAGTAACGCCACATAAACCCAGAAGTGCAACATCACGAGACGTCCGGGAAGGCTTGTGAAACAGACCAAGCAGAGCAGGCCAGGGTTTGAGAAGACATTGAGAGAAGAAGTGAAACATCCTTGGTTGTTAATTTTCTCAAAATCTAAAGGCACAACCTAGATTCGAGCCAATGTCTTAAGTAGTTGAACATGTTAATACTGCAACCTTGTGAATGTGACAAACAGGCACGTTTTCATCTGTAAAAAACAACTTTATCATCGAAAGGGCCTATGATTTGACCGCCTGCACATGCTCAGTTCGGCGTGAGACGATCGTTAGACCTGATTACGTGTTTCTATGCTTGAGCTTAGCTAGCCAACGTCAACTTGACATCGCCTACAAGTGTGATCGGCAATTTCTATTGGAGAAGTAGTTTCTGCCCATCTTCATACTGTACCGTCTTTAGTAATGCTGTCAAATATAACATGCTACAAAAACACTGGTAAAAGAAAAACATCAGATGCTATGACAAAGGGCTATTCTTACCGAATAGCGTGCTAGGTAGTAGGGGCACCAGCCTTTCCTCCGCCCAAAGTCCTTCAGATCGTCCAGATTGTAGACTCCAGCGGGGAGAGGCACCTGCTTTCCCATAGCATCAAACTCCTGGAGCAGATAGACAGAGTCAGTCAGGCAGACAGACAGAGGTATGGAACTCTCCAGATCACTCTCTTTGTCACAATCCCAAGCCCATCACCTCATAGAAACGGCAGGAAGGCAGGCTTGGGTTGCTGTGCCGTTGGGCGCGGATGTATGACGCCGTCAGGCTGTGACATTTCCCATCCACCTCTTTCCCAAAGCGTAAGGAGCTCACCTGAACACAAAGAATCATGCAATTTGGACCATGACATGGACACACACAATTTAAGTACATGCAAAGAAATGCTCTATATTGAACACACACAAAAGTGTTTGAAGAGCGTTACAGAACCACGGTTAGTGGGTGTCATCGTGAAGATATGTGTACTGACCGCTAGGGCCGGGCAATGAAGTTGTCTACCGCGACCCTTTACAGACATAGAACGCAGTACAGTCGTAACATGTCGATAATTGATAACTTTTCAGACAATTGAAAAAGTGTCACATTAGAAGCGTCTGTACCTTTTCAGACAGAAGAATTCTGTTTTTTTATGGCTGGGTAGCTAGATGTGCTTTCTTTCTACTAAATGTCTTAGTAATATTTAATGAACTTTAAAGTACTTATTTTAGGAAAGAGTGGTCTACGCGCAGGCAGGCTAGGATTGACTGTTCTGCTCACCTACTGATGGACGTTAGTCTCGCTTCAG